>NC_140503.1:99157005-99791556 GCF_964339955.1 Pipistrellus hanaki | reverse complement strand
TCTCCCAGACTCCCTCATGATTAGGAAGTGAGGCAGCTACACCCTATGGCTTTTCTCAGACTACTGCCTCTTTACCACCCATAAAACTCCCCCCTCCCCCATACCCTTCTGAGGCTCCTACAGTCATCATCTCATGGCTGTCACACAGAGATTGTACCCATCTGGCTTCCTCTCCATGTAAGCCCTAGAGAGAGCTTTATATGAACCTTGGCCCTGACTAGTTTCAGAAACCTTCTTCTTAACTTCAGCCCCCACTTCTAAGGCCCACTTAGCACTGCTCCACCTTTACAAGCTCATATTTGGGCTTAGTTTGACTCCAGCTGCCACTCTCTCCATCCCACCTTCCCTTGTTCTTCCAGGGGAGAACAAACTCTTATCCTTGAACTCACTGCTTGTGTTCCTTGTTGAGCCCCCTCCTTTCTCTGCTGCCCATCACATCTAATCTTTGTAAAAGTCTGGGTTTCACTTGCCTTCCTTTCTCAACTCCTACTCATTTCTTAACCCGGTGATTAGGCTTCACTCCCATCATGTCGTTAGCAAGACCAAATTCACCTTTCATTCCTTGGCCTCTGAGAATTTTGTGATACTGCTGACCTCTTCCATCTTCTTGAAACACCCATTTCCCTTGACTTTAGGGACACACACTCTTCTTATTTTCATTCTATATCTCTGGCCAGGTCCTCAGTTTTCTTGATGTGAAGAAAAGGGCCTACTCACATACTGGCATTATTCCTGATTCTGTTTATGCCTATTTTTCTCTGATGTGATCTTTTTCCCTGGCCACTCTCACCCAGGCCCTTGGCTTCAATTCTCATCCATGCCTCAGTCAAACCTCTCCCCTGGGCTCCAGGCCTGTTTATTCAGTGGCCTCTTACAAACACCTCAGACACCACATGCTCTTCTCCAAAAACCCCTGTTTTCCCCCCACTTGATAAATGACACCAACATCCTTCCAATGGCTGAAGCCAGAAATATGGGCATCACTCCTGACTCCTTCTCCCACCCACCTCTCACATTCAAGCATTTCAAAAGTTTTGCTATTTCTCCTTCAAAAATATCTCTCAAATATGTCTACTTCAACACGTAATCCTGACTTTTAAAAGAAGTGGTGTTAGAAGAAGTTTAAGTTTAAAAAATTTGGCTCTCAAAAGAAATTTCAATTGTTGTACTGTTGATATTTGGCTCTGTTGACTAATGAGTTTGCCTATCTCTGCCCTAGACAAAGGGAGGTGGAGGTGAGTAGAGAAGGCCCCAGCCCATTTTTTTAAAATGACCCAATGGAAGACAGCAAGACCTAGGCGACCTATGAGAAAATAAGTGATTAAATAGTACTCAGCCAATGAGAAACTGGAGGAGGTCTAAATAAATAGGTTATGCTCCTTGCCCTACATGTGATCCTGTAAAATGGGCACTCCCTCTTGAAAGTGTTAGTAAAGGTCTCATTTTTGCCATGCTTCTATTTCCTAATTCGTCATTTGAAATTTGGACAGGTGAGTCATTTCTTACAGTAGGGAGGTCAGACACTGGGCAGTACAGAGGCCCACCTTCTTACCAATACTGGGGGCCCAGTGACCTCTGGTTCCAGGGAATAATGGCTTTGGGAACACTGGAAGATGTACCATTTGGGAGCAGTATTGGTAGTCACACACAGGTCACTGTCAAAGTGGCTTTGCTGGCAGTATAGACTGAAGTAGGACAAGAGAGGAAGAATTGCAGAGAAGCCATATGGGGATTGCAGTTGGGTGAGGCTTCAGCATATGTGGGCTGCCTTTCTGGAACTCCCAAAATACTGTGGCAGAGAAGGAAGGGGGCAGAGGTCTTAGAGGTGCAAGAAGAGAAACAGCAGGAACGTGGAGAAATGGATGTTAATGGAATTTTATTTATAGTCCCAGGCTCAAAGGTTCTGATAACATTTGTGTTAGGTTGCTCTTCTAGCTGACTACTCCCGCCCTGTCTTACACAAGATAGGTGGTTAAGCAAATAATTATTTCCAAACTCCTTTCATCCCTTTCCCCCCATTTTCATTCAGTTTTTATCTTTTTCTTAATGGAGTTGAAGGGGCACTTTTTATATTAGAGTATTCCTTTTTCTATCATTTAATACTACACATACTCATCCCTTACTCCCCCAGTTTGTTACTGCGATTTTGTTGTGAAGTATTTGCCATGCAGAAATTTTCATTGTTATGCAATGAAGTATATCAACTTTTTCTTTTATGATTTATAACCTCATTTAAAAAGCTCTTCCCCACCCCAAAAAATATTCACTTACATTTTTATAAATACATTTGCATATACAGATATATTACATCTTTCCCATTAATTAGAAATGCCTCTTTTCACATACACCACATTTTATATATATGCAAATTACATATGCATTCTATATCTGATTTGATTCTCTATTTCTGTTCATAATCTACTTCTCTCCCCAAATATTGCAAATGTGCTATTACCTGTCTAAAAAAAAAAAAAAAAAGACACTCTCTTTTCTACTGCTCATCTTTCAGATTTATCTTAGTTATTTCTCTCTAGATTGACTACAAAATCATTTTATTGTGTTAAAAATCATGTTGATGTCTTGATTAGGACCATGTTGAATTTATAAATTCATTTAGGAAATATAGATACGTTTATATCATGGTTTTGCCCTCCCCTTGAAGAGGATGGTCTGCCTATATTTAAATCTTTTGCATCTGAGGAGAATCCTGCCATGGTTTCAGCCCTGGTGCAGCCTTTTCTCTCATTTTTGTTTATTTGTTTCTTTTATTTTTCTTTCTTTCTTTTTTTTCATTTTTGTCAAATTTTGGAAGGGTATTTTGTAAACCTACATTTAAGGCACAATGATTTCCAAAAGTCTTCAGATTTGCACTGAATTGAGGGTGAAGACAGGGTGGTGAGCTAAAACCAGGGGTGTGGGTGAAAGTCTGAAGGAAAGTAAATGCTAAATGAGAGGAACAGAACCTTGCCAACATTAATGAGAAAGTGGATTTGGTGAATGTGGATGAGAGAGTACACAGAAGAGATAGGTAAAACCAGCAAAGAGGTGTCAAGTAAGTCAGAGGAAGAAAGCTCAGCAATGGCCATTCAGGGAGACCAGAGTTGCAGTAGGTTTGTGGAGGATGACTGTGTTGGTTGTGACAGGTTAGTAGTAATATTTAAACTGGGACACTTGAAGAAGACTCTGGTACAAGAGGGATAAACTATAATTATTCTTGGTAAACTGGAACACATGGTGACCCTAATTAATGATCTCTGAAAAAGTGGTCTCAGTGGGTGATGGCAAAGGTGTCCATGTTGTGTAAAGTGAAGAGTTATGACAGTGAGAATAGAATGTTCTTTTTAGAAGCTTAGCCATAAGGTAAGAAAAGAGTTGAGTCATAGCTGGAAGGAAATTAAGATTGAAGGAGGTTTATTTGCACGTTTGTTTTCTAGGCTTGAGAGATTTGTCTGTTGTGGGGGGGGGGGGGAGGCACTTACCAAAAATTAGAGGGATTAAAGATACAGGCTATAGAGAGGATTATTACTGAAGAGAGGAGATATAAGAGGGAAAGGAAGAAATATCAGCAACTCATGGAAGACACAACATTAGTCTGGAAGAGAAGGAAAGACAGTTCTTGATATGAAAGACAAATAAAAGAACACATGACAAACTCGCAAAAAGCTGAGTTACAGGGAAGGAGTCTGAGGGAACTAATTTAACTTCTCAAGAATGGTGGCTGAGAAGGAGGTGGACAAATCTGTTTGGGGCAAAAGCTCTAAAAGGAAAGAATTGGGAACACTTTACCCCTTCTCTTTTTTTGGGGGGGGAAGGGGAGGTGTCATGGTTACATACCCTCTGATGGATTAAGATGGTTCTGAATGAGGTCCAGTGGTGGGGGGTACCTAGACAGATTTTCCAAACTCAATGCCAAGCCCTAAGCTGGCAGGGTCTGGCTGGTGTGTATCTGGGGCTGGAAGCCTCCCCCATTCTAGGCACTTTGAAATGTTGGGGCTTTCTCTGGAGAACTACCGTAGAAATTGCTTATACATCTGGACCCATGAAGACATCACTGTGTTGATGAACAAAAATGCTAAGACTGTGTAGAAACGGGTTCTATCTACAGGGACACCTTAGGTGGCTACAGAAGCCACAGCTAATCAGCAGTTCCAGTGCTCTTGTCTCCTGGCTTTGGATGAACCAGCCCTTTTCAGGAACTCCTTGATGTTCTTGGACAATTCAGTGTGGAAGAAGAATCCAAGACAGAAATACTATATTTTTTGTTCATTTGGATTGGCTTGAGTGGTTAATATGGAATTTAACTTATTAATACCCCAACTTAATAAAGCAAGTTTATTTCATAAAATAGTATGTAACCATACAAAATAATATAGGAAAACAGAATAAATAATTTTGATTACATGAAAAAATACCCAGGACATATTAATAAAAAACTAGTATAAACATGACAATCTGATTTTTTAAAAGAATATGCAATACTAGAGGCCAGGTGTATGAAATTCGTGCACAAGAGGGGGGTGTCCTTCAGCCCAGCCTGCACCTTTTCACAATCCCACTGTGAGATTGGGCCTAAACTGGCAGTTGGACATCCCTCTCACAATTTGGGACTGCTGGCTCCTAACCGCTGGCCTGCCTGCCTAATCACCCCTAACCATCTCTGCCTTGACCTCTGCCACCACAGCTTCATCCAGAAGGACATCCGGAAGGTCGTTCAGCTGTCCAATCTAATTAGAATATTATACTTTTATTATTATAGATATCTCTGGATAGCCAGATATAAAATATATATATAAACTAACAGTGACTGTTTCTGGGTGGTGGAATGTAGAAATAAAGGTGATTTTTCTTTTTAATTACCTTTATTTTCTAAATTTTCTATGAGGTGCTATATTGAATTTTTAGTAAGTTATTTTTTTTAAGGCTTGCCAAGTAACCATGGGACCCCATCTAGAGCCACTGCATGCTCTCTCCAGCTGCACACAATAGTTTCTCATTCCAAGGGAAAACAACCTGGCCAAATTTAGCAGTGCAACTTGCCTAATGCTGCTCTGAGGTTGCCCATGGGACACATCCCCCCATCTGGGGCTCCATAGGCAGCCCACCATCCTTGAGCTAGAACCTTCAATCAAGGTGACATTAATGGAACTTCTCCTTCATGAATTCCATGCTTACCAAGCACTACACAAAGCTGTGGTTGAACCAACAGACTGTGGGCAGAGGAGTGAGGACACTGCTAATCAAGTGGTTTCCTCAGCTATGTGGGGAAAGGCACATTGCCAGACCAGAACTCAGAGGGAAGGCCTTTTCAGTTCCAGTCAGAGTCCTTGATGAGTTCTCTACAACATCCAATTTTAAGTTGGATGGTGAGCACATACATCCTGCCCTGGGATGTTGGTCCTTCCTCCATTTATCAGTTAGTCTAACTCAGAAAAAGCCCTTGAAGCAATTGCTGAGCTTAAAGACCTTGCTTCCAGGTCAGCCCTATTGGAGAAGAGCCCATTGACACTTTCTACCTACATTGGACTGGTGTGTGTCAAGCCATAGTTGGTGGACATGAGTGGGTCTCCAGTGGCCCATGAGGATAGATCTGAGGACTACCTGACTCTCTGCTCTTTCCAGAACCTGAGCTATTTTTGTTGTAAATCATCACCCAAGGATATTTTTTTCCCATTGATTTTTAGACAGAGTAGAAAGGAGAGAGAGAGAAAAGGGAGAGAGAAAGAGAAAGAGAGAGAGAGAGAGAGAGAGAGAGAGAGAGAGAGAGAGAGAGAGAGAGAGAGAGAGAGAGATAGGTGAGAGAGATGATATATCAATTTGTTGCCTCCCGCACATGCCCTGATCAAGGCTGGGGATCAAACCTGCAACTCAGGTTAATGCCCTTGACCAGGAATTGAACCCGTGACCACTGAACAATGCTGGCAGTGCTTGGTGAGCATGGCATTCATATAACCAGAATCACAGCCACAGTAAACATCAGTCCATTCCTTCTAAGAATCCCTTGAATATTTTAGTCTTCCTAAAGCCTTGCCTCTCCCTTTGGTCTTGGATCCATATGGGCTCCAGATAGTTGTCTGCAAAGACAAGAGAAGGGTAAATTCCATTAATATCACCTGGATTGAAGGTTCCAGCTCAAGGATGGTGGGCTGTCTATGGAACCCCAGATAGGGAATGTAAGCTCTGCTTAGATGTGTCTCATGAGCAACCTCAGAGCAGCACTAGGCGAGGTGCACTGCTAAATTCTTCTTCTTCTTCCTCTTCCACTTCTTAAGGAATATTCTTCAACATTTCATGTAATACTGGTTTGGTAGTGATTAATTCCTTTACCTTTTCCTTGTTTGTGAAGCTCTTTATCTGACCTTCAATTCTAAATGAGAGCTTTGCTGAGTAATCTTAGTTGTAGGTCCTTGCTATCATCACTTTGAACATTTCTTGCCATGGTCTGCAAAGTTTCTGTTGAGAAATCACCTGACAGTCATATGGGCACTCCCTTATAGGTAATAACTGCTTTTCTCTTTATGCTTTTAATATTCTCTTTTTGTCTCTAGCCCTTGCCATTTTAATTATGATCTGTCTTGATGTGGGCCTCTTTAGGTTCCTCTTGTTTGGGATTCTCTGCGTTTCCTGGAAATATAAGTCTATTTCTTTCACCAGGTAGGGGAACTTTTCTGTCATTATTTATTAAAATAGATTTTCAATATCTTGCTCTCTCTCATCTCATTCTGGCATCCCCAAAATGCAAATGTTGGTTCATTTGGAGTTGTCCCAGAGGCTCCTTATAATATCTTCATATTTTTGGATTATTTTATCTTTTTACTCTTCATATTGGATGTTTTTTGATTCCTCCTATTTCAAATAGCTAGTTTGATTCTTGTAGTTTCCCTGTAAATTATTCTCTATTTCAGTTAGTGTATGCTTAATTTCTGAGTGGCCCTTTTTCATGTCTTTGACTTTCTCACTAAGATCCTTGAAAGTCTCATGAAGATCCTTGAGTAATCTTTAAAAAAACACACACACATATTTTATTGATTTTAGAGAGGAGGGGAGAGATAGAAACATCAATGATGAGAATCATTGATTGACTGCCTCTTGCACACCCCCTACTGGGGATCGAGCCCTCAACCTAGGCATGTGCCCTTGGCCAGAATCAAACCTGGGACTCTTCAGTCCACAGGCTGACACTCCATCTATTGAGCCAAACCAGCTAGGGCTTGAGTAATTTTATAACCATGGTTTTGAACTCTGTATCCAAAAGTTTGCTTGTTTCCATTTCTTTCATTTGTGACATGGTTATTTGTCTCCCCATTTTGACTGCCTCCCTGTGTTTGTTTCTATGTATTAGGTAGAGCTGCTATGTGTCCTGGAATTAGTAGAATAGCCTGGTGTAGTAGGTGTTCTGTAGAGCCCAATGGCTCAGCCTCCTCAGTCACTTGAGCTAGGCACTCTAGTGTGCCCCTGTGTGGGCTGTGTACACAGTCTTGTAGTTGAGCCTTGATTGCTGTTGGTATCACTGGGAGAAGTTGACCTCCAGGCCAATTGGCTTTGAGGACCAGCTGCAATTACAGTGGGAGAGCTGCTATGCAGGAAACACCCCAATGGAGCAGTATTTGCTTCAGTGGGGCTTTGATGCTCACTGAGTTTGCCCCTTTAGTGTGTCACTTGTGAATGTGTAGAGTTGTAATCTGCTATGGTCTGAAGCTATCCAGAGGGTACACTGGCTCTAGGGCCTCCAGGGAGGTGCAAAGTCAGCCACTGCCTGGAGCTACTCAGCAGGCATTATTTGTATTGGGCTTGGAGGTGCCCAGGCAAGGCCCATTTCTGAAGCAAGGCAGGATTGTGCTAGTGCGGTGTCTTGGGCCTTTTATTTATAGGTTTTGGGCACAGTGATCCAGCTGCAGATTGTTTGAGAGATTTTAGCAGTCTGAAGCCTAAACAAGGACAGGCCATTTATATGCAAAAGCCACAGCAAATTAGATAGAGCAGGGTCTTAGGGAATCACCCAGTGGAGCAAACAGATATAGCTGCCAACACAGGAATAATGACTACTGTGAGCATCATTGTCTGGGAGAAAGACTCCCTTAGTTCCTGTCCCAATGTCAGACAACTGGTTCCACCTCATATATGTGTGCATCCTCCAAAGGCTCGCCTTGGCACTGGAGCTCAGAGGAAGCAAGACCTTATAAGTTCAGTTCATGCACCAGCCCTCTAAAAGGAACTCCTGGGTCTCCAGTGGCCTCTGTATCACTCAGCCCCCATCTCTGCTGGCTTTTTACAGGGACCTTTATTCCCAGTTCTGGAACCCTGGGCTGGGGGTCTGGTGTGGGGCTGAGATTCCTTGCTCCTCACAGTAGTCTCTGCAAAGATGATCTCCTTCTTGATTAATAAAATGACACATGTATCAATAGGTGATTATTCAACTCTTTCTGTGCCTCCTCTCTACGGGTTTCAATGTGTTTTATTCTTTACTTCTCTAGTTGTAGGACTTCCATTCAGCTAGGTTTAAGGTGCTTCTGAATGATGGTTGTTCTGTATTTTAGTTGTAATTTTGATGTGGTTGTGGGAGATGGCGAGTACATGTGTTTACTGTTAGGATCACCAAAGGAGGAATGAACAAGGCCAAAGTGGTAAGGGATTATAAATTTTTAAGGTCATCTGGATATCAGATGGGTTGAGCCCAAAATGGTACCAGCACCCAAGGATGGGGAGTCAGAGATTTTAAAGGACTCTAGGCGGGCTTTTTCTGGGTGGAGAATTCTCTGTGCATGTCCAGATTCTAGGAAAGTCTGCAGAGGAGAGATAATGGTCTTAACAAGTGGAATGTAGTCTAAGTGAAAGGGAATGTCCATTGTGAAATAACCTAAAGGTCAATTCTCAGGGGAGGTGATACCAATTCAATGATTTGATTAAACCTAAAATTTACCCATGAGCTTTTGATCCCTGAATAAGATGTCAGCACCTGCTCTATGGGAAGCTCATTAGGCAGCCAGACTTATTTGCTCAGCACAGCAGGGCCATCCCTCCTAGAAGAGGCACCTTTGTTGAATATCAGCAGGAGTAAAGTGGAGCAGGTAATCAGCACCTCCATGCTCTTATGAAGATTCCATGCCATCTCTTGTACCTACTAGCTCTCTCTGAGCTTCTGACAAAGACAGTGAAGGAAGCACAGGATTCATTTCTGACTTATGTCTGATAGGTATTCTATAAATATTTGTTGAATGAACAAATGACTGAGAGAGTAAATCAATCAATCACCTAATTTGTGGACATAGAGGCCTTACATGGGTGGATGAAGATATAGACTCTTTTTAGACTAGAGACATATAAACAAAAAATATCTTTGGTACTTGGCCAATAGAAAAAAGAAAGGCTGAAAAAGTCTCGAGGATCCAAGATGGCTGCGCCCAGGTAAACACCTAGCCTCAGCCGCACACAACAATTTCAATAAAATACAACTAAAATATAAAATGGACATTACCCAGAACTACAGGAAAGTCGACTGACTGGAAATTCTACAACAAGAAGCAAGGAGAAAACCAGAAGGAAGTGCGGAGGAGCTGTAAAAGCCCAAGGTACGGAGACACGCAGCGCGCGGAGAGGACTGAGCCGGAGAGGAGGGAGGCTGAGTGCCTGGCTGGCGTTCCCTAGCGGGAAGGAGATAAAACTCCGACTGTGTTGGGCCCCAGTTCTGACTGCTCTGAACCCCAGTTCTAGGCCAGACCCCGGGGACCCAGGCTCATCCATAGGGAGCTGGGCTGTAAGGCGGAACTCCGGGGAAGCGGCGAAAGGAGGTCCGGCGGCGAGCACATTGCGCGCAGAGAAGGGACGGTCGGCTGTGCCGCGGGATTGCCTTGGCCGGAAGGAGACTGGGGCTCCAGTCTGCTCTGAAAGCCACCTCCAATTCCACTTCCAACTGAACTGAACCCCAATACCGGGCTCATTGGGGGAGAGCATAGACTGTTTGGCAGCAGGCGAAAATCGAGGGCACCTATCTCTCAGAGGCACTTTGCAGCGAGTACTGAAGGACCCTGAGACGCAGGAGCCGCATAGGGCGGGGCTGACGGAAGCCAAGGCTGTAGGCTCCACCCTGAAATCCCGTCCCATCTGTAACTGCGAAATGTGACAACGAAATAGATCACAAACAAAAGAAATGGAGGATAAAAAGCGACTGGATATAGAGTTCAAATCTACGCTTATAAGGTTTTTCAAGAATTTCCTAGAAAAGATGGATAAGACCTATGAGGATATGAAAAGAGATCAACTAGAATTAATAAGGAGTCAACAAGAAATGATAAGGGATCAACAAGAAATGATAAGGGATCAACAAGAAATAAAGAATACATTGTCTGAAATAAAAAATATTATACAGAATCCTAAAAACAGAATGGAAGATCGCAAGAATCAAGTCAAAGATTTGGAACATAAAGAACCAGAAGACACACCTCCACAGAAGCTAGAAGGCAAGAGAATCCAGAAAATTGAAGATAATGTAAGAAACCTCTGGGACAACTTCAAGTGAACCAACATCAGAATTATGGGGGTCCCAGAAGATGAGAGAGAACAAGATATCGAAAACATACTGAAAGAAATAGTGACAGAAAACTTCCCCCACCTGGTGAAAGAATTAGACTTACAAGTCCAGGAAGCGCACAGAACTCCAAACAAAAGGAATCCAAAGAGGACCACACCAAGAAACATCATAATTAAAATTCCAAGAGCAAAAGACAAAGAGAGAATATTAAAAGCAGCAAGAGCAAAGAAGGTAGTTACCTATAAAGGAGCACCTATACGATTGTCAGCTGACTTCTCAACAGAAACCATGCAGGCCAGACAGGAATGGCAAGAAATATTCAAGGTGATGAATAGTAAGAACCTACAGCCAAAGATAATATATCCAGCAAAGCTATCACTCAGAATCGAAGGCCAGATAAAGAGCTTCACTAATAAAAAAAAAGCTAAAGGAGTTCATCAACACCAAACCAGAATTATATGAATTGCTGAAGGGGGTTCTTTCAGAAGAGAAAGTAAATAAAGATAAAAATTATGAACAACAAATACGTAACTATCAACAAGTGAATCTAAAAACCAAGGGAATTAAAAAAATCTGATGAACAATATTAACTGTTGAATATAATAGAATCAGAGGTATGGAAGGGGAGTGAACTGACGATTCTTGGGGAAAAGGGGAGAGGGGGATGTGGGAAGAGACTGAACATAGACTGTGCACCTGTGGATGGGGACAATGGGCAGTCGGGAGGGGGCGGAGGGTGGGGTGGGAACCTGGTGAAGGAGAGCAATGGTGGGGGCAGGGGGGAAAGGAACATTTGTAATAATATGAACAATAAAAACTTATTTAAAAAAAAAAGAAAAAGAAAAAAGAAAGGCTAAGATGCCAAGGTTTGATTATAATTAAAAAATGTTAAGAATTAATTACTTTTATGTATTAATCATGATGCTTTACTTTTTATTTATTTATTTATTTTTAATCTTCACCCAAGGATATGTTCTTATTGATTTGAGGGAGAGAGGAAAGGAGAAACGTTGATGTGAGATTTGCTTTCCATATGCACTCTGACTAGTGATCAAACCCTCAACCTGGGTGTTTGCCCTGACTGGGAATTGGTCCTGCTACCTTTTGGTGTATGGGATGATGCTCCAACCAACTGAACCACACCAGCCAGGGCTAATCATGATACTTTAAAACCTTGTGCCCAGAAGTACAAAACCAAGATGGCAGCATAGGTGAACACCTACACCGCTGCCTGGCACAACAATTTCAAAACTATAGCCAAAAGACAGAATGGACATCACCCAGAATCACAGGAAAGCTGGCTCAGTGGAAATTCTATAGCTAGAAGGAAAGAGATGGGCACATGAAGACTCAGAGTTGCTGCAAAAGGCTGAGGTACAGAGACACATGCGTGGAAAGGATAGGCTACTGAGTGCCTGGCTAGCTTTCTCTAGTGGGAGGGAGACAAATCTCACAACTGCACTGAGCCCCAGTTCCAGGCGAGACTCTGGGGACCCAGACTTATATGGGGGGAGTCTGGACTGTCGGCAAAAGAGAGGAGCACACGGAAACTAAGGAGAGCCACAAAAGGCAAAGGAGGAGCATGCTCACAAGTGAGAGCAGAAAGAACTGACTGCTGAGTATGCTGCTGGCTTTCTCTAGCGGGAGAGAGGTGGAAGCTCCTGACTGCACTGAATCCCAGTTTCGGAAGAGACCCTGGGGACCCAGACTCATATAGAGGGAATCTGGACTGTCGGGAAAAGAGAGGAGCACACAGAAACTCAGGGGAGCCATGAAAGGCAAAGGTCAGGAGGTGTGCAGAGAGGACTGACTGCTGAGTCTGCCATTGGCTTTTTCTAGCAGAAGGAAGATGGAAGCTCCCAACTGCACTGAACTCCAGTTCTGGGCAAGAATCTGGGAATCCAGATTCATTGGGGGAGAAACTGGACTGTCTGGCAGTGGGCAAAACTCGAAGGCGGCTTTCTCTCAGAGGTGCTTGCAGTGATGCCCAGGGGCCTCATAGGGCAGACCTGATGAGAAGCAAAGGCTGTCTGCTCAGCCCTGAGACTCTGCCCCATCCAAACTGAGTACAGAGGCTTTTGCAATTTTGCAAGTCTTGTCTCATAAGGCTGTCTCCACATAGAAGTTCTCTTGGCATAGACACAGCTGATCCTCACAGCTTGGAGGTCAATTCCTCCCAGTGATACCAACAACAATAAAGACTTAAGTACAAAAAGACTGTACACATAATCCACAAAGAGGTGCACTAAGAGTGTCCACCTCAGGTAACTGGGGAGGCTTATCCACTGGGCCATATAGGACACCTAGCACACAAAGCTACTCTACCAGCTCAGGGAAGCAGCAAAAATGTGGAGCCAAAGAAACAGATTACAAATAAAAGAAATGGAGGAAAGCAAACAACTGGATATAGAGTTCAGAACCATGGTTATAAAGATTTTCAGGAATTTCCTAGAAAAGGCTAATAAATTTAGCCAGACCCTTGAGGATATGAAAAAGGACCAACTAGAAATTAAACATACACTGACTGAAATAAAAAATATTATAGAGACCTAATAGCAGACTAGAGGATCACAAGAATCTAGCCAAAGATTTGAAATACAAAAAGGCAAAAAACACTCAACCAGAAAAGCAAAATAAATAAATAAAATAAAATAAAATAATAATAATCCAAAATAATGAAGATAGTGTAAGGAGCCTCTGAGACAACTTCAAGCATAACATCAGAATTATGGGGGTGCCAGAAGAAGAGAGAAAGCAAGATACTGAAAACCTATTTGAAGAAATAATGACTGAAAACTTCCCCAACCTGGTGAAAGAAATAGATTTACAAGTCCAGGAAGCACATAAAATCCCAAACAACAGGAATCCAAAGAGGACCACACCAAGGCACATCATAGTTAAAATGCCAAAAGCAAAAGACAAAGAGAGAATATTAAAAGGAGCAAGAGAAAAGCAGTTAATTACCTACAAGGGAGCACCCATACGATTGTCAGCTGATTTCTCAACAGATACTATGCAGGCCAGACAGAAGTGGCAAGAAATATTCAAAGTGATAAATAGCAAGAACCTACAACCAAGATTACTTTACCCAGCAAAGCTATCATTCAGAATTGAAGGTCAGATAAAGAGCTTCACAGATAAGAAAAAGAAAAAGGAGTTCATCAACACCAAACCAGTATTATATGAAATGCTGAAAGGTACTCTTTAAGAAGAGGAGGAAGAAGAAAAAGATAAAGGTAAAAATTATAAATAACAAATATATATCTATCAACAAGTGAATCTAAAAATCAACTGAATTAAAAATCTGATAAACAGAATAAACTGGTAAATATAATAGAATCAGGGGCATAGATAGGGAGTGGACTGAAAATTCTGAGAAGGAAGGGAATGTGGGGATGTGAAAAGAGACTGGACTAAGATTATATACCTATAGATGAGGACAGTGGTGGAGGAGGTAAGGGCAGAAGGTGGAGTGGGAACCAGGTGGAGGGGAGCTATGGGGGGAAAAAAAAAGAGGAACAATTGTAATAATCTGAACAATAAAAATTTAATAAATAAAAAAAAAAAATAAAAACTTGTGTCCAGCCGGAATGGCTCAGTGGTTGAGTGTCAACCTGTGAACTAGGAGGTCATGATCAGGGAACATGCCCTCGTTGTGGGGTCGATCCCCAGTGTGGAGTGTGCAGGAGGAAGCTAATCAATGATTTTCATCATTGAGGTTTCTATCTCTCTTCCCTCTCCCTTCCTCTCTTAAATAAATTTTTAAAATATTTAAAAATAAATAAAAACTTGGTCCTTGGCACTGAAACCACAGATTATCAAGTCCAACAAAACCCAAGTTTCACATAAGAAAACTGATGCCCAGAAAGAGAATGGAGTGTACAAATTCCACTAGGATGGTGGAATTAAAGCAGGATCAGCTGTCTTGACTCCTAGCATGCCAGTGTGGCTGGAGACCTGGGGGATAGGGAAGTTCTCTTATAAATGTTAGTTTGGCACTTACTAGATGCTGCATACCTACTACATTCCAAGCAAGTTGCTAAATACTCATGCCATAATGGTGAATAATGTCTTGGCAAGACAGGAAACAGGCAATTACAATAAAGAAAGAGCGCCCAGCTTTGGGAACCCACGGTCTGGTGGGGGAGCTTGCAATGGGGAGCAGACACTCCAGACACTCCACTTAAAGCCTTTCCAGGAGCATCCCCCCAGCATTCTCACACCACTCTATCTCCTACCTGCCAATAAGCACTTAGCTCCAGGGACCCAGGCGCCCAGATAAGAGTCACACCTTGGAGGCTAAGGTGATAGATAAGCATGGCAGGCTGCTTAGACAGAGGGGACCTCAAAAGCAGTGTCAGGCTTCAACGGGAGGCTGTAAGAAGGAAAGGACCTGCTATCCTGTGTTATGGGGATGTGGAGAGATGGTGTGCACCCCATGATACAGGCTTGAGCTCCAGGATCCCTTCCAGCAGGCACTTGCACTTCCAAGCAATGAAACTAGGTTCTGCTTTCAACCTAAACTCTGTCTTGTGTTGAGGCCAAAGCTTCCTTGTCTCTCTGCTGTATTTCTACCTCTCTCCTCCTATTGGCTGACTCTCCATATCACTGAAAACTCACCCCTCTGCCTTATCAGTTCATCCTGAACCATTTCTTCCATCCTTGTTTATTTGGAAAGTTCCTGAAAGTCAATCTCTTCTGGAGAAGTTCAGAGGTAGAGACAGATATGGAGATACAGATACAGGACTACCTGTGATCATCCTCCCCTCTCTTTCTCCTCCTCCTCACCTCCCTAGGCCTAATAGGAGGCTAACCTAGACAGGGGCTTCTGAATCACTCAGAGGTCCCTCAAGATAGGAAAGCATATTCACACTAGGCCATGGAGGAAGCTTAATAAAGAGTATCTACACAGGGACACCAACAAGAGACAATGCAGCCCCCCATAGAGAAACAGTGGGAAGCAGCTTCTACCTCTGGGCTAACGGAGCAAATGGAAGGAACAATTACTGGAATCTAAAGTAAGGAGCTCTCCAGAGAGGGCCACCAAATAGAAGCTGTGCCCCTTCTTAGAGGAACAGAGCCCACCTTCAGTGGCCTGGCAAGCAGAATATCCCAGAACAAATACCATGACCTCTTTCTCCTCTCCCCTAGTCTTCTGTGGTGTCCTAATGGTTAAATCCAACCAGAGGCCAGAGGGCAAGGAAATCCATTGAAGCAGTCCATAAAGATCAGCTTCCAGGCACAGAGAAGGGTGGAGAAGTGTGGACAGTGGGATCTAGAGGGCCAAACTGAAGACATCAGCTCATCTGACAATGTTCAGGGTACCATGCTGAAGTAATGACCATGACAACTCTACAAATCAGGCATTATTATCATCCCCATTTTAGAGAAAAAGAATCTGAAACTCAGAGAAGTTAAGGAACTTATTCTAGCCCTTAGCTAGTGAATGGTAGAATACAGATTTGAACCAAGGCAGCCAGACTCCAGGCTATGGTTATCTATGTCTTTGTTCTGAATCTGTCTCTCCAATATAACTTTCTGCAGTGGTGGGAACATTCTATATTTGTACTGCCTAAGGCAGTAGCTACTAGCCACACATGGCCATTGAGCATGTGAAATGTGACAAGTATGACCAATGAGAAACTAAGTTTTAAATTTCTTTTAACTTTAATTCATTTTTATTTGAATGGCCACATATGGCTACCCTATTGGACCACACAGGTCTAGATCTTACTTTGTGGGTCTTTAGCCATTGGATCCAGGAAGGAAGAAATGCTATCTGTCTTACTCTGCAATTCACAAAACTTTGAGGAGTGGATTAAGTCACAAGGTAATGGGGATGTGAGTTGGGGTAGACATGGGTTCAGAAAAGACACGGAACCTTCAGCTACCCTCCCCCATCCCAGGCTAAAGTATCTCTTTAGATACACCTTTCCATCCTCTCCTGGACAGGAATAACCATGTAAGTAGGAGAGAAAGATGCTAGAGGCAGGCTCCTAAAGGGAAAGGGGCAAAAGATGCTTGGTCACCTTCTCTAGCTGGACATACTGGTTAAAGTAATGAAACTGTGGTAGATCCACTTCTCTGAGATTTTATTGCTATTGCTACTTGGCCTGGGGCAGGGCCTGAACACTTTTCACACTTTTTGATCAGGAGTTCTTAACTACTAGGGTTCTATGCACTGCTCCAAGGTTGGGGGGTTGTGTTGGCAGGAGGGTGTGAAGCCCCTGAAATTGTGTATAAAAAACATTGCATACTTGCAGGCTTGTGTTTGTTTCTAGAAGAAGGTACACAGGCTCCACCAGATGCCAAAGGAATCTGTGACACAAAAAGAACCTCATCCAGGTTTTTAAAGGAAGAAGTTCCTTCTGCTTGCCTGGCCCTTATCCTGAGGTTCCTCTTCCTCCTTTGGGTTTCTTATCCAGAGCCAGCTGGGGTCGTGTGCCTCTTTGTTCACCTGGACATAGCACTGGGCCTCTATCAACTGCGCTATTTAGGAGTGCTGAGCTCACTGCAGAAAGCAGGTCTGCACCTTCCCCCTCCAGAAATGGCCTCTGAGTCTGTAGGCTTACAGGAAGGAGCATGAGTCCTAGAGCTAAAGAAGACTTGCACTTCATCATGGATCTGTGCCACTTTGACAACATAATGAACTCCCATGATACTATTTCCTCATCTATAAAATGGGGGGAATGATGCTTCTCTACAGAATGTCATGAGGATTAACTGAAGTAATGGTTATCAATTGTCAGGCCCATGCCCTAGCCGGTTTAGCTCACTGGATAGAGCATTGGCCTGAGGACTGAAAGGTCCCAGGTTTGATTCCAGTCAAGGGAATGTCCCCAGTAGGGGGTGTTCAGGAGGCAGTTGACTGATGCTTCTCTCTCATCGATGTTTCTAACTCTCTAAACCTCTCCCTTCCTCTATGTAAAAAAAAATATATATATATTTTAAAAATAAAATAAAGTGTCAGGCCCTCAATAAATGTTAACTGTTATCAGGCACAATTGGATCCAGTAATTTTCTCTAAAGTGTTCCTGGAAGGAGGTTTCCCAGCCCCCATTTGGAAAGCTTTTGCTGTGAGAAAGTTCTTATGTCAGCTAAGAAGTCTTTGAATTGAAGTGGCAGATATTAAACTCAAATGGTTCACCATCAAAGGGAATTCATTAGCCTAAGACAGTGGTTGGCAAACTCATCAGTCAACAGAGCCAAATATCAACAGTACAACTGAAATTTCTTTTGAGAGCCTAAAACCAACTTCTGAGCATGGGCCACAAAATTTCAATCGCACTGTACATGCATGCCCACACATGGTATTTTGTGGAAGAGCCACACTCAAGGGACCAAAGAGCGCATGTGGCTCATGAGCCATGGTTTGCCAACCACTGGCCTAAGAAATTGGGAATAGTAGGAGTGGAGGTGACCTCAAGGGCTCCAGAGAGCCAAACAATGTCATCATCAAGACTTTCCTTCTCTCCCTTCACAACTCTTGGCTTTGCTTCTCTATGCAATGCAGTCAACAACTTTTAGCATATCTTATCACCAGACCGAACCCAAAGAAAGCATTTTTTCTCTAAGAGACCATATGTAAATTCCCAGGGAATGTGATCACATGCCCATTCAGAGCCAATCACTCTGGGCAGAGCCATGGGAAATTATGATTGGCTAGGTTTTGTCATAAGACCTGAGGATGGGAGATACTCTACTTTGAATAATAGCTATATTAAAAGTATGTAGTGTGTGGGAGAGTAGGGTCCCTAATTGGGGGAAAGCTATCTCTAGAAGCCTATGGAGAACTAATGGATGTTCACTACTCTTTCTCCTTACATTGCACTCGATTCTCTGTCCTTCTAACAACCTTCACTCCAGCATCACTCCTAGTTTGAGCCTCAGAGATATGCAGAGTCATCCTGACCTCCCCAATCTTCTTTTTTCCAAGCAAAGTTATTCTAGTTGTTCAAAGTTGTCCTCTATCTCTGAGTGTATGATGGGTTCCCACCCCCAATTCCTTCTCTACTCCTGGGCAGAGGGCAGCGATGTGGTAGAAGTTGGAATGGGGTCAGACTGGAGAAATATCTATTGGAATGCAGGAAGATTATGGGGGGAGGGGTTTTAGTTTCCCTTAATGCTGGTCAGTGACCTGGTATCTCTTTTAGCTACACAATGGGAGTTGACCATGGAGGAAAGACAAGGAAGGAGAAGAATGTATGTGGGAAGAGGAGGAGGCAGAGTAGGAAGGAGTGGGAAGAGGAAAGAAGCAGGGGAGGTAGAAGGAAAGGTGACAAGAGATTGACCAAGATAATGGGAAGAAACTTAAGTTCTCTAGAAGCACTAAGGCTGGGAAGCACAGTGAAATACTTTAAAAGGTACTCAGGTGTGTGGCTTAGACTGAAGAAGCTCAAAGCTGGAGCCATCCCCTGGATAGCCAGGGCAACCTTCCTGGAAGAGGAGGCCTTGAAAGCAGAGGATTATTAGAAAGCTTGGCTCTGGGATCTTGTTGCAAGAAGCACAAACCTCTGATTGCCCATCTAGAGAGCAGTGGACAGGCTAGCAAAGGAAGGGGCTTCTGCTCTCCTCTCTATTCTTCCTTTCCCAGTTGGGCTGTTCTGCAGAGGTCACTCCTAGGCTAATGAGGAATCTTCCTGAAGTTAAAAACAATTAAGCAACAAACCACTTCTGATTAGTTCTTTCTCTCTATGTGAATTTTAATGAAAAGCCTCCTCTCCCCCTTCCTACTGCCCAAGAACCCTGGGGGTTAACCAGCTTTTGGTCTGCCTGGAAGAGCCTTAAAGAGACTTTGGAAAGTCTAGAGAGAAAATGGAGAAGTTGGGTAGGGTGGGCTCCCAGCAACTTTTCACAGCATAGCAAGCCCTGCCAGTCAGCCTGCATTGCCCCTTGCATTTCTGAGTGCTACTGTGTCCTCTGGCAGGGACTGCTCTCAGAGAGTAATACAAGGGGTGAGGGCACAGAGACAGTGGTACAGAAAGATGGTAAAACACAGCCTGGGATCTCGGCTTACTCTATTTAAAGAGCCTAGACATACATTAAAAAGGTAGTTCATGACAAAAGCTAGAAGTGCTGGATGAAAGATGTGTTACTGGGTGGGGAGTACCAAGTTGTATGGAGGCAGATAGTTCCCTAACTATCTGCCTCAGGGCCACAGGAGGGGGCAGAACAGTGGACAGAACTCAATTTTATGGGGATATGCCGAGCGACTCTAAATACGTGAGCCCTCCACGCTGGCTTTCCTGGAATACTGCCAATTCCTTGCCTTTTCTCTGTGGACTCTTATGACCCTCCCATGAGATGTCACAAGGGAAAAATCCACTGTAAGCCAAAGGAGACTGGGAATAGTGTAGTGAGTATGCAGCAGATGATAGGGCACCGCCTTCTTTATTGCCCTGAACTCTCAGCAGGAGAAATCAGCACTACAGCTATTGGGCCCTATTCAGTCACACACCATTTCCATTTTATGGTAGCAAACTAAGACCAACATTTTTAACTGTGTCTTTAGTACAAACAGGATGGCATGCTACAGAGTCACAAGGTTTAGCTCTCTTTATCCTAAAATGGGCACCCTCTAGAACTTCTCCTCCCTCCCCCCCCCCCCCCAGGGACCTACAAGCCCATGGAAAGTAGTTGAGATCCAAAGGGTCCTCAGGAGCTCTGCCGCTGGTCAGACAGACATTGTTGCCTCTTCTTCTAGCAAAGGCTCTGTTTTGAAGGAGAATAAAGTCCATGACATTGGCTAGAAATGGGAAAGGGAGAAATATCTCCTGGGGTCCACTGACAAAAGGAATAGAGATTGATTTTTCTGCAGGTTCCTTGTCACTGCCTCCCTACTCTTCTCCCCTCCCAGAGAACCTTCTCCTTCTCTCCTCCATTGTCCCTCCTTCCTCCACTCATTTTTCCCTCCCCAATCCATGCTGGCTCAGGGTGAGGATTCCAGAGAGACCTGACCAGGCCCTGGCTGCTCAGGGAAAGCCAGTGATTCCCTGAAAGCCAGTCATGCTTCCCAGGTCAGAGAAAGGCAGCATTTCTGGCTCAGAAATCTGAATGATGACAAATTTAGAGCTGCCTCTAAGTCCAACTGTTTTGGCTTCCATTTGTGTACCTAGAGCCAGCCTGGCCCAGAAGATTGGCTTCCAACTAGGGCTCTGCAGCCCAGAGCTATGGCCAACTATTCCAGGCCCTCAGACTCCCCTGCACCTTTTCTGTGTCACTATCAGGCATCTTGGCCCCTCTGGTTGGCTTTACTGCCCCAAATTTCTGGAACATGCTGACTGTATCCTTCTCATGCAATGGTGATAGATGAGGGAATAGATTGGTAGCAAGGGACAGAAGAATCCAGTTCGTACTAACTTGGGCACAAAAAGGGACTTTATTGGGGGATGTGATGATACCAGGTTTTCTCTTTTGAGGAGCCAGCCAGTGTCAGGTATGGGATATTGGCAAACATATTCCAAATAAAAGAAGGGTTGAGCAATCAACATAGGAAGAGTGGGGATACTGTTGGGCCTTGGGAATATCTAAACCCAAGAATCCGTCTTCCTCCTTCTATTTCCATCCCTGTCTCTGCTTCTCTCTGACTGTATATCAGCTTTCTACACCTCCCAAGCTTCACCCCTCCCAACCTCAGCTCCTGGAGAGAATAGGCTTTTATATCAGCACCAATTGAAAAAATCCCAGGGAAGTCTGATTGGCTCACCTTGAGTTGAGGTCTGCCCCTAGAACACTCAGCCAAGGCCTGAGGCTGGAGTAACAATATGGCTTCTCCCATGGGAACCCTATGGGTGTAAAGGTGGAAGGAGCAATTTACTAGGACACTGAGAGGAGGGACAGAGAGACAAATCAATAGGTATCTACTTTATCTACTGTATCACTATAATGACTGTAGAATTTTTTGTAGACCCTGTTACAGAAGCTTAGTGAATATTACTTTCACCTCCTCTTGTTTGCTAGGACTATGGACAGCTGGATATACTTTCTTCCCTTATCCATAGCTTCTGACATGTCATTCTCACTCATGGACTTCCCTCACCTGTCAACCCAGATGATGGTCCTTGTAGCCACACTTGCTGTCTTGTCCCAGCATCCTCTCGTCCTGGTCACTTTTACTCAGCTGTTAGGATAGAGTTCAAAGATAGGAGCCAGCTGACAGCAGCTGCCTTCTACTACAAGACTTGTTTGAGTTGTCTTGTAAGCATGGTGTGGGGAGGTAGGTTTTTGATATCTAAATCCAGCCTACCACCAGGAATGCACAGGGCCTACTCAAGAAGGCAAATAATCCTTTCCCCTAATATTTACATGGTAAAATAAGATTGTTTTAGAGTAATAAATTTGACAGTAAAATAGTAGACAAGTTTTCAGACTAATTTAAATTGGCTAATTGAAATAAGTGAATATTCTAGAAAAACTAATTGCACTGGACAAAAAGCTGTTCCTAAAGTGTTAACTAAAAATTTTATTGTTAGTTCATCTCAGGATAAAATCTCACAACAGGAAATGAATCTAAAGCAGTCACATTATAGTGCAAAAAATTAAAATTTAAAATCTATCAAGACTACATTATAAAATTTTCAAAAGCCTCCCAATATTTAAATCAAAAAAGGGGAAAGTAGAAGAATATCATGTAAGGAAAAATATCCTGAAAGTAAATTACATCTAGAAAGTTTATACTTTAGAGAATTAATTATAATGCTAACAGCAAGACACCCATGAAAAACACACATTGTGTCAAAACAAGCCAGAGGAAAATCATTTGGGCAAAAAATGAAAAAAAGATCCCAAGTAAAATTTATAAAAAATATATTCCTTTATTAACTTTTGGTTGATAATATGTTTATATATTTTCAGAAAACAACTCAGAGACCATGTGGATTCTGGCAACAGAGAGGAATCGACTCCAACCATGAAGACAGAAGAGGAGCAGTCCAGAGATGGAAGTTGCTGATATCTAAACCCAAGAATCCGTCTTCCTCCTTCTATCTCCATCCCTGTCTCTGCTTCTGACTGTATATCAGCTTTCTACACCTCCCAAGCTTCACCCCTCCCAACCTCAGCTCCTGGAGGTTGACATATTAGCAGACAGCCGCTATGTGTCGCTGAAGGATGCCCAGGACCAAATCAGAGAGGATTGGACCTGCATTACCACCATTTGTCCACCATCCAGAACTGAAATATCATTGCTGACATGTACACATAAGGAACTGTTTGACATTGAAATTGGGTCTCAAAAGAACTGTTGGCCCAGAAGGAAACTCACTACAGACTGATTCATATGCCTTTCAGCATAACGATTATTGCTTGTCTCATTTTTTATTCTTATAAGTATATTTTCAGTAGGACATGATCTCACTCATCTAGGAGAAATGGTGAACAACATAGACTGATGAACAAGAACAGACGCAGAGATAAGGAGCCATGGGTCAGACGTTGGACCTCAAAGGGCGGGTGGGGATAAAAGGGAGAGATCAACCAAAGGACTTATGTGCATACATATGAGCCTAACCAGTGGTCAAGGACAATAGGGGGTAAGGGTATGAGTGGGGAGCAGTCGGGGGTTGGGATGGGGATTGAGGAAATATATGTGATACCTTAATCTATAAAGAAATTAAAAAACAGCCGGGACCGGTTTGGCTCAATGGATAGAGCTTCGGCCTGGGGACTGAAGGGTCCCGGGTTCAATTCCGGTCAAGGGCATGTACCTTGGTTGCGGGCACATTCCCAGTAGGGGGTGTGCAAGAGGCAGCTGATCGATGACTCTCTCTCATCGATGTTTCTAACTCTCTATCTCTCTCCTTTCCTCTCTGTACAAAATCAATAAAAATATATTTTTAAAAAAAAGAATTTAAAAAACAAAAACAAAGATAGGAGCCAGGATTTGGAATTAGATATACCTAAGTTTGGACTAAATGCCACCATTTAACTACCTATTGGGTCTTAAACAACATCTCTAAAAAAGTGGAGAAGATAATAATATCTAACTAACAGAATTATGGAACAGGTTAAAATAAATGATGAATGAAGTTATTGGCACCTAGTAGGCATTCAGTAAGTGACAGCCTGTAAAAAGCCACACCAAGATATAGAGTATTCTCAGCTCTCTATTCAAACAGCAAGATCACTCTATCTGAGCAGGACCTATTTGTGGCAGGTGGGAGAAGAGTGGTGGCAATTCTCTTCTAGTCCCAGGCTCTGGGTGCAGGCTGAAGGAGAGAACCTCTGTCCCAATTCCCAGCTAACCCTACATCCATCTCTTCAGGCCAACCCTGGGAAATCCTCTGTTTCCTGGAAGAATGCTAACACTCTGGTGAAAGACCTCAGGCCTACCATTGGCCTCAGGAAAAGTGATTGATTCTTCATAGCTTGTCCTGAGAACAAAGTGGAGCAGGAGAAGAATACCTTGCATGGGACTCTGGCCACATCTGTCCTGGTGAAGCTCCAGGGAAATATTTTAGGCCA
Organism: Pipistrellus hanaki; assembly: GCF_964339955.1. Lineage (NCBI taxonomy): Eukaryota > Metazoa > Chordata > Mammalia > Chiroptera > Vespertilionidae > Pipistrellus > Pipistrellus hanaki. The sequence continues at coordinate 99,767,570 of NC_140503.1, read as the reverse complement.
CAGGGAAAAAGCCTGATCATGATCTGCATCTGTGCTTAAATCAGCCTTGTATATCACCATAGGCTGTCCCTTCTGAGGAGGTAGCTATATCAATATCCCATAGATCAGGTATGGGATATTGACAAACACAATCCAGATTCACCCCCTTTTGGGCCAGAATTCATGAGTTCCTGGCTGGTAGGTGTCATAGTGATGGAAGTGGGGTGCAACAAGGAGGAGCAAAGACATGGGCACACACATGCAAGCACACTCTCAAACACACATGTACCAGAAGCTGTACCTGAAGCCTCCCAAATGCCTAATAATAGTAACTGAGCCTGCATTTATAGAGCACTTACCATGAATCAGCACTGGGTTAACTTTTCTGTGTTCATTATTTCACTGAATCCTTTCCATGACCCCCAGGAGTGGCCATTAGTATCCCTGTTGATCAGATGAGGGAATGGAAGGTCCCAGGGTTAAGTAACTTGCCCAAGGTCATTCAGAATGTGACAGAGCCATCATTCAATTCCACATCTGGCTTATTTCAAAGCCCTATCACCCTGCTGTCCACATGGATACTATAAAAGACACAGGTTTTGTTTGTTTGTTTGTTTGTTTTTGGTTTGTTTTTTATTTATTTATTTTTACATTTTTAAAAAAATATTATCTGTGTACATATTTTAACCTTGCCCCCCCTCCCATACATACCCTCCTTCCCCAGAGTTTTCTGTTCATTGATTGTACTTATATGCATATATATAAGTCCTTCAGTTGATCTAATATGCCCCCCAGATCTCCCTACCCTCCCTGCTGTAATTTCACAGTCTGCTTGTCTCTATATCTATCTTTTGGTTCATCAGTTTATAATATTCTTTATTATCCATAAATGAATGAGGTAATGTGGTGTTTCTCTTTCATTGACTGGCTTATTTCACGCAGCATGATGCTCTCCAATTCCATCCAGGTTGCTGCAAATGATGAGAATTCCTTCTTTTTTATGGCAGCATAGTATTCCATTGTGTAGATGTACCATAGTTTTCTGATCCAGTCATCTGCTGACGGGCACCTAGGCTGTTTCCAAATTCTGGCTATTGTAGATTGTGCTGCTATGAACATAGGGGTGCATATATCCTTTCTGATTGGTGTTTCTAGTTTCTTGGGATATATTCCTAGGAGTGGGATTACTGGATCAAATGGGAGTTCCATTTTCAGGTTTTTTGAGGAAATTCCATACTGTTCTCCACAGTGGCTGCAGCAGTCTACATTCCCACCAGGAGTGCACCAGGGTTCCTTTTTCTCCGCATCCTCTCCAACACTTGTTTGTGGACTTGTTGCTGATAGCCATTCTGGCCGGTGTGAGATGGTACTGCATTGTACATAATTTGCAGATGACATGATATTGTACATAAAAAAAAGACCCCATCAAAAAATTAATAGACTTACTAAATGAATTTGGCAATGTAGCAGGATAAATCAACACCAAGAAATCTATGGCCTTTCTATACACCAACTGTGAACTTACAGAAAGAGAGACTAAAAAAGCAATCCTATTTACCATCGCACCAAAAAAATTAAGATACCTGGGAATAAACTTAACTAAGCAGGTAAAAGACCTATACTTGGAAAACTACAGGACACTAAAAAAAAAAAAAAAAAAAAAAAAAAAAAAAAAAAAAAAAAAAAAAGAGAGAGAGAGAGAGAGAGAGAGAGAGAGAGAGAGATAGAGGAAGATGTAAAAAGATGGAAGAACATAGCATGTTCATGGATTGGTAGAATCAACATCATTAAAATGTCCATACTACGCAAAGCAATTTATAGATTCAATGCACTCCCCATTAAAATACCAATGGCATATTTCACAGACTTAAAAAGAACTCTTCAAAAATTCATCTGGAATTTAAAAGAAAAGACCCCAAATAGCCACAGCAATCCTGAGAAAGAAGAATAATGTAGAAGGTATCTCAATACCATATTTCAAGCTGTATTACAAAGCAACTGTTCTCAAAACAGCATGGTACTGGCACAAGAAAAGACATCTAGATCAATGGAATAGAATAGAGAATCCAGATATCAACCCAAATCACTATGCTCAATTAATATTTGACAAAGGAGACCTGAATATACAATAGAGTCAAGACAGTCTCCTCAATAAATGGTGTTGGGAAAATTGGACAGATACATGGAAAAGAATGAAACTAGATCACCATCTTACACCATACACAAAAATAAACTCAAAATGAATACAGGACTTAAACATAAGACGGGAAACCATAAAAATACTAGAGGCATCCATAGGCAGCAAAATCTCAGACATATGCTAAAAGAACTTTTTGACTGATACTTCCCCTAGGCCAATGAAAGCTTAAGAGAAAATAAAGAAATGGGACTTCATCAAAATAAAAAGCCTTTTCACAGCAAAAGAAATCATCAACAAATCAACAAGAAATCTCACATATTTGCAGATGTTATTACTGATAAAGGTTCAATCTCTAACATCTATAGGCAGCTTATACAACTTAATAAAAGGAAGATAAATGAGCCAATAAAGAAATGAAAATGGACCTAAATAGAATCTTTTCAAAAAAGAATACAGAAGGAAGGCCAAGAGGCACATGAAAACTTGCTCAAAGTCACTAATTTTCCGAGAGATACAAATCAAAACAACAATGCAGTACCATCTCACACCGGCCAGAATGGCTATCAGAAACAAGTCCACAAACAAGTGTTGGAGAGGATGCGGAGAAAAAGGAACCCTGGTGCACTCCTGGTGGGAATGTAGACTGCTGCAGCCACTGTGGAGAACAGTATGGAATTTCCTCAAAAAACCTGAAAATGGAACTCCCATTTGATCCAGTAATCCCACTCCTAGGAATATATCCTAAGAAACTAGCAACACCAATAAGAAAGGATATATGCACCCCTATGCACATAGCAGCACAATTTACAATAAGTAAGATTTGGAAACAGCCTAGGTACCCGTCAGCAGATGACTGGATCAGAAAACTATGGTACATCTACACAATGGAATACTATGCTGCCATAAAAAAGAAGGAATTCTTACCATTTGCAGCAACCTGGATGGAATTGGAGAACATCATGCTAAGTGAAATAAGCCAGTCAATGAAAGAAAAATACCACATGATCTCACTCATTTATGGGTAATAAAGAAAATTATAAACTGTTGAACAAAAAGATAGATACAGAGACAGTAAGGCATTAAACAGAATGTCAAATTACAGCGGGAAGGTTAGGGAGAGATGGGAAGATAAGAGATCAATGGAAAGACTTGTGTGCATGCATATAAGCATAATCAATGGACTAAAAACTCTGGGGGCTGAGGGCATGTATGGGAGTGGGGGGGCAATTGTAAGATATGTACACATATAATACCTTAATAAAAATGGAGGGGGGAACAAAAACCTTGCACATGGCTCATTGAAGTGTGTACTGAGCACTGGAAACAATTCATAAATGCCTTAATATGTGGATTGCAAACATTTAGAATACTACTACCAGATGCCTTCCTTAGGGAATTATTACTCTTGGCTTGTCCAGTGTCACTGACAAAATCTCCTGTTTGAACTCGGCTCTGAGTCTTTGCAAGTTCCTTCCTAGAGCAGACTGAAATTTCTGGAATATTATTTTAAAACATTATATCCTATTGGTGCCCTCTAGAGGCAAAACACACACACACACACACACACACACACACACACACACACACACGCACACATGCACACGCACACACACGCATATAAAATACAGACAAATACATGAAGATCATACACACAATTTAAATTATAAATTTTTCCTTTGCTTTTGATGATTTTTAAGAAGTATAGAAAAGGGGAGAGAATTTCCTAAATGCCAATCAGGAAGACCTGTTGCACCTTTCAATGATAGTGTCAAGAACTGTGAATGAGCAGTGGAAATAAAGAAAGTCTAGGCTCCAATCTAAGGACTTAAGCAACAGGAGAGAGCCTGGGTGGAGTTGCTTTAGCTTACTAAGAGAGAAGGGGTCCATTCTATGTCAGGTGTTATCCTTTCTACAACTTTCACAAATCTTTCCAATTTCTTCACTCTTATAAATCTTAATTTTCCAAAGAAAAAGAAAAGGTAAGCATTTCTTAGGTTGACACTTATGAACACATTTTAAACACATTCTTACTTTCAAGAAAATACAATTTAACAAATTACAAGAGACCTTCTGTAATAAAAGCCAAGAGCAGGTGAATTTAAAACTTGTCTGGCAATCAATGTTTCAGTATTATTTAGTAATATTTAGATGTTTATAATTTAATTCAGCAATGGTCCAAAGCTTTTAAATTACCAAAGACTTTGAAAAATTATGTAAAGGTGAGAAGTGGGTGGGGAGCAGGCCCCACAGCTTGTTCTAGGAATTCAATTTCCAGGCCTCTAGCTGCTTGGATTTAAAACTGCTACATTTTCCCTTAGAAATAACATGCTAAGATTTGGGTGATAATGAGTTCAGCTTCTGATAGTAGCAGGACTGTTAAATAAGCATTTGCAGCCATTAGCCTCCTCACCTCTACACTGCATCATAGTAGACACCCCCTCTATCTACTCTTTTCATGTTCTACCTTGGTACCTGACCAGGGCTACCACACATCCTCTCATAAAGCTCAGTTGTCCCAAACCAAAGTCACCTATCTCAGTTTCACTCACCCCACAGAGCCAAGCCATTACCTTAAGTCCATCAACTCCTATAATATAAGACTGAGGGGACAAAGGTTCCAGCAAATTCAGGGAGGGCAGAATAAATGGCCCCAGAGAGAATTAAAAAGGAGATTGGCTTACCTGCCACCACAATCATTACCCAAGGCTCTGTCCTGGTGATGTAAGTCTGTGGGGCCTTGTCAGGGCCTGGGAAGCTTTATTCTTTGGTGGCCTGTCCCAGAAAGTCTGGGAGCTCCAAACCTGATCCAGTGGGTGGCCTTGCTAGACTGGCTGAGGTCCAACCTGGAGAGGCCAGACTGTAGTCTGATTTCCAGTGGTCTTCCCTTCTGCACCTTGTGCAGGGACCACTCAGGGGTCTCAGATTTGGGCAAAACTTGGCACAGTGTCCTTCCTTGTTGCATTTGAAGCATGGGCCTGGTAGAGGCTTAGCCCCTGACTTACTCTTGGGTGGAGGCTTAGCACTTCACTTAGGGTTTGTGAGAACGGTGGCTAGGAGCTGGAAGCCTCCTTCTGGACCTCAGCCTTGGCCTGATCTCACCTTGTTTTGGATTTGGAGCTTCTCATCTCTATTATTAAAGATTTTAAAGGCAGGTTAACAACATCTCATTTTTTTAAATCTTTATTGTTGAAAGTATCTTACCTAATAATAGACAAACATGTAAATTGACCATACCTTCACTATGCCCATAGCCAATCAGAGTGAGTATGCAAATTAACCCCTCCAAAAAAGATGGTTAATTTGCATACATAGGCACCCAGTACCTATGTCCCAGGAACATCCTGGCACCCAGGTCACTATGAGGTAAGGCCGCATGGGCCCAGACAGCCTAGGAAGGGCCTGAGCCAGGGAGCTACTGGGCAGGGACAAGCCTGTGATCAGAATGAGGGGGCGGGAGCGGAGCCTGCGATGGATTGAAGAGAGTTGGGGATCCGCTCCTGCCCAAGGCCAAAAGCCTCCACCAGAGGTTTTCAGCCTTGAGCAGGAGTGGAGCCTGTGATCCATCACAGGGAGCCTGGGGCCCCCTGCCCAAGGCCGAAAGCCTCTGAGCAGGCCCCACAGCTTGTTCTAGGACTTCAATTTCCAGGCCTCCAGCTGCTTGGATTTAAAACTGCTACATTTTCCCTCAGAAATGACATGCTAAGATTTGGGTGATAATGAGTTCACTCTTATAATTGTCTCTGGGGCCATTTATTCTGCCCTCCCTGAATTTGCTGGAACCTTTGTCCCCTCAGTCTTATATTATGGGAGTTAATGGACTTAAGGTAATGGCTTGGCTCTGTGGGGTGAGAGTGAAACTGAGATAGGTGACTTTGGTTTGGGACAACTGAGCTTTATGAGAGGATGTGTGGTAGCCCTGGTCAGGTACCAAGGTAGAACATGAAAAGAGTAGATAGAGGGGGTGTCTACTATGATGCAGTGTAGAGGTGAGGTGACTAATGGCTGCAAATGCTTACTTAACAGTCCTGCTTAATAGAGGCTTTCCGTCTGGGTAGGCCTAGACAGGGGTGGAGCCTGCGATCACAGGGAGCTGGGGGTCCCCTGCCCTGGGCAGGAGCTGGGAGAGCCCTGCCCAAACTGAAAGCCTCTGGCAGAGGCTTTTGGCCTGGGCAGGCCTAGGCAGGGGAGAGCCAGAGATCAGAGGGAGCTGGAGGACCCTTGCCCAGGCCTAAAGCTTCTGCCAGAGGCTTTTAGCCTGGGCAGGGCCCAGCCCTCAATGGGTGTGAACTATAGAGGAAACACCTTTGCTGACTGCTCATTGGCTAAGCTTCCTGTATGCCACTGGTAATATTCTTAGTAACTTGAGTATAAGAATCCAAGGAGATCTAGGGTTTTCCCACCATACTCCTGGGGGAACAAACAAAAGTCTGCTGCTGGAGGGCTAAGAAATGTCATATCCTGCCCTAGGCGGTTTGACTCAGTGGATAATGCCTCAGCCTTGCCAACAGCATGGTCTGGGTTTGATTCTGATCAAAGGCATGTACCTAGGTTGCAGGCTTCTTTCTGGCCAGGGCCCAGGTCAGGGCTCATGCAGGAGGGATTTATTTATCTTCTTTAATTGAAACTTTGTAGCCTTGTGGGGAGGCCTGGGCCAGCCAGGGTGTGCGGAAAGCTTGCCTTCCTCCATTATCTGCAAAACCCAAGCCTCCTGCTTGCTATGTGGCAGCAGCCATCTTGGTTGGGTTAATTTACATACTTGTTCCTGATTGGCAGCTGGGCGTGGCTTGTGGGTATAGCAGAGGTACAGTCAATTTGCATATTACTCTTTTATTAGATAGGACTTGTGTTCCTCAAAGTGTTCAAAGTGTTCCTCTAACTTTGATGTTTCTCTCTGTCTTTCCCTTTCTCTTCTACATTCTCTAAAAGTCAATGGAAACATATCCTCAGGTGAGGATAAAAAAAGAAAGAAAGAAAGAAATGCATATCCTATGAAAAACACATCTTGAAAATGCCTAAAGAAAGTGGTCATTTTTTCTTGGTGAAGGGACTGGAGTCCGTGTTGATGAAAACACCTTGGTGGCTGTGGTGACTGGCAGTGGCTGTGGTGACTGGCAGTGGCTGCAGCAGCAGGGTGATAGGGCTGGTGCCTTCCCCTGATCAGCCCAGTTGCCTCCCACAAAGGGATGCCAGATCATCAGTAGGACATCCCCTGAGGGCTCCCAGTATGTGAGAGGGGGCAGGTTGGGCTGAGGGACCCTCCACTCCCAGTGCACAAATTTTGTGCACCAAGCCCCTAGTCCTATCTAATAAAAGAGTAATATGCAAATTGACTGTACCTCTGCTACACCCACAAGCCACGCCCAGCTGCCAATCAGGAACAAGTATGCAAATTAACCCAACCAAGATGGCTGCTGCCACATAGCAAGCAGGAGGCTTGGGTTTTGCAGATAATGAAGGAAGGCAAGCTTTCCGCACACCCTGGCCACCCAGGCCTCCCCATAAGGCTACAACGTTTCAATTAAAGAAGATAAATAAATCCCAATAAAAACGCTGCAGCCACAGAGCAAGCAGGAAGCTTGGCTCTGTTCAAGGCTACAAAGTTTCAATTATAGAAGACAAATAAATCTCAGATACCAGGGCCTCCACTTGGGTCACTGTGAGGGGTGGCCAGCCTGAAAGCCAACACAGACCCCTCACCCAGGCCACCCTATGCCTCAAGGGAACCCCCACCCTGATCTGGGACACCCTTCAGGGAAAACCAGCTGGCCCCACCCATGCACCAGGCCTCTATCTTATCTAATAAAAGAGTAATATGCAGATTGACCATCACTCTAACACACAAGATGGCTGCCCCCATGTGGTCAAAGATCTTGACCCATGTGGACATAAGATAGCCACCACAAGATGGCCAGCAGGAGAGGGTAGTTGAGAGGGACCAGGCCTGCAAGTGAGGGCAGTTGTGGGTGATCAGGCCTGCAAGGGAGGGCAGTTGGGGGCAATTGAGCCTGCATGGGAGGGCAGTTAGGGGTGACCAGACTGGCAGAGGAGGGAAGTTGGCAGCAACCGGCCCTGCAGGGAAGGGCAGTTGGGGAGACCAGGCCTGCAGGGGAGGGAAGTTAGGGGCAAACAGGCTGGCAGGGGAGCAGTTAAGCATCAATCAGGCTTGCAGAGGTGATCAGGTTGGCAGGCAGAAGCGGTTAGGGGCAATCAGCAAGGCAGGCAGGTGAGCAGTTGGGAATCCAGGAGTCCTGGATTATGAGAAGGATGTCTGACTAAACGGGCAGTTGGACATCCCTCAAGGGGTCCCAGTTTGGAGAGGGTGCAGGCTGGGCTGAGGGACACACACCCCCGTGCACGAATTTCGTGTATCTGGCCTCTAATTTTATGTCTCTCTTTTTCCCATTGACCTCTTCTAGCTCACCCCTGCCCCCCACCCCAGGTCTTCACCACCTTATTGTCTGTGTCCCCTATGTTCATAGCAAGGCAATTTACAATAGCTAAGATTTGGAAACAGTATAAGTGACCATCAGCACATGAGTAGATATAAAAGTTATGGTACATTTACACAGGGTAGGTGATTGGGAAGAGATCAACCAATTAACTTCTATAAATATATGCATTAAAACATTTCTTACATACCGTTATATTGACTGGGATGAAAAAATATTTGTTGTGGGCCACATGTGGCCTGTTGGCTGTGACTTTAATATGCTTGTTGTGTATGGTGTCAGTTGATGGTCTAGTTTCATTTTTTTGCATGTACCTGTCCAATTTTCCCAACACCATTTATTAAAGAGACTGTCATTATTCCATTGTATGCTCTTGCCTCCTTTGTAAAATATTACTTGAGCATAATGGCTTGGATTGATTTCTGTTCCGTTGATTTATATGCCTGTTCTTGTGCTAGTACCAGGCTGTTTTGAGTACAGTGGCTTTGTACAATAGTATAATTTGATATCTGGTATTGTGATACTTCCAACTTTGTTCTTGTTTCTCAAGATTGCAGTGGCTATTCGGGGTCTTTTTAAAATTCCATATGAATTTTTTGGAGTGTTTGTTTTAGGTCGGTGAAATATGCCATTGGTATTTTAATAGGGATTGCACTGAATCTATAGATTGCTTTGGATAGTATGAACATTTTAATGATGTTGATTCTGCCAATCCATGAACATGATATATTCTTCCATTTGTTTATATCTTCCTTTCTCTTTTTTTCAATGTCTTATAGTTTTTTGGAGTACATGCCTTTTACCTCGTTGGTTGTTTATCCTTAAGTATCTTCATTTTGTGTGTGTGTGTGTGTGTAATGGTAAATGAGATGTTTTTTTTTAGTTTCTCTTTCTAAGATTTTATTATTAGTCCTTAAAAAATGTCATAGATTTCTAAATATTAAATTTGTATCTTCCATGTTGCTAAATTCATTTGTTAACTTTAGTAGTTTTTTTATGGAGTCTTTAGGGTTTTCTATATGTAATATCATGTCATCTGTGAATAATGTCAATTTTGCTTCCTCTTTTCCAATTTGGATCCCTTTTAGTTCTTCTTCTTCTCTGATTGCTATGGCTAGCACTTCCAGTAATGAGGACTTTTTTGATGGTTTTCTGGACCTGTGTCTATTTTTCAAAGTTTTTGGCAAATGTTTAGGCCTAATTGGCATGTAAATTGGGTGTTCAGAAGAAGGATTCCCTCTTAGAAGGAGGATCTAACATGGTTTATTTCCTTAAGGCCTCTGTGAGATGGAAGAAAAAGCAAGCTGGGTTTTCATCAGGACCTTGAGTGATTTTATTAAGTTTGTCATAATTGATAAGAATTAACCTGATAGTCTCATCTCAGGTCAGTTTTGAGGTCTGTGTCAGGGTGAACTGTGTTCACCACTGCATCCTATCTATGGGGGACATTAATGTGGTCCTGAGCTGCTAGCCAAACATGCTCCTTCTTCTCTGGGGTGAGAGGAGGACAGGATGACAGAGATGGCATACCAAGTCAGGTCATAGGACTGGGTCAAGTACTCAAATTCCTTAATAAAAGTGGTTAGGTTGGTGGAAAAAGAACTTAGTCTTTTTGCATTCTGGGAAAGGTGGATATGAACATAGAGAATGAAACATGGACTCAGACTATGACCTCAGTTCCAGATAACTCCCTTGGGGATAGAATAGGCATAGGAATAGAAGTGGCTGTTGGGAAAGGTGATCTTTAGGTGGCCCCAAAACGTGTGCTAGTTGGGGGGAAAGGTTGTTTTGGAACTTGTGTTCTAGGGATTTGGGCTCTCAGGGATTGGGGGAGAAGGTGATTGCTGGTTAGGAGAACCTGGGTTTTGAGAATCTACTGCGGGTGAGAGAGGTGATGTGTAAGGGGCAGAGGTTGGTGGTCTGCTGGATCAATGGTAGATTCAGAATCAGAAGTGTTTGGGATATGATGTTTTGTGTGAAGGAGAAGGATCTGATAGGTAGAGCAGGACTGTCGGAGAGAGGGTCAAAAATGAAGGGTGAAAAAGACCTGGATGTGGGAACTCTCTGATCATTTCCCATTGCAGTGACAGCAATTATCTAAATCTTGCAACATGTTGAAATGAAAAGGGTTGTTTTCAGGCCATTGAGACTCATTATCTAGTTTATATTTTGGCCAAACAGTGTTACAAAAGAATATGAAGAGTTTGGGCCTGATCTCTCCTGTGAGTCTAAGGCAGTAGAGATTTTTTAAAAATATATTTTTACTGGTTTCAGATAGGAAGGGAGAAATAGATATAGATAGAAGCATCAATGATGAGAGAGAGTCATTGATTGGCTGCCTCTTGCACACCCCCTACTGGGGATTGAGCCCTCAACCCAAGCATGTGCCCTTGACTGGAATCAAACCCAGGACCCTCCAGTCTGCAGGTTGATGCTCTGTTCACTGAGCCAAACCAGGTCGGACCGATTGAGATTTTTAAGGAGATAGCCAAGTGGGGTCATTTTAGGGAAGTGTTGAGGGAGTGTTCCCCATGATAAGGAAAATAAGCATGGCCCATGAGAGAGGAAGGGTGGTGACAGACCTTAAGTCCAAACGTGACTATTTAGGGCAGGGGTCTCCACTGCTAAACAAACCACCATGAGAAACAAGGAATGACCATCCATACAGGGCATCTCCAATCCAGAAGGACCTGAGGCTGAACAGTGGAGCAGTCTTCTGGCCCAGTGCTGGGACTTTCCAGAAGTCAGTGAGAGTAAGTGGACAGAAAACTCGAGAGAAGTTTAATTGTGGAATGTCATTCACCTAAAGAAGATTGGCTGGTGTGTGATGGAGGGTCAGCAATCGAGAAGGAGAGGTTCCTGATCCAGTATCTTCCTTGGCTGGTTCAGGAGGGCCCATTAGGGAGGGAGGCCTAATTGATACACGTGATCGTGTCCCCTGAGTAGTATTCAGAGGTAAGCCTAGGCTGAGTTGCTGTTGCCTACCATTCTCTGAGTAGCAAATTTGGGTTCACTGAAGCTGGAGCAATGGCTCCCCTTCCCCATGGAACCCTCCCGGGTTTCAGCACCAATTGTTATGGTTCCTGAAGGAGGAACACATGAGACCAAAAGTGGAAAGGAATTATAAATTTATTAAGTCATCTGCAAACCAAATGGGATGCCCGAAATGGCATCAGCACCCAGGACTGAGGAGTCAGAGATTTTAAAAGACTCTAGGTGGGATTTTTTGGTGGGGAATTATCTGGGTGGATCTGGGTCCTGGACAAGTCTGAAGGGGAAAGTCTGGCTGGTCTTAGCAAATGGGATGTTGTCTAAGGAAAATGAAATGTTAGTTGCAGATCTAAAGGTCATTTTCCCAGGGGAAGTGATATCAATATAATTATTTGATCAGACCTAACATATATAACCTTGTATAAATTATGTGTGTTCCTGTTTAAAATACTTTAATTTATATTACTGATTCATTAACAAAGAACTCATAGATAGATGTAGATAGATATAGATATAGATATAGATATAGATATAGATATAGATATAAACATATAACAAAAAACAAGATAGCTTGTATCAAAGGCAAGGCAAGCATCTCTTGGATCAGAAATCCATAATGGTGAGCAAGGATGAAGCCAGAGGCATATGAGTTCTATGTTAATGAACCAACAATATATATCTATATAATACAGAGGTAATATGCAAATTGGTTATTATACCATCACAGTAATTACTGTTCAATTGGCTGCACTAGCAGTAGGAGCTGGTGGGCGGGGACTTGCATTGCTGGGACATGAGGCTGCCTCCCAGCCTGGCCCTGGCCAGGGACGTTAGGCTGCCTCATTGGCTCCTCATATGAAAGGTGATCTCAGATCCTCATTTTTATTCAGTGTAGTGGAGCATGGGAATTAGTTTATAGGATCCAGTTCCACTTGGGGAAATGTTACTAAAGTAGATGTAAAATGGGGTCATATTTATTCACTCACAGGCTTGCTGTAGAACAGACAGAGTCACCATCCTCACAGAATTCAGGATGCTCCATGTGCAAACCTAGAATGAAAAGTCAGCAACACCCCACATGGCCAAGAACTATAATAGAAACTTCCCTTTAAAATGAGCGTATGCAACAGAGCTGTGAATTCCCGGGAGGGCCAAGAGGAAAGCCGTCCTTGAGGTTAATTTAATAGTTTAAGGTGCAAAACTGGCATCAGAAAGTAGTGGCATAACACCGAGTGCATGCAGTCACGTGGCAACACTGAGACTGTGGGACCCCTGTGTTCCCAACACCGTGGAAGCCCCCTGCCCCCACCCCAGCCTCTGGATGCAGGTTACAGATGACCACGTGCACAGGGATGAGGACTTCGGGCCCGTGGTGGAAGGGTTAGGGGACAGAGGATCTCCTCTCATAAAGTCTCCCCCAGTCCACACAGCATCAGGCTGTGTGGAGTGCTCCCACTGATGGCGTCACCAGGTGATGTCACCTAGGGGCCGCTCAGGCAGTTTCCCTGAAGAGGGGATCTGTGCCCAGCTCAGAGGCAAGGAGGTGCAGGCTTGGAGGCCATGCAACTCCCAACAGCCCCTGTAGTGTGGCCAGAGCTGAAGCTGCAGGTCCATCTGGCTGTCGTGGGGCCTGGACAATGGGAGCCCAGACCCACGGGCCTTCCTAGCTAAATCACTCCCCTCCTGCATCCCTCACCAAACCAGGGACTGACCCTCATTCTCCCCATCAGACCCCAGAAGCCCAACCTCCCAAATGGTGACTTTTGAATGTGTGCTCTCATCTTAATATTTCAGTCTCAGAAACTAACACTTCCCTTAACCCCCTCACCTCTGATCTAACCTTTAACAGGAGCCATTGCCAACTACATTTGGTCCAGCACCCCTCTCCCCCTTTTAGCTCCCCACCTTCCTCCATGGAAGCTGCTATTGCTTCCTGTGAACTCAAACAAAATAGGATTACTCAAAGAAGAATATGTTCGAGCAAAGTCCTTGAACTAAAGAAGAAATAAAGTAACTAATATACACAAGACAAGTTAACTTCAAAGGTAATCAAGTAATTGCAAAGGAAAGCTACCTGGGACATTTTAATAATATTTAATCAAAATATTCAGTACTGGAGAGGGTGTGATGAAACAGACACCTGATAGCACTGCTCCGGAGTATAGGGGACATAATTTCTGGAGACAGTTTGACAGGATGTAGCAAATATTCAGGCTTCTGGGCTGGGTGACTACATTTCCTGGTATTTATCACACATAATAAAAAGTTGGGCCAGATATCATCCTACCTAATAAAAGAGTAATATGCAAATTAACCATCACTCCATTATACCCACAAGCCACACTCACCAACCAATTAGAGAAAGTATGCAAATAAACCTCAACCAACCAAGATGGCTGCAGTTACAGAGAGCAGGAGAGAGGCTTGGATTTCCCGGCAATGGAGGAAGCCAAGCTTTCCACACACCCTGGCCAGCCTAGGCCTCCACTCAAGGATACAAAGTTTCAATAATAGAAGATAAATTCCAAGAAAAATGGGGGTAGTTACGGAACTGGAAAGAACAGGCTAGGGTTTCCCCCAGCAACGGAGGAAGCCAAGCTTTCCACCTGCCCTGGCCAGCCTAGGCCTCTGCTTAAGGTTACAAAGTTTCAATTATAGAAGGTAAACAAATTCAAACAGAAGTGGCGGTCTCCACAGAGCAAGGGAGCTTGGCTCCACTCCAGGCTACAAAGTTTCAATTGTAAAAGGTAAATAAATTCCAGATACCAGGGCCTCTGCTTGGGTCACTGGGGGGCATGGCTAGCCTGCAAACCACTACAGGCCCCTTGCCCAGGCTGCCCCACACCCCAAGGGAACCCCCACCCTGATCCAGGACACACTTCACGGCAAACCAGCTGGCCCCACCCATGCACCAGGACTCTATCCTATCTAATAAAAGAGTAATATGCAGATTGACCATCACTTCAACACATAAGATGGCTGCCCCCATGTGGTTAAAGATCCTGTTCCCATGTGGATACAAAATGGCCACCACAAGATGGCCAGCAGGGGAGGGCAGTTGGGAGACACCAGGCCTGCAAGGGAGGGCAGTTGAGAGACCAGGTCTGCAAGTGAGGGCAGTTGGAGGCAATTAACCTTGAAGGGGAGGGCAGTTAGGTGACCAGGCTGGCAGAGGAGGGAAGTTGGGGGCAAATAGGCTGGATGGGGAGCAGTTAGACATCAATCAGGCTGGCATGGGAGTGGTTAGGGGGTGATCATGCTGGCAGCAGAAGCAGTTAGGGGCAATCAGGAAGGCAGGCAGGCAAGCAGTTGTGAGCCAGCAGTCCTGGATTGTGAGAGGGATGTCCGACTGCCCATGGGATCAGGTCTAAATGGGCAGTTGAACATCCCTCGAGAGGTCCCAGACTGGAGAGGGTGCAGGCTGGGCTGAGGAACATCCCTCTACCCAGTGCACGAATTTCATGTACCGGGCCTCTAGTCATAATAATAAAGGCTAATATGCAAATAGTCATCATGCCATGACACCGTAAGGACCGAACAGCAGGGGGTTGCATGTGAGACAGGCAGGGGGAGAGGGGACGGGGGCTTGCATCGTTGGTGGGTGGGACTTGCATTGGGCTGGGATGTGAGGCTGTCTCCTGATCCAGCACCAGGCCAGGGGACGTAAACAGCAATATTGAAATATTTCCTCTAATTACAATATTTCCCTTTCAATGTGCACGAATTTTGTGCGCCAGGCCACTAGTCTATACATATAAAGAGGTAATATGCTAATTTGTCCATTACAGTGTTTGAGTCATGACCAGGCAGGAGCTGGTGGAGAGGGATGGGGGCAGGGACTTCCACTCCCAGCACAGGCATGCACAGGCCTGCCGAGCGCTAACTACATTGCTGTCTCGAAAGGCGGATGCTGCTCCCTACTGGTGGGTGGGGATGGGGGCAGCTGGCCAAACCTGAGTTCAGCTTTGGTGGGAGCAACAGGAGCCCGAGGCCACTCCAGACTCTGCAGGTCCCAGGCCAGACGGTGACTCAGTGGCAGGCAGTGTCTCCATGCATGGTGCCCAGGGGTGTCTGCAAGGGGTGTGGGGCCTTGCCGTGAGCTGCTGCACCACCACTGCTGCTCAGTGGGAGCCCGGTGGTCTGGAGCCGGAGTGGGTGTGCACAGATTGCTGCACACCCCTCCCTGCCCTGTTCAGGCCCCAAGCCTGCCTCTGCAGCCATCCATAGACCCTGCCCCACACTTCAAGCAGAAGGAGGAGGCTCACAGTTGCAGGCGTCCTAGGCCACACCACCTGCGCCTCCGCCTGCCTGGCTAGCAGGGACCAGAGTGTCATAGGCAAGCTGCTCCCACCTTTGGTGGCGGAACAGGGAGGAGGGCACTGGGTGGAGGGAGGGGACCTAAGTTGGGGTCCTCCCAGCTCAGGGAAGAGGCCCGGCCTGGGCCCGGTGGGGAGCTTAGGAAATCTGGCTGAGCAGGCACCAGTTCATACCAACTGTTACTCTGCCATCTTCCTCCAGTTCTCCAAGCCAACCCTCCTGCTCCCCTTCCTGGGGAAATAGGTTCCGAGCCACCTCCCTGAGCTCAGACTGTGAATCTGGAAACTCAGGGAAGAATGCCAGGTAGGGCCTGGGGGGAGAGGGGGAGAGGGGGAGAGGAGTGGGGTGGGCAGTGCAGAACTACCAGGGCTGAGCTGCTTTGGTGTCTCGGTGAACTTTGCAACCAACCCAAATAGGAAACCGAGAAGGGAGAAGCTGGGAGCTGTGGAGTCTCAGTGCTTTATTCACTTGAAAACAGCGCCACTTGGAATGTGAGGCAGCTGTACATTCAGCTGAGAAATGAGGCTGAAACCCACTGTTGCTGCTCAGTCCGAGGCCCAAAGATCCAACATGAGAAGGAAAAAATGGAGGGAGAGCCTACAGGAAGGGAGGATAATTGAAGGAAATGTATCTAGACTTTCCCAAGCCCTTTCCCTCTTTCCACTGCCTACAAAAGCCCAGGCCCAGCCACAGTTCTGTCTCCATCTTTTAGTTCCCTGTTCTCCAACCACAAAGGAAAGAAATAAGGAAGGAGTCCATGCTGCCTCCAGAAAGTATCTATATACCTGATCGCCCAGTCACTTCTTGCAGAGGTAGGCCAGACTGTGGCTTAGGCCTGCTCCCCATCCGCTCCCCATGAGGAGTGGGCCTAAGCCATCAGTAGAACATCCTTGAGGGCTCCTGGACTGTGAGGGGGGTTCAGGGCTGTGGGACACCCCTCCCCACTGAATTTTCATGCACCAGGCCTCGGTATATATATATAAAACATCTGAAGGAAGCTTATCTGAAACACATCCTATCTAACAAAGAGGGAATATGCTAATAAACCATCACTTCCTCACAAAGATGGTGGCACCCACAGCCAATAAGGCGGGAATATGCTAATTGACTGCCATTCCCTCAAAAATGGTGGTACCCACAGCCACAAGATGGTGGTGCCCAGTCCCCTTAGTCCCACTCGGGTGGCAGGTGTGTGGTATGGCCAGGCCTGCCCCAAGGCAGGTCCAGCTGCTCTGCATGCCTGCCTCTGAAGTACCCCAGTCTCCTTAGACCTCTAGCCTCCCAGGGTTGGCTCGAGGCACAGGCAAGCCTCAGAGGGCAGCTGCCTAGCCACCCAGGGTTGGCCCAAGGATCAGGTAACCAGGGCCGGCCAAGGCTTGTGCTGCCGGCAGTGGCAGCAGCAGAGGTGTAATGGGGGTGTCACCTTTCCCTGTTTGCTGGGTTGCTCCTGCCCCTGAGTACCCCCAGACTGTGAGAGGGGGCAGGCCGGGCTGAGGGACCTCCCTCCAGTGCATGAATTTTCATACACTGGGCCTCTAGTCCTATATAATAAAAAGGTAATATGCAAATAGACCAAACGGCAGAACAACTGAACAACCAATCAAAGCATAATATGCTAATAATATGCTAAGGCTGCTCAACCACTCGCTATGATGTGCACTGACCACCAGTAGGCAGATGCTCTGACCAGTAGGTTAGCTTGCTGCTGGGGTCTGGCCAATTGATCAAGATGGGCCGGACACACCCTGGAGCTCTCTCTCATTCCCTCCCCAGCCTGATCATGCACTGGTGGGGTCCTTCAGCCTGGCCTGCACCCTCTTGCAATCCATGACTCCTCAGGAGATGTCAGAGAGCCAGTTTCAGCCCGATCCTGCAGGCCACTCCCAATGGGAGGGCACCAGATGCCAGGCGTGAGCCTCTCCCAATCAGGACTGATTGGGTGCAAGCCCGTGTCAGGCACAGTGGTTACAAGATGAACAAGAGCAGTAGGAGCTGCAGGCAGCATTGGACTGAAGGTTTCAGTCTTATGCCTACAGGCCACCCAGAAGGACACCAACCATGCACAAATTCATGCACCAGGCCTCTAGTTTCTTCATAAGGCACATCATAACTTCTTGAACTTAGGAAAACAAGGCACCACTTGAGCATTATACTTGTTGGCCATTTTAAACAGCAAAATCACCAACAAAAAGCACAGAATTACAAACAAATAAACAAAATGTGGCATGAGGTAGATTCAAAAAAGGATACCTGTTTATAATATGGGAGCTGAAACTATCAAGTGGAGTAGCATATGTTTTGAACTCAGCTGGGACCATAAGCATCTGATGTCTCAAAATTTCCCTCTCAATGCATATGTCTGTAAATGACCACAAAGAGTGTCATGTATTGATTTGGGGGTTATAAATAATTTTTTGTGAGTGGGCAATTTGCAAATAGGGAATCTGAAAATAATGAGGATTGACTTTTCACAAAGTTAAGGCATCCATGTAACAAGTACCTAAGTCAAGAAATAAAACATTTCCAGCATCCTTTCAGGCCCTCTTCAAGGGTAGCCACTGTCCTGACTTCTAACATCTTATATTAGTTTGTCTATTTTTTTCACACAATGTATGTGCTGTGTACTCTTGTGCCTGACTTCTTGTCAATATTACATTACTTGAGGCCTGGTGCACAAAATTCATGTACATGGAGATTGATCCCTCAGCCCAGCCTGTGCACTCCAGTAGTCCTGGAGCCCTAGGGAGATTTCCAACTGACAGCTTAGTTTCGTTCCCCATGGGCCTAAGTCAAACATCTTTAGTGATGCCATGGAGGTGGGAGAGGCTCCCGCCACCGTTGTGCTTGCCAGCCATGAGCCTGGCTTCTGGCTGAGTGGTGCTCCCCCTGTGGGAGTGCACTGACCACCAGGAGGCAGCTCCTGCATTGAGCATCTGTCCCCCTTGTGGTCAGTGCACATCATAGGGACCAGTCGTTCTGTAGTTCAGTCAATTTGCATAATAGGGTTTTATTATATAGTATTCATGCATATTGTTGCAAGTCATAATAGTATTAATCACTTTAAACATTTTTGTCCATCTGTTCTGTACAATTAATTTTGTCTGAAGTGAATTTGTATTCCAATAGTTGCTTTGTTGTCTTGCCTAGAATATTTCTTGTGCTTTAGATTTCTGATTTTCAGTCATTTTAAGTGGGAATCTTTCTGATTCTTCATCTTTCCCTTACTTTCTAGTAATGGAGTGGATATGCTGCTGCCTTGCCTTGTCCCCCATCCCACCACAGACTCCAGTTCAGAACCAAATCTTATAGGGGTGTGTTTCAGCATATCTGTTCTGATGAAAGATTGGAGATACCCAATCTCAGAGCCTGCAGCAGACGTGGCTCAGGTCCTGCTCATGAGGCTATAGCTGTCCACCTGACTCCTTGGGTCCCTATTTTACTGGAAATAGTTACACTAAGTAGAGTGTGGAAGCCTTTCTATGTCACCTTGAAAGTAGTGACACCCCACTCCAGCTCCTGGATTTGTGCAGGAAACCTTACTCTATTCTATGCCTTATGTGGAATTGTTTCGTTCCTATTTCTCTCCTGAAGTCAGTCTCCTGCCACCACTGCCTGGGTCCTGACCTAGAGCCCAGCATGCCCTTGGCTTCATCCTTGCTCACCATTATGGATCTCTGATCCCAGAGATGCTTGCCTTGTCTTTGATCCTTGCTATCTTTTTTTGGTTATCTCTTTTTATATTTGACCTGTCATTGCTATGTATCAGGAAATGGATGAAGTTGAGGAGTGGTTTTTAACTATGCTATCCTGTCTGACTTCTGCATTGCTTTGTTTTAACAGAGGATAACAAAGCCATTTGTTTCTGAGATAAAATATTGTTTAAGAGTCCTCATTCAGATGGAACCAACCCAAATGTCTATCAATGAATGAATGGCAAACAAAATGTGGTATATCAATATAATGGAATATTAGATATTCCAATAAATAACTAACCATTAAAAAGAATTACTGGTGCATGTTATTACATGGATGAACTTCATGTAATTCTGAATAAAAGCCATACACAAAAATGCCATCCTATCTAATAAAGAGGGAATATGCTAATTGACCCTCATGCCATAGCAAAGATGGTGGTGCCCAGAGCCAATAAGGAGGGAATATGCTAATTGAACCCACCCTCAAAGATGGCAGCGCCCACAGCCAATAATGATGGAATATGCTAATTGACTGCCATGCCCTCAAAAATGGTGGCACCCACAGCCACAAGATGGCAGCACCCAGTCCTCTCATCCTTGTCATGCCTCTAGAGTCCCCCAGTCCCTTCAGACCCCCAACCTCCCAGGCTGGCTGGAGGCACAGGCAAGCCTCAGCTATTGGCTGCCCAGCCAACCAGGGCTGCCCAAGGCTCAGGTAACTAGGATTGGCCAACGCTTGCACTGCCAGCAGTGGCAGCAGCAGAGGTGTGATGGGGGTGTCACCTTCCACTGATCACGGGGTCACCTCCTGCCCCTGAGGGCTCCTGGTCTGTGAGAGGGGGCAAGCTGGGCTGAGAGAACCCCCTCCAGTGCATGAATTTTCATGCATGGGGCCTCTAGTATATTATGATTCCATTTATATGAAATATTCAGAACAGATAAATCCATAGAGACTGACAGCTGATTGGTGGTTTTGGGAGCTAGGGGGAGGAAAAAAATGGGAAGTGACTTCTAATGGGTATAAAGTACCTTTTGGGGTGGTGAAAATGTTCTGGAACTCAATACTGGTGATGGTTGCACTACACTGTAAACATAGGAAATGCCACTGAATTGTGCACTTTAAAATGGTTAAAATCATGAACTTTATATTATGTGAATTTTACCACAGGCAAAAAAAATTATCCACTCTTTTTCACATCTTCCCAACTGCTACTGTTTGAATAGATCACTCCTTTGCAACAACACAATACCTAATTTATGCTTTTGCTGAGCATCTTTCACATTACACCGCAAATTATTTGTTCCTCTACCAGACTATAAGAGAAGAACTACAATATGTTCTATTCAGATTTGTTTCTTTATTACCTTGTTTTGTTTCTGGCACAGAGTAAGCCCAATAAGAACTTATTGAATAAATGAATGAGTACATTAGTTGAATTCAAATGACCGCTCAAAATTTTCACTCTTCTTTTGGGTCTCTTAATTTATTGTTAAAATTATCCCCTAGAGAATTTTATTTTCACTGGGAAACATATTTTAATGCATTAACTCAGAGCTGAAGCCTTTGGTGTTAGGGCCCCTCCTAAAACTCTGACCTTCCAGCCTTTGACAGTTCTAATCTAGCATCTACTGGAGGTACAATCATAATGGCTGAAGGCTCAGTTATACAAAATATTCTCAACAACTATGCTCAGAAATGCTTCTGCTGAGTCACCCTCCAGCACAAAGCATTTTCTTTACAGTGCTTTCATCTGTCCTCAAATATTGCAGTCTCCCTCTATAGAGGATAAGCAATGCACCAAATTGGAAGAGACTTCAAAGGGGTATGTCTGTCTATGCTCCAATGTATGCTTGCAGGCTTCAGGGTTATAAATTTCCCAAATATACCAGCTATCAGATTAAAATTTTGAGATACAAAAATTTATTCCTTAGCTTTAGGTTCAATTCTTCACAATATGGCTAAAGATATATTTCTTGTTCCAACTTGTGTGGAGATTCCCTCAGCATTAACTCTTTATACCCTCAAAACCACCCCTTTCACTCTTCCATATTAAAATTTGCAATTCTTTTGTTTAAAAAAAAAAAAAAAAAAAAAAAAAAAAAAAAAAAAAAAAAAAAAAAAAAACTAGGATCCTACCATGTGCCAGGAACTCTGGATTCCAACATCTTATATAATAAAAGGCTAATATGCAAATCAACTGAACATTGGGATGACTAGTTGCTATGATGCACACTGACCACCAGGGGTCAGATGCTCAATACAGGAGTTGCTGCCTGGTGGTCAGTGTGCTCCCACAGGGGGAGCATGGCTCAGCCAGAAGCCAGGCTCATGGCTGGTGAGCACAGCGGCAGTGGCACAGCGCTAAGGATGTCCAACTGCTGTCTTGAGGGTTTGCTTGAAGTTCCTATTTCTGACTCTAACCCAGCTTTGTAAGATATATCCCTATATTTACCAGCTTACAAACATTTTACTAACATATTATCCTTTGTGTTTTTAATAAATGGAAAAAAATCAGTGTTAATCTTTCTTTATGTGCCAATAGTCAGCAGCCTGTGGGCAGGTAGAGAGTGTCTGCGCCCAGCCACATGGAAATCCCTTTGATTACCTGAAATAGAGATACAAAGCAGAAGCTTGAAAATAATTGCTTTATAGCAATTTCTGCAAAGGTAGAATTACATGGAGATATCCCTTTCTGACACAGCATCCCCCAGTCTGACATCACAGAGTCACCTCATCTGATTTGATTAATGCAAACAGGGCTTTTTCTGGGAAATCCCACAGCCACCAACAGTGCCCTGGAGTTCTCAGTTACTCTATGGTCCCCAGAACTGAAGTTGGATTTCTCTATCATCTAGGAGACCCAAGGAGACTGAAGCCATTGCTTCCTTTGTTTATTCAATATCCTAGGGAGAGGGGATATATGTGGTCCCTGGTCTGCTTTGAAAGGGATGTGCTAGGATTCCAAAACCAATTTTGCAACCTGCCTCCAACAGTGATGCTGACTACTGTGGCAACCAGCAGCTCTCTATCATTAAGCCACCTGAAAAATAGTTCTACAGTAAAAGGATTTAGTCACCTGTCATTAGTTGGTCCTGATCACAAATGCTATTATTTGGCTACATCTGGTCAGCAAAGCATTTGAAGGTCTGCTTTGGATGTGAGAGTGACTTCTCCTTCCTAGTAATGCCTTTTGTACCATCTTCTTGTATGTAGCTATATTGTAGCTAAATATATGCCTGCTTGTCACTGTCTTAGTTTGGGTTTTCCAGAAGTTAACCCTAGGACAAAGATTCAAGGTCAAGGAATTTATTTTAATGGTGATCCCAGGAGACACTGGTAGGGGAGGAAGGCAGAGAAAAGAAGCTATAAAAATATTATTACCAAGCAAGTTACTGGGTGAACTCTGGGAAACAGAGTATTACACAAATCTCAGAGTTACAGCACCTGAGGAGTGAGGAAATTGTGATATTTACATGCCCATTTCCAACAGCCATTGGTTGACGGCCATTCCTCTGTAACATTAATTCTATGACTATATGGGGAAAAATGAACCTTAATTTCTACTTCATTTTACACAAACAATTTAATGCAAGAAAGAGCATATGCCTACCCTGGCTGGGTGTCTCAGTTGGTTGGAGCATCATCATGTACACCAAAAGGTTGGGGGTTCAATTCCCTGTCAGGACACATATCTAGGTTGAAGTTTCGTCCTCAGACGAGGCATGTATGGGAGGCAACCAATCGATATTTCACTCTCA
Organism: Pipistrellus hanaki; assembly: GCF_964339955.1. Lineage (NCBI taxonomy): Eukaryota > Metazoa > Chordata > Mammalia > Chiroptera > Vespertilionidae > Pipistrellus > Pipistrellus hanaki. The sequence continues at coordinate 99,744,240 of NC_140503.1, read as the reverse complement.
AATAAAAATAAAAATAATTAAAAAAAAACACCAACAAACAAACAAACAAAACTATCGTAAGGTGAGCATTAAAAAAAAGGAAGAAAGAAAGAAAGAGCATATGCCTAGATGTAAGAGATAGAACTATAAACTACAAGAAATCAAAGGAGAATATGTGTAAAACCTTAGGATAGGCAAAGATTTCTTACACAGAAAGAACAAATAAAATGCACCTGAAACTAATAAATTGAACTTCATTCAGAATAAAATAATTCTGTCCTTTGAAAAACATTAATAAGAAAATGAAAAGGCAAGTCATAGCACAGGAAATAATACTTTCAATACATTTATCTCACCAAAGACTATATCTATAATATGTAAAGAACTCTGACAAATCAATAAAGACAAAAGACTGGAACAGACATTTCATAGAATACAATATACAAATGGCTAGTAAGACATTTGAAATGGATCTCAACATTATTCATCATCAGGGGAATGCAAATTAATGAGATACTACTATACATCCACTAGAGATGCTAAAACTAAAAAGGCTTGACAATCCAAATGTCAGTGAGAATAACTGGAACTCCTATATTTTTCTGGTAGGAGTGCAAAATGGTACAACCACTATGGAGAACTCTTTGGCAGTTTTTTGTATTATTTTTTATAGGGTTAAACATGTATTTCTTTAGAGTCCAGAAATCCCACTCCTAGGTATATATTGAAGACAAATAATAGCACATATCTACAAAAATATTGGTACAAAATGTTTATAACAGCTTAACCAACAGAAAACAACCCACACATCCACTAACAGGTGAAGAATTAAAAAACTGTGATATCTTACAACTAGTAGCCCTGCACATGAATCCATGCGCCAGTAGCTCACCAGTAGCTCATTGCCATCCTCCTGTAGCTCCTCCTACCCCTCTTTCCCCTGACCCTTCTCACAGCTTGCTGCCCTGCCCCCTCCTATAGCTCTACACCACCCGCTTGTAGCCAGTAGCTCTCTGCCCACTACCCAGCCCTCCTGTAGCTCCCTCTACCCCTCGCCACCCATAGCTTGTTGCCCTGCCCCCTCCTGTAGCTCTCTACAGCCTGCTTGTTGCTCACTTGCCCCACCCTCCTGGTGATCTGATCATTCTGTGGTTGGTCATTATACTTCACAGGGTAACAACCATTTGCATGTTACATCTTTATTATATAGTATAGAATGTAAAAAGGATGAAATACTATACACACACCAATGTGGATGAAGCTAAAAGACAATTATATTGAACAAAAGAAACAGATACAAAAGAGTACATTCTGTATGGTTTCATGTATATTAAGTCCAGAACAGAAAAGCCACACTATAGCGATAAAAATCAGATCAGAGATTGCCCTTGGGAGTTGGAAATTGACTGGAAGGAGGAACTCCTAAGGGAATTTGGAGCTTTTAAAAAATATTCTGTTTCTTGTTTGGGATGGTGGTTCCATGAGTGTATGTAGATGTCAAATCTCACCTAATTGAACATTTAAGATCTGTGCTTTTTATTTTATAAAATTATAACCTAATAAATATTGCAGATTTGTCTTTAAAAAAGAAAACACAACAGCCCTAACTGGTTTGGCTCAGTGGATAGAGTGTCGGCCTGCAAACTGAAGGGCGCCTGGTTCAATTCCATTCAAGGGCAGGTACCTTGGTTGCCGGCACATCCTTGGGGAGTGGGAGGGTGTGCGGGAGGCAACTGATGGATGTTTCTAGCTCTCTAGCTCTCCCTTCCTCTCTGTGAAAAATCAATAAAATTATATATTTTAAGAAACACAGCAGCCATTAAAATATGAAGTAATCTGCTTCATTTTCTGCCTTCCCACTAGATTATAAGCTTCAGAATGTTAGAAGCCACATATGTTTTTTTCTCTATTATCTCTATTATATCCCCAGCACCTAGTACAGTGTCTAGGACCTCTTGAATTTGCTACTATCATAGGTTTTTAATGAGCCTCTGTTATAAACGGTGGCTTTCTATCTCTCCTTGCAGACATGGTCTGTTCTTGGCAAATGCTTGTTGTCCCAGAAGTTTGAGCACAGATGTATTGTCTAGGATGGGAGCTTAAAGATGGGAACCCAGCAATGCCCTAGGTGTCCTTGGGCACTGATAGGCTCCCAACTGTGAACACCATCTGCTCTTGTGAAGGGTGTCTGACAACATCCACAGCCCTAGACCTGGAAGGTGAGAGCCTGAGACCAAATGTCAGACTCCCACTTCCATCCTTCTGCCTGTAGGGAGTCACAGGAAGTAATTTTAACCCTGCAAAAGGAAAGTACCAACATGTGTGCTTCCTTGTAATTTACCAAGTATTTTTCCACAAATGATCTTATTTTATCCTCCCTATGACCCTGTAGGTAGGTATTTACTAATCCTATTTTACAAGAGGTTAAGTGATTTCCCTAAGGTAACACAGCTGGCAAGTGGTAGGGCTGGGCTTGAAACCAAGTTTCTGACCATTTACTACTATATTAAATGCACTACGGCTGTGTCATTTAAGGACCTTCAGCAGTTTCTGAAATCTGACCTCTTCAAGCTCTATTGGACTAATGAAAAGATAAGTGACAAATATCCCTTGCCTTGGATAAATAAATTTCAGGAGCAATTTATTCTATATGCACTGAAAGATTAACCTGCCTGGACAACCATTATGATAGTCACTGCCCCATGCAAATTTTCCATGCTCCTCACCACCTACAAAGTTCGCTCTTCTTAGCTGCTCTTCAGTGCTCTTCTGCCCAGCTTACCTTTGTGGCCTCATCCGCCCCAAACCTTGCCTTCTGGCTGTATGACACTATCCTCATCTCTGCAACTCTTGCTCCTAAACTTGCTCTTGATATGGAATCCCAGGGATTTTTTTTCCATCTTCACTTGGGAAACTTTCTCACCCTTCAAATTAGGACTGAAATGCCACTGCCATTCTCATTCATAGTTTTTACTTCATCTGAATCCTTTGATCCCACAGTTTATACCTTTCACATGGCAGTGTTAGTGCCTTCCTTATTAGATCCTGAGGTACTAAAAGGCTAGATGCATGCCTTAACCATTTCTGTCCACTATGGTGGACTAGCATAGCTGCATACTGTACATATTTAATCAGTGCTGTGTAGAGTGAATAAATTACCACTTCTCTAACCATTGTGCATTTAATACCCTTTGACATGTATAGTTTTAAAAAAATGTTTGCATTATAACTTTATTTTATGAATATGGTTAATATAGCCCCCACTTTCTATATACATTGCTTCTGATTGACAGACTGGATGTGACAGACTAAATTCTTTGCAAGTGGAGTGGATATATGGACAGATTGTGGAGTAGAAGTACACTTCTACTCTGGCTGTGTAACCTTGGACAAACTGCTTCTTCTCTTAGGGGCTTATTTTACCTCCATCTGTTCAATAGGGGAAATAATCCCTATTTTGCTTTTTTATTTAATCACCAGAAATAACAGATGTAGACTACAGATCTCCCAGACCTGCCACTTAATTGACCCACTGTTTGAGACACACCTTTTTGATGGCAGCATTCCATCCAAAAGTTCTCTTTTGGAAAGAACTTGGTGATCTGAAGGCAGTATATCTAGGAGGCTGCAGTATGATGAAGAAATGATCCTACTGGAGGTTGAGTTGTGGTGGGTTACAGGTGGCAGGGTCATTACCATCTGAAAGGTTGCTGCGGGGAAGGAGAACACACTGGTTTCGGCAGCCTGAGAGAGCGGTCTCGTCCTGCATACGATTACCGGGTGTTGGCCAGTTTTCGTAAATGTCTCCTGAAGGAAGGTGAGGGCCAGAATACTTCAAAGGTGGAATCAACTATCACTGATAGGTGGCCCAGGCCCACTTCCAGTTGGAAGTTACCACCTCCACTTTGCCCTCCAAGAGGACAAGGCCCCTCGAGGGCCAGAACCACACCCACAACCCGAAAGCCCCTGCGGGAGGCTTTAGCGCCTGCCCATTGGCTTGCACTCAGGGGAAGGCGGGCCCTACACAACCGCACTTCCTGATTAATCAGCTGCGTGATTGGCAGACGCCCGCTGGCTCTGAGGGCCAGAAATGGCGGAGGAGGCGGGGAGAAAGCAGGCGTGCCTCGGGCTGCCAGGTGGAGACGCGGCCCAGTGGCCTCTGGAGCGGTATGGCCGTTTCATGCCCTTGGGCACAGGAGAGCCGTCTGGACCTGGCCTGGAAGCTGGGATGGCCTCTTCCCCTTCGTGGAAGGTGAGGCCTGAGGGCAGGAAAGGCCGCGAGGCGCTCACGCCCGCGGGGTTGGAGGTGTGCCGCCGCCATACCTTACAGATGGTCCCGAATGCCACGGAGAGAGGAGGAGAGGAGGAGGGGACACCGAGGGATTGGCAGGAATGGTTAGCAGACAGCTAACAGAAAATTAATATTGATAGATAGTAGTATAAGGCATGATTGAAACCCAATACGTTCTCAAATAACTTATTCAGAGATATCTTTGAATATCAATTATGTGTTAGATATTATTCAGGAGATTGGGACATATCAGTGGACAAAATATAAATGATCTCTACCCCATTTATGTTTTTAGTCTAGTGGACAACTAGTACTTATCTAAATAGCAGTATAATTATGTAAACCAATTCCACATCCCTTATGTGGAAGGGAGGTTTGGATAGTCCAAGTTATGGACAGCCAAGCCTTCACACAGAAGGACTCAATTCGAATCCTAGCATTGCCACTGAATACCTGTGACCTTCGTGAAGTTACTTATCCTCCCTGTACCTTAGTTACTTTATCTTAAAATAGAGATTATAATAATACCTACTTCATCAGATTGTTGTATTGAGTATATTTAAATATATAACTCATCTAAAAGAGTTCCTCGTGTAAATTATATAAGGGTTTGCTATTATTATTATTATTATTATTATTATTATTATTATAATTTCTTGCCCTAGTGTTATGTTTTAACACTATGGGTTACTAAGAAGTCAGCTCCTTTTGGTCTATTTTAATTATTGCATGTGGCCTGTGGGGTTTTGGGTTATGAGCGCGTGCGTGCGTGCGTGCGTGTGTGTGTGTGTGTGTGTGTGTGTGTGTTGTGATTTGGGCAGCCGTGGGTAGAAGAGTAAAACAAAACAAATAGTCCAGATAGAGGACACAACGTGTGCAAAGACCCTGCATCTGGAGAAATCTTAGCATGTGTAATGTACATAGAAAAAGAGTAGGGCTAGTGCTTATGGAGAACAAGGGGAATGATAACATGAGATGAGGTTCTCTGGAGAGGTATACATAGATACCTTATGAACATTGTCCTAAAACCAATAGGAAGCCACTGAAGGGTTTTAAGTAGGGGTATTTTCACCTTTGGAAGATCACTCTGGCTGAAGTATGGAGGTGAAATTGGAGAGGAATATGAGTAGATTCAGGAAGGTCATTTATAATGCTATTGCAATGTGGTAGGTGATAATGACTTAGACTGGAGGGTAAGGGTGAGAGGGGAGGATGGCAGTAGAAGTGGGAAACTGAGCACACAAAATCTATCTTTTGGAAGCAAAAAGGACAGGATTGGAGATTGATTGGATGGAGTGGTGAGAATAAAAGACTTCTGGGTTTCTAGCAGGAGCAACTGGGTAGATAATTTGGGGATGGAAGACAAACAGTGAGGGAATAATCCAAGACTTCAGTTTTTAGTGAGTTGAGTTTAAATATATTTATGAAGCATCCAGGTGGAGATGTTGAATAGGTAGTTGGATGTACTGGTCTAGACTCAGAAAAAAGATCTGATCTGAAGATGTAAAAGTGTGGTGGGTATGGAAGTGTGTCATCAGCATGAAAGGGATGTTTATAGTTATGAGATTATCTGAGATTCTAGGACCAAGCCCCAAGGTAGCATTTGTAGGTTAGGTAGAGGGTACAGAGTCCCTTAAAGTTTGACAAGGGAGAGAGTTGGGAGGCACCCAGGAGAGTTATTTTAAGAGGGAGAGAACAAAGAGAAAATGATGACTATAGTGTGTCCATTGGATTTAGCAGCACAAAGGTCCTTATGGTCTTTACCAAGAGAAATTTTAAGAGTGAATGGAGTGGAAACCAGATGGGGTGGGCTGAAGAGTGACTGTAGGTGAAGAAGTGGAGCCAATGTGCATAGTTGAGAGACTTTGCTATGAATGTGAGTAGAGAGGGGGCTTAATGAATTGTTCACCAAATTCTAGAATATTAAAACTAGGGGCACTACTTAAAGCTTAAAAAATCATTATATCTAGGAGCATAAAAAAGGCATTAAATACTTAGTTGTACTCTTGTGGAATGCTGTACCCTGAAAAATTATATAGGCTGCAAATGCAAAATGGGGTGAATAAAGAGTTAAACGCAAGAATAACTTACCGATAAAAAGATCTTATATAGGTTGTCCCCCCAAAAATATCTACACACCTTATCAGTTAATATGGCAACTTTGAAAATGCAATGTATTTTAATAAACACTGCCTTTATGATTGTTCAAAGTAACTTATATATATATAAAACAAACTAACCTGGGGAGTTTAAGGGCATATTTAATTTTTGAGACTACCCAACAAATTCCTTGATACCTGTTCTTAATAACACCATATAAACCCATTCTCCCGAAACATCTGGTTTGGGTGCATTGGTACAGATTCAGGGTTAATTCTTAGATTCATCCTGTAAACCAGAGGCTATGGGCATTTGACCATTTGAAGTTGATTGTCATTACATCTTTCCCCTTCTTTTTGCAAAGCTCTTCATAATTAATTATACAGAATTGCACTTTTCCAGTTTTCAAATGTTCAGCATAAAGCCAGGCTGCAATGAAAATAAATGAGGTTGCCGAAACCGGTTTGGCTCAGTGGATAGAGCGTCAGCCTGCAGACTGAAGGGTCCTGGGTTCGATTCCAGTCAAGGGCATGTACCTGGTTGTGGGCACATACCCAGTAGGGGGTGTGCAAGAGGCAGCTGATCAATGACTCTCATCGATGTTTCTAATTCTCTATTTCTCTCCCTTCCTCTCTGAAAAAAATTAATAAAATATATATATTTAAAAAAAAGAAAGAAAATAGATGAGGTTGGCTTTTGTAGTGCTTTTGAAAAGTGAACATTTGTACCTTCTTTTGAATCTTTGCTAAACCATCTTACCTCCTGTGATCAGTTTCAACTTAGGTCTGTAATTTTTTTTTTTTTTTTTTTTTTTTTTTTTTGAAAAACGAACGAGAAAATAAGATTTGTTCTGTTTTGCAATAATAATAATAAAAGGTGAGCCTTGTAAAGCACTACACTAAGTTCCATGTGAATTTCTTATTTTAAAAATGCGCTACTCTTCAGCTGCCAGGCTGGGAGCGGCCAGGCCCGGAGTAGCAGCGCCAGGCTGGGAGCAGCCAGGCCCGGAGCATCCGGGTCGGGTGCGGCCAGGCCCGGAGCAGCAGCTGCCAGGCTGGGAGCGGCCAGGCCCGGAGCTTCTGGGTCGGGTGCAGCCAGGCCTGGAGCAGCAGCTGTCAGGCTGGGAGCGGCCAGGTCGGGAGCGGCAGTGGCCAGACCCGGAGCAGCTGGTTGTGGAATGGACCAGAGCAACAGAGGCCAGGCCCGAAGCAGCCAGGCCCGGAACAGCTCGCTCCTCGCCTGCCCCCGCCCCAAGGCTGCCTCTCAGACATGGCTGGAAACTTTTGCGGGAACTTGAGGGTCTGCTGAATCAAGTGATGAAGGCTTAGATCTGGATATGTTGAGTTAGTATAGCGCTGGGGTGTTGATCTGTGAGTGCCTTGTGCGGGGCCTGGATGAGGTTGGTTGACCTATTTGGAAATGTCTTTTGTGTGAAGTGTATCTTTGGGCATGTGGAGGTATTATTGATATGAGAAAATGCTAAGTAACTGATTTACTATCTGAAAAGGGATTTACTATCGGGGAAAGGGAGGGAGGAAGAGACTGAACATAAACTGTGCACCTATGGATGAGGACAATGGGGGAGGGGAAGGAGGCGGAGGGTGGGGTGGGAACCTGGTGGAGGGGGGAAGAAATGAGGAACCTTTGTAATAATATGAACAATAAAGATTGATTTTAAAAAAATAAAAAAATTAAAAAATAATAAAAATGCGCTACTCTTAAAAAAAAATGGTACGTGAAGTATAAAAATATATTATTTTGGTTCTGGCCAGTGTGTCCAGTGGTTGAAGCATCGGCCTGCACAGCAAAGGGTCTCCGGTTCGATTCCCAATCAAGGGCACATACCTCAGTTGGGGGTTCACTCCCTGATACACCCCACTCCCATGGAGTATACGTAGGAGGCAAACAATCAATGTGCGTATGTGTCCCTCCCTCCATCCTTCCTTCCCTCCTTCCTTTCTATTCCCCTTCCCTTTCCTTCCCTCTCCTTCCCTCCTTCCCTCCTTTCCTCCTTCCTTCCTTCTCTCTCTTTCTCTCCCTCCCTTCCTTTCACTCTCTCTCTGAAAAGCAATGGAAAAAATATCCTTGAGTGAGGTTTACAACAACAACAACAAATTATTATTTTGGAGGATAGAGTCATTCTGGTCTTTTTTTTCAAGTTCAGCCTTGGTTGAACCTATTTTGAATCTTTCCCATTTTTCCAAAATTATGTGGAGAATCTGATCTCCTAGTATTTTAGTTATTTAATTACAGAGAATACTTTCACCATAATGATTATATGCTAAGGCAAAGATGTTGAATCAAGAGAAAAAATGAATAGTACAATAAGAAATCTTTGACATACTAGTAAACAATCTATGTAGAATAATATGTATATATTGATTTGACTTACTTATCTGAATTGAATTATTCTTGTTAAAAGTTACTATCTGGACATAAATTAAACACAAATTGAAAGCAAATAAACTTTTTGTAACACTATAAGAAAAATCAACAGTTTAGAACTATGTTATTCAGATTTCAAGGCTTATAGAAATCACTTGGGGATTCTTTTTAATGCAAATCTTGATTCAGTATGGGAACTAAAATTCTGTAGTTCTGACCAGCTTCCAAGTGATGCTGATGCTGTTGATCCTAGGACCACAGTTTGAGAGGCAAAAATTAAGAAGAATGAAATGGGCAGCCATGAGTAAAATTACTAAAATGAATGAGGTAAGGCAATCAGTTTCATAATAAATATGCAAATGTTTTCCTAATAGGGTTAATATTTAAACCATTTGCCATTTAAGAGGAATGAGAAAATGAAATACAAACTTGAACTTCATTTTAATTCCTCACATCTGTTTGCCCAGCCCTTCTAAAAACGATGGTCATAATAACAGATTGGTCCATTTAATGTATTTTATGTCTGAATATAATTCATTCTAATTTGAGAATAATTTTGAAATGAGATGTTAATTGCAGGTTGCTTTCAAATTAAAGTTTTCCAGATTCCAAGGATTTCTTAGATATGCCCCAATTTGGTTGAAACTGACAACTTATTTTTTCATTTCAAAGGGGAAAAAAAATCATTCTTTAATTTTGATAGGAGGAACTTAAAATAATTACTCCACTTAGAAATTACAAAATAGAATGTGAAGTTGTACTTGAAATGAACTTTAAAGTGTGAATTCAGCACAAGTTATATTTTGAGTCCTCTTAACTGTCCTTTTTTTCTCTGTATTCCTAGTGCTTACATATTTCCTAGCATATGATAGGAATGGTAAATGTTTGACTGAATGGTAACCTTTCTGAACTTTTTATATAATAATGTAATAATTATGACATCATAGCTATTATTTATTAAGTATTTACTTTGGCAAATTTTTACAGTGGCCCTATGAAGCAAATATTTTTATATCCATTTTATAGATAAGTGAGACTAAAACAGAGGTTCAATGGCTTACCCAGGAACATAAAAATAATGAGTGGGAAGAAAGAATTCAGACTCCATGTTTCCTGTTTCCAAAGCATGTACTTTTAACCCATTATGATGTTTGTCTTAGAAGTGTCAATATTTAAAAAAAATATTTTGTCAAAGTTTTTATTAAGAATACACTTGAAACAACAGAATTATGAAAAAGAAATTTTGAGATATTATCATAATTTTTTATTCATGAAAAGCTTCAGAATAGGAAATTTAATAGTTCAATCATTTGTTGAGAATTATTTAATTTTTAAATTAAAATTTTTTAAATTACAGTTGATATTTGCCATTATATTAGTTTCAAGTATACAGCAAAGTGGTTAGGCATTTATATAACTTACAAAGTGATCTTCCTGATAAGTCTAATACCCACCTCTCACCATAGCAGTTTTAATATTTTATATGAGAGAGTAGTTCAGTTATTTAGATGAGAAATTCAAAGATCAACATAAAAGGTAAAAATAATAACTTTTTAAAAGATAATTTAAGGTTTATTAAGCCTCAACAAAAATTATTATTATTTTAGGGTGTGTTGATTTTTTCATTGAAAAATTTTTTAAAAATATTTTTTAATTGCAAGTTGACATCCCATATTATATTCCTTTCAGGTGTACAGTATAGTGGTTAGACCTTTTATAACTTCAGAAGTGTTCTCCCTGTTAGCGCCAGTGTGGCTAAGTCAGTTGGAGCATGGTCCCATACACTGAGAGATGGCAGGTTCAATCCCCAGTTGGGAGTGTGCAGGAGGCAGCTGATCAGTGTTTATCTCTCTCCCTTTCCCTCTCTGAAATCAACTTTAAAAAAAAATGATCTCCCTGATAATTCTAGTAAGGCAGCTGATTGGTATTTTTTGTATCTCCTTCTCTCTCTCTCTCTCTCTCTCTCTCTCTCTCTCTCTCTCTCTCCTTTTCTCCCTCCCTCCATTTCTCTCTGTGAAATCAATTTTAAAAAATATATAGATCTCGCTGAAACCGGTTTGGCTCAGTGGCTATATCGTCGGTCTGCGGACTGAAAGGTCCCAGGTTCAATTCCGGTCAAGGGCATGTACATTGGTTGTGGGCATATCCCCGTTAGGGGGCATGCAGGAGGCAGCTGATCGATGTCTCTCTCTCATCGATATGTCTAGCTCTCTATCCCTCTCCCTTCCTCTCTGTAAAAAAATCAATTAAAAAAAAGAAGAGATCTCCCTAATAATTCCAGTAACCATTTGACATCATACATACATAGTTATTACAATACTAGAGGCCCGGTGCACAAAATTCATGCACTAAAGGTGGGGTCCCTCAGCCTGGCCTGTGCCCTCTTGCACTCTGGGAGCTCTCGGGAGATGTCTAACTGTCAGCTTAGGACCCCTCCTGGGGATTCAGCCTAAGCCCGTCAGTCAGACATCCTTAGTGCTGCTGCGGAGGTGGGAGAGGCTCCTGCCACTGCTGTTGTACTCACCAGCTGTGAGCCTGGCTTCTGGCTGAGCAGTGCTCCCTCTGTGGGAATACACTAACCACCAGGGGGCAGCTCCTGTGTTGAACGTCTGCCCCCTGGTGGTCAGTATGTGTCATAGCAACCAGTAGTACTACCATTTGGTCAGTGCATTAGAAGCCTGATGCATGAAATTCGTGCAAGGGGCTCAGCCCTTGCAGCCCCAGTTTTGTCCAGGAGGCCAACCAGAAAGTTGTGCAGACGGTCATTCTGCTGTTTGGTCTAATTAGCATATTAGCTCTTTATTAGATACTAGAGGCCCGGTGCACGAAATTCATGCACAGGATAGGTGGTGGGGTGTGGGGGTGTGTCCCTTAGCCCAGCCTGCACCCTCTCCAATCTGGGACATTCCTCTCACAATCCAAGATGGCTGGCTCCCAATTGCTTGCCTGCCTGCCTCCCTGATTGCCCCTCACTGCTTCTACCTGATCACCCCCTAACCACTCCCATGCCAGCCTGATTGATGTCTAACTGCTCCCCTGCCAGCTTGTTTGCCCCCAACTTCCCTCCTCTGCTGGCCTGGTCACCCCTAACTGCCCTCCCCTGCAGGGTTGATTGCCTCAACTGCCCTTCCTTGCAGGCCTGGTTCCTCTCAAATGCCCTCCCATGCAGTCCTGGTGCCTCCCAACTGCCCTGCCCTGCTGGCCATCTTGTGGTGGCCATCTTGTGTCCACATGGGGACAGGATCTTTAACCACATGGGGGCAGCCATCTTATGTGTTGAAGTGATGGTCAATCTGCATATTACTCTTTTATTAGATAGGATAGAGTCCTGGTGCATGGGTGGGGGCCAGCTGGTTTTCCCTGAAGGGTGTCCCAGATCAGGGTAGGGGTTCCTGTGGGGCAGCCTGGGCGAGGGAGGGGCCTATGGTGGTTTGCAGGCCAGCCATGCCCCCTGGCCACCCAAGTGGAGACCCTAGTATCTGTGATATATTTATCTTATACAATTGAAACTTTGTAGCTTGGAGCAGAGCCAATCCTCCTGCTTGCTCTGGGGCTGCCGCCATTTATGTTTGGATTTGTTTACCTTCTATAATTGAAACTTTGTAGCCTTGAGTGGAGGCCTAGGCCAGCCAGGGCAGGTGGAAAGCTTGGCTTTCTCTGTTGCCTGGAAAACCCAAGCCTCCCTCCTGCTCTATGTGGCTGTAACCATATTGGTTGGGTTTATTTGCATACTCACTCTGATTGGCTGGCGGGTGTGGCTTGTGGGCATGGCTTGTGGGTATAGCAGAGTGATGGTTAATTTGCATATTACTCTTTTATTTGGTAGGATGATTACTGACTATATTCCCTATGCTGTACTTTAAATCCCTGTGATTATTTTGTAACTGCCAATTTGTAGTTCTTAATCCTTTCCTGTTTTCACTTAGCTCCAACCCCCTCCATTGGCAACCATCAAAATGTTATCTATATCTATGAGTTTGTTTCTATTTTGCTTAAAGATTTTATATGTAAGTAAAATCATGGTATTTGTCTTTCTCTGTCTCACTTATTTGACTTAGTGCCATGATCGGCAAACTGCAGCTTGCAAGCCACATGAAACTCTTTGGCCCCTTGAGTGTGTCTCTTCCACAAAATACCATGGCCTGGGCGAGATTATTTTAAACAAGTGGCATTAGAAGAAGTTTAAAAAATTTGGCTCTCAAAAGAAATTTCAGTCATTGTACTGTTGATATTTAGCTCTATTGACTAATGAGTTTGCTGACCATTGACTTAGTGTAATATCCTTTAGGTCCTTCTGTGTTGTTGCAAATGGTAACTTCATTCTTTTTATGGCCATGTTATATTACATTATATATTGTACCACATCTTTTTTATCTAGTTGTCTATCAGTTGGCACTTAGGTTGTTTCCAGATCTTGGCTATTGTAAATGAAATGTCCTTCTTTGTCTTAAAGTCTCTTTTAAAGTCTGTTTTGTTTTATATAAGTATTGCTTCCCAGCTTTTATTATCATTTCCATTTGCATGAAATATCTTTTTCCAAACCTTAATTTTCTAGAGGCTCGGTGCTTGAAATTTGTCCACAGAGAGGGGGTGTCCCTCAGGTCCCCCCTGAGGCATATAGGACCTCAGTCCCACACCAGACTCTTCTGCCCAGACTTGTGTAGCTCTAGGGCAGAGACTACTCCCTCCACATTCTCCCAAACCTGAATTGTGCCCCCCCTCAGGGCACTAGGCCCACCGTCCCAACTCCTGATAGCTCTGTCCACCTGAGTTCAGGTTCCTAGCAGAATCTGGGATAGACCAAGTAGTGTAGCTTTAGGATAGGGTCATTTTTCCTTTGCACATATAACCAGTGTAGAGCTTTCCTTCACACAGCCAAATCTTGATCTGTTTGGGCTTGGTAAACTCAGCTAGTGAAACCCTGATGACTCCCAACTCATCACAAAGGCCTGCAAATACCTGGTGGGTGGCAGCTGGACTTGGTATACCCTGAGACTTTTGCTGAGTGGTTTCAGATGAAGCACTAGCACCTTGTTTGAACCTGTATCAGTCTGGTGAACACCACTTGTTCCTGCCTGGAAAATCACCGAGAACCTACCTAATGCAACTTGAGTATCACCAGAGGCTCTTTCACTAACGGAGCCAAACAGGCAGCCAGCAGATGGAGGCAGATGGAAGAGGATCTTGAGGTGCCTTGGGCCTATTGCTTGCCTGCCCCTGGACTCTGCTAGTGGAGGATAGCCCTGATGTGCAGTTTGTTTCTTTCCATGCACACCAAGGACCAGCAGAGGCAAGCCATGAACTGTGGATCACCCTCCAAACAGGTTGGTCAGCTCCAGTCCCTTCCAAGAGCCCCAAAATAGACATATCCAGTGGCCAGCTTCAGACAAATTCAGAGCAGGATCCAGTTATCTCCACAAGCAGCATATCCAAAAGGAAATCTTGGCAGGCACTAGACCCTACTGAGGTAAATTCCACTTTATGTGGTCAGCATCTGCACAGCAGATCATATATTGTGGTTGGCGTCAATCCTCACAGTCAGCCAGATTTTGGGTTGACCCTCCACGCAAATGGGCTAATAGCAGTCAAGACTCAATTACAACAGGAGAGCTCACACAACCCATGCAAGGGACAATCCTGGAGGGCTCAGCTCATGTGATCAAAGGGATTGTACCACTGGGTCCTAAAGTACACCTACTATATAAGGTCACTCTGCCAAGACTGGGAGATATTGCAGATCTGTCTAATACACAAAACGAACACAAAGGGGGGAGACAATGAAACATGCCCCAAATGAAAGAACAGGAGAAATCTCGAGAAAAGGGGCTAAATGAAATGGAGGCAAGCAATTTACCAAATATAAGGTTCAATAAAAAAGATTATAAGAATACTCAAGGAATTTAGTGAGAACTTCAATAGCATGAAAAAAGACACAGAAACCATAAAAAAGAATGAGTTAGAAATAAAGAATACAATACCTAAAATGAAGAATACACTAGGTTGGATGAAACAGTATTAAATTAGTGATTTGGAAGACACCCAATCAGAAAGTTAAAAACAACAAAAAAAATTTAATGAAAATAGATGCAGAGACCTTTGGGTGAGCATGAACTGTAAAAACATCCACATAGTAGGGATACCAGAAGGAGAACAGAGAGAGTGAAGGATTGAGAACCTATTTGAAGAAATAATGGCCAAAAACTTCCCAACTTGGTGAAGGAAAGAGACACACAAGTCCAAGAAGTTCAGAGAACCTCAAAAAAGATGAACCTAAAGAGGCCCACACAAAGACATATCATAATTAAAATTGCATATGTTAAAAACAGAGAGAGAATTGTGAAAGCAGCAAGAGAAAGATAGTTACCTATAAAGAAACTCCCCAAAACTGACTAACATTTCAGGCCAGAAATTGTTGACATGAAATATTCAAAGTCATGAAAAGCAAGGACCTACAACCAAGATTACACAGCAAAGCTATCATTTAAAATAAAGGGAGAGAAGAATGAGGGGAAGGAGAACCAAGATGGTAGCCTAGTTAAGCACCTAAGCTGCCGCCTCGTACAACAATTTCAAAACAACAACCAAAATCAGAACAGACATCATCCAAAACCACAGGAAAGCTGGCGGAGTGGGAAATCTACAACTAAAAAGAAGGAGAGAGGCTCACGGATTGGATTGGGAGGCGCAAAGCGCTGAGGTAGGGTGAGGTGTGCGCAGAGAGGAAGTGCAGCCAAATGCCTGGCTAGTGGGAGGGGAAAGGAAGTCCCCGATTGCACTGAACCCTTCCTGACTGTACTGAACCCCAGCTTCTGCTGAAATCCTGTGGATCCAGGCTCATACAGGTGAAGTCTGGACTGTAGAGAAAGGCACCTGGAGACTCAGAGACTGGGAGAGCCAGGAGCCACAGTGGGCACGGTCTACAGTTGCACGCGAGTGAGTGCAGGCAGAGAGGTCTGACCATGGAGGTTGCTGCATCCTCTCCACAGCGGAAGGAGTCAGAAGCTCCAGAATACAGAGACCCAACCCAATTTCCGGCAAGCCCTTAGGGCACCCATGCTCTTGCACAGGGAATCAGGACAGTCAGTGGGAAACTCGGGAGCCGCAGAAGGCAGAGATCAGGCGGAAACTCAGGCGAGCACACAAGGGCAGGTCTGACGGGAAGCCAAGACTGTCATCTCAGTCCTGAGATTCTGCCCCATCCAAGATGAGCACAGAGGCTTTTGCAATTTTGCAAGTCTGATCGTATAAGACTAAGGTGATCAGATCATCCCGCTTTTGGCGGGAGAGTCCTGATTTCTAACAGTTTTTCCTGTGTCACACAGCGTTTTAAAAAAGTCCTGATTTTTGGAAAGAATCTTTCAAATCTTTCCAAAAATCGGGACTTTTTTAAAAATCCAATACAGAAGGTATCCCAGGGTAGACACAGCTGATACCCACATCCAATTGGCCTGGAGGTCAATTCCTCCCAGGAATACCAACAACAATCAAGACTTAACTACAACAAGGCTGCACATGCAGTCTACAAAGGGAGCACTAAGGGTGTCTACCTCAGGTAACTGGGGAGGCTGACCCACTGGGCCATATAGGACACAGAACACACAAAGCCATTCTACCAACTCTGGGGAGCAGCGAAAATGCCGAGACAAGGAAATAGATCTCAAACGAAAGAGATGGAGAACAAAAGACTGGATATAGAGTTCAAAACCGTGGTTATAAGCTTTTACAAGAATTTCCTAGAAAAGGATGATAAAATAAATTAGATTTTGAGGATATGAAAAGGGATCAACTATCAATAGAAATAAAGAATACATTGTCTGAAATAAAAATAAATATTATACAGATCCTTAAAATAGAATGGAAGATCGCAAGAATCAAGTCAAAGATTAGAACACAAAGAACCAGAGGACACTCCTCCACAGAAGCAAGAAGACAAGAGAATCCAGAAAGTTGAAGATAGTGTAAGAAACCTATGGGACAACTTCAAGCGAACCAACATCAGAATTATGGGGGTACCAGAGGAGGAGAGAGAGCAAGCCTATTGGAAGAAATAGTGACAGAAAACTTCCCCCACCTGGTGAAAGAAATAGACTTACAAGTCCAGGAAGCACACAGAACCCCAAACAAAAGGAAACCAAAGAGGACCACACCAAGACACATCATAATTAAAATGCCAAGAGCAAAAGACAAAGAGAAAATATTAAAAGCAGCAAGAAAAGCAGGTAGTTATCTATAAAGGAGCACCCTTATGATTGTCAGCTGATTTCTCAACAGAAACCATGCAGGCCAGATGGGAATGGCAAGAAATATTCAAGGTGATGAATAGCAAAGAACCTACAGCCCAAATTACTCTACCCAGCAAAGCTATCACTCAGAATCGAAGGCCAGATAAAGAGCTTCATAAATAAAAAAAAGCTAAAGGAGTTCATCATCGCCAAACCAGAATTATATGAATTGCTGAAGGGGGTTCTTTAGGAAGAGGAAGAAGATAAAGATAAAAATTATGAACAACAAACATGTAACTATCAACAAAAAACCAAGGGAATTAAAAAAATCTGATGAACAATATTAACTGGTGAATATAATAGAATCAGAGGTATGGTCAGGGAGTGCACTGACGATTCTCGAGGAAAAGGAGAGTGGGGGGTGCGGGAAGAGACTGAACAAAAACTGTGCATTTATGGATGAGGACAGTGGGGGTGAGGAAAGGGCAGAGGGTGGAATGGGAACCTGATGGAGGGAAGCAATGGAAGGGGAAAAAAAGAGGGACATTTGTAATAATCTGAACAAAGATTTATTTTAAAAAATCAAAGGAGAAATAAATAGCTTCTAAAATAAGGTGATCAGATTTTAACATTGTTAAAGCAGGACACCATTGATCGGGGGGTTGTTGATTAAAAATTTGGTCTATATGGAGCAACAAAAATTTTCATAGAATGCAAAAATAGTATTGTAATATAATTTTTTAAATTTCAACATAAGTACAATTTACAAATATAATAAATTTTAAAAAATATATATAGTCATAAGTGTCACTTTCAAGGTCAGTGCTAGACTTTTTGCCACCACTATAAAATATAAATAATATGAGTACTGTCTGCTAAATTCAAGAAAATTTATTTATTTATGAAATAAATAAATTACTTACCTGAATTATCTGAATAGCTGATTTGGAATGACATCACTTATTTATCTAGCTTACTAGCATGCAGTATGATGTGTATCATCTGAGAGACAGTTACAAAATGTTTTCATCATTGCCAACCCCAAAAAATGCCATTGTTCATTAAGTCCAAACAGTGGTGGTCGAATTCTAACAACTTATCAACAATGCGAACTTTGATAATCAGTTCTCAACAATTATTTGTTATTATTAAAGTTTAACATTATAAAATTAACAAAATAATATAAAACTCATATCCTGGCTAAATAGCCACATGGCCGCCAAAAACCATATATTCCCTTCCCGTTCTCCTGCAGTTCCCTAGCTTGTCGGGCATTCTTTCCAAAAATCAGGACTTTTTTAAAATGCTGCGGGACATGGGACAAATTGTTAAAAATTGGGACTGTCCCGCCAAAAGCACGATGTCTGGTCACCTTATTCTAAAACAAGAAAAATCTAATGGAGTTCATTATCACCAAAAAAGTACAGTAAAACTTTGATATAATGGACTAATTCAGGTGAGGGGTTGTACATTAAAGCTGAACATCCACCTGGTTGATGTGGCTCAGTAGTTGAGCATCGACCCATCAATTAGGTCATGGTTTGATTCCTGGTCAGGGCACATGCCTGGGTTGCAGGCTCAATCTCAAGTAGGGGGTATACAGAAGCAGCTGATTGGTGATTCTCTCTCATCATTGATGTTTCTATCTCTTCTCTCCTCTCTCTTCTCTCTGAAATCAATAAAAACTTATTTTGTTTAAAAGCTGAAAAATCTGTTGTATAATAAAATAGATTTTTCAATTAAAAAAATTGATCAATTAGTGTACCTGATTTTACATATGTAGAAACTTATGTGTAATTAAAGTGAAATACCTATGAAAAGTTTCATAGAAAATTTTTCTACATGCATTACTGTAATTTTAAGTTTATACTGAATAGGTCTAGTAAATTCATGCATTCACCAGTCACCATGAGTAAACAAATGCAAACTGCTGGGGCATGGCTTAGTGCATGTTGAAACATCACTGGCACACATTAAAACTGCTGTAGAAAGTTATGACTCCCAACAAAATCAATTACTGTGCATTATAGTATGATCATGTGCTGTCCATTCAGACATTATTTAGGAGTGGTAACTCTTGAATTTCAATATACAGATATGTATTGGGTCGGCAGCTAAGTAATTGCGGATTTTTTAAAGAAAATCAAAGACAATTTTTTCATGGAACTAAATAACTTTATTCTGTAATGTATTGCCCATTTTGATCAATGACCTTTTGCCATCTTTCAGGCAGCATCATAATCCCACGTTCAAAAAACTTCTGGTTTTTATTAGCAAAAAACTGAATCAGGTACGATTTGACATCATCATCATTATTGAAATTTTTACCATTCAAGGAGTTTTGTAAAGATCAAAACAAAAAGTAATCAGATGGTGCAAGGTCAGGACTATATGGTGGATGTGGCAAAACATCCCAACCAAGCTCCATTAATTTTTGCCGAGTGACCAAAGATGTGTGTGGCCTTGCATTGTCATGATGGAATACAACACCTTTTCGATTTGTCAATTCGGGCCACTTTTCTTCAACTGCATTGTTTAATTTCGTTAGTTGTTCAATGTAGACATCAGAATTGATCGTTCGGTTGGGTGGTAAGAGTTCAAAGTAGACAATTCCTTTGTAATCCCACCAAACTGATAACAAAACCTTCTTTTGATGAATATCAGCTTTTGATGTTGTTTGAGTTGGTTCACCTGGCCTGCTCCGCGATCTTTTCCGCTTGATATTGTTGTAAACAACCCATTTTTCATCACCAGTTATCAGTCGTTTTAAAAATGGATCATTTTCATTACGTTTCTTTAGCAAATTGCAGCTGCTAATGCGTTGCGTTAACTGTGATTCTTTCAGTTCGTGAGGAACCCATGTATCGAGTTTTTGAAGATAGCCAAATTGTTTTAAGTGATTTTCAATGCATGTATGTGATACATGAAGCTTCTCTGCAATCTCACGTGTTGTACTGTGACAGTCCGAATTGATTATTGCTTTGATTAGGGCGTCATCAACTTCAACTGGACGACCAGAGCGTCTTTCATCTTTGAGTGAAAAATCACCAGAACGAAATTTGGCAAACCAATTTTGACACTGCCGTTCTTTTAAGGCTTCGTCACCATAAACAGCACATAACTTTTTATGAGCTTGTGATGCGTTTTTCCCTTGCGGAAATAAAAAAGCAAAATATGACGAAAATGTTCCTTTTGATTTTCCATTTTTCAACGAACGCCAAACAAAAACTACAAAACAGATCAAAAAACTTTTTTTACTGATTAACAGCTGAATAGCCAACTATCAAATACAAAATGTGTTTTACATTTGTACTACGTCTGCAAACCTAAAAATTCAACTGAAGCCATATATGTGTGAAACCCGCAATTACTTAGTTGCCGACCCAATAGTATTTACTTATATTGGTGAAATCATTACTGTGTTTTGTCCAACATATGGCTTATTCCCTAAAATATATTAAAAATAACAGTGTATCATTAACAAAAAATAACCTAGTAATTTAAATACTAGAGGCCTGATGCATGAAAATTCATGCATTGGAGAGGGGTCCCTCAGCTCGGCCTGCCCCCTCTCACAGTCCAGGAGCCCTCAGGAATAAGAAGTGACCCGGTGATCAGGGGAAGGTGACACCCCCATCACACCTCTGCTGCTGCTGCCACTGCAGGCAACACAAGCCTTGGCAGGTCCTGGTTACTTGAGCCTCAGGTGGCCCTGGGCGGCTGGGTCACCATCTGAGGCTTGCCTGCACCTTGGGCTAGCCCTGGGAGGCTGGGCAGCCAACATGGGAGGCTTGCCTGTGCCTCAGGCATCAGCTAGGCAGATGACATCCCAGGCTTGCCTTCTCCTCGCACTGGCCCTAGGCAGCTGGGAAGTCACCATTTAAGACTTGCCTGAACCTTGGGCCGGCTCTGGGCAGCTGAGGGGACTGGGGGACTTCAGAGGCAGGTGTGCAGAGCAGCCAGACCTGCCTGGGGATGGGCCCGGCCATGTTGCACACCTGCAATAATACATACCTATCAATAATCATTTTAGATGTAAATGGTAAAAATGCTCCAATCAAAAGTCAAGGAGTCATGGCTGAGTGTTTGAGCATTGAACTATGAACAAGGAGGTCACTGTTCAATTCCCGGTCAGACCACATGCCTGGGTTGTGGGCTCAATCCCCAGTAGAGGGCATGCAGAGGAAAACCAGTTGTTGATTTTTTTTTTGTTTTCATTATTGATGTTTCTATCACTCTCTCTCCCTCTTCCTTTCTCTCTGAAATCAATTTTTAAAAATGTATTTCAAAAGACATGGGACAGCTGGATGGATATGAAAACAACACCCATATGCATATCTGTTTGCAAGAGCTCCACCTCAGAATGAAAAATGCACAGACTAAAAGTAAGGGATGGGAAAAAATATTTCATGAAAATGGAAATGGAAAAGAAAACCCTGGATGATGAAAAATGGTGGTGAAGTAGGTAGATGCTTGCACGGACATGCTCCCAGGACAAAACTGGAATTACATTTAAAATACAGAAAAACTTCCTGAATAATCAACAGAAGATTTGCTAGAGAGAGCCCTGATACCCGAGGACCAAAAGTGGAGACTGCATAGAGACTAGTGTGTGTGTTGGGGGGATGGGGAGGGGGGGCGCACGCAGAGGTGTGAAAGTGCTGGCCAGGTGCCCACAGTCAACAACTGAAGTTCCAGAGAGATATCTCAGCTGTGGGGGGTTGCCACTGAAAACTCAGATCTAAACCCCAGCAGAGAGCACCAGAACTGAGAAGGATACCCACATAACATCTGGCAGTGAAAAGGAGCAGAGTTGCTCTCTGCCAGGGAGAGATAGCTAGAAATGCAGGCACCCTTGTAAAGGGCCAACGCACAAAATTCTCTGTGGAGCCACCCACTTTGTGCTCCTGCAGAGGGAAGACAGAGTGGACTAGAGCTATGTGAACAGGAGCCAGGATTGGGGACTCAGAGGTTAGAGCTCAGAAGGCAGACACCCCCTTTCCTATGCTGAGTCATTCTCTCACACAGCGGAGGATATATTAACCACACAGACATTTGCTATATAGGTAACACTGCCTTGGAGGAAGACAGTTGACCCACCTGATTGGAAAACTCCTTAACCCCTTGGTATGGAGTTCCTGAGACCACTTAAGAGAATAAAAATAACAGCCTCCATCATTAACAACTGCCCACCCCCCTTTTGAAAAAAACTCTCACCACAATGGAGGATGATTGCCTGAGGGCAATTTAAGTTGGAATGCTATCAGTTTCTCGGCAGGCTCTGGAAACTTTGAATCTTTGCCTGATGTAATTAGTCAGAAACAGCATTTGACACTGTCCTGAACTAGAGATTGAGAGGCATAGTAGATTTACCTAATACATAGTCATAAACCCAAACAGGCAGTCTAATGAGGAGATAAAGAAACAACCCCCAAATGAAAGAACTAAAGAATTCTTCAGAAAAAGAGATAAATGGAGACGAGAAATAGAGTTCTGAAGAGAGTGATGACAGGTTGAAAAAGATGGCAGCTGGCAGGACAGAGGTGAGGGAGAGGAAATGAGTGAGTGTATGAAAGAATATGTGGATATGTGTGGTGTGTGAGTGAGTGACAGTTAAAGCTCGCAGGAACAGCAGGAGCTGGCAGACTAGGCTCTCTTGGACAAGGAGAGACTATTACTGTAGGCACTCCCTGGACTGCAGGACTCAGGCACGGACCCACACCATCTTGAAGGGAGAATGACCTTTTTACGAACTCATAAGCACCACCACCCAGACAAACTTTGACACTGCCCATGACCCAGCAGACACTCCAGCCAAAATCCTGATACCCCAGCTTCAGACCAATGGACCCTGGGACCTCCGCCTCCAAATGTGCACCATTCCAGCAGAAGTGCATCTTCCACTTCCCCAGCAACAGAACTCTGGACACCACTTTCTTTTGTGCATTTCTAGCAACACAGGCATCCAGGGCACACCACTCCATAGGCAGCACTTGAGAGCCACTGGGAGCCCCTGCTGGTGTGATTCTGTACAGACAAGGGTGCCCTGCCCTGCAGTAGAAATTCTGAATTTCCTCTGCCTGAATAATTGCCTGCAGACACCTCAGCTGTATAACTTCAGCATCAGGGCCCCTCAAAGTGTGCCAGAGCTTTGCGCCGCCAAACTCACTGCCACAGACATTCACATTTCCTGAGGGCAGGCACCCTGAGCTCATATATCCACAGGGTCCTCTGGGGAGCTGCTTTGAGCCCCTGCTGGGTGTGATTCTGTACAGACAAGGACATGCTTCCTCGTAGTAGAAATTCTGAACTTCCTCCTGAATAACTGCTCACATACATCCCAGCTGCTTAACTTCAGTACCAGGGCCTCTCAGAGTGCATCAGAGCACTGCACAGGCAAATGCACCATCAGTTCATGTACACATTTCCAAAGGGCAGGCACCCCGAGCCCATATATCCACAGAGCACTTGTGGGAGCTGCTTTGAGTCCTGGCTAGGTGTGATCTTGAACAAACAGGGATGCACTGCCCCTGGCAGTATGAATTCTGAATTCACTCACCCTGGACACCTGCACAGATACTCTAGCAGTGTAATTTCAGTGCCAGGGCCCCTCAAAGTGCTTCAAAGCTCTACACAGGCAAACACATTGCCAGTTCATGCACACATTTCCAATAGACAGGCACGCTAAACCCATCTATCCACAGGGTGCTTGTGGGAGCTACTGTGAATCCTTCCAGGATGTGATCTTGGACAAACAAGGATGTACTCCCCCTGGCAGTAGAGATTCTGAATTCACTCATCCAGGATACCTGCATACAGATGCCTCAATTAAGCGGTTTCAGTGTCAGGGCCCGTTAGAGGACTTCAGCGCCCCTCGCTGGCAAACGCACTGTGGTTGCCCCTGTGATCCTCCACTAAGCATGCACATATCCACCACAGGTGCAATAGCAAAAGCTGATTTTGCCCACCAAACATCTACAGAACTCTGGACACCACAGTCATGCCTTTCTAGAATTCAGGCCACCTGATACCAATAACCCCAACAGACGGTTCCTGGGTGCAACTGTGAGTCCCCACTGGACATGTGAGATTTCAATCAAGGGTGCAAGACAGAAAAAATTGGGATACTCCCCACCACAACTGCTGACTTTTAGACACCAAAGTTGTACCTTACCAGTGCACAGGCGTACATCAAGAGACCCCAAATATCTCAAGTAGGAAGTTATACTAGATAACCAAGCCCAGGAGACCTGAGAGATCACACCAGTAGCATCATCCCCATAAGAACCTGAGCATCAAACTACAATTAAAATGTTACAGCAAAACATGGGAAGACAAAAAAGCAATATCCAATGGAAAGAAAAAGAGGAATCACCAGAAAGGGAGTTAAACTGAGGCTGGCAGCATATCAGAGAAAGAATTCAGAGTAATGGTTATAAGAGTGCTTGAACAGCTGGATGACAAATACACTCAACTCCATGACAAATACACACAATGAGAACTATAAGGAGGAAAAACCAAGATAGTGGCATAGATAAACACCTAAATTGCTGCCTTGCACAACAATTTCAAAACTAAAAGACAAAATGGACATCATCCAGAATCACAGGAAGGCTGGCTGAGTGGAAATTCTACAACTAGAAGGAAAGAGAAAAGCACACTAAAACTCACAGGAACTGGAGGAGGCAGAGGACTGGCAATTGAGTGCATGGCTGGACATTCTCAAGCAGGATGGAGACAAAAGCTCCCAACTGCGCTGAAATCCAGTTCCGGTTGAGCCTCTGGGGACTCAGACTCATAAGAGATGAAACTGGACTGTCAGGACAGAGAAAAGCACACTGAGGTTCAGAGGAGCTGTGAAAGGCAGAGGTACCAAGAAGCACATGGGAACAGGGAGGGCAAATGAGTACATGGCTCACTTTCTCAAGTGGGAGAAAGACGAAAGCTCCCAGCTACATTGAACTCCACTTCCTTGCAAGACTCTGGGAACCCAAACTGATTTGGGAAGAAACTGGACTGCCTGCAGTGGGTGGAACTCAAGGGCGGCTTTCTCTCAGGGGTGTTTGTAGCAATTTCTGTGGGACACTGAAACACAGGGGCATATTAGGGCAGGGTTGACAGAAAACCAATGCTGTCTGCTCTGCCCTGAGACTTCAACCCATTCAAGCTGAGCATAGAGGCTTTTACAAGTCTTGTCTCCAGCACAGAAGTTCTCCCAGTGCAGACACAGCCGATCCTCACAGCCAACTGGCCCGGAGGTCAAGTCCTCCCAGTGATACCAACAACAATCAAGGCTTAACTACAACAAGACTGTGCACACAGCCCACAAAGGGATGCACCAAGAGTGTCCACCTCAGGTAATTGGGAATGCTGAGGCACTGGGCCCTATAGAATACCTAGCACAATATCATGTTTTCTTTTCTGATTTGGATGCCTTTTATTTCTTCTTCTTGTCTTATTGCAATGCCTAATACTTCTAGTACTATGTCAAACAAGAGTGGTGAGAATGGGCATCCCTGTATTATTCCTGTTCTTAGGGGAAATGATTTTAATTTTTGCCCATTGAGTGTGATGTTTGCTGTGGGTTTATCATATATAGCTTTTATTATGTTGATGTATGATCCTTCTATTCCCACCTTGTTGAGTTTTTATCAGGAAAGGATGTTGAATTTTGTCAAATGCTTTTTCTGCATCAATTGATATGACTATGTGATTTTTATCTCTCAGTTTATGTGATGTATCACGTTTATTGATTTGCAGATATTGTACCATCCTTGCATTCCTGGGATAAATCCTACTTGGTCATGGTGTATGATCTTTCTGATGTACTGCTGGATCTTCTTGATTTGCTAGAATTTTGTTGAGGATTTTGGCATCTGTGTTCCTGAGGGATATTAGCCTGTAGTTATCTTTCATTGTGTTGCCTTTAACTGGTTTTGGTATTAGGGTGATGCTGGCTTCATAGAAGGAGCTTGGAAGTGTTCTTCTTGAATTTTTTGGAATAGTTTGAGGAGGATAGGTTTAAGTTCTTCCTTGAATGTTTGGTAAAACTCTTCTGTTAAACCATCTGGCCCCGGGCTTTTGTTTGCTGGAAGCTTTTTGATGACTGCTTCAATTTCTTCCATAATTACTGGCCTATTAAGCTATTTATATTCTTTCTGATTGAGTTTTATAAGGTTATATTTTTCTAGGAATATGTCCATTTCCTCCAGGCCATCCAGTTTTTTGGAATAGAGTTGTTGTAGTACTTTTTAACTATCCTTTGTATTTTGGCAGGGTCTGTTGTTATGTCATCTCTTTCATTTCTGATTCTGTTTACTTGGATCCTCTCTCTTTGCTTCTTGGTGATTCTATCTAGATGTTCATCGATCTTGTTTATCTTTTCAAAGAACCAGCTCTTGGTTTTGTTGATCTTTTTTTATTGATTCTTTGGTCTCTATGTCATTTATCTCCACTTTGATCTTTATTATTTTCTTCCTTCTGCTTATAATGGGCTTTTCTTGTTTCTCTTTTTCTAACTCTTTGAGTTGTAGGGTTAGGTAATTTATTAGCATTGTTTTTTGCAATAGACTTACAGATCTATGAACGGCCCTCTCAAGACTTCTTTTACAGTCTCCCATAGATATTGGATTGTTGTGTTTTCATTGTCATTTGTTGCCACAATGTTTTTTTATTTCTTCCTTGATTTCTCTGGTGACCCAGTCATTGTGTTATAGCATGCTGTTTAGTCTCCAGGTGTTTGATTTCTTTGGATTGTTTTTATTGTAGTTGATTTCCAGTTTTATGCTACTGTGATCTGAGATGATGCTTGATATGATTTTTGTCTTCTTGAATTTGTAAAGACTTTGCCTATGTCCCAACATATGGTCTATCTTTGAAAATGACCCATGTGCACTTGAGAAGAATGTATATTCTGTGGCATTGGGGTGAAATGTTCTGAAGATGTCAACTAATTACATCTGGTCTAGTGCGTCATTTAGGATTGATGTTTCTTTGCTGATTTTTTGTTTAGAGGATTTGTCCAATGGTGATAGTGGGGTAATAAAGTCTCCTACTATGATTGTATTGCTGTCAATCTCTCCCTTGATATCCTCCAGGAGTTTTTGTATGTATTTGGGTGCTCCTGCATTGGGTGTTTATATGTTTACCAGAGTTATTTCTTCTTTTGGATTGCTCCCCTTAGTATTATGAAGTGGCCTTCCTTATCTTTTGTTATGTCCTTCACTTTGAGATCTAATTTGTCAGATATAAGCATTGCTACCCCAGATTTTTTTTTCTTTTTCATTTCCGTTTGCCTGGGAAACCATTTTCCATCCCTTCACCCTCAGTTTGTGTGCGTCTTTTTTTCTGAGGTGGATTTCTTATAGACAGCAGATATATAGGTCTTAGGTTTTTTGTTTGTTTGTTTGTTTGATTGATTGATTGATTGTTTTTTATTCGTTACCCTATGTCTTTTGATTGGGGCATTTAATCCATTTACATTTAAAGTTATTATTGATAGGTACTTATTTGTCACCATTTTTATTCTTTACCTCTATGTTCTTTCTTCGCTTCCTATTTCTTTTTTTTTTTACAACAGACCCTTAAGCCTTTTTTGTATTGCTGGTTTGGTGGTGATAAATTCCCTTAGTCCTTTTTTGTCTGATTTCACCTTCAATTTTGATTGATAGCCTTGCAGGTTACAGTATTCTTGACCCTTTCTTTGCATGACTTTGTATATTTCATTCCATTCTCTTCTGGTCTGATGAGTTTCTGTTGAGAAATCAGTTGCTATCTGAAGGGGGTTCCTTTGTATATAACTTTCTCTGGCTGCTTTTAAAATTCTTATTTTGTCGTTGGTATTTGCCAATTTAATTATAATGTGCCTTGGTGTCAATGTTTTGGGGTTCATTTTGCTTGGGACTCTGTGAGCTTCTTGGATTTGTTTGGGGTTTTTCTTCCTTATATAAGGAAAGTTTTCTGTCATTTCTTCAAACAGGTTTTCTATTTCTTGCTCAGTTCTCTACATTCTGGATCCCGTTATCCAGATATTGTTTTGTTTCATGTAGTCCAAAAGTCCCCTTAGGCCAGGGGTCCTCAAACTTTTTAAAGTGGGGGCCAGATCACGGTCCCTCAGAGAGCTGGAGGGCCGGACTATATGAACTACTAATTCCTACTGTAACACCTCGGCTGCGCTCACTGCCCAAAAAACCTGGCGGGCCGGATCAGACTCCTCTGAGGGCCGCATGTGGCCCGCGGGCCGTAGTTTGAAGACCCCTGCCTTAGGCTCTCCTCTTGCTTTTTAATTTTTTTTTTTCTAGAAACTGCTCTATTTGGGTATTTTTTTTTCATCTTGTCTTCTAGCGCACTGATGTCGTCCTCTGATTTTTGTAGGCTTCTCTTGATGCTTTCTATTGAGTTCTTTACAGCATCAATGTCATTTTTTATTTCTTCTTGGTTCTTCTTCATTTCCTCTTGGTTCTCAATTATATTGTTGAATTTGTCTTCCATTTTTTTCAGCCACCTTATGACCATTTCTCTGAATTCTTTCTCTGATAGGTTGCTTGCCTCTAATTCATTTACTTCCTTTTCTCATGATGCCTGCTTTTCTTTAATATGCAGGTTGTTCCTTTGTCTCCCCATGATCTCTTTTCTGTGGATGTCTGGTTATGTAGTTCTCTCTCCTTATCCCCGGCGAAAACTGACCTTTCCATGGTGGACTGAAGAGCTCCTTTGAAGCCGCATTTTTGTGACAATTGGGGACTGTTGTTCTAGGGCTCTCAGCTGTTCCTTGGTTGCTGCATATGTGGATTTTCAGGCTTCCTTTAAGATCCTCTTTCCCTTTCAAGATGGTGAGGTTTCCCTGTCTGAGCCCATAGCTCTGGGAGGGGACCCTGCTGCAGCCGCAATGGGGGCTGCCCAGTCAGGAGAACCCCATCTAGCAGTCCCTCACCTTCTCCTGGAGTTTATCTGTCCCTTAGCTTGCCACAAACACTCCCCATGTGACCTTCTGTGGCTCCTTCTTTCTTTCCCAGGACAAGGTTTGGAACACATCTGTCTATTCTGCTGCCATTTTCTCTTCTAACCTAATCTTTGTTTTTGACATAGATATTTATTTGGTAAATGCCCAGTTATAAAATTGGACTCCATAGATGCAAACTTTACTACATGCATTTGTTTTAAGAGTAGCTCACAATGAGTTAAACACTTCAAACTTCCTTAATGTAGAGTTCTTATCTGTAGCCCTTTCTTAGATACAATGCAATTGAAACATGTGATACTACATTCTTCTGCATTTAAACCATTAATTCAAAATAAACAATGAAAGTACAGGAATTTTAAAGACTACAAAACAGAACTCGTGTTACTGCAGTGCTATCAGATGGGACCTTTTGGTATTTATATTTGTGTTAAAAAATTTAAACAATGAAACAGTGTGCAAGCACCAAGATGGAACTTTTTTTTTCATATGAGTATATTTAATATATTTTCCTAAATTTGAATAATACTATCAACACTGAAGTTTATTCTTATAAAATTCTTTCCAGATGGTGACTGGAAAGAAGTCAGGGAGGGAGAATGTGTGAGAGAGCAAGGGAACAATAGAGGAATGTGTGGACTTGGTGTGTGTGTGTGTGTGTGTGTGTGTGTGTGTAAAAGAGAGAGAGAGAGAGAGAGAGAGAGAGAGAGAGAGAGAGAGAGAGAGGGAAGGAGAGAGAGAGAGAGAGAGAGAGAAGGGGAAGGAGAGAGAGAGAGGGAGGGAGGGAGGGAGGGAGAGAGAGAGAGAGAGAGAGAGAGCGAGCGTGTGCGAGCACGCGCACTAGGGACAGTTAGATCCTGCGGGTCTTATGGGGGGCTGCCAGATCTGTCAGTCTTGAACTGCGAAACCCTATTGCCACTGTGGACACTCTCGGGTGGTCACAGAGAGAGTGCCATCTTGAAGAACAGGACTGCTTGCGACTAGGATCTTATCCTCACCACCACCCAATCTAATCTCAGATATAAGCAGGGACTCTACAACCACTTGGGACAATGACCTGCAGACACATGGACACCAAGACACCAGTCATCCCGGCTGTAGATTGCTGTGAGCCCATCCCTCACCCTGCCAGCCCGCTGCAGCGGCATAGGACCTGCCAGACACGCTCCACTGACACAGGGTAGCTGCACTGCCTGACTTTGACTCTGGGCGCATGGACATAGTGAGTCTGTTTCCAGTGGTGCAGGAGTGGGTTTCCCACTGACACAGGGTGGCTGTGCAACCTGGCTCCCCAAGCAGAGCAGGGATTCTGATTCTGTGTGTGAAGAGGCAGCACTGAATACCAGTGACTTGACTTTCAGCGCGCACATGTGGGGACTGTTTCTCATCATGTGATAATGGGATCTCTGATTTTCATTGCATGCACACTGAGTGCCTGTAACTTCAGTTCTCAGTGCAAGCACTCAGAGGTACTCTGATTCACAGCGCAATGCTACACTAAGCACAAAGACTCTGATACTTGATTCTCAGTTTGTGCACATGAGGTCTCTGACTACTGGGGCACGCTAGGGAACTCTGATTTTTGGCATATGATCATTGGGACTTGTCTTCAGCACAGAGCATGTGTTTGTCCCTGATTCTAGGTGCGTATACAAGGCTACACTGAGTGCTAGTGACTCTGATTCTTGGTGTGTGGCTCCCATCGATTCACAGCAGTTACACATCTTGGCGACAGCTCTTCAGTGACACCAGGGTGGCACGACACTCCAACTTTACATGATTTAGCCCCCGTAACTCAGCATTTGGATCTTCTGGTGATAGTTAGAATGGGGAGACATTGAAAAATCCCTAGAGGAAAGAAAAAGGAATCGCCAAGAAAGGAAATAAATGAAACAGGCATGCAATATGATAGAAATATCAATAGAATTCAGAGTAATGGTCATACAGTGGATGATAAAATTAATAACCTTTGCAAAAATCAGGAAGAAATCAAAAGTGATATAGCTACAATCAAAAATGCTATGGAAGCTTTCAACAGTAGACTAGAAGAAGTAGAGGACCGAATTAGAAAGTAAGATAAGGTAGAGAAACAAGTCCAATCTGAACAGCTACCCAAGAAAAACATTGAAATCAGGAGTACAGCCTGAGGGAGCTTTGGGACAACATGAAATGAAGTAACATACATATAATAGGGTTGCCAAAAGAACAAGAAGAGCAGCAAGGATTAGAGAATCTATTTCAAGAAATAATAATATGTGATATGGGGAAGAAAAAAGTTGCACGAGTATATAGAGTCCCTAAAAGATGAATCTCAAAAGATCCACACCAAGACGTCATAATTATAATGACAAATATTCACAAAAAAGAGAGAATCTTAAAGGCTGCAAGAAACAGACAAAGTTACCTACAAAGATCCCTCATCAGATCATTAAACAATTTCTCAACAGAAACACCAAGCTAGAAGGGAATGGAATGAAGTATACAAAGTGATGCAAAGCAAAGGATTGAATTCAAGAATACTCTATCCAGCCAAAGCAAATTTGGCTCAGTGGTAGAGCGTCGGGCTGCAGACTGAAAGGTCCCAGGTTCGATTCCAGTCAAGGGCATGTACATTAATTGCAGGCACATCCCCAGTTGGGGGTGTGCAAGAGGCAGCTGGTCGACGTTTCTCTCTCATCAACGTTTCTAGCTCTTTATCTCTCTCCCTTCCTCTCTGTAAAAAATCAATAAAATATATATATTAAAAAAAGAATACTCTATCCAGCAAGACTATCAATAAAAAGGCTAAGGGAGTTTATCACTACCAAGCCAACAATGTAAGAATTGATAAAGGGTCTGCTGTAAAAAGATAAAACAGAAAGGGAGAAAGGAACACAGGCATAAAGTTCAGAAATGGCTATAAACAAGTACCTATCAATAATAACATTAAGCATAAGTGGATTGTATGCTCCAACAAAAAGACATTAAGTGACTGAATGGATAAAAAAAAACATGATCCAGGGAATGAAGATGGCGGCATAGCTAAACACACCTGAACTGCTGCTGTGCACAATAATTTCAAAGCTACAACTAAAAAATGGAACGGCTATCACCCAAATCCAAGGGAGGGCTGGCTGAGTGGAAGCTCTACAACTAGACTGAAAGATAAAGGAACATTCAGGGCACAAGCCCTGAAAAACTGAGGTAGGGGGACACAGACACAATATGGGCTGGCGGTGGATCCCAGCTGGCGGAGCGTGTTTCTTTCTTCAGCTGTGTTGTGAGATGCGGGGAGATAGGGAGACTCAGGGATGTGGGTCGGAGAGGTGACTGATGGGTAGCCATGGCTGTTGGCCACGCCCCAGCCTAGTGACGCCCTGAGACTCCACCCTGAACAACCTACAAACACACCCAAGTTCCAAGCCGCTGCTTTTGCATGTGAATGGCCCTCTCTATTGCAATTTAATCTAAAAAACTTGCTACAGGCCCAAGCAGGGAGAGAGGACTGTGGTTCTCTCTGTAGCTCCTGCAGGGTGGCCTCAGACAGTATCTGAACTGCACCCCATTGGAGATCCAGAAGCCAGTGTTCCTAGTGGTCAGTTTCAACCCCTCACACCCATAAGTGACACATTCGGGAGACAGACTCAGTGAGCACCAAAGCCCCACTGAAACAGTGTGTCTCCAGCAGTTCTTCCTTTATAGACACAGCAGGTCCTCACAGACAGTTGGCCTGGAGGTCAATTCCTCCCAGTGTACCAACAGCAATCAAGGCTTAATTACACCAAGACTTTGCACTCAGCCCACAAAGGGATATACCAAAAGCGACCACCTCAAGTGATTGGGGAAGCTGAGCTACTGGCACCTATAGGTCACTGACCACACAAAGCCACTCCATCAACACAGGGAGGCAGCCAAAATGAGGAGAGACAGAGGCTTGTCCTGAAGGGGAGAGATGGAGGAAAGTACTGGATGACACAGAGTTCAGAATCACATTTATAAGGTTACTCAAGAATCTTCTAAAAACCTTTGAGAAACTTGATGAGACCTCCAAGAAGCTTTGTGAGACCTTCAAGGACCTTAATGAGAATGCGAGGAAAAAAAAATGGAAAAGGACCAGTAAGAAATTAAGCATACACAGTCTGAAATAAAGAATATACAGAAAATCAACTATAGATCAATGTACCCTAAGAATCAAACGAAAGATATGGAATACAAGGAAGAAAAAATCACCCAACCAGAGAGGCAGAAAGAAAGAAGAATCCAAACGTGTGAGGATAGTGTAAGGAGCCTCCAGGACTGCTTAAAGTGTACCAACATCTGGATTTTTTTGGGTGCCAGAAAAAGAGAGCAAGCAGGATATTGAAGGCTTATTGAAAGAAATAATGACAGAAAACTTTCCCTACTTGGTGAAAGAAATAGACTTACAAGTCCAGGAAGTACACAGAACCCCAAACAAGAGGGATCCAAAGAGGACCACACCAAGACACATCATAATTAAAATTCCAAGGGCAAAAGACAAAGAGAATATTACAAGCAGCAAGAGAAAAATAGATAGTTACCTACAAGGGAGTACCCATACGACTGTCAGTTGATTTTTCAACAGAAACTATGCAGGCCAGAAGGGAATGGCAAGAAATATTCAAAATGATGAACAACAAGAACCTACAACCAAGATTACTCTACCCAGCAAAGCTATCATTCAGAATTGAAGGTCAGATGAAGAGCTTCACAGACAAGAACAAGTTCAAGGAGTTCATCAAAACCAAACTAGTATTACATGAAATGCTGAAGGGTATTCTTTAAGAAGAGGAAGAAGAAGAAAAAGGTAAAGGTCAAAATTATGAACAACAAAAAGACATCAAATACATACCTACCAACAAGTGAGTCTAAAAATCAAGTGAATAAAAAATCTGAAGAACAAAATGATCTGATGAATATGATTGAATCAGGGACATAGAAAGGGATTGGACTAACAATTCTCAGGGGGAAGGGAGTCTGAGGGGTGCAGGAAGAGATTGGACAAAAATCTTACACCTATGGATGAAGACAGGGGCAGGGGTAAGGGCATGGGTGGATTTGGGAATCAGGTGGAGGGGAGCTATCCAGGGGGAGGGGAGGAAGAGGAACACCTGCAATAATCTGAACAATAAAGATTTATTTATTTATTTTTTTAAAAAGAATAGGGGAAAAATAAAAAACCAAAACCATGACCCATATATATGCTATCTACAGGAGACCCACCTCAGAACAAGGGACTCAAACAGACTGAACGTGAAGTGATGGAAAAATTTCTATCAGTCAAATTAAAATGAAAAAAAAAAGTTGGGGTAGCAATATTATATCTGACAAAATAGACCTCAAAGTGAAAACTATAACGAGACAAGGAAGGCCACTTCATAATTCTAAAGGTACTGAAACAACAAGAGAATATAATCTGGAAACACATATGTACCCAATGCAGTAGCACCCCCCCCCCCCAAAAAAAAACAAAACAAAACAAAACAAAACTTCTGGAAAATATCAGGGGAGAGATTAAGAGAAATAAAATCATAGTAGGAGACTTTAATACCCATTAACATCACTGGAGAAATCTTATAGACAAAAAATTAGCAAAGAAACAGCAATCCTAAATCACTCACTAGATCAAATGGGATTGACATTTTTAGAATATTTTTCCCCAAAGCCACAGAATATACATTCTTCTCAAGTGCACATGAATTATTTTCAAAGATAGATAGATTGCACAGGCAGTCTCTCCAAAGTCAAGAAGATTGAAATTATATCAAATTAAATGTCAATCCCATTTGATTTTATGCTATTCTGATCTATTCTCAGATCAGAATAGCATAAAATTAGGAATCAATTACAATAAAAACAGTCACAAAAATTCAAACACTTGGAGGCTGAATAGCATACTATTAAACAATGAGTGGTTACCAAATAGAGCAAAGAAGAAATAAAAAACATCCTGGAAGTAAACGACAGTGAAAATACAGCAATCCAATCTTTGGGACATAGTGAAAGCAGTCCTGAGAGGGAAGTTTATAGCATTACATGCCTACCTCAAGAAACATGGAAAAAAAAAAAAATTGGTAACCATCTAAATCTGCAACTTGAAGAATTAGAAAGAAAGTAACAAGAAAAGCCCAGAGTGAACAGAAGGACAGAAATAATAAAGGTCGGAGCAGAAATAAATATAGAGACAAAAACAAAACAAAAAACCAGCACTCACACACAGACACAAACGATACAAAAGATCAATGAAACCAAGAGCTGGTTCTTTAAAAGGATAAACAAGATTGATGAACCTCTAGACAGATTCACCAAGAATCAGAGAGAGAGGACCCAAATAAACAAAGTCAGAAATGAAAAAGGTGAAGTAACAACATACCCAGACCCAACAGAAATACGAATAGTTGTAAGAAAATTAAAACCAAAAAACTATGAGTAACACTATTCCAACAGACTGGTCAACCTAGAAGAAATGGACATATTCCTAGAAAAATATGACCTTCCAAAACTCAATCAGGAGGAATAAAAAATCTGAATAGTCCAATATCTATAGAGGAAATTGAAGCAGTCATCCAAAAACTTTTAACAAATAAAAGCCCTGGACCAGATTACCTCACAGCAAAGTTTTATCAAACATTCAAAAAAGTAGAATCTGTCTTCCTCAGATTATTCCCAAAAAATCAAAATGAAGGAACACTCAAAGCTATTTCTACCAAGCTAGAATTAACCTAATCCCCAAACCAGATAAAGACAATACAAAGACAATTATAGGCCAGTCTCCCTCATGAATATAAATGCCAATATTCTCAACAAAATTCTAGCAAATCTAATTAGGCATTATATTAAAAAGATCATACACCATGACTGAGTGGGATTCCCGAGAGCCAAGGATGATACAATATCCACAAATCAATAAACATGATACATTATATAAATAACATGAGAGATTAAAACCATGTAATCATATCCATTAATGTAGAAAAGGTATTTGACAAAATCCAACACTCTTGATAAATTCTCTCAACAAGGTGGGAATAGTAGGATCATACCTCAACATAATAGAAGCCATATATGAGAAACCCACAGCCAATATTATAATGGGCAAAACCTAAAACCATTACCCCTAAAAACAGGAACAAGACAAGGATGCCAACTCTCACCACTCCTGTTTGACATAATACTGGAAATGCTAGCCATCATAAGCAGACAAATAGAAGAAGTAAAAGACATCCAAAATGGAAAAGAAGTAAAACTATCCTTATTCACAGATGACATGATATTGTACATATAAAACTCCAAAGAGTCCATCAAAAAACTACTAGACTTAAATTAATTTGGAAATGTAGCAGGATACAAACACCCAGAAGTCCATGGCTTCTCTATACACCAATAATAAACTCACAGAAAGATAAACTAAAAAGCAATCTCACCATTACAACAAAAAAAATTAAGATACCTAGGAATAAATTTAACCAAGGAGATAAAGTATCTTTACTCAGAAAATTTCAGAACGCTGCAAAAAGAGAGAAGAAGACATGAACAAGTGGAAGAATATACTGTGTTCATGGATTGGTAGAATCAACATCATTAAAATGCCCATAATACACAAGGCAATCTATTAATTCAATGCAATCCCAATTAGAATACCAATGGTATACTTCAAAGACCTAGAACAAACTCTTCAAAAATTTATCTGGAATAAAAAATTTTTAAAAATACCCTGAATAGCTGCATCAATCTTGAGTAAGAAGAGCAATGTTGGAGGGACCACAATACCAGATATCAAGCTATATTACAAAGCCACTGTTCTCAAAACTGCCTGGTGCCGGCACAAGAATGGACATATAGACCAATGGAACAGACCTTCAGAGAACCCAGGAATCAACCCAAACAACTATGCTGAATTAATATTTGACAAAGGAGGCAAGAACATACAATGGAGTAAAGGCAGTCTCTTCCATAAATGGTGCTGGGAAATTTGGTCAGATACATGGGAAAAAAATGAAACTAGACCAACAACTTACACCATACACAAAAATAAACTAAAAATGAATAAAGGAGTTAAACGTAAGATGGGAAACTATTAAAAAAAAAAAAAACTTGCACCAAGAGTGTTCACCTCAGGCTGACTCACTAAACCATATAGGACACTTTAGCACACAAAGCCACCCTACCAACTCAGGGAAGCAACAAAAATGCCAAGACAAGGAAACAGATCACAAATGAAAGAAATGGAGGACAACAAGTGAATAGATATAGAGTTCAAACCACAGTTATAAGGTTTTCAAGAATTTCCTAGAAAAGACCGATAAAACAAATGAGACCTATGAAGATATGAAAAGGGATCAACTAGAAATAAAGAATACATTGTCTGAAATAAAAAATATACAGAGTCCTAAAAACAATGGAAGATCGCAAGAATCAAGTCAAATATATGGAACACAGAGCCAGAGGACACTCCTCCACAGAAGCAAGAAGATAAGAGAATCCAGAAAGTTGAAGATTGTGTAAGAAACCTCTGGGACAACTTCAAGCGAACCAACATCAGAATTATGGGGGTCCCAGAAGAAGAGAGAGTGCAAGATACTGAAAACATATTGGAAGAAATAGTGACAGAAAACTTTTCCCACCTAGTGAAACAAGTCCAGGAAGCGCACAGAACTCCAAACAAAAGGAATCCAAAGAGGACC
Source organism: Pipistrellus hanaki (assembly GCF_964339955.1). NCBI lineage: Eukaryota > Metazoa > Chordata > Mammalia > Chiroptera > Vespertilionidae > Pipistrellus > Pipistrellus hanaki. The sequence goes on along the minus strand of NC_140503.1, from coordinate 99,706,623 downwards.
ACACCAAGACACATCATAATTAAAATTCCAACAGCAAAAGACAAAGAATACTAAAAGCAGCAAGAAAAGCAGGTAGTTACCTATAAAGGAACACCCATACGATTGTCAGCTGATTTCTCAACAAAAACCATGCAGGCCAGACAGAAATGGCAAGAAATATTCAAGGTGATAAATAGCAAGAACCTACAGCCCAAATTACTCTACCCAGCAAAGCTATCACTCAGAATCGAAGGCCAGATAAAGAGCTTCACAAATAAAATAAAAAAAAGCTAAAGGAGTTCATCACTGCCAAACCAGAATTATATGAATTGCTGAAGGGTGTTCTTTAGGAAGAAGAAAATAAAGATAAAAATTATGAACAACAAATACGTAATTATCAACAAGTGAATCTAAAAACCAAGGGAATTAAAAAAATCTGATGAACATCGCCGAAACTGGTTTGGCTCAGTGGTAGAGCATCGGTCTGCGGACTGAAAGGTACCGGGTTTGATTCTGGTCAGGGGCATGTATCTTGGTTGCGGGCACATCCCCAGTAGGAGGTGTGCAGGAGGCAGCTAGTCGATGTTTCTCTCTCATTGACATTTCTAGCTCTCTATTTCTCTCCTTTCCTCTCTGTAAAAAATCAATAAAAATATATTTAAAAAAAAAATTTTCTTAAAAAAATCTCATGAACAATATTAAGTGGTGAATATAATAGAATCAGAAATATGGAAAGGGAGTGGACGATTCTCAGGAAAAAGGGGAGTGGGGGTTGTGGGAAGAGACTGAACATAAACTATGCACCTATGGATGAGGACAATGGGGGTGGGGAAATGGCAGAGCGTGGGGTGGGAACTTAGTGGAGGGGGGAAAATGAGGAACATTTGTAATATGAAAAATAAAGATTTATTAAAATAAATAAAAATAAATCAAAGAAAAAAAAACTTAGAAGAAGTCATAGACACCAAAATAGCAGGCATTTTTCAGCAGTTGCTTTACCAATACAGTTCCTAGGGCAATGGAAACTAAGGAGAAAATAAACAAATGGGACTATATCAAAATAAAAATATTCTTGACAGCAAAAGAAACCATCAACAAAACAATAAGAAAGCCCACTCTATGGGAGAACATATTTGCCAATGTTATCTTCAAAATTTATAAGGAACTCATACAACTTAACAAAAGGTTGATAAACAATCCAATCAAAAAATGGGCAAAGGACCTAAATAGACTTCGAAAGAGGACTTTCAGAGAGTCAAGAGACATATGAAAACATGCTCAAAGTCACTAATCATCTAAGTCTTAGATTCTAAGAGATGCAAATCAAAACAACAATGAGATACCACCTCACACCTGTCAGAATGGCTATCATCAACAAACAGCAAGTGCTGGAGAGGATGCAGAGAAGAAAGAACCCTCATGCACTGCTGGTGGGAATGCAGACTGGTGCAGCCACTGTGGAAAACAGTTCAGAGTTTCCTCAAAAAATTAAAAATGGGTCTGCCATTTGACCCATAATACCACTTCTAGGGATATATCTCAGAAAATAGAAACATTAATTAGAAAAAATATTTGCACCCCTATGTTCATAGCAGCACAATTTATAACTAAGATTTGGAAACAGCCTACATGCCTATGGGCAGATGAGTGAATTCGAAAATGGTGGTACATCTAAACAATGGAATACTATGCTGTTGTAAAAAAAAGAAAGAAAAGGAATTCTTACCATTTGCATCAGCATGTATGGGACTGGAGAGCATTATGCTAAGTAAAATAAGTCAGTCAGTGAAAGAAAAATATCACATGATCTCATTCCTTTTTGGAATATAAAGAACATTATAAACTGATGAACAAAAGTAGACACAGAGGCAAAGAAGCATCAAACAGACTGTCAAACTACAGCGGGAGGATTAATGGGGGGTGGATGAGAGATCAACCGAAGAACTTGTATGTGTGCATTTAAGCATAACTAATGGATGCAAAACACTTGAAGAAGGGGTTGAGGGCATGTGCTGGGGCATAGAGGAGGCCAGAGGAAGGTCAATGGTAAAAAAAAAAAAGAGAGAGAGAGAGATGTACTACAATTTGTAATACTTTAAACAAAATAATAAAACCTCAAAAAAAATGTTTTTCCAAACTAAAGAATTGAAAGACAAAACCAATTTTGTTATTATTAAAATGTATCTTTGGAGATTTCAGTTTTTCAAAAATATCACTTATTGATTAATGAGAAATTACCTAAAATACCAGCTTCTAATGAAAGAATCAAAGTTTAATCAGTTAACTAGATAGTCAGCAATTGCCAACTGGTGGACCATGAACCAATAGTGGTCTATGAGGTCCAAAAGGTTGGCTTCTGCTGGAAATAGTTATACTTTTTTGCTGTCTTATACTATAGTATATCTTTCATTGTTCTCATTTATTTTTACTAGCATGATTATAATAATGAAGCTTAATTTTAAAATTTCACTGCATAACAAATAATTTTATTTCTGAAATTTATATGAAAATGATTTCATCACTTAGGAGATAAAGCTGTTAAAAAAAATTGTCCATTCTAGCTGTTCAGTCTTCTAGGTACATCACTGGACATAATAAGAATATATATTACGCTAATTAGCTGAGCATCATGACCACTCAGGAGGAGCTGTGTGCACAGATGGGCGGGAGGGGACTGTTTGCCACCCCCAGCCCCAGCAGCCACAGGGAGGCTGGGGCTGGGGGCGGGCTGGAGTGAAGACACAACACACAGGAGCACCTTTCCCCAACCCAGCGGACACAAGGTGGTGGCCGCCGCTGCACAGGTCAGAGGCAGGTCCTGCCCAACCCCCAACCCCACCCACACCCACACCCCCGTGGGGTGCCTCATCATGTGATTTCAATTGCGCGCTGGGCCTCTAGTATATAAGAAAGTGCTACGAGATATGGAGGGAAAGTAGGGTAAGGGAAACTGGAGTGTAAAGACAGGGCAAGAAAGTTACAATATACATAGGGTGATCAGGGTAGGCATCACTGAAGCAAAGCTTTAAAGGCATAGAGAGTTAATGAGATACCAAGGAACTCCACACCTATTTTTCAGTTGTTTCTTGTAATACTTTATCTAAAGGTCTTTATAGTATGCTTATACAGTTTGAAAATGTCTAATATAAGCCTTCCAAGGGGTTCAGTAAAAGTGGTAATTTGATTGCATCCCTGCAGTTGTGCCTTCCAAATCCAATTCAAATACCAATGACCTTTCCTTGAGCAATTATTAAAATCAGTATTCATGTGGGCCAGAGAGTGAGTTAAAATCTTAGGATCCAGATAAAGAGAGCTGGTTGTTTTCCCCTGTAGGAGAAAGGAGGCCCTAGTCCTAGCAAGGAGCTGTAGGGCAAAGATAAGGATGCCCCATTTCTTGGGAGAGATACTCGCCCATAGAATCTGGTGGATCACAAAGAAGAATAGTACTAGCCTGTGATTCTGAAATTCCTACTGGTCTCCCATCTGCCAAGGAGTTGCAATGGAGTTGGACAGCTTACTTATTTGAGTCCTTTCTACTCTTCTGCAGAAGGCTGACACTCATGTACCTCCCAACATTAATAACTTAAGGTGTATTTGATTCCCAAGGGTTAAAATGAGGAGTAAGTTAGACAAAGGAAAATAAGTACATGCCCAGTAGGCTAAGACAATGAAAAACAAACAGAAAACTTAGAACAGGTGGTTACTAGTGGAACAAAACTGCTTATGATCAACAGTAGCTTGAACCAAATAATAATAGTAACAATAATATTGTTATTATCATTAAGAATACATAAAGGAAGCCTTGGAACTGAAAACATTTATAAATATAAAAATTTAATAGCTTAATTAAAAAATTGGATGGACACTGTTGAGACCAAATTAGTAGTCTGAAAGATCAAGTAGAAAATATATTCAGAAACAGCAAAACTTTAAAGAAATCATGTGTGTAAGGTAATATGAAGAAGGGCTCAAATCCAAGAATTGATTAATGACAGGAGCTGAACTGATGGGGAAAACAGACTGAGGAAAGGCAATGATTAAACAAACAATAGAGGAGCTGTTGTACAACTGCAGAAAGACCTGTTACAGAAAATGGAAAAGGCTCAAGTTCCAGGCTTTGATTAGGGAAAAAACTCAATTGGACACATTCTGATAATTTTCTGAATTGAAAGAAAAGAAGGTCTTAAAAGCCTCCAATTAAATTTTTAAAAAGTCTCTCTCCAACACTAGTGAATTCTGGAGAATGAACTCATTTTTTCTTAAAGTGGTAAATGAAGTGAAAGAATAAATTATTCATTCGCCTCTCCTATACAAATTGACCACTGGGTGAACTGTAGTAGATATGAGAACTTTTTGTTTTGTTTTGTTTTTTGTTTTTTACTTTTCTAAAGAATATAAAATGTTTTTATATTCCAGATAATAAATAACTGAAACGATAAAATTAGAATATCAATGTTTTACAACCCCTGACTAACGGATTAGACATTGTGCATGAATAGCTGAAGCATCACAGAGAAACAGGAATCACAGATTTCCAGGAAAATCAAACTACTATTAAGTGGTCTTGTCAAAAAAAGAACCCACAAAACTATAGCAACAAAAACTTAACCAGAATTTGATCAGACCTCTAGATTAAACTATGAATTCACAAGAAATACAGAGGACAAAGGATCACATTATACCGCAAAACTGGAATCAGCAAAATCTATGCTTTAAGAATCTGCCACGTAGACTCAGTTATTTCAACAAATAAATTGGAAGGGAGGAGAGAGGTGAGTCAGGGAAAGACATGGAGGCAAACCTAAAGACACCAATCAATCATAGTGTATGGTCCTGTTTAAAAGAATTGACACTTATGAGACTTAGAAACTTGAACACTATTTGATAATATTAAGAAATTGTTATTTTTAGGGTAAAAATCTTATTATATTTTTTAAAGTCCTTGTAGAAATGAAATAATTGGTGAAATGGTAGAATGTCTGAGATTTGCTTCAAAATAACATGATGGACAAGGATAGGATATAAATGAAATCAGAGTGGCCATGAGTTGATAATTATTGAAGCTAGTGATATGTATATGAGGGCTTACAAAACTATTATGTCTAATTTAATTATGCTTGAATTTATTTATAACAAAATTTTTACAAGAGACATCCATCTTCTTTGTTCACCAGATAGAAGCAACATTAAGAAAAGTATTCAGCTTACTACAAAGGATAAGTATACTACTTGTCATGTCCTAACTCTGCTTAGAAATTCCAGCTAATGTAACGCCTACCATAATTCAGGAATTGAGGGAAAATTGCTTATTTCTGGCTTTTGGGAAATATTTTTAATATGATTTGGCATTTGGACAATATGGAAATCTCAAAGAAAAATGTTATTTCTAATAGCCAAGACATCATAGAAAAATATATTAATTTTAAGATGTCATAGAGAAAATATCAATATATCACGCTCACATTTTCTCTTCTTTCTAGTTGCTAACTAAATGTAGCCTAATATTTAGGTCATCAAAACAATATGTATAAAAATACCACATGGTCCAATGGAAAAGAATAAAGAGCCCAGAAATAAAACCTTTCATATGCAGTCGGCTAATACTTGTTAAGGGAACCAAAAATACTTAATGGAGAAAAAACTTCAGTAAATAGAACTGGGAAAATTGGATATTCATATGCAAATAAATTATATCACTCACAATATTAAATAAAAATGGTTTAAAGAGCCGAAACGGGTTTGGCTCAGTGGATAGAGCGTCGGCCTGCAGACAGAAGGGTCCTGGGTTCGATTCCGGTCAAGGGCACATACCTTGGTTGCGGGCACATCCTCAGTAGGGGGTGTGCAAGAGGCAGCTGATAGATGATTCTCTCTCATGGATGTTTCTAACTCTCTATCCCTCTCTCTTCCTCTCTGTGAAAAATCAATAAAATATATTTTTTTTAAAAACAACAATCATGTGGTCTTTAAAAAATAAAAATAAAAATAAAAAATGGTTTAAAGACTTAAATGAAAGACCTGAAACCATTAAAACTCTTAGAAGAAAACAGAAAGAAAAAGCTCTTTGACATTGTTCTTGGTGATGTTTTTTGTATATTACACCCAAAGCACAAGCAACAAAGGCAAAAATAAACAATTGGGACTATATCAAACTAATAAGCTCTGTATATCAAAAGAAATTACCAAAAAAGACAATATATGAAAAGGGAGGAAATATTTGAAAACCACGTATCTGATGAGGAATTAGTATCCAAAATATATAAGAAACTCTTACAACTCAATAGCAAAACAGCAAATAATCCAATTTTAAAGTGGGCAAAGGACCTAAAAAGACATTTTTTTCAAGATGTTTAGTGGCCAACAGGTACATAAAATGGTGCTCAATCATCAGGGAAATACAAATCAAAATTACAAGATATCACCTCCCACCTGTTATAATGACTGGTAGAGGCCCAGTGCATGAAATTTGTGCACAGGGGCAGAGGGGGCTGTTCCTCAGCCCAGGCTGCACCATCTCCAATCTGGGACCCCTCTCACAATCCAGGACTGCTGGTTCCCAACTGCCTGCCTTCCTGATTGACTCTAACAGCTTCTGCCTGCCAGACTGATCACCCCCTAACCACTTCGATGCCATCCTGATTGATGCCTAACTGCTTTCCTGCCAACTCATTTGCCCCCAACTTTCCTCCTCTGCCGGTTTGGTCACCCCTAACTAACCTCCCCTGCAGGGTTGATCACTTTTAATTGCCTTTCCTTGCAGGCCTGGTGCCTCCCAACTGCCCTCCCCTGCTTGCCTGATCACCCACAACTGCCATACCTTGCAGGCTTAGTCCCTCCCAACTGCCCTCCCCTGCTGGCCATCTTGGGGTGGCCATCTTATGTCCACATGAGGGCAGGATCTTTGACAATATGGGGGCAGCCATCTTGTGTGTTGGAGTGATGGTCAATCTGCATATTACTCTTTTATTAGATAGGATAGAGGCCTGGTGCATGGGTGGGGGCCAGCTGGTTTTCCCTGAAGGGTGTCCTAGATCAGGGTGGGGGTTCCCTTAGGGTGTGGGGCAGCCTGGGCGAGAGGCCTGTGGTGGTTTACAGGCCAGCCATGCCCTCCAGTGACCAAGCACTGGCCCTGGTATCTGGGATTTATATATTTTCTACAATTGAAACTTTGTAGCCTAGAGTGGAGCCAAGCCCCCTGCTCGCTCTGTGGCAGCAGCCATTTCTGTTGGGATTTATTTATCTTCTATAATTAAAACTTTGTAGCCATAACCCTACCAGATTTGAGGCCCTAAACCTAACTGTCCCCTATACCTGGGCTCCTGCGCATTAAAGAGAGAAAAATCAACATAATATAGAAAATTGTTAGTTACATGCAAACAAATGGTTAAAATAAGATGGAACTTGGAGACATTGTAGAAAATAGGTCTAGGCAAAGTACCAAAAATTACCATGTTTCCCCAAAAGTAAGACATCCTCCGAAAATAAGACCTACTTACAGGTTTCCTTCTGAGTGAAATATAGGCATCCCCAAAAAATAAGGCGCCCCCTAGGCTCTGTCTCAGAATGCTATTACTAAACATGAGAGATTTGGTCCACTGATTCTGAAAGAAATGGAGTCACAAGAAATTCACTAGGAAATTTAGGAATTGGATTGTTATGATGATGTTCCAGAAGATGATGACATGAATAAATGAGTAAATTCTTGATACTGTAGGATTCGCAGTTTGTCTGGTTTGTGTTGACAACTACCGTACTACCGTACCGTATACAGGTAATAAATTTCCTTTATTTTCATTTAACAATAAATGTGTACCATATTTTTCTTCATGGAAAAATAAGACATCCCCTGAAAATAAGACCTAGCGCATCTTTGGGAGAAAAAATTAATATAAGACACTGTCTTATTTTGGGGGAAACAGGGTAGGTACAGCAGAATAGTGGCAGATTCGGAAATTACCAAAACATCGGTACAGCCATCTGGTAGGGTTAAGCGGAAGCCTGGGCCGGCCAGGGTGTGTGGAAAGCTTGGCTTGCTCCATTGCCAAGGAAACCCAAGCCTCCCTCCTGCTCTCTCAGTGTCTGCAGCCATTTTGGTTGGGGTTGATTTGCATACTTGTTCCTGATTGGCTGGTGGGCGTGGCCAGTGGGTGTAGCAGAGTGATGGTTAATTTGCATGTTTTCTTTTATTAGATAGGATATGAATATTGCTTAGTCACAAAAGGAAGGAAATTCTGCTATTTGCAACAACATGGATCAACCTCATTAAGTAAAATAAGCCAGAGGAAGGCAAATACTAGATGATCTATCTCACTTATACATGAAATCTAGAAAAACCAAACTCATAAAAACAGAGAACAAATTGGTGGAGAATAGAGGACAGGGAAAGGGGGGAAGTATAAAGTGGGTGAAGGTGGTAAAAAGGTACAAACTTTTAGTTGTAAGATAAATATGTCCTGTGGATGTAATGTATAGCATGGTGATAATAATTAACAATACTAGTACATTGCATATATTTGAAAGTTGCTAAGAGTAGATATAAAAGTTCTCATCATAAGGCAAAGAGCTGTACGTGAGGTGATGGATGTTAAATAGACTTATTATGGTAATCATTTTGCAATACAGGGGTAGAGCAAAAGTAGGTTTACAGTATGAGTACATGAAACAGAAAGTCATGCAAGGGGCTCGGCCCTCGAATCCCCAGCTTCCTCCAGAAGGTTGTCTGGAAGGTCATTTGGCTGTCTTGTCTAATTAGCATATTATGCTTTTATTATTATAGATTATTTATTAAATATTGTATTATTTTCTATATGAACAACTATTAACCTACTTTTGTCCCACACTGTACATACATATATCAAATCATTAGGTTATACATCTTAAACGTATACAACGTTATATATCAACTAGAAGCCCGGTGCATGAAATTTGTGCATGGGGGTGGGTGTCCCTCAGCTCAACCTGCACCCTCTCCAATTCAGGAGCTCTTAGGAGAGCTGCAGTTTGGCCTAAGCTTCAGTCTGGTCTCTCTCTGCAAGAGCCGACCAGGCTGATCAGGAGAAGGTACCACCCCCATCACCTCGCTGCTGCTGCCAAGGTGTTTTCATCAGCATGGACTCCAGTCCCCCACGAAAAAATGGCAACTTTCTTTAGGCAATTTCAAGATGTCTCTTATATAGGATATGGTATTTCTTTCTTTCTATCCTCACCTGAGGATATTTTTCCATTGATTTTTAGAGAGCATGGAAGAGAGAGGGAAAGATAGAGAGAAACATCAATATGAGAGGGACACTTCAATTAATTGCCTCCTGCATGAGCCCTGACCTGGGCCCCACCTAGGGAGGGGCCTACAACCTAGGTACATGCCCTTGACCAGAATTGAACCTGGGCCTGGCGGTTCACAGGCTGAGGCTCTATCCACTAAGCCAAACTGGCTAGGGAAGAATATAACATTTCTTAACCCCTCCAGCACCACACCTTTGTTTTTCCTGCAGGAGTGAGATGGAAAAAACCTAGATCACCTTCTTGGATTCTTATTACCCAGGTTACCAAGAACACTGAGAGTGGCATACGGGGAGCTTAGCCAATAAGCAGTCAGAAAGGTGTTTCTGGCAAGCCCTCTTGTCTGTAGGCCTACTCACAGGGCCTGCTTACAGCCATAGTGACTGGCAGGCCCTATTCTCTCTGGGCCAGTGCCATTCGTAGCTTGCATCACCAGGCACACAGACCCTCCCGCCCACCTGTGTGCAGCCTCCTCCTGAGTGGTCGTGATATTATGGTGTCCAGCTAATTTGCATCATATATATATATATATATATATATATATATATATATATATAGAGAGAGAGAGAGAGAGAGAGAGAGAGAGAGAGAGAGAGAGAGAGAGAGAGAGATACCCAGTACACAAAATTTGTGCATGGGGGTGTGGGTCCCTCAGCCCAGCCTGCACCCTTTCCAATCTGGGATCCCTCTCACAACACAGAACTGCTGGTTCCCAACCACTTGCTTGCCTGCCTGCCTGCCTGCCTGCCCCTAATCACTTCTGCTTGGCAGCCTGATAACCCTTTTACCAATTGCCTATAACTTCCCTCGCCTGCTGTTCCAATTACCCCTAACTGCCCTCCCCTGCAGGCCTGGTCATCCCCAATTGCCCTCCCCTGTGGGTCTGGTTCCCCCCACCAACTTTCCTCCCCTGTGGGCCTGTTCCCCTGCCAATTGCTCTCCCCATCAGGCCTGCCTGCCCCCTCCTCCTGGCCTCAACTGCCTTTCCATGCTGGCCCAATCACCCCTAACTGCCCTCCCTTGCCAGCCCAGTCACCCCTAACTCCCCTCCCCTGCAGGCCTGTTCGCCCCCAACAGCCTTTCCCCTGCTGACCCAAACACCCCCAACTGCCTTTCCCTGCAGGCCTGGTCCCCCCCACAACTGCCATCCCCTGTGGGCCTGCCCCCCCCCCATGGGCCTGGTCCCCCACTAACTGCCATCCTCTACAAGGCTGTGTGTCCCCCAACTGCCCTCCCCTGTAAGCCTGGGTCCCCCCAACTGTTCTCCCCTGCAGGCCTGATTGCCCCCAACTGCCCTCAGGGCCTGTTTGGGTTTTTCTTGCTTTAGGTTCTCTGTGCCTCCTGGACATGTGTGACTTTTTCTTTACCATGTTAGGAATGTTTTTGGCTATTATTTCTTCAGACATGTTCTCTATCTCTTTCTCCTTTTTTGGGCTTCTGGCACACCTGCTATTCGAATATTGTTACGTTTTCACATTGTAACAAGCTTCCTTCAGCTGTCCTTCTGTTTTTCAGTTTTATTTTTCTCTGATTGAGTGATTTTTTTTTCAATCCTATCTTCTAATTCACTGACTCAATATTCATATTCCCCTAATCTGCTGTGTATTTCTTCTAAAGTGTTCTTTATTTATTTCTGTTTTATAGTTACTATATCTTTTCTCATACTGTTGAGCATCTTTACCTCCATTATTCTGAACTCTATATTAGATAAATTTCTTATCTCCATTTCATTTATCTCTTCTTCTGTAGAATTCTTTAGTTCTTTCATTTCGGGGTTGTTTCTTTGTCTCCTCATTTGGATGCCTGTTTGGTTTTGAGACTATGTATTAGGTAGATCTGCTACACATCAATTTCTAGTTTAGGACAGTGTCAAATGCTCTGACTAATTTAGATCAGGCAAAATTCAAAGCCTCCGGAGACTGCCCCTCTCTCTCCTGACTGATAGGATTTTGTCTTGAATTTCCCTGAGGCAGTTGTCGGCAGAGATGGCTAGAGTTTTTTTTTGTTTTGTTTTGTTTTTTTGTGTTTTTTTTTTTTTTTTTTTCAGCAGGGTGGGACAATTGCTTCTGCCTGGAGGCTAATTACTATTCTCAGTCTCATAATGGCCTTCAACCATTTTTCACTGTTGGGAAAGATATTTTTCAATAAGTTATCTACTGTCTTTCCTCCAGATATGACTGCCCATATAGAAAATGTCTGGATAAGAAAGATGATCTCTGAGTTTCTGATACTAGGAAAGAGGCAGAAAAACAATAGTAGGAATAGTGCAGGGCTTAACATACTCCACCTTGACATCTAGAATGTTATTTGATTTCTAAGTTTGGAATTTAAAATGAATTAGAAAAAAGTTGGTAGATGCTCTTGAGTTTAAATATGGCATTAAAACTCCAAACCTCACATATGAAACTATAAGATAGAACATTGTCAATAAAATTCAGTAATCTTATGAAGTTATATTTAAGTTGAGTTAGATATGTGTTCATTATTTGAACTTTGAGCCTTAATGTGAGTCAATAATTTCTTAGTACTTTTATAAGGATGTTTACTAGTATTAATGATATCAAAGCTGCTTATTCAGAGTAGTCCCTTTAGACCCAAATCCCTCTCTCTTTTTTTAAAAATATATTTTATTGATTTTTTACAGAGAGGAAGGGAGAGCGATAGAGACCTAGAAATGTCGATGAGAGAGAAACGTCGACCAGCTGCCTCTTTCACACCCCCTACTGGAGATGTGCCCGAAACTCAGGTACATGCCCTTGACCGGAATCGAACCTGGGACCTTTCAGTCCGCAGACCAATGCTCTACCACTGAGCCAAACCAGTTTCGGCCCAAATCCCTCTCTTAAGTACCTACTAGCGACCTGGTGCATGAAATTCATGCATGGGGCTCGGCCCTTGCAGTCACGGTGGCTTGCCTCGGCCTTTGCAGCCCAGTTTCGTCTGGAAGGTCATCCAGAAGGACATTTGGAAGGTTGTTCGGCTGTCCAGTCTAATTAGCACTTACGCTTTTGTTATTATATATCAGTTATGTCATCCTTGACATTTGTATTTAATTGCCTCAACTCCACAACTGTAGACAAAATTTAACCAGGTAAATTTAACAGGGATTAAATGCAAGGTCTTATATTTAGGTTCAGATGAAGAAAGTGAAAATACTATATACCAACATAGATGATGCAATTTCTGAAAGCTTGATTGATCTAAGATCACTCTTAATATAAATATATGTATAATTATATAAATTATACATATATTTATGTATAATTAAGTAAATTATAAATATAAATATATGTATAATTGATTTTTTACAGAGAGGAAGGGAGAGGCATAGAGAGTTAGAGACATCAATGAGAGAGAAACATTGATCAACTGCCTCCTGCACATTCCGTGCTATGTGCCTGCAACCAAGGTACATGCCCTTGACTGAAATCAAACCTGGGACCTTTGAGTCCACAGGTCGATGCTCTATCCACTGAGCCAAACCAGTTAGGGCTTATCTCCTTTTGATAGGCAATGTTACTGCAAGTAATGGGAGATAATTAGACCATACCAAAAGTATTATGGTCAGTTTGGGTCACCATATTTTAAGGGTGACACTGACAAATTAAAGCACATCTAAAGGAAAGCATCTGTTTTTGTGAAATTATGAAATATGGATTGTATATCTGAAAAAACTGAGACTCTGAAATCTCTCAGCACCCCTGTAAGACATTGTCCTCATTTTACAGAAAGGAAATTGAGGCTGAAAGATAAGTAATGATTTATTAAAATGTAACTGAAAAGTGATTTTTGCAGACCTTACATTTTTAAAAAATATATATTTTATTGATTTTTTACAGAGAGGAAGAGAGAGGGATAGAGAGCTAGAAACATCGATGAGAGTCATCGATCAGCTGCCTCTTGCACACCCCCTACTGGGGATGTGCCCACAACCAAGGTACATGCCCTTGACTGGAATCAAACCCGGGACCCTTCTGTCCGTAGACCGACACTCTATCCGCTGAGCCAAACCGGTTGTGGCCAGACCTTACATTTGATTCTCAATCTAGTATTTTGTTTCAAAAAGTTACACTTTTAAGAAGCTCGGATATTAAGCCCCTATATGAGGATAAACTTGAAACTCTAGAATAATTACAGATTAAATGGGAAGAAAGGAAACATTCAGGGTAGGAAGATTAATGTGAGAATATAGTTTGGTTATTGGTATTATGTTTGTTAGTATTACAAAAATATATTGCCTTATACATACTTTTCTCTCTTTATTAAGGTTTTTTACTCCAATGAAGAATCTGGATATCTTGTTCTCACCATAGTTATATCAGGTCATTTCTTCATTTCCCAAGGACAAACACTTCTGGTAGGTTTTATGCATATAGTTTAATATGCAAATATTTGTATCTGCATAGTTTTACATTAATTTCTGTATATTCAAACTTCTTCATTCTCACTGAACTCCATCAGGTTCAACAAATAAGCATTTATTGAATATTCTATTACACTGCGAAATAAAGACCATACTAAATATTGCCTTCCCTAAATTTTCTTGGGAGGCAAAGTGGATTAAATGATTGAGATGAACCAGTATTATAAAGGAATCTTAACTGGAGAGATTGGGTTGAAAACAGGCTATATTTATAGAGAAATATGTAGAGAGTTTTTCATATAGGCTAATGAGCATAAAGAGAGATTCAAAGAAAAAGCTAGAAGAAAACGTTAAGCATGCTATTATTGCTTGGTATAGATCTCTATAAAACTCTAATTTGATAAACATGCATTGTTCTTTATTACAAATATGCACATATATTGTGGGAAATTTTTGTAATGAAGAAATATAAAAAGGAGAATAAAAAGAATCATCTTTCTTGAAAGTTTATGCTTGAATTGGTATTTCATTAGAAACAAAACGGTTGCAGAAAGAAAACAATTATCAACTTCCAACCAAAAAGAAAGGAAATATAGGAGAAACTAAGATAGTGGCATAGATAAACACCTAAACTGCTCCCTTGCACAATTTCAAAACTACAACTAAGACAAAATGAACATCATCCAGAACCACAGGAAGGCTGGCTGAGTGGAAATTCAACAACTAGAAAGAAAAAGAAAAGTACACTGAGACTCAGAGGAGCTGCAGGAGGCAGAGGTACTGAGACACGTGCACAAAGAGGACTGGCAACTGAGGGTGCAGCTGGCCATTTTCAAGCTGGAGGGAGACAGAAGCTCCGGACTTCACTGAACTCCAGTTTCGGGCGAGATTCTGGGGGCCCAGACTCATACAGAGTGAAACTGGACTGTCAGGAAAGAGAAAAGCACACTAAGTCTCAGAGGAACTGCGGAAGGCAGAGGTACCGAGGCACACACGCATTAGAGGACAGGTAACTGAGTATGAGGCAGGCTTTCTCAAGCAGGAGGGAGACAAAAGCTCCCCACTGCACTGAACTCCAGTTCCAGGTGAGACTCTGGGGATCCAGACTGATTTGGGGAGAAACTGGACTGCCTAGCAGCAGATGGAACCCGAGGGCAGCTTTCTCTCAGAGATGCTTACAGTGATTACCACGGGAAACTGAGACACAGGGGACTATTAGGGTAGGGCTGATGGGAAACCAATGCTGTCTGCTCTGCCCTAAGACTCCGCCCCATCAAAGCTCAGCACAGAGGTCTTTGCAAGTCTTTTCCCATAAGAATGTCTCCAACACAGAAGTTCTCCCAGTGTAGACACAGCTGATCCTCACAGCCAATTGGCCTGGAACTCAAGTCCTCCCACTGAAACCAACAGTAATCGAGGCTTACCTACAATAAGACTGTGCACATAGCCCAGAAAAGGGTGCACCAAGAGTGTCCACCTCAGGTAACTGGGGATGCTGAGCCACTGGGCCCTATAGGACACCTAGCACACAAAGCCACTCTATCAATTCAGGGAAGCAGCCAAAATGCAGAGACAAATAAATCACAAATGAAAGAAATGGAAGAAAGCAAACGACTGGATATAGAGTTCAAAACCATGGTTATAAAGATTTTCAAGAATTTTCTAGAAAAGGCTGATCAATTTAGCGAGACCCTCAAGGATAGGAAAAAGGACCAACTAGAAATTAAACATACACTGACTGAAATAAAAAATATTATACAGAGATCTAACATCAGACTAGAGGATCGCAAGAATCAAGTCAAAGATTTTAAATACAGAGAAACACTCAATCGGAAAAGAAAAAAGAAAAAAGAATCCAAAAGATGAAGATAATGTTAGAAGCCTCTGGGACAACTTTAAGCATACCAACATCAGAATTGTGGGGGTGCCAGAAGAAGAGAGAGCGAGCAAGATACTGAAAACCTATTAGAAAAATTAATGACTGAAACCTTCCCCCACCTGATAAAAGATATAGACTTACAAATCCAGGAAGTACACAGAACCCATTCAAAATAGATGGTTAAGTAAAGAGCTTCCTGGAACCTCAAACAAAAGGAATCCAAAAAGGACCACACCAAGACAAATCATAATTAAAATGCCAAGAGCAAAAGACAAAGAGAGAATATTTAAAGCAGCAAGAGAAAAACAGTTAGTTACCTGCAAGGGAGCACCCATACAATTGTCAGCAGATTTCTCAACAGGAACTATGCAGGCCAGATGGGAGTGGCAAGAAATATTCAAAGTGATGAATAGCAAGAACTTACAACCAAGATTACTCTACCCAGCAAAGCTATCATTCAGAATTGATGGGACTTCACAGATAAAGGAGTTCATCACCAAACCAGTATTATATGGAATGTTGAAAGGTATTCTTTAAGAAGAGGAAGAAGAAGAAAAAGGTAAAAATAAAAATCATGATCAACAAATACATACCTATCAACAAGTGAATCTAAAAATCAAGTGAATTAAAAATCTGAGGAACAGAATAAACTGGTGAATATAATAGAATCAGGGACATAGAAATGGAGTGGACTGACAATTCTCAGGGGGAAAAGAGTATGGGGGTGTGGGAAGAGACTGGACAAAAATTGTACACCTATGGATGAGGACAGTGTTGGGGAGGTAAGGCAGAGGTGGGGTGGGAACTGGGTGGAGACGAGCTATGGTGAGGGAAAAGATGAACAATTGTAATAATCTGAGCAATAAAGATGCATTTAATATCAAAACTAAACTAAAATTTTAAAAATAGTAAATAAAAAAAATAGAAATAAATTGGAAACAGCCTTAATGCTCATCATTAGATGAGTGGATTAGAAAATTATGGTACATCTACTCAATGGAATACTACGTTGCTATAAAAAAAAAAAAAAAAAAGGAATTCTTGCCATTTACAGCAGCATGGGAGGAACTAGAGAGCATTATGCTAAGTGAAATAAGCCAGGCAATAAAAGAATAATACCACATGATCTCACTCATTTATGGAAAATAAAGAACATTATAACCTGATGAACAAAAAGAAAGATACAGAGGCAGTAAAGCATCACATAGATTGTAAAATTACAGTGGAAAGTTTGGGGAGTGTTGGGGATGAGGGAAAGAGATCAACTGAAGGACTTGTATGTATTCATATAAGCACAACCAGTAGATACATGACATGGGGGTGGGATCATGGCATGTAAGAGGGGTTAGGGGAGGCTGGGGAAAGGTCAATGAGGGAAAGAATGAGATATATTTACTGCTATGTGTAATACCTTAAAAAATAAAATAAAATTTAAAAAAATCTAATCCTCAAACCCAGCTATAAACTAATTTTAATTGTCTAAAATATTGTTCTCTTTTATTAGCTTAATAAATAACAATTGATTGGGATTATGGAAAATTTAATTTTAAAATACCCCATTTTCCTGCTTATTTTTTTCTCTCTCTGCATCTTATCTTTATATTCTGTAGCAGATCATTTATTCAGGATATTTTTTTCCTGTTTTCAGTGTAATTTGAACCTAACAAACTCTGAGCTCCAGGGAAAGTGAGTCAGAAGCAGAACCCTGTAGCTTAAGCCAGGATCTAATCTATATATATATAAAAGCCTAAGCAACTTTTAAGACTAGACAACCAGCTAGTAGCTTCAATATGTGCTAATCACCAGGGGGCAGACGCTCATTGCAGGAGCTACCCCCTGGTGGTCAGTGTGTCCCCAAAACCAATTTCCCATGGCCAGCCAACCTCCTGTGGCCAGCCAACCTCCCACAGTCCCTCCCCCTGTACTAGGCAAATGGCCCCAATCACCAGCCAGGCTGAGGGACCCCACCCATGCATGAATTTGTACACCAGGCCTCTAGTTTTTAAATAAATCACCTGGCACCTAAACACCTCTCATTTATCATGAAGCCTTTTGGTATCTGGGCTTGGGATTGTCAAGTGATTAGTCATCAAGTTATTTTTGTAACCATATGCTGTTTCCTCTGAATCAGGATATTTGTAGCAAGTATGAGCACTTGATCTTTTCCATAAAAGTAAATTGCTATGTTTTCTTCAAAGCACTTAGGATCATATCTGGCATGGTTTTAAAGCTAATTAATTACCTAGCAAAGTGCCAGTGATCCACATGATGCCCTTCTGGCCTGCTCTAACTGGTGAGTGAGAGGTGTCTGAAGCATTAAAGAAACTAGCTCAGTGACAATCTACAGCAAGGAAAATTGGGCTGGCTGAGGGTGGGGGCACAGGTAGTTTTTACCACCATCCTTGGACATCAGGTTGTCTATATCTAATCTCTACATCCATTATTTTTCTCCCTTTAAAAAATATATGTTTTTACTGATTTTTTTAGAGAGAGAGGATGAGAGAAAGAGAAACATTGATGTGAGAGAGAAACATTGATTGGTTGCCTCATGCACCAGGGATTGAACCCACAGCCAGGGTATGCGCCCTGACCAGAATTGAACCAGCGACCTCTCGGTGCACAGGACAACACTCAATCAACTGAACCACACCAGCCAGGACTCTCCCTTCTTTAAATGGCTTCCTTTGTTTATCTTTATTAATTATTTATGAAAACAAGAGCCAAGGAGAACATGGGTAACTAAAATGAAGTATTGAACTTTATAATTCAAAAACTTAAAAACCAAAAGCTTGAGGGTCTCTTTATTTAAGCATGTGGTGTGGCACCTCACCTTGGAATCATTTGGCATTCTGGACACTGTGCCAGAGATGGACAGCATAAGAAGATAGGTCAGTGTGTGATCGGAGAAAACGGGGATGCCAGACATTGGCCTTCTTTTGTTATTCAACAGACATGCACTGTACAAAAATGAAAACAAAGTTCTTCCTCTTGTGGAGTTTGCAATAAAGTAGGAGCTGAAAAGAGGGGTAGAGTGTCAGACACACACACAGACATTGTAATGTATATATCTCCTGACTGCTGAATTTAGTGCACACTTTTTAGCCCTTAGTTTCACTCCATCCCCTGAGTCCCCTGACACTACTGACCATTCTCTACTTGAAAGTCTCAACCCTATTAGCTTTCATATTTCTCTGTCCTGGACATAATTATTTGGTATTCGTTTCTAGTCTTTTGTCTGATGATAATTTGGTATTCCCTAGAGCAGGGTTTCCCAAACATTTGACATATGTGTACCCCTTCTATAATGCTGAGTACCCCTCATACTCATGAGAACTTAGAATTAGGTGCAGCTAAGCATGGTGCAGTGCATATCTTCACCAAACTCCAGTGCAACGCGTACCCCCACCAAACTCTTCCTGTACCCCTGGAAGTACGCATACCACACTTTGGGAAACACTGCCCTAGAGTACTGTGCCTTCTTTTTCTTCCCAACTATTTTTCTACTTCCAAAGAATATGACAAATTCTCATCAGTTAATGGTGGCTTCTTATAGCAGTGATTTTTGACTGGATGGGGAGCCAGTATCTTAAACACAAAGGGGAGAAACTCATGGGCATTCTGATGTATTCTTCCCTTAGGAAGATTTTGTGCCTATTTTTACCCCCTAGAACAGTGGGCAGCCATGACAGGAACTCATGATGGTCAGTAGTGGCAGACACAGCATTTTGTTGGGATCACATAACAGGTCACTTAACTAATTTAGAAAAGACTAGAAAAGAGCCAGTAGGTAAGCTAAACTGAATTAATCAGATGGATAGCCTTAAAGAAGATTCAATGAAATGGATTTTTAAAGATAGGAAGAGCAATAATTAAAAATCCAGGAATATATGAATGACAAGTGGTTAGGTACACAGACTTCTTTACTAAATCCCAAAATATTAGAATGAAAAAGTGCTTTCTGAATCCTAAACACAATTAGTGTATATCAAATAAAATAAGATGTTCTACATCATTTGATAGGCAATAAATTGGTGGGCCACATTACCCTCAAGAAATGCTGGCATGAAATACTGTTCATTTTAACAGAGTTTTATTCTTTAGTTCATTTATTCAACAAAACATGAATAATCTTCTAGTATCAAACACCACACACACACACACACACAGTAGTGAGAAAAAAAGACAGAGCGCCTGCCTGCCTGGGACTTATAGCCTAGTGAAGAAACAGATGTGAAGTAAATAAGAGAGAGAGAGAGAGAGATACTATAAGAGAAAAAAGTCAAGTGCTATGGAAAAATGTAACAGGGTGACCTAATTGAGATTAGGGGTGAAATGAACAGTGATTAGAGGCTAAGCAAAAAGTCAAGGGGTTGAGGCAGAGAGAAGAGATATATGAAGTCTAAGGCAAAATGGCTTGGACAAATTGATGAAGAAGAACCATAAAATGGCTCAAATACTAGTAATAGGTTCTGTCAGGGAGGAAGGCCACAGTTGTTTCTACATAGCCACTGTACAGTCTTGATCTGAGTGGTTATTGAAATTGACCTGGTAGCATTTGCTAAACATTGTGATAGATACTGGGGATTCGAGGGTTGATAAGACATGTTTTAGAACCTGCCTCACCCTGCCTAGGGATTTCTTCTCATTATAAGCAGGGAGGAAAACACATAACTAGTTATAATAAAGCATGGTAAATACAACAGATCTTGTGAGAGCATAGACTTCCGAGGGGTCAGCCGGCTATGCCTTGTGAAGAATCCTATCTAATAAAAGAGTAATATGCAAATTGACCACTCCAACACACAGGATGGCTGCCCCCATGTAGTCAAAGATCCTGCCCCCATGTGGACACAAGATGGCCAGAAGGGGAGGGCAGTTGGGAGGGACCAGGCTTGCAAGGGAGGGCAGTTGTGGGCAATCAAGCCTGCAGACGAGGGCAGTTAAGGGTGGCCAGGCCGGCAGAGGAGGGAAGTTGGGGGCAACTGGGCCTGCAGGGAAGGGCAGTTTAGGGGGGACCCAGGCCTGCCGGGGAGAGCAGTTGGGGGGGACCAGGCCTGCAGGGATGGGCAGTTTAAGGGTGACCAGGCCTGCAGGGATGGGCAGTTTAAGGGTGACCAGGCCTGCAGGGGAGGGCAGTTAGGGCAAACAGGCTGGCAGGGGAGCAGTTAGCCATCAATCAGGCTGGCAGGGAAATGGTTAGGGGGTGGTCAGGCTGGCAGGCAGAAGCAGTTGGGGGCAATCAGGAAGGCAAGCAGGAAAGCAGTTGGGAGCCAGCAATCCTGGATTGTGATAGGGATGTCTGACTGCTCGTTTAGCGCTGATCCAGTAAGATCAGGACTAAATAGGCAATCGGACATTCTTCGAGGGGTCCTAGATTGCAGAAGGTGCAGGCTGGGCGGAGGGACACACACCCCATGCACAAATTTCATGCACCAGGCCTTTAGTGGTTGAGATAAAGCTGAGTTTTGAAAAATGAGTGAAAAAGGAAGGGCATTTCAGGAAAACACTTTACAATGAAATCAATGTGAGAGGAGCATGACATGTTTGCAGAACTTCAGGGAGTTCAGTATGGCTCTAGTCACTTTGTATGAGAGCTGAAGGAAATCACTCATGAAAGGCAGAAGTCATATGATAGAGAAGGAAGTGGGCTTCATCCTGTGGGTGTTTCTGTAGGCAGGGTGGGGGTAGGATGGGGGTCGAGAAGGGATGACTACATTGAAAAAGAGTGACTATGTCAGATTTTTATTTCACAAAGATCCTCTGTTAGAATATTGAAAAATTGGACCTGGAGGAGTTAGGAATATATTGTAGTAATTATGGGAAGAAGTGGTGCACCCTGATGTGGCCATGACTGTAAATGGGGAGAAGGGTCAGGTGAAAAATCTGTTTGAGGATAGTAAGTCCTTGGGGATTAATTGGTATTGGGGGAGGAGTGAGGAAAAAAGGAACCAGGCATGATACCAGGTTGCTCACTTGGGTGACTGGCTAGTGTGTAATGCCACTCACTGAGGCAACAACTTGCAGAAGTGGCAACGTGTGTGGAGAAACACTGTCACATTCCAATGAGGCAAGTTTACATGGAGAAATCGGTGAAATCACTGAGTGAAGAAGTCCCAAAGGACCCAAATGGACTAGACATGGGGAGAGGTAATATCAGGCAAGGGACAAGAGTTGTCATTTCTTTTACTTTTTAATAAATGTTTATTTTAGAATAGTTTTAGATTTACAGAAAAATTTTAAAAATAGTACAGAGTTCCCATAGTCTTAGCATTTCTTTAGGTCTTGCTTCAACCTCTTCTCTGAGTTTGTGTCATATTGGAATGTGTATCTTTGTTTGTAAAAATATCCTTGTATACATGCATGTGGTTCAAAAAGTCAAAGCAATGTAAAAAGGCATACAGTAAAACCCCTGTCCCCATCTATACTGTTAACACCCATTCACTACAGATGACAATTTTTTAAAATATATTTTATTGATTTTTTACAGAGAGGAAGGGAGAAGGATAGAGAGCTGGAAACATTGATGAGAGAGAAACATCAATGAGCTGCCTCCTGCACACCTCCTACTGGGGATATTCCTACAACCAAGGTACATGCCCTTGACCGGAATCAAACCTGGGACCTTTCAGTTCACAGGCTGACACTATCTATTGAGCCAAACTGGTTAGGGCCAGATGACTGTTTTTATTAGTCTCTTGTGTACTGATCCATTTTTTAATGTAAATGCAAGCAAATAATAATACAATCATATGCTGCTTAGTTAACAGGATTTGTTCTGAGAAAAGTGTCATTGGACGATCTCATTGTATGTGAACATCAGAGTGCACTTACACAACCTACTACTGCAATTGTGTGTGTTGCACTTTTATGTGACCAGCAGTGCAGTAGGTTTGTTTACACCACATCACCACAAACTCATGAATAATGTATTGAGTTATAATATTCAATGGCTATGACGCCATTAGGTGATAAGGATTTTCCAGCTCCATTATAACTTACGGGACCACCAAGTCCTCTATTAATGAAAACGTTGTTGCACATGACTATATATATTATATGTTCCCTTCCTTTCTTATACAAAATGTAGTGTATTATAGACATTGTTCTATAGCTTGCTTTTTTACTGAACAGTATACCCATATGTACTCAGTAGCTACATATAGGCCATATGTAGCTACTGAGTACTTAAAATACAAAGACAGAAGAGAGACTGTATAGAGACTGGTAGGAGGAGTGGAGGCAGGAAAGGGATGGTCGGTCACCCACAGACAGAAACTGAAATTCTGGAGAGATATCTCAGCTATTGGAGGTTGCCATTGAGAACTCTGGGACCTAATCTGCATGCTGGCACCCCCAGTAGAAAGCACCAGAACTGAGAAGGATACCCACATAACATCTGGCTGTGAAAATAGCAGAGTTGCTGTCTGCCAGGGAGAGATAACTAGAAATGCAGGCACCCTCTTAAAGGGCCAACACACAAAATTGAGAGGCATAACCTTGTGCTTCAGCAGAGGGAGGGCGGAATGGACTAGAGCTGTGTGAGCAGAAACCAGGATCGGGGGCTCTCAGGTTAGAGCTCCTGTGATGTATGCGGAGATCATATTTCTCATGCAGACATTTGTTATACAGGTGGCCTTGTTTGGGAGGGAAAGAGTAGATCCACCCTGTTGGAAAACATATTGACTACAGTGTGGGGTGGCTAAGGCCCATTAAGAGACTGAGAACAATAAGCCTCCAGGCAGAACAATTGCCCATCCTGTTGAGAAAAATTCTTGTCACACCTGTGCACAATTGCCTGAGGGCAATTCAAGATGAAATCCTATCAGTCTGTAGGCAGAGATGGTCTCTGGAGTCTGTGAATCCTTGCCTGATCTAATTAGTCAGAAACAGCATCTGACACTGGCCTGCACTAGAGATTGAGAGGCATAACTGATCTATCTAATACATAGTCACAAGGCCAAACAGACAGCCAAAATGAGGAGACAAAGGAAGAAAACCCAAGTGAAGGAATGAGAAATTTCTCCAGAAGAAGAGATAAATGAAATGGAGATAAATTTATCTCACAGAGTTTAGAATAATGATGGCAAAGATGCTCAAAAGTGAATCAGGAAGAATCAGAAAACCCAAATAGGCCAGTATCAATTGATGAAATAGAAACAGTAATAAAAAATTAAAAAATTAAATAAAAAAAAAACTCCCAGCAGCAGAAACCGGTTTGGCTCAGTGGATAGAGCGTCTGCCTGTGGACTGAAAGATCCCAGGTTCGATGCCAGTCAAGGGCACATACCTTGGTTGCGGGAATATCCCCAGTGGGGGGGTGCAAGAGGCGACTGGTCGATGTTTCTCTCTCATCAACGTTTCTAACTCTCTATCCCTCTCAATTCCTCTCTGTGTAAAATCAATGAAATATATTTTTAAAAAAACCTCCCAGCAAATAAAAGCCCTGGTCTGGATAACTTTACCAAAAATTCAAAGAACTACTACCCTGTTTCCCCAAAAATAAGACAGTGTCTTATATTAATTTTTTCTCCCAAAGTTGCACTAGGTCTTATTTTCAGGGGATGTCTTATCTTTCCATGCGCTAGGTCTTATTTTCTGAGGATGTCTTATTTTCAGGGAAACACGGTAGGTGTACCAGTTAATAATGCAGATTTTTTCAATAAATGAAGTTACAAATATGTTGATATATATGCAATTTGATATGTATGCTATTTTGTTGTATTGACAGCCAGGTTCAAAACTTCACATGTCAAATTTGCTGAAGATGTTAACATCATGGATATTTTTATGCTTAAAAATGTCAAATTTCATGCCAAAAAAATTTTGTGGAAAGTTTTAATTCATTATTTTGAAGAAAAGTGCTTCTGAAAGTTATTGTATACTTCGGGAAGTTTATGGTGAACATAGCCCATCTCAGGATACTTGTGAATGATGGTTTAAAAGTTTTAAAAGTGATGATTTTGATGTGAAAGACAAAGAGTGCCCAGGTCAACCGAAAAAGTTTGAAGACCAACAATTACAAGCATTTTTGGATGTGTGTCACACTCTAAAACAGCTTGCAGGAAGTTTAAACGTTATTCTGCAAACAATTTCTGATCATTTACAAGCAATGGGAAAGATTTTAAAGGAAAGTGGATGCCACATCAACTGAATGAAAGACAAATGAAAAACCGAAAGTCATCAGAAAAATGTTGCTTCAATGGCATGAAAGAAAGTCATTTTTGCATCGAATTGTGATTGGCGATGAAAAGTGGATTTATTTAGAGAATCCCAAATGCACAAAATCATGGTTTGATCCAGATCAATCATTAACATTGACTGCAAGGCCAAATCGCTTTGGAAAGAAGACAATGCTCTGCATTTGGTGGGATCAGGAAGGTGTGGTATAGTATAAGCTTCTAAAATCAGGTGAAACCATTAATACTGATCTACCTACAACAATTAATCAAGTTGAACCACACTTTGACCATAAAAAGACTAGAATGGGCAAAGTAATTTTGCTTCATGATAATGCACCATCACATACTTCAAAACTAGTTAAAGACACCATTAAAAGATATTGCCTGGGAAATATTACCCCACCTGCTGTATTCACCAGACCTTGCTCCTTCAGATTACCACTTGTTCCCATCGATAGCACACACACTTTCTTTTCTTTTCTTTTCTTTTTTTTTTAGATATTTTATTTTATTTTTTATTTTTAAATATATTTTTATTGATTTTTTACAGAGAGGAAGGGAGAGAGATAAAGAGCTAGAAACATCGATGAGAGAGAAACATCGACCAACTGCCTCTTGCACACCCCCCACCGGGGATGTGCCCACAACCAACATACATGCCCCTGACCAGAATCGAACCTGGGACCCTTCAGACCACACACCAATGCTCTACCACGGTTTTGGCAGCACACACACTTTCTGACCAGCACTTCAAAACATATGAAGAAGTGGAAAATTGGATTTCTGAATAGTTTGCCTCAAAACAAGAAAAGTTCTATTGGGATGGTATCCACAAATTACCTGAAAGATGGGAGAAATGTGTAGCTAGTGATGGACTTTACTTTGAATAAAGCACTTTTGATGTTTCTCTTAAAATTATCGTGTTTTCTGTGATTACAAAATCCATTATTAACTGGTACACCTAGTAATACCTATACTCCTCAAACTGTTCCCAAAAAAATCCAAGAGGAAAGAACTCTTCCCAGTTCTTTTTATGAGGCCAACATTATCCTAATTCCAAAACCTGTTAAAACAGTACAAAGAAAGAGACTTCTAGGCCACTATCCCTGATGAACATAGATGCTCAAATCCTCAACAAAATATCAGCAAATCAGATCCAGCAATATATTAAGATCATACCCCATGACCATGTGTGATTTATTCCAGGGATGCATGGGTGGTACAATATTTGCAAAACATTAAATGTAACAAATCACATAAACAAATTGAAAGACAAAAATCACATGATCATATCAATAGACACAGAAAAAGCATTCAACACCCATTTGTGATAAAAACAAACAAACAAACAACTATCAGCAAATTGAGAATAGAGAGAACATATATCAATGTGATAAAGGCCACATATGAAAAAACTGCAGCAAACATCATACTCAGTGGGCAAAATCTAAAACCATTTCTCCTAAGAAAGGAACAAGACAGGGATGCCCACTTTCACCACTCTTATTCACCATGGTGCTGGAAGAAACAATAAAACAAGAAGAAATAAAAGGCACCCAAATTGGAAAGGTAAAAGTAAAATTCTCATTATTTGCAAATGACATGATATTGTACATAGAAAACACTAAAGCAAGCTTGTCAAACCCAAATGCAGGCCACATAAACAAGGTTTAAGTTATGTGGGCCGCAAAAAAACAAAAGCTTCAATTTTCATAGAAATGTAGGTTTATTTCAATAGAGACATGTTGAATACAAAGAGCTGAAATAAACGAGTAATCATTAATATAAATAATAGAACATTTTAATAAAAAATATTTTATCGTGAACATTACCTTATCAGACACTGAATAACTGCACAAATTAATAAGTGTAATGCAAATAAACCTATTTTTCTTGTTCTCCAAAAGCAAAATATTTCCTGTTGTAAACACCAAACAAGTCAGTCCAAGACTAATGACATGGCAATTGGCTGCTAAAAGATTCACTATGGAGAGAAATGTTGCGCTGCATGTAAGGACCATAAGGGAAATGAATGCAACATGATTATAGTTATCAGTAATTAGTGTACATTGTAGTTTGTTATTAATAATCTTATATAATGAAAGAGTAATATGCAAATTAACCACCACTCACTATACCCACAAGCCAAGCCCACCAGCCAATCAGGAGCAAATATGCAAATAAACCCAAGCAAATAAACCCAATCAAGATGACTATGGCCACAGAGACATGGGTTTCCCTGGCAATGGAGGAAGCCAAGCTTTCCACCTGCCCTTGCCAGCCTAGTCCCCCACTCAAGCCTACAAAGTTTCAATGATAGAAGATACATAAATTCAAACAGAAATAGCAGCCATGGAACTAGAAAGAGCAGGAGGCTAGGGTTGCCTCCAGTAACGGAGGAAGCCAAGTTTTCGGCACACCCTGGCCAGCCCAGGTCTCTGCTTAAGGACACAAAGTTTCAATTATAGAAGATACATAAGTCCCAACAGAAATGGCTGCCACCACAGAGCAGCAGAAGGCTTGGTTCTTCTCCAGGCTACAAAGTTTCAATTATCGAAGATAAATAAACCCCAGATACCAGAGCCTCCACTTGCATCACCAGGGGGCATGGCCTGCAAACTACCACAGGCTCCTCACTCAGGCCACCCCACACCCTAAGGGAACCCCCTTCAGGGCAAACTAGCCAGCCCCCACCCATGCACCAGGCCTCTATCCTTTCTAATAAAAGAGTAATATGTAGCTTGCCCATCACTCAAACACATAAGATGGCTGCCCCCATGTGGACACAAGATGGCCAGCAGGGAAGGACCGTTGGGAGGGACCAGGCCTGCAAGGGAGGGCAGTTGGGGTCAAACAGGCTGACAGAGGAGCAGTTAGGTGTCAATCAGGCTGGCAGGGGAGTGGTTAGGGGGTGATCAGGCTGTCAGGCGGAAGCGGTTAGAAGCAATCAGGAAGACAGACAGGCAGTTGGGAGCCAGCAATCCTGGATTGTGAGAGGGATGTCCCAGATTGGATAGGGTGCAGGCTGTGCTGAGGGACATCCCACCCCATGCACGAATTCCATGCACTGGGCCTCTAGTTATGTATAACCGGATATTGTAAAAATTAAGTTACAAATTTTTTATTAAAATGTTTCTTTTGCTGGGCTGCAAAAATAGTCATTGTGGGCACGTGCAGCCTGCTTACTCTAAATACTCCAACATAAAACTATTAGATTTAATAAATGAACTTGGCAATGTAGTAGGATACAAACTCAAAACCCAAAAATCGATGGCTTTTGTATTCACCAATAATGAATTTTAAGAAAGAGAAATTAAGAGAAACCAAGACGGCAGCATAGGGTAGACACCTGAATGCAGCCTACCACAACAATTTTGAATTTAGAACTGGAAAACAGGGCAAACATTGCCCTGAAGTGCCAGACGGCTGGCTGAGAGGAGGTGCTACCATCTGGGAGGAAGAGAGAAGGCACGCTGAACCTCAGGAACTGTGAAGGTGCCATGAACTGCGCACTTGAAAAGGCGGCCAACCAACTTCCCTGCTGGCTTGCTTGCTGAGTGCGGAGAGGGCAGACCGGGCCGAGTTCGCTTCTGGCTTACTCCCTGCACGGAGAGGGCGGACAGCTAATGCGCGGCTAGCTTTCTTATTCGGGAGGAAAACAGAATCACACTATTGCTCTGATAGACGGCCCCAGACAGGGAGAGGCCAGACTGTCAGGCAGTGGGCAGAGATCTCTGAGAGGTGTGTGAAGCCAAGCGGCCATTACTGTGGGCTGACCCTCTAGGGAGGGGCTGACTAAAGCTTGTCTGCACCATCCCGAGACTCCGGCCCATCCAAGCAATAGGACTCTCCTAGGGAGGGACAGACAGGAATCTAAAGCTTGTCTGCGCCTATACCAAAGAGGTGCGTGTGTTGCCAAAACTGGTTTGGCTCAGTGGATAGAGCGTCGGCCTGTGGACTGTAAGGTCCCAGGTTTGATTCTGGTCAAGGGCATGTACCTTGGTTGCGGGCACATCCCCAGTGGGGGGTGTGCAAGAGGCAGCTGATCGATGATTCTCTCTCATCAATGTTTCTAACTCTCTATCCCTCTCTCTTTCTGTAAAAAATCAATAAAATATATATTTTTTTTAAAAAGAGGTGCGCGTGCCTGCAACCAATCTTGCGTGACTCATCAAGCTTGTCTGCGCCTATACCAAAGAGGTGCGCGTGCCTGCAACCAATCTTGCAGGATTCACAAAAGCTTGTCTGTACCACCCCGAGACTCCGCCCCATCCAAGCGGAATACAGAAACCCTCCTAGCTAAGACACTTCTGATGCTCATAGCCAATTGGCTTGGAGATCAGCTCTTCCCAGTGATACCAACAACAAGCAGGGCTTAACAACAAGACTGCACATACAGTCCACAAAGGACTACACCAAGACTGTTCACCTCAGGTAACTGGGAGTCTGACTCACTGAACCATATAGGACACCTTAGCACACAAAGCCACCCTACCAACTCAGGGAAGCTGTGAAAATGCCGAGACAAGGAAACAGATCACAAACAAAAGAAATGGAGAACAAGAAGCAACTGGATATAGAGTTCAAAACCACGCTAATAAGGTTTTTCAAGAATTTCCTAAAAAAGGCCAATAAAATAAATGAGACCTATGAGGAGATGAAAAGGGATCAACTAGAAATAAAGAATACATTGTCTGAAATAAAAAAATATTATACAGAGTCCTAAAAACAGAATGGAAGATCACAAGAATCAAGTCAAAGATTTGGAACACAAAGAGCCAGAGGACACTCCTCCACAAAAGCAAGAAGATAAGAGAATTCAGAAAGTTGAAGATAGTGTAAGAAACCTTTGGGACAATTTCAAACGAACCAACATCAGAATTATGGAGGTCCCAGAAGAAAGAGAGAAAGCTACTGAAAGCATATTGGAAAAAATAGTGACGGAAAACTTCCCCCACCTGATGAAAGAATTAGACTTACAAGTCCAGAAAGTGCACAGAACCCCAAACAAAAGGAATCCAAAGAGGACCACACCAAGACACATCATAATTAAAATTCCAAGAGCAAAAGACAAAGAGAGGATATTAAAAGCAGCAAGAGAGAAACAGTAGTTACCTATAAAGAGCACCCATACAATTGTCAGCTGATTTCTCAACAGAAGCCATGCAGGCCAGACGGGAATGGCAAGAAATATTCAAGGTGATGAATAGCAAAGAACCTACAGCCAAAAATACTCTAACCAGCAAAGCTATCACTCAGAATTGAGAGATAAAGAGCTTCACAAATAAAAAAAAGATAAAGAGCTTCACAAATAAAAAAAAGATAAAGAGCTTCACAAATAAAAAAAAGCTAAAGGAGTTCATCATCGCCAAACCAGAATTATATGAATTGCTGAAGGGGGTTCTTTAGGAAGAGGAAGAAGATAAAGATAAAAATTATGAACAACAAATACATAACTATCAACAAGTGAAACTAAAAGCCAAGGGAATTAAAAATCTGGTGAACAATATTAACTGTTGAATATAATAGAATCAGAGGTATGGAAGGGGAGTAGACTGAGGATTCTTGGGAAAAAGGGGAGTGGAGAGTGCGGGAAGAGACTGAACAAAAACTGTGCATTTATGGATGAAGACAATGGGGGGTGGGGAAAGGGCAGAGGGTGGAGTGGGAACCTGGTGGAGGGGAGCAATTGGGAGTGGGGGAGAGGAACATTTATAATAATCTGAACAATAAAGATTTATTAAAATAAATAAATAAATAAAGCAAAAAAAAGAAAGAAAAATTAAACGATCTCATTTACCATTATATATATATATATATATATATTATAACAAAACATTTAGATAACTTAGGAATAAAATTAACCAAGGAGGCAAAAGCCCTGTACTCGGAAAAGTACAGTATGTTGAAAAAAGAGAGAGAACAATATATAAACAAGTAGAAGAACAAAGCATAATTATGGATTGGTAAATAGGCCCATAGATACAGACAATGAGGTATTGAAAGACTGAGGCTTGGGGCAGATTTGGGGTGATAGGGGTCAATGGGGGGTGAAATGGGACATATGTAATATTTTTAACAATAAAGAATTATTTTTTTAAAATAAACAATAAAAACAAAATAAAATTTTAAATTTTATTTAGTTGAAATTTTGATTTAAAAATGGAAGCAGTGTAAAATATATATTTCCATTAAACTCAATGTTATTGTTTTTTATGACACATTTCAATTTAACCATGGAAAATACACTGTCTGAATTGAGATATGGTTTGAGTTTAAAATGCACATCAGGGGAGAATCCAAGATGGCTGCACAGGTAAACACCTAGCCGCAGCCGCACACAACAATTTCAATAAAATACAACTAAAATATAAAATGGACATTACCCAGAACTACAGAAAAGTCGACTGACTGGAAATTCTACAACGAGAAGCAAGGAGAAAACCAGAAGGAAGCGTGGAGGAGCTGTAAAAGCTTAAGGTATGGAGACACGCAGGGCGTGTGCGAAGAGGACGGAGCCGGAGAGAAGGGGCGGCTGATTGCCTGGCTGGCGTTCCCTAGCAGGAAAGAGATAAAAGTTCCGACTGCTCTGAACCCCAGTTCTAGGCCAGATCCCAGGGATCCAGGCTCATCCAGAGGGAGCTGGGCTGTAAGGCAGAACCCCGGGGGAGCGGCGAAAGGAGGTCCCGGAGGCACGCACATTGTGTGCAGAGAAGGGATGGTTGGCTGTGCCGCGGGATTGCCCTGGCGGGAAGGAGACTGGGGCTCTAGACTGCTCTGAACGCCACCTCCAATCCCACTTCCAACTGAACTGAACCCCAGTTCCGGGCTCATTGGGGGAGAGCCTAGACTGTTTGGTAGCAGGTGAAAATCGAGGGCACCTTTCTCTCAGAGGCACTTGCAAAGAGTACTGAAGGACCCTGGGAATTACTGAGACTCAGGAGCCGCATAGGGCAGGGCTGACGGAAGCCAAGGCTGTAGGCTCCACCCTGAAACTCCGCCCCATCAGGGAAGCTGCGAAAATGCGACAACGAAATAGATCACAAACGAAAGAAATGGAGGATAAAAAGTGACTGGATATAGAGTTCAAATGTACGCTTATAAGGTTTTTCAAGAATTTTCTAGAAAAGGTCGATAAGACCTATGAGGATATGAAAAGGGAACAACTAGAATTAATAAGGAATCAACGAGAAATGATAAGGGATCAACAAGAAATAAAGAATACATTGTCTGAAATAAAAAATATTATACAGAGTCCTAAAAACAGAATGGAAGATCACAAGAATCAAGTAAAAGATTTGGAACATAAAGAGCCAGAAGACACTCCTCCGCAGAAGCAAGAAGACAAGAGAATCCAGAAAATTGAAGATAATGTAAGAAACCTCTGGGACAACTTCAAGCGAACCAACATCAGAATTATGGGGGTCCCAGAAGATGAGAGAGAGCAAGATATTGAAAACATACTGAAAGAAATAGTGACAGAAAACTTCCCCCACCTGGTGAAAGAATTAGACTTACAAGTCCAGGAAGCACACAGAACTCCAAACAAAAGGAATCCAAAGAGTTCCACACCAAGACAAATCATAATTAAAATTCCAAGAGCAAAAGACAAAGAGAGAATATTAAAAGCAGCCAGAGCAAAGCAGGTAGTTACCTATAAAGGAGCACCTATACGATTGTCAGCTGACTTCTCAACAGAAACCATGCAGGCCAGACGGGAATGGCAAGAAATATTCAAGGTGATGAATAGTAAGAACCTACAGCCAAAGATAATCTACCCAGCAAAGCTATCACTCAGAATCGACAGCCAGATAAAGAGCTTCAGTAATAAAAAAAAAGCTAAAGGAGTTCATCACTGCCAAACCAGAATTATATGAATTGCTGAAGCGGGTTCTTTCGGAAGAGAAAGTAAATAAAGATTAAAATTATGAACAACAAATACGTAACTATCAACAAGTGAATCTAAAAACCAAGGAAATTAAAAAAAAAATCTGATGAACAATATTAACTGTTGAATATAATAGAATCAGAGGTATGGAAGGGGAGTGAACTGACGATTCTTGGGGGAAAGGGGAGAGGGGAATGTGGGAAGAGACTGAACATAAACTGTGCACCTATGGATGAGGACAATGGGGGATGGGGAAAGGGCAGAGGGTAGGATGGGAACCTGTTGGAGGAGAGCAATGGAGCGGGGGAGGGGGGAGAGGAACATTTGTAATAATATGAACAATAAAAATTTATTTTAAAAAATGCACATCATATTTCATAGACTTAGTTTACATTAA
The DNA here is from genome assembly GCF_964339955.1 of Pipistrellus hanaki. Taxonomy (NCBI): domain Eukaryota; kingdom Metazoa; phylum Chordata; class Mammalia; order Chiroptera; family Vespertilionidae; genus Pipistrellus; species Pipistrellus hanaki. The sequence goes on along the minus strand of NC_140503.1, from coordinate 99,673,659 downwards.
ATATTTTAATAATAATATCTTACAATGTTTACATGTTGAAATAATGTTTGATCCATTAAGTTAAATAAAATATTAAAATTTTATCAGTTTCTTTTTGTTTTAACATGTGTCTACTAGAAAATTTAAAATTACATATGTGACTCAAATTTCTACTGGGTAGTTCTGATAAACTATTTTATAGTATACCACTCTATAGAGTACCATACTTTATTTAACCAGCCCACTATTGATACATACTTGTTTTCAGTTTTTTACCATCAAAAATGCAGAATACTTAACCTAGTCCATGCATCATTTCATACATGTATACGTTGATCTGTGAAATGAATACCCAGTATTGGGGCTGCTGCACTAAAGAATAAATGCATTTGTACATTTGATATTGCCAAATTGCCCTCCATAAGAGCTGTACCATTTTCACTGCCCTAGGAAGGTGTCTGAATGCCAATTTCCCATGTACTGCCGTTTTGAACTAGATCTATAGTTTCTTTATATAATAACTAGAGACTCGGTGCACGAATTTGTGTACTAGTGGGGTCCCTTGGCCTGGCCTACAGGATTGGTCTGAAACTGGCTTTCTGACATCCCCCAAGGGGTCCTGGATTGTAAGAGGGTGCAGGCCAGGCTGACATACCCCATTGGTGCATATTCAGGGCCAGAGAGTGATGTGGGAGGTTGGCCAGCCGAGGAGGGACCACTGGAGTGCTCCAGGTCATGTCCAGCTCATCTCACTTAATCCCAATCGGCCAGACCCTAGCAGCAAGTTAACCTACCGGTTAGAGCATCTGCCCCCTGGTGGTCAGTGCATGTCATAGCAACTGGACAACCAGTCGACTGTTTGCCCCCTGGTGATCAGTGCACATTATAGCGAGTGGTTGAGTGGCCTTAGAATATCATTAGCATGTTACGCTTTGATTGGTTGAACAGGTGACTGGACACTTAGCATATTAGGCTTTTATTAAATAGGATGACCAAATCTCTCTGCTAATTCCAAGAGCGTTTTAAGAAGAAATCACAAATAGTTTGCCTAATTTCATTTTGTATTAAAAGGAAGCATTCACTCTAGCTGATTTGGCTCTGTACACTGAAGAATCCCAGGTTCGATTCTGGTCAAGGGCACATGCCCGGGTTGTGGGCTTGATCCCCAATAGGGGGCATGCAGGAGGCAGCCAATCAATTATTCTTTCTCATCATTGACGTTTCTCTCTTTCATTCTCCCTTCCTCTCTGAAATCAATAAAAATATATTTTATAAAATTATTTTTTAAAAAGAAGAGAGCCAGCTATTGATGATGAAACTCTTAGAGTCAACACTTTACAATTGACTCTTCTTTCTAATGAAAATGTCAAGGAATTAACCCTACACTGTTCACCTGGTTTATAAATTTCTATGAAAGTTTTATCCTACTCAGATTTAGGAATGGAGATTTTGTCAGGGTTCCAATGGATAAAGGACAACAACATTTTCTTTTGTTTTCCAAGACTGAGAGATTTCTTGAGATCTACAGTGGCCATCCCTGGGTTGGGTAGTCTGACATTGCCTGGTAGAAAGGCAGTGTGCATGTAGGTTTTACATACTGTCAGTATATCAGTTTTCTGTCAGTGTATTCATTTTACTAAATGTTAACCATATTCAAACTTTACAGCCTAATTAACTGAGGAAATCTGCTGACAACATAATTGGAGTTCAAGAGCTGCCATAATCATTAGAGTCAACTTTATTTACTTTATTAATAAGCTACAGAAAAAGTTCATCTTTCTGTTTGGGTCTAACTGTTTTTCAGCTTTCAAGACTTGTGTGCCCTCTACTGCCCTTTGCCTTTTTTGTTTGTTTTTCTCAGATTGAACTAAACACTCAGCATCTAAAACAATTGCTTCAACTTTCTGTTTATAGGAATCTATACTAATAAAAGGGTAAAATTAGACTGGACATCTTCTGAATATTCTTCCAGACAAAGCCACGATGGCAGGGACTGAGGCAGAGGTGGTTAGGGGCCATCAGGCTGGCAGGGGGGAGCAGTTAGGGGTGACCAGGCTATCAGGGGAAAGCAGTTAGGAGAATCAGGCCAACAGGGGAACAGTTAGGGGCAATTGGGTAGGCAGGCATAGAGGTTAGGGTTGACCAGGCTAGCAGGCAAAGGTGGTTAGGGGTGATGAGGCTGGCAGGCAGGTGAGTGGTTAGGAGCCAGTAGTCTTGGATTGCGAGAGGGATGTCCAACTGCCAGTTTGAGATCAGGCTTAAACTGGCAGTAGGACATCCCTGAAGGGGTTCTGTATTGGAGAGGGTGCAGGCTGGACTGAGGGCCTCTAGTCTGACAATAAAATTCTTATGAAGATAAATCTCACTGTGTAGTTAGGGTGTGTCAGATAAGTCAATAAATTAGCATAATGGAAATCCTTGGCTTTTAGGAATGTAAACTCATCTTTTGGCAAATCCTAGAGGAACAGAAGAGTATTTATAGCTAGTCTGATGACAAACATTTACTATCTTTAAAAGTTTGTTTTTCAATATGAAAAGGTTAAGAAAAGAAATAAAAGGTGCCGAGACCAGTTTGGCTCAATGGATAGAGCGTCGGCTTGGGGACTGAAGGGACCCGGGTTCGATTCTGGTCAAGGGCATGTGCCTTTGTTGCGGGCATATCCCCAGTAGGGGGTGTGCAAGAGGCAGCTGATCGATGACTCTCTCTCATCAATGTTTCTGCTTTCTATCTCTCTCCCTTCCTCTCTGTACAAAATCAATAAAATATATTTTTTTTTAAAAAAAAAAAAAAAAGGAAGAACACTGGGGCACAGGGACATATGTATCAGGAGGTCATCCTGGCAGTTGGGATACTAAGCCATCTACACATATACACTGAGCGACCAGGTTATTATGATCTCTGAATGCATAATAATCTGTCCACTCAGTGTGTGTGTGTGTATATGTGTGTGTAGGAGTGTGTGTAGTGTGTGTGTGTGTGTGTGTGTGTGTGTGTGTGTGTGTGTGTATATATATATATATATATATATATATATATATATATATATATATATATATATATATTAGAGGCCTGGTGCATGAATTCGTGCATGGCCAGGGGGAGAGGACATGGGCGGTTGGCCAGCCTTCCCGCTGGTCGAACTCCTGGTTGAGGGGAAAATTTGCATATTAGACTTTTATTATATAGGATATACACTGAGTGGCCAGATTATTATGCATTCAGAGATCATAATAATCTGGCCACTCAGTGTATATAAAGAGCCAGGGTCCATTACTTCCAAAACAACTGAAAGCTCAACTGAACACCAGAAGTCAGTCCTGCAATAACTGGACATCATGGTGACTATAGAGGGGGCTGCAATCACGCCCGGAGAGAAAAGTAGGATCTGATTTCAGCCCCCAGGCAGCCCGTGCTGGGTCCGCATGATGGAAATCAGTCCTGCAGTCAGTGAACATAGAGTCAATTAATATTAAGTGCACATAGGATCAATTAATATCTCTTTGCGAATTGAGAATATAAAGTACAGTGTAGAGCAATTACTTATGTTATTTCACATAAAAATCTTTTCAACAAATATATTTTCCTTTATTTAAAATGTATCTTTATTGTTGAAAATATTACAGATGTCCCTTTGTTTTAGTGTTGTTTTTCCCCCATTGATCTTCTCCACCCTGCACCCGCCCCTACCTGGCCTTCGCCAGCCTATATTCTGTGTCCATGGGCTATTCCTATCTAATACATAAAAATGTAGGAAGATTTAGAGACAATAAAATAAAAGATATGTCAGGTAAATATTGAACAGAAGAGCTGAAGTTGCTGCATGAATACTGGATACAGTCTTAAAGCCAAAACACAACTCATGAGATAGAGTTAGTCATTGTAACTAATAAAAGGTTCCTTTCACTAAAGAGATAAGATGGTTTCCAATACTTACACACATAACAGAACAGTGTAGGGGTTCAGAATGAGCCTCACCAGGATGTGTCTCAGTGGTATATAGATTTTTGAGCTAAGGGCAATTTTAGCTTCAGCTCAAGTGAAAATTCTGCCCCTCCCTTTAACTACCTAAAAAAGTTGAATTAGAGGCCTTGCCAATAATAAGACATCCTATATAATAAATTGACTAATATGCAAATTGATCAAACAGCAGGCCAACCAGTTGCTATGACACACACTGACCACCAGAGGGCAGATGCTCAATGCAGGAGCTGCCCCCTGGTGGTCAGTACACTCCCACAGCCAACTTCCCATGGCCAGCCAACATCCCACAGCCTCGATTGGCCCTGATTGCCAGCCAGGCCAACGGACCCCCACCTGTGCACGAATATGTGCAATGGGCCTCTAGTTTTAGATAAATAATCACATAGCTTTCTGCACTACAGCTACTCTTCACATCCCTTTTCCCTTTTATTGCTCATTTTGCTAATTGTTTTGTTTCAGGAAGGGTTTTCACTCATTGGTAGCAAGAACTGGTTGAAGATTGTGAGACGCATGGATTGTCTTCTGTTTGGAACAATGATAAAGGCAAGATGCTGTGTGGCCAACTGTTTTTAAGCAATTGACCACACTCTTCTCATTTTCTATGTGCACATGGGGGGGTTTGGGAGTTTCCCTCTGCAGGTGAGATGGTACTGGAATAATACACATGTTTAAGAAAGGTTTGTATCTTGAGCAGAACATGAAATAAGGACTGTAGAAAGGTAGAAGTCAGTTAGTTAGAGGATGTTACTGAAGAGTCAGGGCTCTGACAAATCTGTCTGAGGAAGTCAGGCAGCCTTGCTCCATCACCCAAGCACAAAGTGAAGGGAAGTGGACTGTATCATTTGCCTTACTAGATGTTAAAAAGTTGTGTATTTTTGGCTCAGTGGTTAGAGTGTCAGGCCAGGCAGAGATGGGTTGTAGTTTTGATTCCTGGTGAGGGCACGTACTTGGGTTGCAGATTACATCCTGCCCTGGTGGGGGCATGTGCAGGAGGCAACCAATCAATGTGGCTCTTTCACATCCATGTTTCTTTTTCTTTCCCTCCCTTCATCCCTTGCATTCTCTGTAAAAACTAATGGGAAAATATCTTCAGATAAGGATTAACAACAACAACAACAACAACAAACGTTGTGTACTTTTTAGTGATTCACTGAGTGTATCTTTTCATTTTTCTCTTTAATATTAAAAATTAAATTCCTGCCGAAACCGGTTTGGCTCAATGGGTAGAGCGTCAGCTTGGGGACTGAAAGGTCCCGGGTTCGATTCCGGTCAAGGGCATGTACCTTAGTTGCGGACATATCCCCAGTAGGGGGTGTGCAAGAGGCAGCTGATCGATGACTCTCTCTCATTGATGTTTCTAACTCTCTATCCCTCTCTCTTCCTCTCTGTACAAAATCAATAAAATATATTTAAAAATAAATAAATAAATAAATAAATAAATAAATAAATAAATTCATTTTTTATTTGCTGTCTACCTCTATTAAACATAAAGAATAATCCTCACCAAATGTGGACTAGTCACCTGGATTGTTTTCTCTCTGAATTAGCTATAAAAAAAATCTGTTAACATTCACTGAATAGATAATATTGAAATTTAGGTGAGAGTTCCTAATTTCTAATGACTCATGAACTGAAAGTCGGAAGAGGTCTTCAAGAACATTTAATAGTCCTAACTGGTTTGGCTCAGTGTATAGAGCCTGCAAACTGAAAGGTCCCAGATTCAATTCCAGTCAAGGGCATGTACCATGGTTGTGGGCACATCCCCAGTAGGGGGTGTGTAAGAGGCAGATGTTTCTCTCTCATTGATGTTTCTAACTCTCTATCTCTCTCCCTTCCTCTCTGTAAAAAATCAGCTATACGTGTATGATTTTTGTCCAGTCTCTTTCCATACCCCCAACTCAGACATCCCTTTTCCTCCTGAGAACTATCAATTTCCTCCCATTTTATGCCCCTAATTCTGTTATATTCACCAGTTTATTCTATTTATTAGATTTTTAAGTCACTTGACTTTTAGGTTCACTTGTTGATAGATATGTATTTGTTGTTCATAATTTTTATCTTTTTTTCTTCTTTTTCCTCTTTTTAAAGAACACCTTTTAGCATTTCATATAATACTGGTTTGGTGGTGAACTCCTTTAGCTTTTTCTGATCTGGGAAGCTCTTTATCTGCTCTTCAATTCTGAATGATAACTTTGCTGGGTAGAGTAATCTTGGTTGTAGATTCTTGCTATTCATCACTTTGAATATTTCTTGGCACTCCCGTCTGGCCTGCATAGTTTCTGTTGAGAAATCAGCTGATAATCATATGGGTGCTCCCTTGTAGGTAACTAACTGTTTTTTCTCTTGCTGCTTTTGATATTCTCTCTTTGTCTTTTGCTCTTGGCATTTTAATTATGATGTGTCTTGGTATGGTCCTCTTTGGATTCCTTTTGTTTGGGGTTCTGTGTACTTCCTGGACTTGTAAGTCTATTTCTTTCACCAGGTGGGGGAAGTTTACTGTCATTATTTCTTCAAATAGGTTTTCAGTGTCTTGCTCTCTCTCTTCTGGCACCCCCATAATTCTGATGTTGGTACGCTTGAAGTTGTCCCAGAGGCTTCTTACACTATCTTCAACTTTCTGGATTCTTCTTGCGTTCTTCTAGTCTGCTTTTGGGTCTCTGTATAATATTTTTTATTTCAGTCAGTGTATGTTTAATTTCTAGTTGGTCCTTTTTAATATCCTCAAGGGTCTTGTTAAATTTATCAGCCTTTTCTAGGAAATTCTTGAAAAACCTTATAAGTGTGGTTTTGAACTCTATATCCAGTCTTTTGTTCTCCTCCATTTCTTTTGTTTGAGATCTCTTTCCTTTTCTCGGAATTTTCGCTGCTTCCCTGAGTTGGTAGGGTAGCTTTGTGGGACTGGATGTCCTATATGAGTCAACCTCAATGAGTCAGCCTCCCAGTTGCCTGATGTGGACACTCTTGGTACACCCCTTTGTGGACACTGTGGACACCCTTGTTGTAGTTAAGTCTTGATTGTTGTTGGTGTCACTGGGAGGAATTGACCTCCAGGCCAATTGGCTGTGAGGACCCGCTCTGTCTATAGTGGAAGAATTGCTGTGCTGGAGACACGTTTATGGAGGAGGACTTGGTCCTGTAGGGCTTTGGCGCTCACTGAATCTGCCTCTTGAATGTGTCCCTTATGAGAATAGTTGAAATCTGCTGTCATCTCACACAGACCGCTAGCTACACTAGTTTCTGGATCTCTAATGGGGTGCAGGTCAGCTACTGTCTGCGCCCACCCAGCAGGAGCTACTGCAAGAACTACAGTTTTCTCCTCTTTGCTTGGGATTTGGCAGTTTTGAAGTTGGAGCTGCAGTTTATTTTGTTAAGCTGCCACAATACAGGCCATTTATAAGCAAAAGCAGCTGTGTGGAGCCTGGGCGGGTTTGTAGAATGTGCGGGGCAGGACCTTGGGGCGGGGCGGGGTCTCCGGACGTCACTAGGCTGGGGCATGCCTAACAGCAATTGCTGCTGTCAGGCTTCTCTGCCTTTCCTTGTTTCTAAGTCCCTGTGCTCCAGCGCAGTAAACAATGATTGCTACTCGCACCTCTGCAAAAAAGTCACCCTCACTTTCAGACCTGGTGGCCGATAGACCAGCATCTCCCCATAGGCATCTGGGTCCCCCACGTGACCCCAGAAATTGGATTTCAAAGTGATTGGGAACTTGTTTCCCTTCGGGTTGAAAAAAAGCCGCGTGCCCAGTCACCTGCCACCAGCCCAATTTGCGTGCCTCCATGTCTAGGCTTTTCAGCTTTTCAGCACTTGTGCTCCTTTCTCTTTCAGCCAGCTTTCCCTTGGTTCTGGGTGATAGACATTTTGTCTTTTAGTTGTAGTTTTGAAATTGTTGTGCCAGGCAGGTGGCATATTAGTTGTTTACCTTTGCCGCCATCTTGGTTTTTCCCTCTATATGTTCTTTTTAAAAATTACACCATGTCATATGTCTGATACTTGAGTTTTAATTTTTTCCTGATTATATATTACTATTTAAATTTTAATTATCTATAAAGAGCAAAATAAAAAAATAGTCATAATTTAACCACTCAAAAACAATAATTATATTAATGACAAAAAAAGCTGGTTATCAGTAGGTTGGGGCAGGATGAATAGGGTAAAGGGGGTCAAATATATATTGACAGGAGATGAGACTCTAGGTAGTGAGCACACAATAGAATATACCAATATATTTTAAAAATGTACACATGAAACTTACAGAATGTTATCACTAGCCAATATTATCCAAATAAATTTAATTAAGAAACAATCATATTCACATCTTGAAGCTTTTACTAGGCATATGTATTATATTAACATTCAGATGCATATGACAGAAAATCCAGATATAATGGCCCCCAAAATTATTATATTACTAAATAAGAAATCCAGAAACAGGCAGTGTTAGCTAGCTTTGGCCCAGCAACTTCACAGTGCCAAGGTCAATATCTTTGCAATTCCCTTGGCCTCTCTCTCACATTTACAAAATGGTACTACAGCTCTATTTTATTTCCATTCAAGGAAGACCAACTTCATCAGTTCATTTTATAAGGAAAGCATAAACTTTCCTATATAGCTCTATAATTCCCCCAACCCCTAGGATATGTCTATTTCTGTCTCATGGACTAAAAAAAAAAAAAAAGTAATGTGGCCATCCCACATGGCAAAATGAGTGTTCGGCTTTTCTAGCCTGAGCTGTGGATCGGCTCATGGCACTGAACAGTGTAAATACTTACAACTTTGGGATTAGAGCATATAGAGTGCTTTATATCCTGCTTTCTTGTCTTGTAACATTTTTATCAGAAGTATTATGCCAATGGATTGAATTAGAGAACATCATGCTGAGTGAAACAAGCCAGTCAATGAAAGAGAAACACCACATGACCTCACTTATTTATGGATGATAAAGAACATTATAAACTGAAGAACCAAAAGATAGATATAGAGACAGTAAAGCAACAAGCAGACTGTCAAATTACAGCAGGGAGGTTAGGGAGATCTGGGGGAGATAAGAGATCAACCAAAGGACTTATATACATGCATATAAGTACAACCAATGGACACAAAACTCTGGGGAGGAAGGGCATATATGGGAGGGAGGGGGCAATGGTATATGTACAAAGATAATAATTTAATTTAAAAAATAAATAAATAAATAAATAAAATAAAATAAAAAAGAAGTATTATGCCAAGTCATTTTTTAGTCTTTGAAAACATGATTCGTCATGGCTATATAGCATTTTTTTTTGTTTGGAAACACCATAATTCAATTAATGAATTATCAACTTTTCACTGTTACAAACATGTTTTGATTGTCATAAAAATTTATTTACAGTGTTCTTGAAATAGAAGTCTAGAAATTTGAACATTTATTTAGTAAATTTTCCCTTCAGATAGGTTGTCCATTTCTACAGCAGTAGCAATCTATAAGAATGCTCATTTATCCAAATCCTTTCCAATAGAGTGATACAGTTTACATTTAAAAACTTGTTCCCGGAGAATCCAAGATGGCTGCTCGGGTAGGCAACTAGCCGCAGCCGCACACAACAATTTCAAAAAATATAAAATGGACATTACCCAGAACTACAGGAAAGTCGACTGACTGGAAATCCTACAACAAGAAACAAGGAGAAAACCAGAAGGAAGCGCGGAGGAGCTGTAAAAGCCTAAGGTACGGAGACACGCAGCGCGCGGAGAGAACGGAGCCGGAGAGGAGGGAGGCCGAGTGCCTGGCTGGCGTTCCCAAGCAGGAAGCAGAGAAAAGCTCCGATTGTGCTGGGCCCAGCTCCAACTGCTCTGAACCCCAATTCTAGGCCAGACCCTGGGGACCCAGGCTCACCCATAGGGAGCTGGGCCGTAAGGCGGAACTCCAGGGAACGGCAAAAGGAGGTCCCGGAGGCGCGCACAGTGCGCGCAGAGAAGGGCTGGCCGGCTGTGCCGCGGGATTGCCCTGACGGGAAGGAGACAGGGGCTCCAGACTGCTCTGAAAGCCACCTCCAACTCCACTTCCAACTGAACTGAACCCCAATACCGGGCTCATTGGGGGAGAGCATAGACAGTTAGGCAGCAGGCAAAAATCGAGGGCACCTTTCTCTCAGAGGCGCTTGCAACAAGTACTGAAGGACCCTGAGTCTCAGGAGTCGCATAGGGCGGGGCTGACGGAAGCCAAGGCTGTAGGCTCCACCCTGAAACCCCGCCCCATCAGGAAAGCTGCCTGCGAAAATGCCTAAACCAAATAGATCACAAACGAAAGAAATGGAGGACAAAAAGCTACTGGATATAGAGTTCAAAACCACACTTATAAGGTTTTTCAAGAGTCTCCTAGAAAAGGCCGATAAAATAAATGAGACCTATGAGAATATGAAAAGGGATCAACAAGAAATAAAGAATACATTGTCTGAAATAAAAAATATTTTACGAGTCCTAAAAACAGAGTAGAAGATCGCAAGAATCAAGTCAAAGATTTGGAACATAAAGAGCCAGAAGACACTCCTCTGCAGAAGCTAGAAGGCAAGAGAATCCAGAAAATTGAAGATGATGTAAGAAACCTCTGGGACAACTTCAAACGATCCAATATCAGAATTATGGGGGTCCCAGAAGATGAAAGAGAGCAAGATATCGAAAACATACTGAAAGAAATAGTGACAGAAAACTTCCCCCACCTGGTGAAAGAATTGGACTTACAAGTCCAGGAAGCACACAGAACTCCAAATAAAAGGAATCCAAAGAGGACCACAGCAAGACAAATCATAATTAAAATTCCAAGAGCAAAAGACAAAGAGAGAATATTAAAAGCAGCAAGAGCTAAGCAGGTAGTTACCTATAAAGGAACACCTATACGATTGTCAGCTGATTTCTCAACAGAAACCATGCATGCCAGACGGGAATGGCAAGAAATATTCAAGGTGATGAATAGCAAGAACCTACAGCCAAAGATAATCTATCCAGCAAAGCTATCACTCAGATTCGAAGGTCAGATAAAGAGCTTCACTAATAAAAAAAAGCTAAAGGAGTTCATCACCACCAAACCAGAATTATATGAATTGCTGAAGGGGGTTCTTTCAGAAGAGAAAGTAAATAAAGATAAAAATTATGAACAACAAATACGTAACTATCAACAAGTGAATCTAAAAACCAAGGAAACTAAAAAAAAAATCTGAGGAACAATATTAACTGTTGAATATAATAGAATCAGAGGTATGGAAGAGGAGTGAACTGATGATTCTTGGGGAAAAGGGGAGAAGGGGATGTGGGAAGAGACTGAACATAAACTGTGCACCTATGGATGAGGACAATGGGGAGTGGGGAAAGGGCAGAGGGTGGGGTGAGAATGGGGGGGAAAGGAACATTTGTAATAATATGAACAATAAAAATTTATTAAAAAAAATAATAATAAAAAAAATAAAATAAAAATAAAAACTTGTTCCCAATTTGATAGGCCAAAATGAGCATATTCCTTTAATTTTCATTTCTTTGGAAACTAATGAGAAGACACTTTTTTGTGTGTTTGTTAGCTATCCATATCTCTTCTGTGAATTGCCTATCTACTGCTTTTGCCTAACTTTTATCTTCAGAATAGATACTATCTGTAGGGAGATTACATGTAATGGATGTGTATAGATTATATGTTACATTGAAATAGATATATATTTATGTAATTTGTGCAACTAAATAATGTTCTACATAATATTTATGTATATATCATATAATATGTAGATTTTTAAATATTTAAGGTTAGGAAACTTTTGCCTGGTGTAATATGAGTGGTACTCTTTATCTCAGAGATATTTCTAGCTACTTATTACTGGATTTTTTCTGTATTATTTAGCTTCCTTACTAAATTTTTATTAACTCTGATAATTTATTAATTTCCAGGAAAGTAATATTATAATTCACAATGATAAAGTTTTTATTTTCAATAGGTTATGTGTATTACTTTTCTCACCTTACTGAATTACCTAGACCTTCTAGAACACTGTAGTTATATGGTTAGTGTCATGCTTGACATCTTGCTGACCTGAATGGGCAGGCACATTTAGACATTAAGAACATTTCTAGCTATTGATTGGATATTCTTTACATGTAGAGAGATATTGTTTCAACTATAGTTTACTAGAGGCCTGGTGCATAAAATGCATGGGTAGGGTTCCTAGGCCTGGCGGGCAATGAAGGCCAATCTGTGGGGCGACCAACAGGGTGATCAAGGGCCCCCACCCCCGCTGATATCCACCTTGGCTGACCTGGCCCCACCCCCTGCTGCTGCTATCAGTCAAGCCCTGTGGGCTGGGGGCAGCTCCTGCATTGAGCATCTTCCCCCTGGTGGTCAGTGCTGGCTCCCAACTGCTCACCTGCCTGCCTTCCTGATTGCCCCTAACTGCTTCTCCCTGCCAGCTTTATCACCTCCTAACCACTCCCCTGCCATCCAGATTGATTCCTAACTGCTCCCCTGCCAGTTGGATTGCCCCTAACTGCTCTCCCCTGCAGGCCTGGTCCCCTCCCAGTTGCTCTCCCCTGAAGGCCTGGGTCCCTCCCAACTGCCCTTTCCTGCAGGCCTGGTTGCCTCTGACTTCACTCCTCTGCCGGTTTGGTCACCCCTAACTGTCCTCCCCTGCAGGCTTCATTGCTCCCAACTGCTTTTCCTTGAAGGCCTGACCCTCCCAACTGCCCTCCCCTTCTGGCCATCTTGTGGTCGCCATCTTGTGTCCACATGGGGGCAGCCATCTTGTGTGTTTGAGTGATGGGCAATCTACATATTACTCTTTTATTAGAAAGGATAGAGGCCTGGTGCATGGGTGGGGGCTGGCTAGTTTGCCCTGAAGGGGGTTCCCTTAGGGCACATGTGTCAAACACAAGGCCCACGGGCCAAATCCGGCCGGCCAGGCCTTGCAAGGTGGCCCGCACCGCGCTGTCATCACTGCACTCCACTGTCAGTTTATGACATTGTCAGTTTATGACTGTTCAGTAAACCATTCGGCCCGCAATTTAGGCTGGATTTTAGATTTTGGCCCCTTCTCTGATTGAGTTCGACACCCCTACCTTAGGGTGTGGGATGGCCTGAGTGAGGAGCCTGTGGTAGTTTGCAGGCCATGCCCCCTGGTGATGCAAGTGGAGGCTCTGGTATCTGGGGTTTATTTATCTTCTATAATTGAAACTTTGTAGCCTGGAGCAGAATCAAGCCTTCTGCTTGCTCCATGGTGGCAGCCATTTCTGTTGGGACTTATGTATCTTCTATAATTGAAACTTTGTATCCTTAAGCAGAGACCTGGGCTGGCCAGGGTGTGCAGAAAGCTTGGCTTCCTCCATCACCAGGGGCAACCCTAGCCTCCTCTTTCCAGCTCCGTGGCTGCTGCCATTTCTGTTTGGATTTATGTATTTTCTATCATTGAAACTTTGTAGCCTTGAGTGGAGGCCTAGGACAGCACGGGCAGGTGGAAAGCTTGGCTTCCTCCATTGTCGAGGAAACCCAAGCCTCCCTCCTGCTCTCCTGGCCACAGCCATATTGGTTGGGGTTAATTTGCATATTTGCTCCTGATTGGCTGGTGAGTGTAGCAGAGTGATGATTAATTTGCATACTACTCTTTTATTAGATAGGATTTTATAGAATAGAGGCCTGGTGCATGGGTGGGGGCCAGTTGGTTTGCCCTAAAGGGTGTCCTGGATCAGGGTGGGGGTTCCCTTGGGGCATGGGGTAGCCTGGGTGATAGGCCTGTGGTGGTTTTCAGGCCGGCCATGCTCCCCGGTGACCCAAACAGAGGCCCTGGTGTCTGGGATTTATTTATCTTCTATAATTGAACTTTTGTAAACTTGAGTGGAGGCCAAGGTAGGCAGGGCTGCGAAAGCTTGGCTTCCTCCATCGCTGGGGGCAACTCAAGCCTCCTGTTCTCTCCAGCTCTGTGGCTGCCACCATTTTTGTTAGGATTTATTTATCTTCTATCATTGAAGCTTTGTAACCTTGAGCTGAGGCCTAGGCTGGCCATGGCAGGCGAAAAGCTTGGTTTCCTCCATGGCCGGAGAAACTCAAGCCTCCTGCTCTCTCCATGGCTGTAGCTGTCTTGGTTGGGTTAATTTGCATGCTTGCTCCTGATTGGCTTCTGGCTATGGCTTGTGGGTGTCGTGGAGGCACGGTCAATTTGCATATTATTCTTTTATTAGGTAGGATGTTTCTTTTTTGTATTTTTTCATGGTTAGAGGGGATAATGGTAACATTACTTTTCTACTTAGGGAGAAAATTAAATGAATTAAAACCTGAAGGGAACCTAACAATGGCATTAAAGAGGTTGCAGGTCTATTCTGAATATGACACCTGACCATTCCAAGAGTTTTCTGTAACCTAAATACAGGGCTTTGCTTCATGGCTTCACCTAAACATTTAAATAGTAGGATTGTGAAGTGGAGAATCAAGGAATTTTTGCTTAAAGGAATTTACATAATTTTCCTGACTGTGGTTACATTTTCCAGTTAGCAGTATGATTTATGGATTTAATAAATGGAAAGTGTTATCACTAAGTTAGCACCTGAATTTCTTCTCAGAAGAAATTAAATAAAAATACACTATATGGACAATCCCATTTGGGGTGACTTTTATGTAAGTTGACTTCTCTAAACTGGGCAGAACCCTATCTATAAAGAGGTAATATGCAAATTAACCCTTACACCCTTGCACAAGATGGACGCCCCATGTGGTCAAAGATAGCCGCTATGAAACCTCAGACTGTCAGTAGCCCTCGCTGCTGCAGCTTGAGGTGCGCTCTATTTGGAGGAAGCTGGTGCTGTTTCTGGGGTTCTCGCCACCCTCACCCTCACCCTCACCCTCACTCTCATCAGCGTGAGCCAGTAATGTCTGAGCCGGCTTCTCAATGAAGTTCCCGGCTGAGCTCTTTTCTGTTTTGGCTAAAAGCCCCCGTCAAGAGGCCGATTCGGAGTGGCAGCAGTGGGGATTGCAGGTTGCTCAGGCTTGCAGATGGGTCAGGGTCTGTGGAGAGTGGCCAGAAACCAGCAGCTACAGCAGGAAGGTTACAGTGAACAAGGCTACCTCAGCAGAGAGCAGATCAGGAGGATGGCTGCCAACAGCAGTCATTATAAACAAGTCCAAGGAGGCATTGATATATATCATCTCTTGAAGGCAAGGAAATCTAAAGAACAGGAAGGATTCATTAATTTGGAAATGTTGTCTCCTGAGCTAGGCTTTACCATCTTGTCTTACCTGAATGCAACCGACTTCTGCTTAGCTTCATGTGTTTGGCAGGACCTCGCTAATGATGAACTTTTGTGGCAAGGGTTGTGTAAATCTACTTGGGTTCCATATACAATAAGAACCCACCTATAGGATTTTCTTTTAGAAAATTATATATGCAGCTGGATGAAGGCAGCCTCACCTTTAATGCCAATCCAGATGAAGGAGTGAACTACTTTATGTCCAAGGGTATCCTAGACAATTCACCAAAGGAAATAGCAAAGTTCATCTTCCGTATAAGAACACTAAATTGGAAAAAGCTGAGAATCTATCTTGATGAAAGGAGAGATGTCTTGGATGACCTTGTAACACTGCATAATTTTATAAATCAATTCTTGCCCAATGCTCTCAGAGAATTTTTTCATCACATCCATGCCCCTGAAGAGAGTGGGGAATATCTTGAAACTCTTATAACAAAGTTCTCACATAGATTTTGTGCTTATAACCCTGATTTAATGAGAGAACTTGACCTTAGTCCTGATGCTGTCTATGTACTGTGCTACTCTTTGATTCTACTTTCCATTGACCTCACTAGCCCTCATGTGAAGAATAAAATGTCAAAACGAGAATTTATTCGAAATACTCGTCGGGCTGCTCAAAATATTAGTGAAGATTTTGTAGGGCACCTTTATGACAACATCTACCTTATTGGCCATGTGGCTGTATAAAAGCACAGTTGCTAGGACTTTAACTTTTAACTTCAAACTAAAGCTACCCAAGGATTTATTTAACAGATATGGGGGTTACATTAGTGCCAGTCTTTCTAGCCTCTGTATACTTGAGTGTACAATCTTGTTTTCTTTTCTATTTTCTTTTTTAGTCATTTTCTTGAGGAACTAAAGAATTTTGCGGAATTTTTCTTAATTTTGCTTATCATGTTTTGCACAAAGCAGAGCCATTGTCTGACACAGCTGTTTAAGAATGTTAAACTGACATTATACTCTAAAAGATGGTATATTTGTGTATTAGATTTGCCTGAAAAACTTTATTCACTTCCATCCATTCTTTTTTAAAATACCATGTAATATGTACATATTTAACTAGAGATTTATAATCATAATTATTTTATTGTAAAGATTTTAATTAAAACCTTTCCTTTTTCTCTCAAAACTGAGTTCTGAAATTTATTTGATTCTGATATGAGATTATTAGTCTTTATAAAAATTGAATCTTACTTTGATACAAATCAGTACAGCTTCTCTTCCCTTTGAACTTTGAAAAGAGTTTGATTTGTTAGTATGCAAAGTACTTGTTTTCTTAAATATAAATTTATCACTTGACTTTTAATTTTTGAAACTTCTGAGTTAGTCAAGTCACAATAACCTTTAAACCATTTAGGATAGCAAAATATGTTTTTTAAAAAAAGAAGATTTACATATATGAGAACAAAATATTATTATAACTTATATTTGAACTAATAGTCAAACTTTACTGTTGTCCTAATGTTGATGATTTCTATTCAGTATCAGTTGAGAAAGGCATATTGTGAATAATAGTAAATATTCTTTATTTTTTCATTCAGTAAATATGTCCAAGGGTCTTCCACACGCTAAGTACTGTGGTAGGTACTCATGAAACCTAGACATGGGCTCTGCCTTCACAAATGTTACATGGTTGGGTAATGAGAAGAAAAATACTGCTTAATGGAGAGCAAATGTATGAAGTATATCTTAATTAATAATTATTTAGTGATTAAAACACTTAATATTGGAATGATAAAGAATAGTATATTTATCTAGTAAGTCAAAAGTTCCCTGGAAATACCTCTAAGTGAAAAGCATCAGCTTTGGAATGATACACTGTGTGATGGATAAGGCCGCTAGTTTATGGGGAGAGAACTGGAGGAGTAGACACTATAACTAGAGGTGTGGAATCAGAGTTTTCTTCCAGATCTGGATGTAAGTCAATATTACAACTGAATGATTTACTAAGAATTTTCAAGGACGAATCATAAGGTAATCAACTTTTGAAAATCAAAGGGAGTTTTCGACTGGTAATAAGTAAGCACTTTCTAAGATTGATAAACAAATCCCTTAATAAGTTTCACAGGTACATAATTTTGAATTCCATGACAAAATAATACTAATCTTTAACTTCAGAACTAATTAGTTAACTTCAAAACTATCATATAAAATTTTCAAACAATGAGTAGTGCTAACATTTATTATCGTTTCTATTTTCCAGTGCATGGCACTTTGCCCTCTCTATTTATCTCTTTCTCTCTTTCTGTGTACTCCTACCTAGATTCTGCAATTTAGATTTTACTGCATTCACTTCACCACAGTTATCCATCTCTGTACAATCAGCCTGTCTTAATGTTTTGGATATAGGTCATAATAAGTTTCAGACAACAGTACACTTCATTCCTGAAGATTTCAACTTGTATATCATTTGCTAAAGATAATTTTTTATGCTTTTTTTTTTTTAGGTAAAATTGACATTTAATAAAATGCATAAATCTTAACTATACTAATTAATGAGTCTTCACAAATGCACACACCTATGTAAAACAAACCCATGGTAAGATGTAACTCTGTAAAGCCTATTTACAGTTACTATTGTACCACTACACATAAAAACTTTGTAACTACATAGACATGTTTACCTCATTACCCTGTTATTTTATAGTTGTCATGTCTTACAAATAGCATGTTATATCATTTTATTGTGGAGTTTATAGTTTTCTTTGTACAGTCATATATATTTTAAATAAATTAAGAAAGAAAAAAAAAAGATAGCTGCCACAAGATAGCCAGCAGGGGAGGATAGTTGAGGGGGACCAGGCCAGCAGGGGAGGGCATTTGGGGGGACCAGGCCATAAGGGAGGGCAATTGGGGGCCACCAGGCTTTCAGGGGAAGAGAGTTCAGGGGGACCAGGTCAGCAGGGTTGGGCAGTTGTGGGAAATCTGGCCAGCAGGGAAGCAGTTAGGTGTCAATCAGGCTGACAGGATTGTGGTTAGGAGGTGGTCAGGCTGGAAGGCAGGTGAGCATTTGGGAGCCAGCAGTCCCAGATTGTGAGAAGAATGTCCAACTGCCAGTGTAGGCCCGGTCCCTGGGATCAGGCCTACATTGGCAGTTGGACATCTTCCGAGGGGTCCCAGATTGGATAGGGTGCCAACTGGGCTGAGAGACACCGCCCCCCCTTCCCCGCCCCCAGTGCACGAATTTTGTGCACCAGACCTCTAGTATTAGACTAGAAAAGAGGAAACTACTTCTCTTAAAGTAATGGGTTTTTGTGGTTGTGGTTGTTGTTATAATTTAAATTTTTGCTCACAATCAAAGTTGATGTAGTTGTCAGATTCAAAAAATGTTAATTGCATCTCTCCCAAATTTGCTTATTTTCCAAGTGATGTAAATCATAGAGCAGATTAAAGACAATATGTAATTCTGTGTAGTTTGAGGATATGTAACATGGCCTCTGGAAAGATAAAGGATATTACAGATTACTAACATGGCACACATTAGCGTTTAGCATCAGCCTGACTGTCCCATTCCCCAATCTTGTTTTTTAAATTCATTGGTTTGTTTAACATGGCATCTACCTGGTTTGCTCTTTTATATACTCAGTTTTAAAAATTTTTGTTGAGGCAAAAATATACTGTATCATCTTCACTGATTTTTACTTCAGGAATTAAAAGTTATGTAATCTTTATTCCAAAGTAAGACAAGACATTGGTCTTTTACTGCAGTCAGTATGTCATCTTCTTGGTCTGTATAAGATGGGTTTTCTATTTTCACTAATATCTGTTCCCTGAAGGAAATGAATTTTAGTAAAAGGAACAGCTCTCAAAAGTGGGAAGAAAACTGGTTATTAGCTTTTCTATACCCACATCAACAATCTAGGGTGAATGCTCCATTGTCTGTATCTCTTTTCCTCTGAGCAAAGGAAAGCACTCTCTAGCAGACCGTGCAGTAAATAAAAGTTTAGTGATATGACAACAGTCCCTTAGAATAACTTTCTATTTGTCAAACAGAACAAGAGTCGCATGTTCCGGGTACAGTTCAGTGGAGATTCCAAGCAGCAGGCACTAGAGCACTGCAGCAGCTGTGTGCAGAGCCTGGCCCAGTACATAACCGTGCAGGTGCCCGACGGGGACATTCGGGATCCTGTCCTACTGAGGGCAGGTGGAAGCAGCGGGGAGGGCTGTGTGCCAACCATCCCACTGCAGCATGAAGTAAGTAAGCCGGTGGTGGTATAAGAAACCTGGCAGGTCATACTCTCTAGGGGCAAGAATTCAACAGTGGAATTAGTCAAATCCATCAGGTTTGCAGGTTTAAACTTATCTAATGTTGAGTGACATTTTTAATTGAAGGTTGATTCTCCATTGTAGCTACCTGTAATCCTAGCAATTAGTCAGGGAGGGGTCCCAGCTGCATTCTGGATGTCACTCTGAAACACTGGTAATCAGAGTGTGGTTCACAGCTCCATCTCTGAGACCTTTTTAGGGATCCACAAAGTCCAAGTTACTTTTGTAATAATATTAAGACATTATTTGCCCTTTTTACTTTGTCGGTATTTACGTTAATGGGACAAAAGTATTGTGAGCAAAACTGTGGTCACCTTAGCACAAATCCAGGCAGTGTACCTATCTGCACCACATTCTCTCCCATCACCAACAGTGAGAACACACACAGATGGGTGCATCCTAAAGCATGACACTGTTTCAAAGGACAGCACTTGTGTGACTGTGCAGGGAGTAAACTAGCCTTTCTTAGGGGAACACCATCATTGCTGGGTATTTAGTGGATATTTTCTCAAAAATGAATAGAGTGAGTCTATTCTTTTTTCTTCTTCCTTTTTTTAAATATGAATAGCCATAAAGAGAGTAAATGGATTGTGAAGTTGGTTTCCTGGTAAAAGTTAAAATAGCCCAACTTTTTGTGCCAGAAATTTCAGAGTTTCTTAAGTGGTGGCACAGCTACTTAGCTAAAGTGTGTAATGTTGAATTGTGTTCATTTGCACTCTGCAATGGTTATGCATATGGAAATGTCTGGCAGCTCTATGCAATGAATTAATGTGATAAGGAATTATCTATTTTGTCATAGTATTTAAATCATAATTTTTTCCAGAATTCAGATTGTAGGATTTTTTTCCCCTTTAAAAATGATATTCTGGGTAGCTTTGATAAAAAAAAAATATATATATATATATGTATAATTGTGATTTTTTCTTTTTATTTCTTTATTGATTAAGGTATTTATTACTTATGTGTCCTTATTGCTCCATTACCCCCCAAAAAAACACCATTCATGCCCTTACCCCCCTGTTGACTGTCCATTGGTTAGGCTTATATGCATACAAGTCCTTTGGTTGACCTCTCCCCATTACCCCTAACTTCCCCTACCTTCCCTCTGAGGTTTGGCAGTCTGATCCATGCTTCTCTGTCTCTGGATCTGTTTTTGTTCCAGTTTACGTTGTTCATTATATTCCATAAATGAGTGAGATTATATAATATTTATCTTTCTCTGACTGGCTTATTTTGCTTAGCATAATGCTCTCCAGTTCCATCCATGCTGTTGCAAATGGTAAGAATTTCTTCTTTTTTTACCTCAGCATAATATTCCATTATTCAGTTTTGTAATCCACTCTTCTGCTGATGAGCACTTAGGCTATTTCCAAATCTTAGCTATGGTCTCGGTGGTCATGGGACCACAGCTGAGGTAGCAGGTCCCTGGTGGGGGTGGCTATATAGTCCCAGATGTTATCTGAGGGTACCCTGGGTGAGGCTAGGCTCCCAGTCACAGCAGCTCTTCCCATAAAAAAAGGCTAGGCCTCTGAGGAAGCAGTGGCTGCTGAGTTAGGCGAGCCTGGTTAGCCTGCCTCTGAAGGCCTGTGGGATCTAACTGTGCCTCAGTCACACACACACACACACACACACACACACACACACACACACACCCTGTAGGGAGCAGCTCTAGAGTCAAGCCTTGGGCTGACCTGTGGCTGGGCCACAAACAAGTCCCAGCTGGAGGGCTGAGCTCTCCTAGCATAATTAACCCTGACCTTGTAGCCCTCCCTAATTCCTTCCTAAGTAGCTAATGGGCTGTGGGAGGTGCAGCAAGTGTTGCCAAAACAAGAACATTTGTATACATGTTAATCTACCTTTGTTTTAATCAGACTATAAAATAAAGCATCAGCTTGCAGGCTGGGTCTTTTGTATCCTCATCCAGGCACAGGAGATCCACTGAGCCCCAGCTGTATTATTTTGTCTGTCTTTTCTTCAATCCTTCACTGCTCTTCCTCAGGTTCACCCTTGGCTGTACTGGTGTGGCACAGCACCCCATACAACCACCCACTCCTCTTTTGCTCCCTAACTCACGCTCTCTCCTTGCTACCTTCTTCCTGCCTCTATAGTTAAGTCTGGAGTGTTATTGACCCGTTCGTGGATGGAGTCTTCTCTCTGGGTGTCTGGTTATGTGGCTTGCTCTCTAGCACATTGGCCAAACAGGATAAAATTCACTTTGGCAAGACATGACACAGAGGGAACAAAACAAATGCACTCACAACACTGGTAACCCCAGTATAAGTGACCACCAGAGAAAAGAGAGCACAAAATTATATCGGGGGGGAGGGGGGAGGATGTCTTATTTTCCCATGAAGAAGAATACGGTACACATTTATTGTTAAATGAAAATAAAGGAAATTTATTACCTGTATACGGTACGGTAGTACTGTAGTTGTCAACACAAACCAAACTGTGAATCCTACAGTATCAAGAATTTACTCATTTATTCAATGACAATCATGTCATCATCTTCTGGAACATCATCATAACAATCCAATTCCTGAACTTCCTGATGAATTTCTTGTGACTCCATTTCTTTCAGAATCAGTGGAGCAAATCTCTCATGTTTAGCAATAGCACTGTCTTTAAATGAGTACTTCTTGTCAAGGTAGCCTGCTCGCAGTGCATTTGCAATGCAACTGTCAGTGATTTTCTCCCATGAATTCTTCACCCAAGTCACAACTTCTTGCAGTTTAGGTTCCACAAAGTTTCCACGCTGATTTCTCTCCATTCTATTTTCAATGTAGTCATTAATTTCCATGCGCAAATTGTCTTTGAATGGCTTGTTTATTGCAATATCAAGAGTCTGGAGATAGGCCGTCATTGCTGCGGGAATCGTTATCTGATCTATTTTTCTTTTCTGAAGAAATGTCTTCATATCTTTAGCGCGGTGAGTGCTGGCTGCATCCCAGACTAGCAGACCTCTTTGGCTCCCTTGCATAACAAGCGGCAGCATTAAATCGACCCACTTCCTTATAACTGCTTGTGTGGCCCAGGCTTTTTCAGTTTCAAGAATAAAAACGGGAGCTGTGGGCGCGGCTCAGAGGGAAGGCTGCGCCATCTTACCAGGAAAGTAGTAGCTTCTCTGAGGCCTGGAAATCCCACAGCGGAGAGGTCCATCGAGCAGCTGAGAAGCCCGAATTGGCGCAAACACGTGGATGCAAGGGAGTTCTTCGGTCACCCACGGAAAGGAGAAGGAATACCACATAACCAGACATCCTGAAAAGAGAGGCCATGGGGAGACAAAAACATAGTCTGCACGTGAAAGAAAAGCAGGCATCACCAGAAAAGAAAGTAAACGAGTCAGAGGCAACCAGCCTACCAGAGCAAGAATTCAGAGTAATGATCATAGGATGGCTAAAAAGAATGGAAGAGAAATTTGACAATAGCCAAGAAGAAATGAGGAAGAACCATGAGGAACTGAAGAAGAGCCATGAGGAACTGAAGAAGAACCAGGAAGAAATGAAAAATGACATTGCTACCATGAAGAACTCAATAGAAAGAATCAAGACTAGACTAGATGAAGCAGAGGACCGCATCAGTGAGCTAGAAGACAAGATGGAAAAAAATACCCAAGTAGAGCAACTTCTAGAAAAAAAAGATTAAAAAGCAGGAGGAGAGCCTACGGGAGCTTTGGGACAATACAAAACAAAATAATATTCGAATAATAGGGGTTCCAGAAGGAAAGGAAACTGAGGTAGACATGGAAAAAGTATTTCAAGAAATAATGACAGAAAACTTTCCTGAAATAGAAAAGAAAAAACCCACACAAATCCAAGATGCTTGCAGTCCCAAGCAAAATGAATCCCAGAAGACAGACTCCAAGGCACATTATAATTAAATTGGCAAACAACAACGACAAAGTAAGAATCTTAAAAGCAGCCAGAGAGAGACAGAAAGTTACATACAAAGGAACCCCCATCAGACTAGCAACTGATTTCTCCACAGAAACTTATCAGGCCAGAAGGGAATGGGATGAAATATACAAAGTCATGCAAAGGAAGGGTCTGAATCCAAGAATACTGTACCCAGCAAGGCTATCAACCAAAATTGAAGAGGAAATCAGGAGCTTCACAGACAAAAAAAGACTGAAGGAATTTATCTCCACCAAACCAGCAATGCAAGAAATGCTAAAGGGTCTACTGTAAAAATAAAGAAATAAGAAGTGAAGAAGGAACACGGGTATAGAATAAAAATGGCGTCAAATGAGTACCTATCAATAATAACCTTAAATGTAAATGGATTAAATGCTCCAATCAAAAGACATAGGGTAACAGATTGGATAAGAAAACAAGACCCATACATCTGTTGTCTACAAGAAACCCACCTCAGAAAAAGAGATGCACACAGACTGAGGGTAAAGGGATGGAAAAAAGTTTTCCAGGCAAATGGAAATGAAAAAAAAGCTGGGGAAGCAATACTTATATCTGACAAATTAGATCTCAGAGTGAAGGACATAATAAGAGATAATGAAGGCCACTTCATAATACTAAAGGGAACAATCCAACAAGAAGAAATAACCCTGGTAAATATATATGCACCCAATACAGGAGCAACCAAAAACATTAAAAAACTGCTAGAGGACATTAATAGAGAGATTAATAGCAATACAATCATAGTAGGAGATTTTAATACCCCACTGTCACCCTTCGACAAATCATCTAAACAAAAAATCAGCAAAGAAATATCAATCCTAAATGACTCACTAGACCAGATGGAATTGACATCTTCAGAACACTCCACCCCAAAGCCACAGAATATACATTCTTCTCAACTGCACATGGGACATTCTCAAAGATAGACCACATTTTGGGACATAGGCAAAGTCTCTTCAAATTCAAGAAGATAGAAATCATATCAAGTATCTTCTCAGACCATAATGGCATAAAACTGGAAATTAACTACAATAAAAATAATCCAAAGAAATCAAACACATGGAGACTAAACAGCTTGCTATTAAACAAGGACTGGGTTACCAGAGAAATCAAGGAAGAAATTAAAAACATCCTGGAAACAAATGACAATGAAAACACAACAATCCAAAATCTATGGGACACAGCAAAAGCAGTTTTGAGAGGGAAGTTCATATCCTTACAAGCCTATTGCAAAAAACTAGAAAAAATGGTAACAGATGATCTAACTCTACAACTCAAAGAGTTAGAAAAGGAGCAACAAGAAAAGCCCAGTGTAAGCAGAAGGAAGGAAATAACAAAAATCAGAGCAGAGATAAACGACATAGAGACCAAAAAAAACGATACATAAGATCAACAAAACCAAGAGCTGGTTCTTTGAAACAATAAACAAGATAGATGGACCTCTAGCCAGGCTAGCCAAGAAACAAAGAGAGAGGACCCAAATAAACAAAATCAGAAATGAAAGAGGTGAAATAACAACAGACCCCACCGAAATACAACTGATTGTTACAAAATACTACGAACAACTCTATTCCAACAAACTGAACAACCTGGAGGAAATGGACATATTCCTAGAAAAATACAAACTTCCAAAACTCAGGAAGAATCTAAAAATCTCAATAGACCAGTGTCTTGGGAAGAAATTGAAACAGTCATCAAAAAGCTTCCAGCAAACAAAAGCCCAGGGCCAGATGGCTTCACAGGAGAGTTTTACCAAACATTCAAGGAAGAACTAAAACCTATCCTCCTCAGACTATTCCAAAAAATCCAAGAGGAAGGAACACTTCCAAACTCCTTCTATGAAGCCAGCATCACCCTAATACCAAAACCAGATAAAGACAACTCAATGAAAGAGAATTACAGGCCAATATCCCTCATGAACATAGACGCCAAAATCCTCAACAAAATTCTAGCAAATCGACTCCAGAAGAACATCACAAAGATCATACACCATGACCAAGTAGGATTTATTCCAGGAATGCAAGGATGGTACAACATCCACAAATCAATAAATGTGATACATCACATAAACAAATTGAAAGATAAAAATCATATAGTCATATCAATTGATGCAGAAAAAGCATTTGATAAAATCCAACACCCTTTCCTGATAAAAACTCTTAACAAGGTGGGAGTACAAGGATCATACCTCAACATAATAAAAGCCATATATGATAAACCCACAGCCAACATTATACTCAATGGGCAAAAACTAAAACCATTCCCTCTAAGAACAGGAACAAGACAGGGATGCCCACTCTCGCCACTCCTGTTTGACATAGTACTGGAAGTACTAGCCATTGCAATTAGACAAGAGGAGGAAATAAAAGGCATCCAAACTGGAAAATAAGTAGTAAAGTTATCCTTATTTGCAGACGACATGATATTGTATATAAAAAACCCAAAGGACTCCATTAAAAACTAATTGACTTAATAAATGAATTTGGCAATGTAGCAGGATACAAAATAAACGCCAAGAAATCTGTGGCATTTCTATACACCAATAGTGATCTTATAGAAACAGAGACTAAAAAAGCAATCCCATTTACCATCGCACCAAAAAAATTAAGATACCTAGTAATAAACTTAACTAAGGAGGTAAAAGACCTATACACGGAAAACTACATGACACTGAAAAAAAGAGACAGAGGAAGATGTAAACAGATGGAAAAACATACCATGTTCATGGATTGGTAGAATCAACATCATCAAAATATCCATACTTCCCAAAGCAATCTATAGGTTCAATGCACTCCCCATTAAAATACCAATGGCATACTTCACAGACCTAGAAAGAACTCTCCAAAAATCCATCTGGAACAAAAAAAGACACTGAATAGCCACAGCAATCCTGCAAAAGAAGAATAAAGTAGGAGGGATCTCAATACCACATTTCAAGCTGTATTACAAAGCCACTGTTCTCAAAACAGCCTGGTACTGGCACAAGAACAGACATATAGATCAGTGGAATAGAATAGAGACTCCAGATATCAACCCAAATCACTATGCTCAATTAATATTTGACAAAGGAGGCATGAACAAACAATGGAGTCAAGACAGTCTCTTCAATAAATGGTGTTGGGAAAATTGGACAGATACATGTAAAAAAATGAAACTAGATCACCAACTTACACCATAACAAAAATAAACTCAAAATGGATGCAGGACTTAAACATAAGAAGGGAAACCATAAAAATACTAGAGGCATCCACAGGCAGCAAAATCTCAGACAGATGCCGAAAGAACTACTTCAGTGATACTGCCCCTAGGCCAAGGAAGCTAAAGAGAAAATAAAGAAATGGGACTACATCAAAATAAAAAGCTTTTTTTTACAGCAAAAGAAACCATCAACAAAACAACAAGAAAGCCCACGGTGTGGGAGAACATATTTGCAAATGTTATCACTGAAAAAGGCTTAATCTCCAACATCTACAGACAGCTTATACAACTTAATAAAAGGAAGATAAATGAGCCAATTAAAAAATGGACAATGGACCTAAATAGAATCTTTTCAAAAAAAGACAGAAGGAAGGCCAAGAGGCACATGAAAACCTGCTCAAAGTCACTAATTATCCGAGAGATGCAAATCAAAACAACAATGCGGTACCATCTCACACCTGTCAGAATGGCTATCATCAACAAATCAGCAAACGTGCTGGCAAGGATGCGGAGAAAAAAGAACCCTCGTGCACAGCTGGTGGGAATGCAGATTAGTGCAACCACTGTGGAGAACAGTATGGAGTTTTCTCAAAAAACTGAAAATGGAACTCCCATTTGACCCAGTAATCCCACTCCTAAGAATATATCCCAAGAAACTAGAAATACCAATCAGAAAGGATATATGCACCCCTATGTTCATAGCAGCACAATCTACAATAGCTAGAATTTGGAAACAGCGTAGGTGCCTGTCAGCAGATGACTGGATCAAAAAACTATGGTACATCTACACAATCGAATACTATGGTGCCATAAAAAAGAAGGAATTCTTATCATTTGCAGCGACCTGCATGGAATTGGAGAACATTATGCTGAGTGAAATAAGCCAGTCAATGAAAGAAAAACACGACATGATCTCACTCATTTATGGATAATAAGGAACATTATAAACTGATGAACAAAAGGATAGATACAGAGACAGTAAAAGAAACAGACTGTCGAAACCGGTTTGGCTCAGCGGTAGAACATCGGTCTGCAGACTGAAGGGTCCCAGGTTCGATTCTCGTCAAAGGCATGTATGTTGGTTGCGGGCACATCCCCAGTAGGGGGTGTGCAAGAGGCAGCTGGTCGATCTTTCTCTCTCATCGACGTTTCTAGCTCTCTATCTCTCTCCCTTCCTCTCTGTGAAAAATCAATAAAATATAGTTTTTAAAAAGGAAAAGAAACAGACTGTCAAATTACAGCAGGGAGGGTAGGGAGATATGGGGGAGATAAGAGATCAACCGAAGGACTTGTATGCATGCATATAAGCATAACCAATGGACAAAAAACTCTGGGGAGGGAGCGCATGTATGGGAGTGGGGGTGGGGTGGGGATTGGTAAAGTATGTACACATATCTTAATAAAAAAAAATGAGGAAGAAAAAAGAATAACTTGGATGATGGACAATATGTTTAAGGAGGAGGTATGGCCGGTTGTTTTTAAAAATTAGTTACCTCACAGTTTTTAAGATAAACATGTTAACCTCAAGTCTTCAGAAGGCAGGGTCAGGGGTTTTTGAAGACCTTAGTATAGGCCTAAGACATAAAAAAGCAGCTACCTTTTTAGGATGTTGCCTGAAAGAAACCTGTTATTTTCAGTTATTATTGTCTTAAAAGTAAAATAACACTTTTGCAGCCTTTTTATGTGTTATTTTTCATACTTTCATTACAATATTTGAAATGTGTTGTCATTATTTTAAAGCAATAGTTTTTTTCCTCTCAATATCAGAGACCTAAATTTTCACACACACCCCAAAAATGTTTATTTGACATAGGTAATTTATGCATCTGGACTCCGGGTGGCCTAATGTCAGTGATTACACAGGTGCTTTTATAACCAAGGTCAAAGGCTCTTTCCCCTAATTAGCCCTTGAGTGGGGAACAGCCAGAGGCTCTCCAGATAAGCATAGGAAAACGAAGGAAGGGCAGGAAAACCATTAGAGGAAAAAGAGTGGGATTGGAAACTCCCTCCCAACCACCCTTCAGAGAGTTCAAACAAGCAGTGATGGGCGAGTGGGCGGGGTGGGAGGCGGTGAGGTGTGAGCAGACTACCACACAATTTTTCGCGTGCATGCTGGGCCTCTAGTCTGAATAAAGCATAACTAGAACATACAGTGACAGAAGCAGGCTGGGCTGTAAGCTCCAGAATGGTCCAAATACCCATGTAGATGGTCTTAGGCTCTACAGCAGCGGTTCTTGAGATCCACAGGTTGAGAACTGCTAGCAGGGTCCCATAAGACCATTGGAAAACCCAGATATTTACATTACGATTCAAAACAGTAGCAAAATTAGTTATGAAGTAGCAATGAAAATAAATTTATGGTTGGGGGTCACCACAACATGAGGAACTGTGTTAAAGGGTCGCGGCATTAGAGAGGTTGAGATCTTTTTTAAAGCCCAATTTTATTAAAAAACGTATTATCTTGCAATTATGGAATTTCTTTTCCTGCAATGAATATGTATTACCCAACTAATTATTATTAGATAACAAATCATGATAATCCAAAGCTGGGTAACATCTACTGTCCTCCAGTACCAGCCTGTGGCCCTGGATCCTGGACTGGGCTTCTATAGACAGAACACAGTGGTGTCGGACACAGGAATCCCAGGTACAGGGGCCTCTGATTTAAACTCTGCGTATCTCTACTATGGTAAATCAAGTAGTGGCCAACTGATAGCAGGACAAACTACTCCAAAAGTGATTTCTCCTGATTTTCTTTTCTCTGAACATGAATCCATGTTTCCACTTCTTTAATGGTCTGCAGTTTCATGATTATGTTCAGCTAAGCTGGCAGTTCGTCTCGTTGCAGTCACACCAGCGGCCGGAGCAGCAGCAGTCTGCCCCAGGAGGAAGGACCTCAGTGACCCAGTTAGCTCAGGTACAGGTACTTCCATGTTCCGTTTTCTTGCCATGAAAAGCAGTGATCCTGAACATTTGAATCTCTATTCACTCCCTTATTCTAGAGTACTAACTTGAAGTGTTACTATGGAAGAGGTTAGAGACAGAGACAGGCCATGTCGTCTGTCTACCCTGTTGTGAGATTACCATGATGGCCCATACTAAAGAGCTGCTCTGCTAAGGAAACACAGGGGTGGCCTACAGTGCTAGCCTTTAAGTGTGATAAAGAATTTACCACTTTCCCCAAAAAAGGAATAAAGAGAAGAATTTTGGGAACTGTTTTAAGACAAATATCAATATAAATTTGAAGACAAATCATTAATAGTTTCTATACAAATTTTTAGTGCTAAGATCTCAGCTAGGATGTGTGGAAACCTGGAGGATTCAACTTTTCACATACACTTCCCCTCTCCCTTTGCAGTTCACTATGGCCAGAGCCTTAAACCTGTTCCTTGGGCCTAATAACTGGTGTGTGCTCTGCTGGGAGCTCCCTGGGAACTTTCTGTTCACTGCAGTCCTAGCTGCACTCCACAGCAGGCTCTCAGGCCAACGGCTTACAGTTTTCACAGAATCCTACATGGAATTTGTCAATATTCAAGGATAAATTTTCTTTTTAATGTATCAAACTGTTCTAAAAGTGGTATAAAGAAGAAAATATGAGTCCCCCCCCCCCGCCCCCCCCCCCCCCCCCAGCTTACCACTAATTCAAAATAAATGGACATCCATAGGATAAAGACCTTTAGTTGCCTGACAGGAAAATGTAAGTCTCTTGTCCAGCAGCAGGGCAGACTTCACGGTGCACAGTTTGTAGCCTCATATTTGCATTGGGGTTAAAAGTTAATTGCATCCAAGTGGCTAAGGACGGTAGAGGCACAAAAATGTAAGGAACAAGGCAGGGTGTGATATTCTTCTTTAGGAAATGTCATCTGCTATAAAAGGTATAACCATATCCCAGCTTATTTACATAGTAGACAAGAACCATGTACAAACCAGAAAAAACATCAGAGTGAGTGTTCAGATATGCTTCTTGTTTGCTTTGATAAAATTTTTTGGAAAGCAATTTAGCAATATAGATCCAATTTTATGCCATATCTATTACCTATAATTATATTTCTGCTACAGAAACATACATGTAAGGATGCTGTTCACAGTGTTGCTTGTAGTAACAAAATTGGAAACAACATAAATGTTTACTGATAGGATACTGAGTGGTTAAAGTGTGAAATAACCATGATGTGACAAAAATGCTGTCAATAGAAGTGATGTATAAATATCCCTATCTATTAACATGGAAAGATATTCATAGTCATTACATTTTTTAAGAGATTACAAAAGCATCATGTATGACTTGATTTTTGTAGTAAACACACACACAACACGTCTGGAAGGAGATAAACTAACATTCTAACACAGTCACTCTTCCTGGAGAACAGGTATTCATGTTACTTTCATTTTTCTTCTTTCTACAGTCAGGTAGTCTGCAAAGTTACTTTTAATTTACAAAAATAAATTTCTAGCATATAGATAGTTCTTAGAGAACTGTCAGTTGATACATATACACCAAACCTTCCCATCCATAGAAAAGGCATAAAACCACCTACTTAACAGAATTTGTGTGAGAAGTAAAGGAGATGTAGGTGGACCCCAAGCTGGTGCTATCGTCATTAGGTCAGTGGTGCTCTATCTTCTAAACTGCCAAGCAGAGTCAGACTTTTATTTAAACTCTCCTAATTTAAATATTGGCAACATATTTACTTAACGGGTTTTAAAACATTGCAAGTTAACAAAGATATACAAATGGAAAACAGGCATATAAAGAAAGTGCTCAACATTATATGATTTCATTTATATGACTAAGGTATGAAGAATACAGCACAGTGGTTGCTGGGGAGGGGGGGGTGAGACTAAGAGTTTGACAACAAAGGTAGGTTGTAGGGGGAGGGGATGGAAATGTTGTGTATCTTGATTGCCCTCATAGTCATATGCCTTTCTGAATTTGTCAACTCTCGTGGACAGGACCAGAAAAAGACATGGGGCTTTGGACGGTCAGTGTGTGGCCATTCTTTATTATCTTCAGAACCCATTTTCAAATGAACTGCTCTCACCCATTCCCCCAAAGTGAGGTGGGAATGAAAAACTAAGCTAGTGGAGTTCATTTACTGATAGGTTTCTTATCAACCCACGTAAGGTTATCAGCATAGTATTCTTTATTAAAACAGGGTCTTAACTTTGCAAATCACATCATTAATATACTCCATATACCTAAGGATACAAGTTTATCTCACTTCTTATGTATATTAAGAAACTTTAAGTAAAGGAACCCTATAGAGCTAATTATAATTAACATTTTTATAATTAATTATAATTAATTATAATTAACAATTAACAAATAAATATTTTTGGTATATATTTCCCTAATCTTTCCTTCAGGCAGTTTTTCTGTTATTCACTCTGTTGCTTTTGCCTGTAATCTCTAATAAACCACTCTTCTGGAATCCCCATAGTCTATCCTGGCATCAGAGGAGCTGCCCCTAGTCCACAAACAATCTGCATGGAATGCTGAAGAATTAGGCTCCTTTCTCCGCTTCTGCCTCATGGATCAGAATTTCCCAGCATTTGTGGAAGAGGTGGAAAAGGAACTAAAAAAACTGACGGGGTTGAGAAATTAACACTCTGTGTACATATAGAATTAAGAAACTTGACAAATGCTTCCTCTTTAAGACTAGAATAAAGAATATTATTCCAAACATCTTTTATCAATGTTTTATTTTTAAAAACCGGTGAATCCACTTTTCTATACATCATTGCACATCAACAATTACACAAAACATGAGTACATGCATGTACGGTTACATACTGAGTGAGAGAACCCCATTGGGTGAGAAAATCTACACTCAACCATTAAATCAATGTGAAGAAGAAAAAAAAACATAGTGTTAACCACAAAGTATATCTAGTTCATAGAATACCATGCTAGAACATGTCAAGGTCACTGAAAACTAAAGGTAAATTAGAAGTATGTCTTAATTAAATGTACAACAAGGTTCAAGAGATCAGTGCAAAAGGATATAAGAATTTACATGATTCAGCAAACAACAAAATAATCACTTAAAAAGCAATCATACATATATACTGAAATTCATTATAGTCATTCAATGGACTATTCCAGCTTCTTATTAGAATCATTGGTTAAGCCATTAAAATTATAGATTTCAGTTTATATTACTTTTGTACCAGAACCGCACAATTTCCTCAACTGACAACATACAATAAGAAATGAATATCAGCAGCTTAAAACTGAAACAAGCATTTTATTTTGTATTTCTCCAACCCCCCAAAATATAAATATATAGATATATATATTTATATACTGTATTTATTTTTAGGTTTTGCTTGTACTTTACAAAAATGTATTACTAGATGGCAGCAGTGCATTTTGCAAATTAACAGTCGCAGTAAGTAAAAAATGGCGCATGCATGATCCTATCCTCAGAGGACCTTTTCACTTCTATTTAAATACTTTAATAAAGGAAAAGGAAGCAACATTCACAGCACATCAAGCCCAAAATAGTTTACACCTTCTACACTGAAGCATTGTTTAAAATGTACCTGCAAGGTCACCCTTACAGGAGAGGCTAAATAAGGCATGCTTTAGACAGTTGTGGTGGTGTTGCTCATTTAAACGGGAGAGAACCAAAAAGGTCCAAGCAGAATATTTAGCAGATCATGTTGCCATCAGTTTCAGGAACCTAAAGATCTGTAAAGAAAAAAGAAAAGAAAAAAGAGTATTTGGAAATTAAAAGCCTAACTTAAGAACTAAGTGCCACACAAAACAAGGTTTTGTTTCAAAGAGCATGCTCAGGGATGCGGAGTGAAATTCTGATCTCCATGTGCCGGACAGGAAGGCACTGGGGCTAGCTGTCCTAGCTACCAGGCCTTGCCTTGCCCTCAGAAGCAGAGAGGGACTAACTGGCCTCCAGGAATATCCCACCTAGCAAGATGAGAATTTAACTTTACCTCTTTTAACATATATAAGTAAACAGTAGCACAAAGTGTTATTTTGAAACATACATATTCTGAAATGGCATTTATGAAAATATGTGAAACAATGCAGCTGAAAAAATGGTCCTTTTCAGCTGCTATATAATGGGTTCCCACCAGTCTGAGCCGCTCTGAAATCAACAAAAAGATCTTGCAGCATAACACCAAATACTGAAAAATTTCTAAGAAGATCAACAGAGTCATGCTCATTTCAATAAAATTTTTAAAACTTCTGAAGAAGGCCATACTTACATTAAAAGTAGTACTTAATTTGTGTTTCTCTGGCGCAAGTTTTTATCTTTGTGATTGTTGGTAGAGTTGGTTTTCCTTTGGAGGAAAAATTATATTACAAGAGTTAAACTCAAAGTCAGGAGCAACTTTTGGAAAGTATAACACATGGAAATACAGGGACTCTTTCACTTACTGCCATCCCTGGTGTAGTGAGACAGTTTACTGCACAATATTAGTACATAAAAATATTCCCTGGATAAAGTGCCTACACATCTTCAATTAGTAGATCCCTTTGACTCTCAAGTTAAAGAATATACAGGTAACTTTCCCTTTGATTTATAAACTATAGTTACTATATAGGTTACAATAAGTTTTTTTTTTCCCCTCTATTGAGCGCCATTCTTTTCTCAAATGATAAATGATACTCAATTATACAGAGGCAGCTCTGGGTCCTCTGGCACATCTTGGAGCACTATTTGGTCTCCAACTCTAGGAAATTCTAATCCTGGATTGATCCAAATTTGCAATTCCATGTTCTAGATACACGTATTTGTTAATGGAGCCAGACAGTATGGAACTTGAAGTCTCAGATATACTGGTCATTTTTCCCATAATTTAAGCATAGGGGATATGCAGAATTTTAAACAAATGGTATTCTACTTTATATTGCTACTAAAATAGCCTGCCCATCAGCCACCTGCATATCAAGCTGCTGAGTTTGCACTGCAACATTCATTTCACTCTTCCCTACAATCTTAGCTACTCCACCGATTAAAACATGAATGCAAAATAATTCCATCAGAAGCTAGTCACTCAATGTCCAATAAAGTACTTACATTGGCCCAGCTGGTTCATCGTCTACACAGGTGTTCAGTTTTGGGGTTTTTTTAGAATCCATTGATAGGAGAAGAAAGGAGAAAAGTGTGAGATTGCATATGGATTAACAGAACAACAAACGTCAAGTGGTAAAAAAACATAGCATTTATTCAAGGCCATTCCATCTGGAGGTGCAAAACACTCATGGAGTTGTTATTTCTAGATTCAAGTTTTTAATGGCAGAGATGTTTTTTCAATGGTTTTAGTTAACACTTTGAATGCTTGTCATGAAAAACTGCAACTATAGCGGACAGATAGGCTGCAATGTAATTGTACTCATCTTGTCCCCAAGTTCCAGTGGTTCACTCTTAAACAGATGAGAAGACAAACCAACATTTCAGTTGTAAAATCCTGCTGTTTGTTTTCTTATGGTGAATGCATGTACAATTTTAGCTCAATCCTACAATGTAGATGGATGTGTATGTTCTATACATTTAGCCACACATCCTCACTTCCCCAAAGGACACTGTTCCTGCTGTTTTGAGTCTGTAGTCTGGAAAATAAGATTGAGGAAGAGGAAGCCATAATAGGTCAACCAGGGTCAGCCAGGCTGGGCCATGCCAACAACAAGTGTAAGCAATAAGAGGGTGTTCTGTGACACAGCAGGGAAAACTGAGAGGTGGTGACATCCCTCTGGAAAAGACTTCAGATACAGACGGGCTCACTCTTGTGCCCTGGCCAAAACCAGAACCCAAACCCAGATGAGCCAGAGATCTTTTCTTTTTTTAATCAAAAGCTTCCATTATTTGAGTTTAGACGCCTTCTTAAATTGGTATTTTATTGTTCTGATTTATAAATTTTTCTTCCCTATTTCAACTAAGGGCAACTTGGTCCCATTTAAGCAGGGATATACATATGTAGAATTTTTTTTTAAGGCCCACTAAGGGAAGGGAACAAGTAAGTGCTCTTAGTTTCTTTTTATTTTACAAAAGTCTGGTAGATTAAATGATTCAGAATGGTTTGGTTTCACTGAAGGCTTCTGGAAAAACTCTCAGCAGGATTCCACAAGGGGGCTTGGTGCACATGAAGCAGTTATGGAGATCACAGTCTCAGTGCAGGCGTCCGCAGGAGCACACGTCAGGAGGAATGTCTGTCAGAGGGAGACATTGCTCCACCTGTTCCTTTGAGGCAATGGAGAGGCAAAGCCACTGCCAGCACACACAGTGACTGGAGCAAAACAGATTTAAAAAACAAAACAAAAACTAACCACAAACCAACAACTTATTAGCCAAAACCACAGGCTAGCAACACACCAGTGTCCACAAGATTCCACTATTGACAACAGTACTAGCAAACAGATACAGAGAACAAACTAAGACTTAAGCACACCCCGACATCTGTGTGCTGTGTATGCAGTGAAGATATACAAAAACACGGCAGATACTAACACACAAGCCCAGCCTAGATCCTCCCTCACCTGACACCCTAATGCTCTCAGAATCCTGGCCACGCCAGCTCAGCTACATGCTAGGAACTAAGCACTCAGGGAATTAAAGTTAAAGACACAGAAGCAAACTCAGAATATTTTTAGTGCTCTGGCTGTGAACCCAAATACTCAAAATTCTAAAGCAAGACAGCGATTCAAGAATACCTTCCATCTATCCCAACTTTAAAAGAAAAAGCAAGGGAGAGGGTATTGCAACAGCCAAGCTAATTCTTTTTAAAGCATGACGCTATCAGCACCAACCCCAGCAGTCACACCACAACTTTTCTTTCTTTTGCAGAGGATATGCCCTGGCGTCTGAGGAAGGTCCAGTCCATAACGTGCAAAGTGCTGCAGTAGGGATTGTAGCAACAGTGGCCCTGTGAAGCCGCCATGCCTACGTGTGGGAACAGCTGTTGTTCACAGTCGTGTCTAAATCTCATAAGCCCCATCATCTCTCTCCCCAAATCCACTTTCACATTTACAAAGAGCTTCATGTCCCCTATGTTCCTGGACTGACAGCAGCACCACTCTCCCTTACAGGTCAGACAAAAAACAACTTGACCCTCACAGGGAAATCAGGAAGGGGAAAAAACAGAACTACAAAAACAAGGTACAAAAATCAAACTAAATGAGGATTTTAAACAGCAAACTGAAATCCAAGTTAGTTGTGAAAGTGAATGAAGTAAACTTGAAGTGTTAACATTATGAACTATGCACTGTATAGACTGAAGCGGAGATTAAACAAACTCCAAAAGCATGCATATCGCTCACTTACCACCATGTTTTAAGGGTTTGATGCAATTGAGGGGGGAAAAAAAAGAAGTCATAGTAACCGACAAGTATCAACATACCCCCAAACCCTCAGGCCAAAAGACAGCTGCTTAAACAATGACTGTCCTCTCCATCGGGGTAATACAGCCATTAGCTAGGAGAGAGAAAGAGGGCTGGGGAAGAATGGAAACAAGATGCTTCTGGAATCCATCTTATGAGTGAAGTTCCTGGTGGAGCTGTTGCACACACTGATTTCTCTGCATCTGGTCTTCCCAACCAAATGCACTGTAGCACTCAGGGCCACCTCACAAAGTAGGGATAACAGATTACCTGATACATTATCACCTCCAAAAAGATGGCTTTAAGTCAAAATGACCAGAGTGTACTATCTGGTCAAAGCTCCTTTTTCACTGCCTTTATCTCATGAAGGATGGGGTTTTATGGTTTCTAAACCTCTAAATCTGCCTGATCATAGCAGAGTAGATTAACCAAATGAGAGATTAGTTACTTCCAATTTCCTTCCTTATGTGGTCCTATTGTTTTTCCTCAGTAAGGTAACTTGTTACTTTACTTGATCCTAATGACCCTAATGACCCTTAGTTAAGAGATAACGAATGTGTATTCTACATGTTATTCTAAAAAGCTGTATCTTTTGCCCTGGCCAGTGTGACATCCTCCCATACACCCAGAGGTTGCTGATTTGATTCTTGGTCAGGGCACATGCCTGGGTTGCAGGCTCAATCTCCAGTTGGGGACACATAGAAGAGAGCCAATCGTTTCTCTCTCCCTCTTCCTCTCTCTGTAAAATCAATTATTTATATATATAATTTTTTTTTAGAATCACATTTTATTTTTCAACATGGTAAATCTTCATATGCTACCAAATGCTTTATCCAACTAATAGATTTTAGAGTTTGGATATATCAGAGCCTCTAAAAATACCTCTCCCCCCACTCCAAGCATCTTCTCTATCATAACTTAATGGAAGAGTCCCTTTAATTGACATAAAAATTATCCCCCTGCCGAAACTGGTTTGGCTCAGTGGATAAAGCATCAGCCTGCGGACTGAAAGGTCCCGGGTTCGATTCCGGTCAAGGGCATGTACTTGGTTGTGGGCACATCCCCAGTAGGGGGTGTGCAAGAGGCAGCTGATCGATGATTCTCTCTCATTGATGTTTCTGACTCTCTATCCCTCTCTATAAAAAATCAATAAAATATATATATTTTTTAAAATTATCCCCCTAATGTGGAAGTAGGAAACTCTGTGATATCAGCACTTTTCCTAAATTTCATTTGAGGTCACTGAAATGTCCAGTAAGCTGTAAGGTCCCCACGACCAAGCCAATCCATCCCATCTCCTCAGAGGACTGGGGAGGGGTTTTGAAAGCACACGCTAATGTTCTCTAGGTTCAGTCAGCAGGGAACCCACACAGAATATGTGCTCCAAGCATGTGTTCCATTACAAAGATGGATGGAAGACTAGAGGAATGCTGGCTGGACCTAGTCTTTTAGAGAATTACCATTTAATGTTTTCAGAGAATGAAGTCAAGAGGTAAGTAAAATGAAAAAACAAAGGCCTTATTTGGCTCCATGATTCACCTGTAACTGAAAACACTGAAGGTAAAAGGTGATTTGCAGATCATATACCTATATAAGACAACCAACTGTGCATGAAGAGACCATAACAAATGTTTCATTTATAAGATATCCTGAGTATACACCAGTACACAAAAACACATGCCTGCCCCACCCCACCCCCCATTTTTCTTTTTTCTGGAAGCAGCTAAATGTTAATCTCAGCATTTTCTATGTGAGAAACCTAAAGCAATATTTGCTTTTCTAGTGAAACATTTAGACTAAACTCTTAAGTTCAAATTTGTGTTTATATATTTTTATATTACTTACTTAATTGCTTTTCCAATAATGAGTTACCAAGAATCCACAAACATGCCCTACCTAATAAATACTATGAGTTTTATATGAATTTTTGAGTATGAAAAAAGTTCAGTGAGTCAGAATTAAATCATAGGTATATCTTGATAATGAAGTACCTATTTGACAGAGAAAAAGCATGATGGACTTATGAAAATTCCATTTCATAATACAGTGGAACCTCAATTCTCGAACTTAATTCATTCTGGAATGCTGTTTTAGAAGAGATTTATTTGAAAACTGAATCATTTTTTTTCCTGTGAGAATTAATGTAAATTGATTGTTTCAATCTTTCTTATATACAGTATGTATCTAATGTACTGTTTAATCTATAAACAAATACTTCTTAAATTTATGGAACCACCCCCTACTAGCCTAATCGAATCACTTTCAGCACACATTCCAGGGGTGTCTTTCAGGTCAGCATGCAGCACCCTTGCTTTCTCCCATATCATTCATTACCTCTGAAACGCTATCACCGACAAACTGATTTTCACTTATCCAAATCAACAATTTTTCTACCTCTTCAATTGCCTGTAAAAATTGTTTCATGGGCACTCTCACATCCTTAGCAACAACAGCACTCTTGATGGCCTCTTTATGTTTTCAAATTGTGCTCATCCTCCATTTCCCCAGCAACAAAGGCAAAAAAGAAAAAGAAAGTATTTATAGCACAATTTTCTGAGATGTTAACAATAGCAGGTTAAGCAGTAAACTGACATACACTCTATTATCTCTTTTGTGGCCTGAGAGATGCTTTTTGTCATGCTCATGTATCAACATGGGAGGGTTGTCAGGTTGAGAATCGAAATTTTGTTTGACAACCAAGACATTACTTCAGTGAACAACATAAAGTAGTTGAGAACCAAATTGTTCGAGATGGGAATTGTTTGAGAACCGAGGTTTGACTGTAACATAAATAAGTCAACACAGAGCCACTGTTGATTGGTTATCTGACAGATAAAAATTTCTCTCTAAAACTCCAAATTTCTATCAGACATGTTGTTTTGAAATCATTCATTACAAAAAGGAGTGTATGCTTATTTCTGTGAGTTGGGGTTGGGGGAGACATAAGAGAAGAAAGCATATGCAGTGCATCTGCTCTCATACAAATTGTATAGAAATTGAGGGGAAACTGACTAAAAAAGAAAAAACCACAGCATCAGGAAAACTCGCTGAGGACAATAAACTTTATTTTTTAATGATTACTTCCAGGACAGAAGAAGAAAAAGAGGTGCAGGCAGAGGGACGAGGAGAAAACTATGGGATGGAAATGCTGAAGCAAGGGCAGGGACATGGAGATGGACAATGAAGCCTGGACCATGCTAGCAGTCAGGGAGGTACTGAAGAGAAGGCAAACATTGCAGTGACTCCAGCATCCCAGATTTTTCCACCCCAATTCAACAACAAAAAGTAAAATCTGCTTGCATTATTCTTCCAAGAGATTGGAGCAAGATTTTACTTTGCACTTACCCTGTAGTACTCTCTTAGGTAGGTTTCATTCATTGTCTATAATAATTTAGCTTAAAAGAAGTAGTTTCTCTCCAAGAAGCCGTGCAGAAGATTTGCTGGCCACAGATGTCACCTACAACAAACTAGCCCCATTTGAGTTCAACCACCATGGAGCTCTTAAAAAAAAGAGCTGCTTCCCCGGTGTGAGCACATGTCAGATCAAAGTACTACAACCCATTTCTCAAACCCAACCTGAAAGCCTTCCACATACGCTGGAAGCAGCCTAGTAAAAGAAGTGCTTCTCACAGGAAGACTGGAACCTCTGCCCAGGCTGCATGCTAAGCCAGTGTCACTGCCAAGGGAGTGGCAGCCAGCCTCGTCTTAAAACTTAAAAAAACTGGTTTTGAAGCCCGTACCCGTCTTTTTCTAACTGACTTTTTGCTTCTCAACATTTCCAAAGGGAAGACTGATAATGGCATTACTTAGTAACTCAAAATCATTTCTGAGGGGATTTAAAAAAGGCCTTTTTGGGCTGAGGCATAACTGCTTCCAAAGAGCCAATGCTGAAACCAGATAGTCAACTTGTCCCTAACTCTGCCTTGGGAGTCCTAGTTTGTAGCAGGAAGAAGAAAATATAGAGGAAAAGCATAATACATACATGAAAATCCCAAGAAAACAATTGTATTTCATAGAACAGTTCTATGGACTTAGAAGGAAAGTAAAAATCCTTGGAACACTTATGTTGCAGGGAACTGACTCATTTATTTACAAAGGCCTATATGCTTCCAGCCTAAGTCTACCCCATCCCTCCATCTAGATCACTGCTGAATTTACATCTGGAGAGGAGTTCACCATGTCTTCCCATGTGCATTGTTAGTTTTAACAAAACACCTTTCCACCAGCTTCACTCTAATACTCACTCTACTTAACACAGGCAAAGAGAATTAGAAATTGCTGAAACAAAAGGAAAAGAAGGGGAAATAAATGGCTCTTGCTCTCAAATCTATCCTTCCAAATAATTGGGAATCACTGCATTTCTTCAGGACTGCAGTCTATGAGAGCACAGACTTCCCTTAGTGCTCTCCCTAACACACAGGGTAGGTGGTACAGTTCCACTGTCCAGCCACAGGGACAAGGACAATAAATAATACCACAGTGCACAAGCATAGCCCAGGACTGTCGAATTAGAGCTGACTTCTTCACATCACTCAGAGTCAGCCTCCACTGAACTTAAGTGCAGACCCTTCTAGCCTAGTCAGTGACAGGCAAGTGGTGGTAATAGCAGGCTGGCCAATTAATTTGCTTTTACTGGTGATGCTATAGGGCAGGAAGGTGGAGATGAGAAGCTAATTAGAAATCTGAACAACTACTGATCCAAGTGTCCATCAGTAGCTCCCCCCAACTATAATCAATTGGGTTAGAAACTGAACATCTATGACAAAAAACACACAGAAATGCCTCAGGACTTTCCTGATTCTAAGCATGTCCAACAATCTAAGATTCTTATTCTTTCCAATGCTTAATGCTTAACAATTCTCTATAGCTCTGTTGCTAAAATCAACCCTTCTCTGACCCTAGGTCAGCTTTGGGGAGGGGGGAAAGTAGGAAGGGTGCTGCCTTTGATATGAACTTCAGGTGTTACTGCTTGGGTTGGGGGTGGGAGGGTGCTGGTTTTACCAAGAATGTTCAAAACCTATTGAAAGAACCAACCAAGAGAACCAAAGGCTGGCTTGTTCCAATAGCTTTTCCTGAGAACAGTCTGATTAAATGTGGGCAGTGAGTGACCTCAGGGGTTACATCAGTGTGTCACAACCAATTAGATACCTTAAGTCTGCCTGAAAGGCCATGTGGCCTGCGATCTTGGGGTGGCTTCTAGGCTTGACTTGGATTCTCCTCAAGCTCAATCTGCCTGATGATCTGTATTGGAGGAGGACAGAGCTGAACAAAAAAATCGATAGCTGCCCATTTCCCACATGGGGCCTAAAGTGCAGATAGGACTGGGGTCTAGAGAACACGTAAGTGGAAGCACAGAGCTAATATTAGAGCTCTAGATGCCTAATTTTTGGGGTAGTGGATGAGAAACCAATAAAAGAATTTTCCTTCTCTCCTTTTGGGATTGAATCCCAACATCTTTAGATACTACCCAGCAAAACCACCTTAACATTATAGCTATTTTGCAGGGATGCCCTTACCGTCAGGAACTTCATCAGGTCTCTTTCTCTTCTCGTACACAACAATGATCACCACAAGGATGATGATTTCAGCCAGGATTCCCAAGAAAGGCCAGAGTGGGGCCAGGTGGCTCCGTACCCTGAGGATGGTGACTTCGGAGTGAGTACCAACTGAGTTGGTGGCATTACATTGATACACGCCAGGGTCCTCTGTGATCTGGAGGTTCATGATGCTCAACTCAGTGTAATTTTCCTTGTTAATGATGAAGAAGCGGCCGGAGTTATTAGCAATATCCTGCTCAAGGGCAAAAAAAGTGAGAATACACAAAGATGAAAATAATTGACTTAGAATAAGTGATCCAAGAAAACCACAAGATTTGTCCAAAAACAGATGTTAGGAAATTGCTGAAATCACTATCTAGAAAAACTTGAAAGCATTTTACTCAGCACTCCACTAAATTTAGGCCATTCAAACAAAACGGTTTTTAAAGGCATTAACCTATGATATATAGCTTGGCAGCAAGAGGAAGTACCAATGTTTGATTTTAAATATTTTTCAAAATGTAACAG
The DNA here is from genome assembly GCF_964339955.1 of Pipistrellus hanaki. NCBI lineage: Eukaryota > Metazoa > Chordata > Mammalia > Chiroptera > Vespertilionidae > Pipistrellus > Pipistrellus hanaki. Next base: position 99,630,666 of record NC_140503.1, on the reverse strand, counting down.
ACTAGAGACCTGATGCACAAAATTTGTGCACAGGGTGGTGGGGGAGGAGTAGTGTCCCTCAGCCCAGCCTGCACCCTCTCCAATCTGGGACCCATTGGGGGATGTCTGACTGCCTGTTTAGGCCAGATCCTGATAGGCAGTCGGACATACCTCTTACAATCCAAGACTGCTGTCTCCCAACTGCTCGCCTGTCTGCCTTCCTGATTGCCCCTAATCACTTCTGTCTGCCAGCCTGATTGATGCCTAACTGCTCCCTTGCCAGCCTGTTTACCCCTAACTACCCTCCCCTGCAGGCCTAGTCACCCCTAACTGCCCTCCCCTGCAGGCCTGGTCCCCCCACAATTGTTCTCCTCTGCAGGCCCGGCCACCCCCAACTTCTCTCTTTTGCCGGCCTGGTCACCCTAAACTGCCCTCCCCTGCAGGCTTGATCACCCCCAACTGCCCTCCCTTGCAGGCCTGGTCCCTCTCAACTGCCCTCCCCTGCTGGCCATCTTGTGGCGACCATCTTGTGTCCACATGGGAGCAGGATTTTTGATCACATGGAGGCAGCCATCTTATGTGCTGGAGTGATGGTCAATTTAAATATTACTCTTTTATTAGATAGGATAGAGGCCTGGTGCGTGGGTAGGGGCTGGCTGGTTTGCCCTGAAGGGTGTCCCAGATCAGGGTGGGTGTTCCCTTGGGGTGTGGGGCGGCCTGGGTGAGGGGCATATGGTGGTTTGCAGGCCAACCATGCCCCCCGGCGACCCAAGCAGAGGCCCTGGTATCTGGAATTTATTTACCTTGTACAATTGAAACTTTGTAGCCTGGAGTGAAGCCAAACTTCCTGCTTGCTCCGTGGCTGCAGCCATTTCTGTTGGGATTTATGTATCTTCTATAATTGAAACTTTGTAGCCTTAAGTGGAGGCCTAGGCAGGCCAGGGCAGATGGAAAGCTTGGCTTTCTCCATTGCTGGGGAAACCCTCCCTCCCACCTGCTCTCTGTGGCTGTAGCCATCTTGGTTGGGTTTATTTGCATATTTGTTCCTGATTGGCTGGTGGGGCATGGCTGGTGTGGGGGGGGGTATGGTCAATTTGCATATTACTCTTTTATTAGATAGGATACTTAAGATTCCATAGTCATGAGAACAGGAGATGAAAATACCTATTGAGGAAACCCCAAACTGCTCTGACCAAAGCTCAAAGGTCTTCCCACCAGGGCCCAATAAAGAAAAATGGGCATATCCTTGCTAGCACTGCAAAATTCTAAATGTCTTGTTGTTCTTTCAGAGCCTGCTCTGAAAGACTAAATGCAGTATCTTCACCTCTCCATTCCTCATACAAATTCCCTTATTAAAGGGTTTCTGAAATGTAGTCAGGTTAGTCCTTATCAACACCTAAAATAATATTATTGAGAGGTCAAAGAATGTGAAGAAAAATTGACTTTTTTTTTTTTAAATCCTCATCCAAGGATATTTTTTCCATTGATTTATAGACAGAGAGAAATGGAAAGAGGAAGGGGGGGAGAGAGGAGAGAAAGAAACATCGAACTGAGGGAAACACGTTGACTGGCTGCCTCCCACATGCACCCCGGCAACCAAGATACGTACCCATGCCTAGAAATTAAACCCATGACCCTTTGGTCCACAGACAAATGCTTTAACAACTGAGCCAAACCAGCCATGGCAGGACTTATAAGTTTTTAATAAACTAGATTTGATCCTTGGTTTTGTCACTAATTTATCTTGGTTAAAAGGTAACCTGGAAGAAGCTGGATTTGATGGTCATCAGAAATGAAAAATGATAATTAACAAGTACAACTGATAAGTATAGTGTTGGGCATACAAGGACTGGGAACAGAAGGAATATATATGACACTTCTCTGACAGAAAAGATTAACCAAACATCAGTGAGTAAGAGAGAAACTAAGAGTTTAAAGCTTTGACTTTCCCAATACCATCAAGAATCATGCCACAGGGCAGGTGTCTCTATGGCTTAACAGGGGAGTTTTACCAAACATTCAAAGAATAACATTTATACTCCTCAAACTATTCATAAAAAATCCAAGAGGAAGGAACACTTCCAAACTCTTTTTATAAGGCCAGCATTATCCTAACTCCAAAACCAGACAAAGAGAAAAAATTACAGGCCAATATCCCTGATGAACATAGATGCTAAAATCCTCAACAAAATATTAGCAAATTGGATGCAGCAATATAAAAAAAGTTCATACACCATGACCATGTGGGATTTATTCCAGGGAAGCAAGGCTGGTACAACGGGTACAATGTTTGCAAATCAATAAGTGTGATACATCATATAAACAAAATGAAAGATAAAAATCACATGAGCATATCAATAGACACAGAAAAATCATTCCACAAAATCCAACACCCATATGTAATTAAAACTCAGCAAAGTGAGAATAGAGAGAGTATATCTAAACATAATAAAGGCCATATATGACATATAACCAACATCACACTCAATGGTCAAAAACTAAAACCATTTACCCTAACAGGAACAAGATAGGGATGTCCCCTTTCAACACTCCTATTCAACACAGTCCTGGGAGTCCAAGCCACAGTGATCAGACAAGAAGAAGAAATATAAGGCATACAAATTCAAAAGGAGGAAGTAAAACTCTCATTATTCGCAGATGATATACTGTACATAGAAATCAGAAAACACTAAAGACTCCATCAAAAAACTACTAGTTTTAATAAATGAATTTGGCAATGTAGCAGGATAAAACAATACCCCAAAATTGATGGCTTTTTTTATACACCAAAAATAAATTCTCAGAAAGAGAAACTAAACAAACAATCCCATTTACCATTGCAACAAAAAAATTAGGATAATTAGGAATAAACTTAACCAAGGTAGTAAAAGACTTGTACTCAGAAAACTACAGGACATTGAAAAAAGAGATAAAAAAAAAAGTAGAACAATCTACGGTATGCATTGAATGGTAGAATTAACATAATTAAAATCTCCATACTATATAAGGCAATCTACAGATTCAATACAATCTCTATTAAAATACCAATAGCATATTTCACAGATCTAGACTAAATACTCCAAAAACTATGAAACCAAAAATGACCATGAATAGCCACAGCAATCTTGAGAAAGAAAAACAAAGTTAGAGGGATCACAATACAAGGTATCAAGTAATACTACAAAGACACCAAAATCAAAAACAGCCTGGTTACTGACTAAAAAACAGGAATATAGATCAATGGAACAGAACAGAGATCCCCAAAATCGATCCAAGCTATTATACTAAATTAATATTTGACAAAGGAGGCAGGAACATACAATGGTGTCACAACAGTTTCTCCAATAAGGAAAATTGGACATGCAAACATGAAACCAGACCACCAGCTTACACCATACACAAGAATAAACTCAAAATGGATAGAAGACTTAAATATAAGTTGTGAAACCCTGAAAATCCTAGAAGAAACCACAGGCAGCAAAATCTCAGACATCTCTTGGAGCAATGTGTATATAGATACATCTACTAGAGGCAAAGAAAACTAAGGAGAAAACAAACAAATGGGACAACATCAAAATAAAAAATTCTGCACAGCAAAAGAAACCATCATCAAAATGAAAAGGAGCCCATTGCGTGGGAGAACATATTTGGCAATAATACATTTGATAAAGGGTTAATATCCAAAATATATAAGGAACTCATAATAGGATAAAGGCAAACAATCCAGTTAAAAAAATAGCAAAGTACCTAAATAGACACTTCTCCAAAGGGGACATACAGTAGCCCAGGAGACATAGGAAAAAATTCTCAAAGTCACTGATCATCAGAGAGATGCAAATTAAAACAACAATGAGGTATCACCTCACACTTGTCAGAATAGCTACCATCAACACATCAACAAATGACAAGTGCTGGTGAGTATGTGGGGAAAAAAGGAAACCTAATACACTGCTGGTGGGCATGCAGAGACTGATACAGTCACTATGGGCAACAGTATGGAGTTCCCTCAAAAAATTAAAAATGGAACTGTCATATGACCCAGTGATTCCAGTTCTAGGGATATATCCTAAGAAACACGAAATACCCAGTCAGAAAGAATGTATGTACTCCTCTGTTCATTTACAATAGCTCAATTTACAATAGCTAAGATCTGGAAACAGCCCAAGTGCCTATCAATGGATGAGTGGATAAAAAAGCCATGGCACATTTATACCATGAAATGCTTACACTATGCAGCAGTAAAAAAAGAAGAATCTCTTAGCCTTTGAGACAGCATGGAGAGTATTATGCTAAGCAAAATAAGCCAGGGAAAGACAAGAATCACATTATCTCACTCATATGTTGAATCTAATTAACAAAATAAACTGATTACAATAGAGATGTGGAAGCATGGAACAGAATGCTGAATCTCAGAGGGAATGTGGTGATGGATGAGTGAGTGGGAAGGGTTCAACCAAAGAACTTATATACATAAGACAATAGGATGGTGAAGGCCTGGAGTGGGTGGTGGGGGCGGACTAGAAGGAGTCAATGGGGGGTGGGGAAGGAAGAGGGCATATGTAATACTTTCAACAATAAAGATTTAATTTAAGCCCTAACCAGTTTGGCTCAGTGGTTAGGTATAGGCCTACTGACTGAAGGGTCCCAAGTTCTATTCAGGTAAAGAGCATGTACCTTGGTTGTGGGCATATCCCCACTAGGGGTTGTGCAAGAGGCAGCTGATTGATGTTTCTCTCTCATTGATGCTTCTATCTCTCTATCCCTCTCTCTCCCTTCCTCTCTGTAAAAAAAAAAAAAAAAAAAAAAAAAAAAAAAAATCAATAAAATTTTTTTAAAAAGATTTAACTTAAAGAAATAGAAAAAAATTCATCTAGATTATCAGCTTTTTTTTTTGCCAAAGGGCCTGGAAAGGGAATGGAAAATTATTACCCTCAGGATCTCTTTCTCTTAATAAATCTAAGATGTACTCTTGGGGGGGGGGGTGGGGAAAGAAAAAAGAATTATGCCAGATTCAGTTGGTCGTCCTGTGCACAGAAAGACTGGGTTTGATTCCTGATCAGGGCACATACCTAGGTTTGTGGGTTGGATTCCTAGTCGGGGTGTGTATAGGAGGCAACTGATCAATGTTTCTCTGTCTCTTAAAAAAATAAAAATAAAAAATAAAAAAGTATGTCTTCAAGTGAGGATTTAAAAAAAAAAAAAAAAAAGAATCATTAGGGAAAAAAAGTTTTTAACCTTTTCCTGGAACAGATACTGTCAGATTTCCAATTGCCCTTGGGTCTCATCAGGTTGCTTCAATTCCTAATCCTGTGTTTCAGAAATACGCTAACATTTGTTCTCTGCCTTGTCTTCCCCAAAACAGTAAGACCACTTAAAAACCATTATTTTTGTTAGGATAAACAGACTAGAACAGTGGTTGGCAAACACATTAGTCAACAGAGCCAAATATCAACAGTACAACGATTGAAATTTCTTTTGAGAGCCGAAAACCAACTTCTGCACCCGGGCCACAAAGTTTCAATCCCACTGCATGTGCGCACCCGCATGTGGTATGATCTGTGGATGAGCCACACTCATGTGGCTCGAGAGTCGTGGTTTGCCGACCACTGGACAGTAAAAGTTTAAGATTGGGGTTAGCTCTTTTAATGTCGTACCTTCAAGGCAAGCAGTCTAATCCCTTACCAGACAGTCAGCGTTAACAAATCATCCAAAGCGTTTCCATGCTGGACAGAAACTGTCACTGACCTCCAGATTCATGTTGCAACCATTCATATGACTGTAGAAAGGGTGACCAAAGCCATGCCCATATGGCAGTTGTAGCAGCTGGCCCAGATGTCTGGGCCTCCCCAGGCAAAAAAATCTAATAACCAGAGACCTCCTACTCACCATGAACAGACCGTTCTCCTTCCTGCGCCAGACCCACTCTGGGTGGGGATAGCCAACTGACTTGCAGTACATCATGGCATCCTGCCCTTCATTCTTGTTCTCGCTCCGTTTATGGCCAGTGATAGCAGGAGCAGCTGTGAGAGTGTTAAAAAGTTACCATGGGAGCCAGCTCTGAATGGGATACAAAGGCTCCACCTAATGGCTCAGAGCCTTGCTTCTAATATAGTCAGTCTTTAGGCTCACTCTCAAATTCAGCTTTGCTAATCTGCATTTCAGGTGAGAATAGAGCAATGGAACCAACCCCATCCCCTATCTCCCATCCACCAAAGCAGCACAAGCACACACCCGGTTAGGATTACTGAATGTGAAGTAAACCTACTTAAAGAGGGCACAGGCTTAACTGACCTAAAGTAAGCCATCCTTTAAAAATGAAAATAAGCTATTATCATCTCTTCTACCAGTCATGGTTTTTCTTAAAACACACTAACAATTATAGTTTATGTCCAATGTCATATATACCCTTAAGGAAATGAGGAATCTCTGAGATCAAACACCTAAAATTAAATCCTACTTTCAAGGTATGTATGAATTCCTGGAGAAGTTGTCTGATAAATATTAATGGCCAAGGCTCTGCCAGGAAAGAAGAAATCCAGGAAATGGTCTTCACAAAGGGAAGAAGGGAAGGGACAGGAGATTCAATCAGTGTCCCAAGAGATTTTACTTAACAGCTTAGGAATCTGACTTATGCATCTGATTTGTAGTAATCTCAATAAACCCAATCTTAGGGGAGTTTCTAAACATGCGAGGTGTCTTCTCTGCTTTCAGGAATCACTTAGGAAGAAATAAACAGCACCTATGATTTTAAAATTAGAAAAGTTTCAAGGATCCAAGAAGCCTGAGATGAAGGCTAATTCTTTGAAACTAGCCTTCTTTGATCTTAACTATATTTCCCAGCATAGTAATCTGAAAGCAATAAATTCAAAGTTGGGCCAGATATCGCTTTGTTGGCCAAGATGGGAAAGAGAATCAATAGGCCTGGTCCAAATTCCAGTTTTCCTGGTTCTTTAATTACTTTGTGCTTCAGTCCTGTACCCATTATCAAACAGAAACAATTCTAGCCCCTGCCTACATTGGATAGGTAAATGTCAATAAAACATTCATTTTGAGACTAAAAGCCTATGGAATTGTTATTGCCATATATCATGGACTGATCCCATGTTTCCCCTCTGACTGGCTTGGCTTTCTTGGCTTAAAAATAACCCAAAGTCCTGCTACTCTCAGATTGTGCTTTGCAGGTCAGCCCCAGAAGCACCAGGACAGGAATGGACTGAGCAATGCCCCAAGCTCTCTATAATCATTGCTTACCAAATAAGTCTGCTCAATACTACTCAGTGTGAGGTGTTTTCTAAATACGATGTTACAAAGGAAATGTCTTTTTGTTTTTCTAGGCAAAATTCCTCATTACAGGAGCGAGTGGGTCAGGCTGGCTCGATCTTGTTCCCACCAGGCCAAATTTCTCCCACAGTACTGGGCCACTTTTCAGTGGTCACCCTTCCTCAAAGAAAATTTATTTAGTCAATAGATATTAAAGACCATCTTAAGCACTTGAAGGAGTAAGCTCCATGGTAAAATACCATCATGGGAGAACTGGGTGACACAACAAGCAGAAGAACTACCACATCTTGCCTCTAGTTGACCCACTACATGCCAGATATGGCAGAGAGTTGTGGGGAGAAAGCCTTTCTAATAAGGTAAATTTTACCATAGTCATGAAGAAAATAAGGGTGTCGGCCACTCGTATCTGTGGGGAAACACTCCAAGTAGAGGGAAAAGCAAAATCCTGGAGGCAGAAATATGCTTATTATATATAAAGGGTAGCATGGGAGAAACACAGTAAGCAAGGGGAAGATGGCAGAATAGGAAATCAGAGAGAATGGAGCTCAGGTCAGATAGGACTTTGTAGGCCAGTGAAATGAGTGGCATTTACTCTGAATCAGCTGGTGAATAGTAAGTGTAGGAATGGAATGATCTGTATGTTTTAACAGGCTACCTCTTGCTATTATTATGTGGATGACAGTTGTAGAGAAACAACAGTGGAAACAAGACTAATCAGGTGCTATTACAGTAATCCAGGCAAAAGAGATGGTAGTTTGAACACGGGTAGTAGTAGAAGGGCGGAGATTCTGTATATATTTTATACATTAAGTTAATATGTTTGTTAATGGACTGGATGTGAGATGTGAGAGAAAAAGGAGTCAAGAATGACCCCATGATTTCTGGCTTGAGTAACTGAAAGAATTGAGTTTTCAGTTACTAAGATGAGGAAGATTGCAGAAGAATTAGGGTGCGTTGTTTGCTTATTTTTATTTTGTTTTGTTTGGGGATGCAGTAACTTAATGGTAGTAAAAACTAGGCATTTAAATTCTAGGACATGTTAAATTTAAAATGCTTACTGAACATTCAAGTGAAGCTGTCAAGTAGACAAGTAACAAGTATGAAGCTCAGGGTGGAGATACAAATTTCAGAAATCAGCTTACATGTAATATATCTTTCCACTTTCATTCTTCTTTGCCCCATGAAGAATACCCAATCTGGCCCAGTTATCTGACTAATTTCAAAAGTACTGTGAGTTCAGTACCATCAATTTTTGCCATGGGGACTCATCTCCAAGATTACATATCTGAAACACCTAAAACGCTAAAAGTTAAATTGGCTTAAGGCTCCACAGCCTCTAAAAGGTTGCTATTCTGAAAAGACAGAGACTTGAAGGTGAAGACGTAAAGAGAGGGGTTGAGATGGTCTTCCTTGGTGTTTAGGAGATCACCACTAGGAACTTAGTTAACTCCCATCACAGTTTGTTGGCCATGTTTACACAGTATAAGCCTATAAGAGTTTTCAATGGTTAGATGTATTGCTGCTTTCTCCACAATTTAGCAATAGGAATAACCCCTCCACCTAACATACTCAAAAGACTAATGCCCTCAATAGTCATTCTTGGGATGGAGAAAATATCACCTGTATACTCTGCAGAGAGAAAAATTAACCCAACCCACATTACTATATCCTTATAGGAAATTATGATAACCATTACTTTAGCCTTTGGGTCAATGAAAAGTTTTTTTTCACTTCTCTCTATCCGTTACAGTAGCTGCTCAATCAGAAAGCCTGTTCTTACCCTACCAGCTGAGCAGGACAGCAGAACTACAGAGCAAGAAATGCCCAAGCTCTCAGCACATGTCCGCAGTAGTCAGAGAGGGGGCCCCTTTGGGGCTCAGAGTCCACCAGTAGTGGTTTTAAAGTATCCACAAATGCTCCAATATTCTTCCCTTCAAGAGGTGGAACCTAATTTCCCTCCCTTGTAGTGTGGGCTGGACTTAGTGACTTAATTCTAATGAATAAAATAAAGCAGAAATAAATATATACAACTTTAGGTACTAGTTCAAAAGAAAGCAAGGTTTTCTCCTTGCTCTCTCTGAAATCACACACTCTGGAATGATGCTCAGACAGACTGTAAGGAGGCCCAGATAGTGAGAAACTAAGGCCTTCTGCCAATAGCCACATGAGAAAGCCACCTGGGAAACAGATCCTCCAACCCCAGTTAAGTTTTCAGATGACTGCAGATCCAGCCAATAGCTTGATAGACTCTGAGCCAGAACCATGCCACTAATCTGTTCCCTAATTCCTGACCCACAGAAAAACTATGAGATAACAAGTGTTTGATGCTTTAAGCAATAGATAACAAATATAGCCACCCAATCAAACACACATTGCCCTATTTGGGCCATATAGAGACTCTCTTACTCAACCAATGAACAACCTAAGATGGGTCATTTAAAATCCTTTGAGTTTCAGTTTTCACTTTTATAAAATATGAGTAACACCCACATACTTTCATAGAGGTCTTGTGAGGATGGAATTACATTTCTATAGCAATCTAGCATATGTTTGGAGTTCAGTGTCAAAAATAAACATTTAAATTGAGCTGTTAGTTGGAGCAAGGAAAGGCTAGGCCTAGACTCAGGCATTCGGAGTTCTAAGAAATCAAAAAGATGCTGATAACCGTGTTCTCTCCCTGTTTGCTGATATAAATAGGATTTCTGTTTGTGACTCTAATAAGGTTTAATCAGGTCAGACACTGACAAATTAGAGTCATTAATGACCTACTAATATTGATTAAGGTGCCTCACCTCATATGGACTTGCCATTTAATAATGAACGGCTTAATCATGTCCTGATGGTCTGAAGGTAGATCTGAGGAGTCTGACAAAGCAGACACTCTTTACTTCCCTGTACCTTCTCAAGGACGCATAGACAATGACAAGAATGAGGGCAGAAGTGGTAAGGAGGTAACAAAGAGACCTTAAAAGAGATCACAGACTCACTAGGAATAAACTCAATCTCTCACCTTGCTATCCACCTTCTCTAATCAGGTTAAAGGATATCCTTCCAGTATCCTAATGAATGGCAACGCAAGAAATCCAAAGGACTTTTAGTTACCCAGCAATGACTGACCCAATTTTTATGACCTGGGTCGAGGACAAATGCACATTCCTCAGTACCTTCTGTTGCCTGACTTGCCTGCACTTCAGCAAAGCATTCAGCTTCATTGCCAGGGTGGTGGCCGTAGAAAGTATCAACTTACACAACAGCGATATGTTCAGCTGAAGTTGATAAGTAAAGTTAAACATAACCGAGCCAAGAACAGTATGTGGCCTCTTACATGGACTGCTTATTTAGTGTTCACTTTTCAAAGTAAATTCTTAACTTCACAACTCCATCCTTAAAGGTGTTTTCAATGAGTGGGCTATGTCTAAGTAAACGTAATGATACTGTATAAACCATTTATTTGCCTCCTTTATGCAAAATATAAAATTCAAGATGTACCTCATTGTTGCTGTAGGCAAGTTAGAGACTTGGCTGAAAGCAGAGGGAGTGTTAAAATTTACTGCTAACCAAAGGCTAAGCCCCACAAGCAATATGCAACTGATCAAGATGGAAGCAAAAAGGATGTCAGCTTTTGGCTCAACAGGCTTCTCTACAGAGTAGGTTCATGGCTGGTTATGAAAACTAGAGCAGTCGGAGACTTGTGCTGCCTCCTACAGATGAGGCTTTTCCCTTTCCTGCAGCTGAAATCGCTGACTAGGAAGCACTGAAGTGATACTAACCTCGGTTATACACTATAACCACCCAGTGCTCTTAATAAGCTTGATTCTCAGGCCATAGTTAAACACATAAAATCAAATGTGAGAACCACTGCTTTAACACCAGTCATGGCACCAGTGTTCGAGATCAGGGGGGAATGTTCAATAAGATAGGGAGAAGAGTGAGCAGAATTGTGCAGGCCCTAAACTTTAGGGCCTAAAGTAACATTCTCAAAGCTGAGAAGGTGAAAGTCACAACCACCAGGAAAAGCAGCTTAGAAAATATTTCCTCCAATAACCCAACGATTTCCTCATCTGTGTCCATAAAAGGAAATCTCAGACCATAGGAGACCTGCCGAACCTTAAAGACCCTCTATCTCAATCTACTTCATCATACATTGGGCAGCTGAAAAAGAAAAGTGACTGGTAAAGGTCACTAAGTTTAATGGCAGGGCCAGAATTAGAGCCCATTTCTTCTAACTTAGTCTGAGTCCTTTCAGTTATGTGCTGAACATGGCCACATGGTTTACTGTTTAGGGAACAGGCTCTGGCACTAGAGCACCTGGCTCCACTGCTTAACTCTGTCACTCTGTGCAAGTCATTTAATTCCTTTCAGCTTCAATTTCTCACCTGGAAAGTGGAGATAATAACACCATTTACCTCAGAGTTGTGAAGATTAAAGCCAGATGGGAAAGAAAAGGGCTATGGGCAGAACAGATGCTAAAGAAATATATATGTATAGTCTGAATTATAAATGAAGATTTTCAGAGACTCCTGTCAGCAGAGGTCATTTATGTTCCCTGAATCCCCTGGAATTTCTGTTCTCAAGTACAGATACATCTTATCTCTCTATTACTCAGCAGATTTTTCAAATCATTATAGTTATAAAAAGAAAACTGTCCTTACTCCACCCTATAGGCACTTAGGAAATAAAATGACTTTATATTAAAATGCTTTGGGAATAACACACCACCCTCTTATCCCACTCTAAATGCAAGGCAATTTTCTACCCTACCACACTCGGGAGCTAGCCTAGAATATGACTTGGGGCCTGAGGCAAACCTTTAAAAACTTACTCAAAAAAAGCCAAGTGGTCAGTCTTTACCATATAAAACTATCCATTACCTGAATGACGATAAATGTTTCATTGTTTTCTGTCCAGGTATTCAAGAAGAGAGGGAAGAGAGAAAGACTAGAATTCTTTAAGAATTTTCTTAAGAGACTAACATATTTGTCCAAGCTAGTCACAAAATGTTTTAGGATTCTATAAAAAGAATTTTCTTTAGACCTAGTTCTTTAAAACCAGGATTATCACCACCTGCTCTATCCCCTTCAAAAAGCTATTATACAGTAAAAATGCAACAATGTATAGTCTGCACCTTCACTATGGCAAGATACCATCTAAGATGTAACTTCCTCTGGAAACACTCTTGCCCTCTAGCCTCCTCTTCCCTACCCCTCCAGATCACTTCATATCTGCTCAACAGAATGTGAGGAAAGGTACCTCTGGGCCACTGAATCCCATCTCAAGCAGCCAAACTAATGGAAAAATAAACTTTGTTTCCACTCCTGAAAGTGCTGCTTAGAAATCATTGACATCAAATCACTAGGATTACAGTTCATCAGAGCTTGTAATTGTATGTAATTATCTTTTAGGCTTGGAGAGGACTATTAACTAGATACACCACTTTCCTTCTCTCACACATCCTGTTCCCTTTGCACTTGGACTTTGTGCCAAAGGCTCAGCTTGGAATGTTGCAGGTCCTCAGGTCTTACATAGAAGAGTCTCCCCATGGAGCTCAGCTCACCCAAGTGGGAAAATGCCCTTGGCTGGCTGAGAAAATGCTTTCTCATACCTTCATCCTCATGTTGAACAAATGTGGCATTCTTTAAAAACAAAGGTAAACCCAGATCTCTCCAAGGAATGCCACTGAATTAAACAAATTCAGGTTCTCTGGCCTGTGTAGAGTGAAACCATGCAACTATGTCTCAACCCCTTCAGGCTTTAGAATTCAGCCTGGCAGCCAGAAAAGGTACTGGCTGTCAATGCACTCACAAGTCAGGACTGTGTCATCAAGACATTACTTTCATTTAATAACAACATATAATAGAAACTTTAAATGTGTCTAAGTCTACTTGAATTTGAATTTTTAATCATCCAAATATTTTAAGGAACATTGAATACCTACTATATATGCCCTTCCTATTTCCTAAATGTATCCCTCTAGCTTCTAAAGGCCATACCCTATGGATTTAAAGAACAGGATGTCCTCCTAAGTAAAATTAAAAAATAAAACAAAACAAAAAACAACCCTTCATCTCTTCAGTCCAACTTCAAACAGTAACCCTGCCTCCCCATGGTCATTTTATAAAATGGAAAAACAAAGGACTAGGAGTCAAAACCTAAGGTTCTATGCTAGCTTGACCACCAACTCACTGTATGGCACAGAGCAGTGGCTTCATTTTTCTGGGTCTCAGTTGCTTCTTTGAAATAACACAGGAAAGCTGTGATTAATGATGTACTTAATTAGTTCCAACTCATACAGTTCTATTAGTCTTTCTTAGATCTTTCTGCTGTAGCCTCATCTTTAACATGGTAAGTGCCCAGTCACCGATGACTAACATTATACTTTCTGTCCAGAAGACAAAACAGGCTGGGCCCTTAACGTGTTAAGATGCCATGCACCCAGAGTTAATAGAAAAATTCTAATGGATTATCTATAAATAGCTAATGTTTACCCAGAACACTGGAGAGACCTATGTAATAATACTCAGAAGGCACCATTCTAAGAGCTTTACATAAGGTTGAACCACACACAGCTGTCAACATTCAAGCATTTTTAACATACAAAAACAGTAATTTCATATGGTTCAACCTATTGTGTAAACTTATTTAATCCACCTAACAAACCCATGGGGCATATCTTACAAATGAGGAAACTAAAACATACATAAATTAATAATTCATCACAGTCCTGTGGGCCGTAAATGATGGGGTATGGATTTAAACCTGGGCAGCTGAGCTCCTGAGTCCTAATAAAGTTATATTGCCTCCCATAATGGAAACAAGAAAAGCTTGAAGTCTGGGACTCCAAAATAGTATCTTGGAAGAAGAGTGAGAGCTTCACACCCACCACCTCTATTGTGTTGTACCTTTCACTTCAATGGTAGCATTTGCTTTAGGAGCACTGTGAAAGTGATATACACAGTGGTATTCGCCTGAATCTTCAGCTCTCGGCTTACTGATCCTGCAGAGATGAGAAGAAAAATCAAGTGAGGAAGCTGGAAACAGTCAAAATATACAAAATAAGTATCCAGGGGGACAACTCTGCTTTCCAAATTGTGCCCCTGAATACAACTTACCTCCTCCTATCTATTTGTATTACTGGGTGCCAGAAATACAAAGATGAAATGACACAAGTTCCCAAACCTTAAGGTAGTCAGTCTAATGGCGCAAATAAACCACAAAACAAGTAATCAAAATAAAAGGCTGTACAAAGCATTATAATCTATATTCAGATATAGAAGATAAAGCCATCAAAAAGACTTATTGCTCACCTTCGTAGTTTCAGTCAAATAAATAAGAACAGGGAAAAATGCAAACTTGTTTCTGTGCTTCCCTAGGGAACTTTTTATTTTTATTTATTTATTTTTAAATATATTTTATTGATTTTTTACAGAGAGGAAGAGAGAGGGATAGAGAGTTAGAAACATCGATGAGAGAGAATCATTGATCAGCTGCCTCTTGCAAACCCCCCACCGGGGATGTGCCGCAACCAAGGTGCCCTTGACCGGAATTGAACCCAGGACCCTTCAGTCCGCAGGCTGACGCTCTATCCACTGAGCCAAACCGGTTTCGGCGAGACCTTTTTTTAAATAGTCCTGTACTTCTTACCCTGTATTTTAGCAGCATGCCTTTCAATAAGTCAACTCACTAACAGGACCCAGAGACAGTAACAAAACAAACAAAAACCTGCCATCAGAGCATATGCCAGAGATGTAGCTGAACTTTTACATGACCTGGCACTTTGCATGACCTTGCACCTTGCCCATCTTCCTAGCCTCCTCTCAGCCACTTTCCAGCCCTGCTGGTCTCCTGTGTTTTTTTAATGTGCCAAACTTGTTCCTATCTCAAAACTTTGACATTCTTTATATAGCATGCTCTTCCCATCACTCTTAGCCACCTAAGCCCCTTTTCCATTATCTTGGCCCACCTCTCACCCTCAACTTGTGACATTCCTCTTCCTGACATTCTCTCTCAAACTACATTGTACTTATCTCAATGCATAGTTATAGAAAGTGGGGCAAAAGCAGGTTTAGAGTTGTTTGCATGAAAAATAATGTAATCCCATATAATAAAGAGCTAATATGCTAATTAGACCAAATAGCCGGACGACCTTCTGGATGAAGCTGGGGCTGTGAGGGGCTGTGAGGGGCTGTGAGGGCCTGTCGAGGCTGCAAGGGCCAAGCCCCTTGCATGAATTTTGTGTGCTGGATTTCTAGTAACTTATAAATAATAATATAGAATAAATTCTGTGTTTTGTATATCCACAAATGTAAACCTACTCTGCCCCACCATACTTTCTGTATATTTATGTGATTGATAATTGCCCATTTTCCCAAAAAAAGAAGTTCTATGAGAATAGGCACTATTTTTTAAAAATATATTTTATTGATTTTTTTTTTTAGAGAGAGGAAGGGAGAGGGATAGATAATTAGAAACATGAATGGGAGAGAAACATCGATCAGCTGCCTCCTGCACACCTCCTACTGGGGATGTGCCCGTAACCAAGGTACATGCCCTTGATGGGAATCGAACCCGGAACCTTTCAGTCCACAGGCAGATGTTCTATCTAGGGAGCCAAACCGGTTATGGCGGATAGGCACTGTTTGGTTAATGCATAGTTCTATACCCAGCATGTAGCCTGGTACATGGAATATAGTAAAGGAATGAACAAATGCTGAACACAAACTCAAATGAATGAACAGCTGTGCACAGATCCAAACCAAATTAAGCAGAGTGACAGAAAAGACTGTAGGAAGTATGTACAATGGCCAGAACAGCACTTCCTTGAATTCCACAGGTCATCT
The DNA here is from genome assembly GCF_964339955.1 of Pipistrellus hanaki. Taxonomy (NCBI): domain Eukaryota; kingdom Metazoa; phylum Chordata; class Mammalia; order Chiroptera; family Vespertilionidae; genus Pipistrellus; species Pipistrellus hanaki. The sequence continues at coordinate 99,614,569 of NC_140503.1, read as the reverse complement.
AAAATAAGCTTTCTTGCCACTGTGGACCAGCTTCACACCAGCTCAGTCCAGTGTAGCCTATACATCACTTCCCTAAACATGTACAGAAACGCTGGTGTGTAATTACAGAAAGCAGAGAAACAATAGCCTTCAGGCTAGAAAATAAACATTCGATAGTTCCTGCTCTTTTGCTCAGTGGTTAAAATATGGTAGTTGTGATGGTCACATCTCTACTGCACTAGTAAATGTCAGAAAATCTCCTCACCTTGACCACTGACTGGCCCAATGCATTTATCCTCTTACTGTTAATTCTAAAAATAAGAGTTAAGAGACCATGGATGAGGAAAGACACTGCCCATCCCCTGACTGTCTCAGCATATCTATGGTAACATAATAGTCTCATAGGAGCAGTTAAGAGTCTTCTCAATTTGACATAAGTGCCTCTTCTTAAATTAATATTCTTCCAACAGAAAAGCAGACACGACTAACCAGCTTGCAGCAAATGTCCCAGAACTTGGAGGAGAAGCAGAAGCTCTATCTCCAGGGCTTAGATGGACTCTAAGTCCTTGAGATTTGGGAAGAAAAAGTCATGCCTACGGGCTGAAATCTTCCCACAACATTCCCTATGACTAGCTATTGGGAAGCAAGTGAGGCAAATGGAAAATGTTACTATTGGCTAAGCAGAAGCAAGATCTGAGACTGGCTCCAGAGATGACTTATTAGGTGGCCCAAGGGATTCATCAGTTGTTATTCCACAAAATGTAGGAGAACACAGATTCAAAAAAAACTCTTGACAATGCAGAACACTTCTGGAGAGCTTTAAATATGCTGAGAAAGCCCTAACCAGTTTGGCTCAGTGGATAGAGCAGACTCAAGGGTCCCAGGTTCGATTCCGGTCAAGGGCATGTACCTTGGTTATGGGTACATACCCAGTAGGGGGTATGCAAGAGGCAGCTGATTGATGTTTCTCTCTCATCGACGTTTCTAACTCCATCTCTCTCCCTTGCTCTCTGTAAAAAATCAATAAAATATGTTACAAAAGTAATAAAAATATAAATATGCTGAGAAAAAAAGAGAAAATGCATTTATAAAGTCAAGCTCAAACTTTATGAAGTTACAATTTAAAGCTATTCGGGTAACAAAGCACGAGACCCAAGAGAAACATGACTGGATGTTTGGTACACTGAAAGAGGTATTATAAAAAATCAAAAACAAAACTTATAAAACTAATGGACAGGCCAAGAAATAATGCCTTTTACTCCACCCAACACTTCTACTTGATTAACCTTTTCCAAACTGTAAGGATATAACAGAGGCTTTATTTCAAAGTTTGTATCAGAAGAAACTACAGTGGAGATAGATTAGCTTGCCACTTAACGATATGGTACAGTAGAAAAAAAATGATGACATATATTCCAGAAAGAAGACCTGAAACCTAGCTTTGATTCTGAAACTTATGAGACATAGTATTTGGCCTTGAAAGCAATCAACAGTTATTTGAATCTTAGTTTCATTACCACCAAAAAGGAGAAGGATCCATGATTAATGTGGATCAACTAAATAAGGGGTAGGAAAAAAATCTCAATTCTGCAAAATACTGCAGAATGGTCTTGCTACACTGGATACACAGGTTTTCATATTCTCACTGCAGTGTACTCTTTCTATGCTCTGTATTGTGCTGCCAGCAGGATTAGCTGATCCTTTTCCAGATTAGTTTTTAACCATGAACAAACTATTCTGAAAGCTGAGGTGCCATGTGTTACTAGATATTCCAAAAAGCACCAAATCTTTGGGTGCCAGATAACATCAACCAGCAAATATCTCCCTTTCATCAAGGATTATTTCCAGGCTACCATCCTTATTCCAGATCACTAAACAGCCCTGTTTCCACTGGTCCTGATCAAGTTATGGTTATATTAAATACTCCTAAAAGGTAATTCAGTAGGAAATCATCTACCCAGTGGAAAGGTCACTTAAGGTGGCCTTGCTCTAAAATCTGCTCTAACTACAGGATTAGGTCAAGAGACCTGCATTCTAATTGTGACTTTCCTATTGACTAGCATTGTGACCCTGAGTAAAATCACTCCCTATACTCTCAGTCTCTCTATTATCATAATGACAAGATCATCCACAGCTCATTAGAATCATTTGAAAATCTTTTATAGATTGCTGACCCTCACCTCAGATATATTGGATCCAGGGGTCCTCAAACTTTTTAAAGTGGGGGCCAGATCACGGTCCCTCAGAGAGCTGGAGGGCCGGACTATATGAACTACTAATTCCTACTGTAACACCTCGGCTGCGCTCACTGCCCAAAAAACCTGGCGGGCCGGATCAGACTCCTCTGCGGGCCGCATGTGGCCCGCGGGCCGTAGTTTGAAGACCCCTGGATTAGACTCTCCAGAGGAGGACCATATATATCTCATGTCTCTCTCACATACCATAATTCTGGATTATGAGTGTCAAGTAAGCTCAGCCACACTCCTTCCCATCTTCTCAGAAGATGCAAGCCCCTCTCACCTGTATTCCATGTTGCTGGCATTCTTACGAGTGGCAGTCAGTTCTATCCCATTCTTTGTCCAGTAGCTGTATGTAAGGATGTGAGAGCTGGAGGTGAGGTTACACTGCAGGGTGATAGGGAGAGCAGGGTCTCCAATAGTGACTTCTCCACTGGTGACAATACTTGGCTCTGTAATAAGAGTGCACAATGATAGGGAGCCATAGCCTTCCATTCTCTGAGGCCCTGGCCTGAAAATTGGACGGGGTAGAAAAAGAGGGAGGGTAGACAGGACCACATAAGGAATTTCACTTTACCAACTTTGGAGGAAGTCAAGAAAGGAAAAACAATGATTATACGCAAATGATCACTAGCGCAGACAACAGTCTGAAGACCAGTTGGCCTAGATGTGAAAAGAATGCGAGTATTACAGGTGCTTATACTGGCAACAATCCATTTATACTTTTGAATACAACCGCTTTATGGCATAAGAACCACCAACTAATTCCCCTCCAAATAGAAAAGTCTCCACCTTGCAATTCTAAAAATAAAGACAGTATCATTTATATAACTAATAAACTCCCTATGGAGTCACTAGGACCTTGAACAGAATAGCAATAATTAGATAATACATGTACGGGTTGTCCTACATGTAAGTCTGATAAGCCCATGGCAAACCAGTCATGGTCATTTATTACGGGGAGGTGGGGTGGGGAGGGTAAGAAGCTGGGGGAAGGCAGTATACATCCTAAAAGCATTTTCCAAATTTTGCTGAGAGAAAATTCTTAAGAAACTATTAGTTCTCTCCAGCCCATAAAATTACTTATTCCTAAAACAAAATTATTTTTAGAACTGCATTTTTAAAACATTCCATTCTGAGATAATATAATTGTACCTAGAATATGGTATATGTTGGTATTATAGGCTCCTGGAATTTTAGACGAAGGACTCTTAGAGTTCTCTGAATTCCACGTTTTAAGAGCTAGAAAGGTAAAATGACCTGTGCAAGGCCATTATTATTATTAGTGGCAAAGCCAGGCCTATAAAACACATCTGGCTCAATTCTGTATCCCTGCCCCCCACTCCAACCCAAAACACCCTATATACCTTCCACCCAAGGCAAGTTACATAATTATCTTCTGGTTCTATCCTGGGCTAAGATAACCTGGGTCACTAGTTTTAACATCTACAAAAATAACCTAAGTCAAATGTTATAGCACAATGACCAAAAAAATTTTAAGGTACATATATCATTCCTGGAAGGTTCATCCTTAAAGCACTTTGAATTCCATCACTGTATTAAAGTCAAGATGTTGTTGTTATTTATCTTTACTCTTTTCCAGGCTTAGTTCTTTTTTCTATTTTGGTCAATCATTTTCAGGGTAAATCTAAACTAGCCTTCTTTTCCCATTCCACAATTAGGTACTTGCTTTTTTTATTTCTTTTCCCCCCAATTCTTTTTCAGAAATCCTTGACTGACTTTCCATATCCCTGTACCTGGCTACATCCTGTCTACAACTTTCCCTGACACCATTTATGAAATGTAATGCTGAGGTTAATTCTAGAGGACAGAACTCTCTCCCTCCACTGGAACTAAGCTGTACTCATTTTGTGGGGAGAGGAAGGGAATAAAGAGGTCATGGAACATTTAAAAATTGTAATGCCCAAGGACCACCTTATAATGTAACATTTCTGACTGTACAGGTCAGACCGAAAGAAAAAATGTGATAAAGCAAATCCTTAAGTTTGCTCAATTAAATTGGTTCTCACTATTTTCTAACTCTGGCCAAAGGATAGTGGTTATCTTCCAGTCAGCACTGGTGCTTATTGGTAACATCAAACAGGGTCTCTATGTACAGATAATGGAGGCGTAGCAGCCACTAACACAAAAGCAGATGCATGTAAACATGTTAGCGCAGTGGTGTCCCATGGTTTCCAAAACACACTGGACAGTAGCCAAATCCCTGGGTCTTAAGTGGAGCAGAACGGCTACAAACCCTGCAATCGAAGGCGCACACACATCATTAACAAAAAGCATCAAAACTCCGAGAAAAATCAAAACCAAGCAAAAACAAAAGAGATAACCAAAACTCCACAGAAATTAAAAAATATAAAGATAACATTAAAACTCAAACACACTTTTAGGTTTTTGCTAAATTTTTATTATCCAATGTCATTTTCTGTCTCATTTATTGCTCTCCTTCTGGTTCTTCCTCTCAGACTACACTGAGAAAGGGCAAACTCTGAGGATGAGGCCAAGAGCTTTCAGATGTTTAAATACAAGAAAGCCAAAGTAAATGCTACTGTTACCTGTGATGATGCAAATGACCATTACAGCTCAGGGTTATTAAGAAGTTGATAAAAGCAACCTGGTAGAGTTTCTGCCAAGAATTCTTGGAAAACAAAAGAAAGCACTTTTCCCCTAAGTGTTAAAAGATCCGGAGAGAGTCAGCTGGGAGCAAGTGAATAATATAAATAGGTTTAAATATAATTCTGCACATAACTGCTGTATATGGACCAGTGTTAGACCATCCTCTTTGGGCACAAAGCCACATCTGCATTCTGTACCAGGATGAAGGCTGGGTTTTTATTTCTGTGACCAAGCAATGCCCTACAAAGTCCAAGAAAGATGAACATTTATAATAAATCCAAGATTTTTTTACCTGCCACAGATTCCTATTTAGAAGCAGTAGGAGATCCTTACCTTAGCCATCATTCATATGTAGAACATGCAGTGGCCAGAGAAATATCCCAAAAACTGGGCACATTTCTCTTCCAGCCTTACATTACTCAAGGAGCTTTGGGGAAAAATACTTCCAGGAGGTCGTTCTTGGGCATAAGACTTCAACCTTCCCCAAGACACAAGTCAACATATCCTTAGGCAAATGTCCTTGGGGATCATAAAACAATCTAACTAGAGTGGAATCAGGGTATTGAAAAAAAAAAAAGGAGGAGGAGGAAGAGGAGGAGCAGGAGCAGGAGCAGGAGGAGCAGCAGCAGCAGCAGCAGCAGCAGCAGCAGCAGCAGCAGCAGCCTAGCTCTCTAAAACTGTTTACTAGGGTTAAATAACTGATAGGGAAGTCTGAGGAAATACCAAACTAGCCAGGGTTCCATTCAACCTCACGCAGATACCCTCAAATTTAGGAAGCTTACCTGCAAGTAAACTGGGTGAATGCTCCATACTCTCAAGTCTGGCAGTCCTCTTCTATCCCCAAGGCATGACCTTTTAACTGGGAGTCTACTAGAGTCAGGCTCCTGGAAATATAAATTGCAAATGGCAGACCCCAGTCCATGCCTATACACTTTTCCAGATCTTTGTGTCCATTTGGGTAATTCTACTTTTTTAAGGAAAGGAGCAATGGGGAAGGAGAAGGAGGCGTCCGAGGGGAAAATTTTGTTAGTAAATAAAAAATATTACTGAGTTAATGTTCCCCATTTTCACATAGGCAAGGTTTTCTTTTTCTCTTTCCAGAAGCAGGGTCTCTGATTCAACAGTGCCAGCAGCAGTCGCCTCTCTTCTCTCTCCTCAAGGCCTCTTTTCTTCATAGGCATATTTTTAATTATTATAAAGGATGACTAACTTGCTATTTTATTTTTATTCTCTCTATATAAATCAGTTCTTTAAGCCAGAACTGGCTATATGTCTCTTACTGACTGAGTCCTTGAAGAAAAGGTGAAAAACACAGATCTTTTAATTAAATAAGGAATGTTCTCTCAATTATAATCAGGTCAGATGTAGACCTAGAAGTCTTCCTGGCTGAGAGTACTGGCTCTGTAGTGGCTTTCCCTTCCTCTCCTTCCCATCACACAAGTAGCAAGATACTTTTCAGAAACAGAGATGGCCCCAAAAGCTCCTGTGTCTAATGTCTTATTTGTACTTGCTACAACAGATGCAGGGGATGATTCTGAGGCAGCTCAGCTTAACCTCATCACTCAAGAGGAACAGGGTTGGATTCTAGTTAACTTTTTTTTTTTTTAAAAGACACAATTAAAGGCTAGTGTGATTGTCTTCCTAACTAATTCTGGGTAACCAACCTCTGAGATGAGGAGCACAGTGCCAACAATCTGTCATCAGAGTCAACATGTTTGTGAATAAGGATCAGATGCATCTGTGACGTCAAAATAGCATGATGGGGTTTTAAATAAATACCTTGCAGCTTAGAGTCACCTGACTCCATAGCAAGACATATGGAAGAAATCTCAAGCCGCTGCTTTTAAGAGAACAGGAGACTGGATGGGCAGGACCAGTAAGGAGCATACTGGTATAGTGGAAGGCTGTTATCTGATAAGTGCATGCCACTGCTTTAGAAAAGAAAAATAACTGGAACTATGGAAATATCCAAACTTACATGCCATCCAACAACCAAAACGTACCACCGACACTGCACCAATAGCGACATTCCCATCACAGAACAAAATGACACCAAGTCACAGTAAGGGAAAAGGCTGGGCAAACATAAACTGAAAACTATAGAGGTGAAGGCAGCTATTCAGAGAGCTTCAAACAAATAAATAGAAGAAATAAAAAGTAGATTGTAGAGAGAAACAAAAATAGAAAGACACCAGAGGAAAAAAATCAGCAAAAGGATACCAGGAAACTACTATAAAATTAAAGGGGAAGAAAAGAGAAACAATTCAACACTATGCTGGCTTGACTGCCTGGTTTGGTGAGTGTTAAGTGAGGTTTTTTTGCTTGTGTTTCAGTCTCCCCAGTACTCCCTCCTCCCCACCTCTTCCCAATGCAGATGATTTTGGACAGTCACAATTTCCCCAAGTTCTTTGTTCCTGAGAAGAAAGACACAGAGAAGGGGTGGAGAATAAGGGAGGTAGAAAGGACAGTAAAGGGGGGAAAAGTTGCCACAGATGTTTTCATACACTACAATTTGGATTATGGTTCTGAAAAAAACAAAGACAAGGGGTGGGGTGAGTGATCATACTGGGGAAGAGGGAAAGGAAGCAGAAGGGAAGGGTCATTGGGCCACCTCTAATAACTACAGTACTACTACTGTAGGGTGCTGAACTCACTCTGAAGGATGTTTATGGTGGCCTGGGCTCGAATCCATGTTATGGAGGGGTTTTGCCTCAAGTCATTCCTCTTGGGGTCGTTGCTGGCCCTGCACTCGTAAGTCCCAGAGTCCTCCAAGGTGAGCCGGGTTATTCTCAGCACACTCACGCCGTTTGACCCGTAGGCGGTGTTTACGGTGACACGGCGCTTCCGTGCACCGTCCCACAGCTGTCTGAAAGACTCTGCTCGGTTGACTTCTGCGTACCACCACTGGATCTCTGGCGTGGGGCTCCCGACCACATCACAGTACAGCTCAAAGGCGTCCCCAGTGAGCTTAGTTTCTGACATGGGCGACTTGACAAACCCAGCTAGAGGGAGGGGGAGCAGGAATGCAATGACAGGCCAATCAGAAAAAGAAAAAAAAAAAAAAAAAAGAATCAACAGGTGTTAATAGTAATTTAAAGAAAAAGAAAAAGGCAAATGAGTTGCAAAGAACAAAAAAGGCTTAATTTTAAACTCTAAAGAAACAGTAAACAGCATTTCATACAAGCTTTTAGAAGAACCACCACCCTGGGAAGTTTATGAAGCAAAGGCAGGCTAATTACAAGCTGGGGCTGGCCAGGCAAAAGCAAGCCCACTGAAAAGCATTTTAACAATGGGCCCGGCTGGGAGAAATGAGAAAGCCTCCAGTGACAGGGAGGAGTCTCTTCCTTAGAGCACAAACCATAACCTGTTCAAACTCAAACAAGTGATGAAAGATAACCAGAAGTTGCAGTAGGTTTTTCTCGAAGTCAGGATTTCTCTTTTGAACACATTGTTAAAAATACAATGTCTTTTGTGGGCCTTGACAAGAAGTATTAACTAATCTATGAACACCTCTTGGGAGTCAGAATTCAAATTTCAGCTGAAAGGGTAGCAAATTTCTCTCTCATGCAGGATTCTATCCTGAATTCAGATTATATTTTCCCCACATCATATTCTTCCCTGGACCCATAGCCAACAAACAACCTAGTTATCTGTGATTAGGCAGCCTCTATTTGACTGAAGACCCTCAGGCATAGGAAAACAAGACCATCTTCAGAGTGAGAATTACTATGGGGGTCAGTTCAGGAGTGCAACCAATAATAACAGCAACTCAACTCACTGCCAATGAATGGAGGGATGGACTATGCCCTCCATAATCCCATAAATCCATACAACTAGAAAATAATCCTGAAAAGTTAGTCTTAAAAATAACCATGGTACTTGGCAGGCTCTCTCATAGTCTAGTTGTCTGACTCACAGAGGCCAGCTCAAAAAGAATGAAAGATGTGTAATGATGAATTAAACTCTATGGTGAAGGCTAAGCCTCAACAATGTTGCCAGGCACTGCCCAGAAACTAAAGTTGATGCCTACTTTCACTTGTCCAAAATTTGCTTGAGGTTACACTTTCATAAGATACGGTGGCAATGGCAGAGAGAAATTTTAAAAATCCAGGTTTATTTGAAGAACATGGAGAGGGGTCCACAGAAAACCAAATCGCAGTGCAAGCATACTCTCAGCTACTTAATCCACCAAGGGTTCATTGAGCAAAAACCTAACAGTTTACAAAGTGCTTCCACACATATCACATCTCATTTCATCCACATAATTTCACAAAATTCATGGGGCAGGTGCAGAGAAAGGTTCATGACTTTGCCCAAGATCACTTAAGGCAGCAAATCCTGACTAAAGCTGGGATCAAAACACAGGTCTTTAAATCTTCATCTACAATTCTTTCCAACAAACCTACTGCCTATAAACAAGCCAAGTAGGGGATTCCCTGACAGTTTCAAATATCATGAAAACATCTATTTCTCCTTCTAGTGGTAAAGGAGGGGAAAAATTCTCTCTATATAATACAGGCAAACCTCAGAGATACTGTTGGTTGGTTCCAGACAACTGCAATAAAGCTAGTGCAGGGAGCATCTTGACTTCAATTTGTAAAACAAAAAACAAAAACAAAACAAAAAAAACATACCCACAACATCTGTGAAAAACTAAAATGAGGTATGCCTATACTGTGAGATCAGAGTTAAAAGGGAAAGTTATTAGCAACCATCTACTTTATTATCTATCCAAAATTAGCTGCCAATCAGGAGAAGAACCAGCTAGCAACAGAAGGAAGAGGCAGGAAGCTCTGTCTGTCCCGCCTTTCATTACCAAAGGTTTTCAAACAAATATGTGCCCTCAACATGAGCACACTGCCTAAAGTTGGAAGGCCAGCAGAAGCATCTGTTTGATCTCTGAGTCAAAAGTCATCTAATATTTTAGGAAAGCCTCCATTTCAGAAAAATAACCTCCCGCCCCTTCCCTACCATTATCTCCACCCACTATAATACATAACTGGGCTCAGATTTCAAACAGGTTTGCCTAAGTTCTAACATCAGTACATTCTGTTCAACAATGAGAAAGAAGGAAATTGAATGGTGGACATTGGCTTTGGAGGATGGAGGGATTTAGAAGCTGGGGGTGAAGGAGGAGGGTAAGCAGAGTATAAAAGTATAAAAGTTGGAGATAGTAAAATCAGGAAAAGCATAATGTAAAAATTGTAAAACTGGGGTGGGAGGCAAAGATGACAGATGGGGCTAGCAGCCAGAGAAAGGAGCTCTCTGACAGGAAAAACTGGATGTGCAGATTTGTAGCAGAGGGTGAGAAGAAAAAGGAAATACAGAAGAGCAAGTTTAATCTAATCCCAAGAGAACTGCTTTCACTTATGTCCTAAGGGAGCAAAAACCCAACCTTTCTCCACAGAGGAGGGACCATCAGTGTTTTCTACAGCTGAAATTCTCATTTATCTCCAGGGCATTCATTGAACAGGTAATAAGACAAACCTTTCTCCTTCTCTCAGCTGAGTACTGCCAAACCAGGCCTTTTAATCTTTTATCATCTTTTACTATTTTTTGTTTTTTAAACATTTATTCCCCTTCAAGCCCCTCTCTACTACTAATTCCCTGTGGGTGGCTCATGCTGTTCTCTCCTTTATGCCTCATAATAAAGAGGAAATGATTGCCAAGGACACAAGACCATTTCTCTCTCTCTCTCATCATGTACCTCAAAAAAAAAAAAAAAAAGATTTAGTAAGACAAACTGATACTGTGGTTATAGGCACAGTAATTCAAATCTGTCTAAATAACTCTTAACTGCTAAGAGACAGTATACACAGGTTATTTATACAGTCTGCCTACCTTTACTATTCATTTAAGAAGTGAAATTCCTTACACCAGAAGCAGCTCATAAGTCGATATATGCATTCATTCCATTATACTCAACCAAGGGTAAGGCAGGCCTAAAGCTCTGGGAGTGGATGGAAATGGGGTAACCTCATTCTCTGCAGCAGGAAGAAGGTACATAGGTCTGATCTCATGGGTTAGTCTGATCTATATTTAGAGATGGCAGTATTTACAAAGAATTTTCTAAATTCAAATCTTTTCCTTTCACATCTACCTCTATCAGGTAGACTTGGAAATTAAGATTGTCCCCATCACTAGCTTCTAAACCAGGGCCCATACTTGTTTCTGAAATTATACCAGGCAAATAGCTAAAGGAATCTACTTGGCATATTTAAGTCACCCTTCTGCTTTGGAGAAATGGGAAAATCTAGTTCAAAAGAGACTATGTAGTTTAATGATTAAAAACAGCAAACTCTAAAATGAGACTGCCTGGAGGCCTTGTTCCTAATTTTATGCTTTTAGGCAAGTGACCTAATCTCGCTGAGCTTCTTGCTAACCTGTAGAACAGAGCCAATAACTGTAGCAACGTCAGTTATAGAATTTTTGTGAGAATCATCCTATCTAATAAAAGAGTAATATGCAGACTGACCATCACCCCAACGCACAAGATGGCTGCCCCCATGTAGATTCTGCCCCCATGTGGACACAAGATGGCCACCACAAGATGGCCAGCAGGGGAGGGCAGTTGGGGGTGATCAAGCCTGCAGGGGAGGACAGTCAGGGGTGAGCAGGCAGCAGAGGAGTTAAGTTGGGGGCAATTGGGCCTGCAGGGAAGGACAGTTGGGGGGACCCAGGTTTGCAGGGGAGAGCAGTTGGGGGGACCAGGCCTGCAGGAGAGGGCAATCAGGCTGGCAGGGGAGCAGTATAGGCATCAATCAGGCTGGCAGGGAGTGGTTAGGGGGTGATCAGGCTGGCAGGCAGAAGCAGTTAGGGGCAATCAGGAAGGCAGATAGATGAGCAGTTGGGAGCCAGCAGTCTTGGATTGTGAGAGGGATGTCCCTCGAGGGGTCCAAGATTGGAGAGGGTGCGGGTTGGGCTGAGGACAACCTGTCCCCTCCCCTCCACACACACGAATTTCGTGCACCAGGCCTCTAGTACTAAATAACAGCATAAAAAAAGTGCCTGGTACATGGTAAGTACTCAATGTTAGCATTATTATACATCTCTACAGAAATAATGCTTAACAGGTGATGTGTAGTAGCCTTCAGGACTGCTCCACAACCACCTGGGAAGTTTGGATTATCCAAACTTCTTTAAGAAACAACAAAAAATTAACCTGAGAATCAGAATGGAAATATTGCAGAAGGCAATGAAAAGGAAGGGAATTCTTCATTCCTTCCTATCGTTAGAGCAATCGAGAATGGGGAGAGTGATAAAAGCAGTATGGAGTCAAAGAATTAATGAATATTATTAGAGTGATAAACCATTAAACCTGAGAGATTATGAACAAGATGAAAAGGCCATGAGTAATGAAAAGAGGCAGAACAAGATTTTCCTTAAAAAAAGAAAAAAAAAAGAATAAATCTACCAATTACAAATCAAGCTGCTTAGCAATGATATATGAGAAGATGCTGAATACTAGACAGTTAAAACTGTAAATTTCCAAAATGTAAGGTAAAACAATAGCTATAGCATTTTGGATAATGTCAGATTAATTTAATTTCTGTCTAAGAAAGAATGTCAGCTTTTAAGTCACATCTCCACAACTTAAATTCTCTTTTTTTTGAGGAGTTTCTTCAAATAGGAATGATGCTACCTACTTACAGGGTATAGCTGTGAAAGTCATATAATCCTATCTAATAAAAGAGTAATATGCAAAATGACCATCACCCCAACACATAAGATGTTTGCCCCCATGTGGTCAAAGATGTCTGCCCCCATGTAAACACAAGATGGCCACCACAAGATGGCTAGCAGGGGAGGGCAGTTGGGAGGAGCCAGGCTTGCAAGGGAGAGCAGTTGGGGGTGATCAAGCCTGCAGGGGAGGGCTGTTGGGAGGGACCAAGCCTGCAGAGGAGAGCAGTTAGGGGTTACCAGGCCTGCAAGGGAGGAAAGTTAGGGGTGACCGGGCCTGCATTTAAGGGCATTAAGGGCCAACAGGCTGGCAGGGGAGGGCAGTTAGGCATCAATCAGGCTGGCAGGGGAGTGGTTGGGGAGTGATCAGGCTGGCAGGCAGAAGTGGTTAAAGGCAATCAGGAAGGCAGGCAGGCAAGCAGTTGGGAGCTAGCAGTCCTGGATTATGAGAGGGATGTCCGACTGCCTGTTTAGGCTGACCAGGATTGAGCCTAAACGGGCAGATATCCCTCGAGAGGTCCAAGATTGGAGAGGGTGCAAGCTGGGCTGAGGGACACACAACCTTGTGCATTAATTTCGTGCACCAGGGTTCTAGTATATAATAAAAGGCTGATATGCAAATCAACCAAATGGTGGAATGATGGGTTGCTATGACACGCACTGACCACCAAGGGGCAGATGCTCAAAACAGGAGCTGCCCCCACAGGGGGAGCGCCACTCAGTCAGAAGCCGGTCTCACAGCTGGCGAGCACAGTGGCAGTGGCAGGAGTCTTTCCCGCCTCCACAGCAGTCCCTGAGGGCTCCCAGACTGAGAGAGGGTGCAGGCTGGGCTGAGGGACCCCACCTCCCCCCTGAGTGCACGAATTTCATGCACCGGGCCACTAGTATAATATATGTGGGAGAGTTCTGTAAACTGTAAAGCTCTATTCAAATGTTAAATTACTTTAGCACAATTAAGGAGGATAAGCATTTGATATGGCTGATCATCCACAAGAATTTTCATTCAGTCCTGTTGTCAATTCCTATGGTCAGGCTGAAAGAAAAAAATATATATACATGCTGTAGTCCTGGCCACTGTGGCTCAGTTGGTTGGAGCGTTGTCCCTTACCAAAAGGTAGCAGGTTCGATCCCTGCTCAGGGCAAATACCCAGATTGTGGATTTAATCCCTGGTCAGGGAGTATGCAGAAGGCAATCAATGGATGTTTCTCTCTCACATTACTGTTTCTGGTTCTTCTCACACTCTCTTCCTCTCTAAAATTAATTTTAAAAAAATTTTAAGTTGTAAGAATAACAAAACACCATGTGCTTCCCTCATCCTAGAAAATACACACAAACAAAATTTTACATATAATACAATGGTGTCTTAGACCTCCAGGTTACACATCCTGAGACTCAAATGTACTGCTTGCCATTGGATAAGAGGACAGATAAGGCTCTCTATTAAGCCGAGAGCTCACCTTATAGGGAAATAAGTCATGTTTTACAAAATCTGGGTTGAATTCTTCAACTTCTTCAACCAGTGTCATCTGAAAAATTGTCCCGACTTCTTTATAAGGTTACATATAGCGAAGTTCACACACACAAAAAAATGTAGCCTGCATACTTATCTTACCTAATAATAGAGAAACATGTAAATTGACCATACCTCCACTACGCCCAGAGCCAATCAGAATAAGTATACAAACTAACCCAACATAGATGGTAATTTGCATATATACTGGGTCCTGGGAACTTCCTCTGCACCCAGGTCACTCCTAGCCGGCCACTGGAATGGGGGTGGGGGGGAGTGGGGGGAAGGGGCTGAGCCTGCCATTGGAGGGGCAGGGGGTGCCCACTTCCCAAGCCTAAAGCCTGGGGCGGACGGAGGCTTTAGGTTTGGGAAGGGGCTGAGCCTGTGACAAAACGTAGACCAGATGCAACTTGGTAACCCAGCACTGACTGCCCAGGTGGTTGAGACCCAGAAAGTGAGTCAGGGTCTGATCTGTAGCCTCAGTAGAAGCTGTTGATCAATGTACTTACCTCTCTTTCTCTCCCTCTTTCTTTCTGATCTTCGCCAGTAGCCTGGCTTTTCTTTCTCTCCTGGCCTCCGTGGGGGCTGCTGTTAAGCCCCGGCTCTTTGATCAGGCCCAGAGATAGGCCTGGCGATGCTGACTGGCATAGGAACAGACCAATTAAAACCAAATCTGGGTGCTGTGGAGAACCAATGGCTGCCTAGAAAGTGGAGCTTTTGACACTGGCATTGAAACTGACCAATCAAAACCAAATCTGGGTGCTATGGGGAGCCAATGGCTGCCTAGGAGGTGGAGCTTCTGACACTGACTGGCATAGGAACTGACCAATGAGAACCAAATCTGGGTGCTGTGGGGAGCTAATGGTGCCTAGGAGGCAAAGCTTTTGAACCTACCAATCAGAACCAAATTGGCCAGCAGAGGAGGGCAGTTGGGGGCGACATCAGGCCTGCAGAAGAGGGGGCATTTAGGGGTGATCAGGCTGGCAGGCAGAGGCAATTAGGGGCAATCAGGCAGGCAGGCAGGTGAGCAGTTAAGAGTCAGTGATCCCAGATTGTGAGAGGGATGTTTCACAATCGGACATCCCGCAAAGGATCCCCAATTGGAGAGGGTGCAGACTGAGTTGAGGGAACTCCCCCCTCCATGCACGAATTTCATGCACCAGGCCTCTAGTGTAATAATAAAATGACCTTTTATGCAAGCATTGTACTATATAATTTAAAGGACCAATCCTGGCCAAAACCAGTTTGGCTCAGTGGATAGAGCGTCGGCCTGCGGACTGACAGGTTCCAGGTTCAATTCTGGTCAAGAGCATGTACCTTGGTTGTAGGCACATCCCCAGTGGGGGGTGTGCAGGAGGCAGCTAATCTATGTTTCTCTATCATTGATGTTTCTAGCTCTCTATCCCTCTTCCTTCCTCTCTATAAAAAAATCAATAAAATATACTTTTAAAAAATAAATAAAATAAAAATTTTAAAAAATAAAGGACCAATCCTGGGTGTTCTGTTGAGGTACTTCAAAGACAGTGTTGGAGAAAGTGGGGGATAGGGAGGGGAAACTAGGGCTCAGAGATTCACCCTTGAGAGAGAGGGATTGTCTAACTGTGCTTTTATTCTGAATTCTTCCAATTTTCCAAACTAAAAGTTCATTGAAAACCACTAACCTAAAGAATTTCAACATGTTTCAAATAGAAAATGACAATAAATAAGGTTAAGTTTGCCAGGAATAATTAAAAAGTCAGAAAAATTCTGTTTAAAAACAAAACCTTATAAAAGTCAAAACAGAATTTGACACCAAATCTAAGAAATAGAAAGGACTGGAAATTTTTAACAGCAAAGAGAATGATTAGCTCAGAAATGTGACTCCTCTTTCATTTCTCTCCATGCATGTCTAACATGTTCCTATGACCCTGCATATTGGGCTCTGCTTATATGTTATTTACCAGAAAATTCTAGCCACTTAGTCTACACTTTTATAATGCTGAAGCAAATAGCTTCATTATCAAAGACACCCATTTGAAACTAAACATCTCTTCTTCACCCCAGGAGGAAAGAGGCATTATAATTTAACCACAAATGAAGAAAGTGAGGTTAAATACAAAAGATCAGGTCCCATTTTGACTGTGACATCAAACTGACCATAATCTTCATTTCTAAAAACAGGATCCATCAAATGGGGAAAATGTAGTATTTTTAGGAAACTTTAGAAAATCTGTTTCCTAATTCCACAAATAGAATTCAAGCTGCTGGTACACAAAGAACAAAAGCCAGTTTTGCCCAGCCATTAAAAACCTAGTATGTCTCATCCAAAGGAAATAGACAAATGCATACAAATCAGCTGTGTCTCAAATAATCTTCTATACTATCTAATAAAGAGGGAATATGCTAATTGACCCTCACACTCTTGCAAAGATGGCAGTGCCCACATCTAATAAGGAGGGAATATGCTAATTGACTACCATGCCCTACTGGGTGGGCCAGGCTGTCTCCGGAGTCCTCCAGTCTACTCGGCCCCCCAGCCGCCCAGGGCCAACCGAGGTGCAGGAAAGTCTCAGATGCCAGGGCTGGCCCGAGGTACAGGCAAGCCTTGAATGGCAGCCATGCCACCTGAAGCTCAGGTAACCAGGGTCAGCCAAGGCTTGCGCTACCCGCAATGGCAGCAGCAGAGATGTGATGGGGCATCACCTTCCCCTGATCGTCAGATCACCTCCCATCTCTGGGCTCCCGGACTGTGAAGGGGGCAAGCTGGGCTGAGGGACCCCCTTCCAGTGCATGAGTTTTCATGCACTGGACCTCTAGTCTATCCTATCTAATAAAAGAGTAATATGTAAATTGACCATCACTCTAACACAAAAGATGACTGCCCCCATGTGGACACAAGATGTCCATCACAAGATGGCCAACAGGGGAGGGCAGTTGGGAGGGACCAGGCTGCAAGGGAGGGCAGTTGGGGGTGATCAAGCCTACAGGGGAGGGAAGTTAGGGGTGACCAGGCTGGCAGAGGAGAGAAGTTGGGGGCGACCGGGCCTGCAAGGAAGGGCAGTTGGGGGGACCCAGGTCTGCAGGGGAGAGCAATTGGGGATGACCAGGCCTGCAGGGGACGGAAGTTAGGGGGAAACAGGCTGGCAGGGGAGCAGTTAGGCATCAATCAGACTGGCAAGGGAATGGTTAGGGGGTGATCAAGCTGGCAGGCAGAAGCGATTAGGGGCAATCAGGAAGGCAGGCAGGCGAGCAGTTGGGAGCCAGCAGTCCTGGATTGTGAGAGGGATGTCCGACTGCCCATTTAGGGGATCGGGTCTAAATGGGCAGTCAGACATCCCTTGAGGGGGGTCCCAGATTGAAGAGGGTGCAGACTGGGCAGAGGGACACACACACCCCCATGCATAAATTTAGTGCACCGGGACTCTAGTATACTATATATATATATATATATATATATATATATATATACACACACACACACACACACACACACACACGTGTGTGTGTGTGTGTGTGTGTGTATGTATGTGTGTATGTGTGTATATATATATATATATATATATATATATATATATATATATGAAGACATATGCTAACTAACCAGGATGCAACATATATCTATATAAAAAAGAGACATATGCTAATTAACCGGGATGCTGTAATGCAGGGGTCTTCAAACTACGGCCCGCGGGCCACATGCGGCCCGCAGAGGAGTCTGATCTGGCCCGCCAGGTTTTTTGGGCAGTGAGCGCAGCCGAGGTGTTATAGTAGGAATTAGTAGTTCATATAGTCGGGCCCTCCAGCTCTCTGAGGGACCATGATCTGGCCCCCACTTTAAAAAGTTTGAGGACCCCTGCTGTAATGCATCAACCAGACAGGAGGAGGCTGGGTGCGGGGTGGTAGGGGCCTCTGTGCACCTGCGATGGGAGAGGGCCTGACTAGCAGCAGCCACAGCTGCTTCAAGGGCTGGGGAGAGAGAGATAGGGCTGAATTGGCAGTGGCCACAGCTGCTGTGGGGCCCAGGGAGCGAGGCAGGGCCGGACCAGCGCCTCAAGGGTGGGCGGCACCACATGATTTCGAATCACGTGCTGGGCTCCTAGTCCTGTATAATAGAAGGGTAATATGCAAATCGACCCAACACTAGAATGACCGGTCCCTATGACATGCACTGACCACCAAGGAGCAGAAACTCAACACAGGAGTGATACTCAGAAGCCCTGAGCCAGGCTCATCACAGCTGGTGAGCACAGCAGCAGTGGTGGGAGCCTCTCCTGCCTTCATGGCAGTGCTAAGTTTGTCCAATTGATGGCTCCCAGACAGCAGAGGGCGCAGGCCAGGCTGAGGGACCCTCACCCAGTGGACAAATTTTGTGCACAGCGCCAATAGTATCCATATAAAACCCTAATATGCAAATAGACTGAATGGCAGAATCAAACAACCAGTTGCTATGACATGTGCTGACCACCAGGGGGCACGCAGGGAACATGGTGGGTTTCTGTTGCAGCAGGATGGTAGAGCAGGGGAGTGGGAACGCCAGACCAAGGCAGGGCACCAATCGCTGTCATCAGGGTGAGCTTCTGGTGGTGGTTACTGAAAATTCTTTGCTCCTACATGCCATGGTCCCTTTGGGTGTTCATACTTGCCCTACTTGCCCAGTGCCGTCAGCAGATACAAGTGGCAGCTGCCGGCCCAGATTGCCTCTCAGGGCTTCTCCACCTCCCTCTGTTCCTGAGGGGTGATTAGGGCCAGCAGTTGCCTCCTGGACCTGCTGCCACCTCACACCTGCTCACACCTGCTGACGATGCCAGAGCTGCCACTTGCACCCACTGCCAGCCCCAGCTTTGCTCATACCTGTAGCCAGCACCAGAGCCACCGCTCATATCCATTACCAGCACTTGGTGCCATCAGCAGGTGCGACGATTACCCCTGAGGGCTTCTTCACCTCCCCCCCCCCCCCTCCTGAAGGACAATCAGGGCAGCAGCTGCTGCTAGCACCCGTTGACAGCGCCATCCCCACTCACACCCACTGCTGGCACCAGTCCCAATCGCTCCATGCTGTCAGTGGGTGCGAGCAGGGCCAGCGCCATCAGTGTGTGGGAGCAGCAGCAACAGGAGCAGGGCTGCCAAGAGACAGGGGACTGGGGGCCATGGCAGGAGGGGCTGGGCGGGGGCACAGAGGATGGGTTGAGACCTGCCCCTGTGCCCACCAGAGCCTCACAGCCCACAGTTCCTTTCAAGGTGCACAAATTCATGCACTGGGCCCCTAGTTCTATATAATAAAAGGCTAATATGCTAAGTGTCTGGTTGTCCATTCAACCAATCAGAGCATAATATGCTAATTATATGCTAAGGCCACTCAATCGCTCACTATGACGGGCACTGACCAGCAAGAGCCAGACAGTTAATCAGTCGCCATGATGTACACTGACCACCAGGGGACAGAGGCTCCAACCGGCAGGTTAGCTTGTTGCTGAGGCCCGGCCGATCAGACTGAGCAAGACTGGCCAGACACACCCTAGAGCCCTCCTGCAGTCCCTCCTCAGCTGGCCACCCTCCTGCGCATCCCTCCCCGGCCCCAATTATGCTCTCTCGTAATCCAAGACCCCTCAGGGGATGTCAGAGAGTCGGTTTCGGCCCAATCCTGCAGGCCAGGATGAGGGATCCTACTGGTGCACAAATTCATGCACCATGCTTTTAAGTGTTCTCAATGAAAGCTTTGGTTTCAAACAGTCAAACTCTTATACACTTAAGCAAATGCTCATAAAAGCTCTATTGTCCCAAGAGACAATCAAAAATAGCTATGAGCCTATCAAGAACTACACACAAATGTAACTCTGAAGTCAAAACAATTTGAGGGATGGCGGGGGAACAGTTACAGAGCATTTTAAGAGTATGCCTCGGATGACTTTCCTGTTAGGATTTACTAACAGCAAAATGAAAACAATATGCTAGATAGGTTGGATACTCCAGGTAAATAAACCATTCTCAAAATCATGGGTAATTACTAACCAAAAGCTTATCTCCACTAATTACTTTTTCTGTGAAATTCACTTGTCTATAGATTCAATATAACTTTTGAAAATATAATACAAGCTCATTTTCTGTCCCTGACAACACATTCAGGATTTAAATACAATTCAGCTCATTCTTTCATCCTTTTACCATCCCATGAGAATGACAATGAACACAAGTTGATAGTCTGGATATAATCTAGAAGATATTTTAACTGAAAGAGGTAGGAAGCCCCCTCCCAACCTTCTTTTAAATAGCCATTCCCAGAAACCACAAGAGTCAAATACTTTGCACATAGGGAAATTCAATCTTTGAATCGCAACCCAAGATATTAAGTAATATAGTCGTGGTCGTCCCAACTAAGAAATTATTTCCAAAACATAAACAGTTTATAGTTGAAACCACACTGGAAGCTCTCTTACGTATCAAAGGCAAAACTCGCCTTAGATTGGCAGAATTCTAGAGTAGAAATCCTTTATCATGCATCAGAATCCTCTGTTAAAACACAAACTGCTGGGCCCCATCCTTGAGATGCTTAGAGATTCTGATTCAATAGTCTGAAGTGGGGCCTAGAAATATGCATTTCTAACAAGTTTTCAAGTAATGCTGGTGTGGCTAGTCCACAGACCACACTTTGACAATTAATGTCAGTGTGAAATTGTTAGCTTTTTCAGATTTTTCAAATAGAAGAAATATAAGGGCATTAGGAGCCACATAGATGTTTCTGAAATCACATAACGATTCTCCTAGCAGCTGAGTCTTTGTTCATAACCAAGAGAGAGAATGTGGAGTAATATTACCTAAAAAACTGTGTCACTCTATATGACTTCATAATTATGACTTTTTTATTTGTTCAACTTATCAATCTACAAATTCAGAGTATGCTTTCAATTAAATTTACCATTTATTGAGGGCCTACACTGTGCAAAGGGATAATAAAAATAAACTTGTTCCTAAATAGAGCTCAATCTTGCAAGACATGAGACAGAAAAATAAAATATAATTTACTAGAGGTCCAGTGCACAAAATTCATGCACAGGGGGAGGGAGCAACAGGGGTGCCCCTCAGTCCAGACTGCACCCTCTCCAATCTGGGACCCTTAGAGGGATGTCCGACTCAAAATCCAAGACTGTTGGCCTGCCTGCCTGGCTGATTGCCCCTAATCACTTCTGCCTGCCAGCCTGATCACTCTCTAATCACTCCCCTGCCAGCCTGATTGATGCCTTACTTCTCCCCTGCTGGCTCAATTGCCCCTAACTGCCCTCCCCTGCAGGCCTGGTCGCCCGTAACTGCCCTCCCCTGCAGGTCTGGTCGCCCTTAACTGCCCTCCTCTGTAGGCCTGATTGCCCCAACTGCCCTCCCTTCTAGGCTTGGGCCCTCCCAACTGCCCTCCCCTGCTGGCCTGATAGCTCACCACTGCCCTCCCCTGCCAGCCATCTTGTGGCAGCCATCTTTTTAAAACTATATATTTTATTGCATTGTTACAGAAAGGAAGGATAAACACATCATTGAAAGAGAAACATCGATCAGCTGCCTCCTGCACACCCCCTAGTGGGATGTGCCCACAACCAAGGTACATGCCCTTGACTGGAATCAAACCTGGGATCTTTCAGTCAGCAGACCAATGCTCTACCCACTGCACCAAACAAGTCAGGGCATGTGGCAGCCACCTTGTGATAGTTAATTTGCATATTATTCTCTTATTAGATAGGATAATGGCCACTTCTTAACAGATGTATAAAAAATAAAATAAAAAAATAAAAAAGGATAGGAACATAGAGGAAATAGCACCTGTTAAGTGCTCATGCATTTTTTGTTCAAAAAATACAAGATCAAAAATACCCTCAAAACCTCTTAATGTAGGAAAAATGACAATCAAGAACCCTGCAGGCTAAGCAAATTGGGATTCTCTCTACAAAACAAGTGGTGTGACTAGTGGCATTATGAAGGATCAAAAGTAAAAAAAACAAGTTAGGAAACTCCTTCAATAATCCAAACGGAAAATGAACTAAGAGTAGCTGTAGAAATGGTGAGAAGGCAATAGACCTGACAAATATTTACAAGAGAGAATCAGCTAAAATTATTGACCATTGACTGGAGTAAAGACAGGCTGACACTTGGCTTTGCAGGTGCTCCGGAGAAAGGTGGAGGCTGGAAATATGCACTTGAGAATTATCAGCTTAGGAGGAAGTTGAAGCCAAGGGAAGAGATGAGGTCACTCAAGGATGAAAAAGAAACTGAGAATAGAACCTTCTCCATAATTACACTTCTTTTCAAATAATTCACCACTGAATGCATTGCACTTTATTTTTAAACTAGAGACCTGATGCATGAAATTCGTGCACAGGGGTAGGGGGTATCCCTCAGCCCAGCCTGCACCCTCTCCAATCTGGGACCCCCCCTCAAGGGATGTTAAACTGCTCGGTTAGGGATCAGGCCTCTCACAATCCAGGATTGCTGGCTCCCAACTGCTTGCCTGCCTGCCTTCCTTATTGCCCTTAACCACTTCTGCCTGCCAGCCTGATCACCCCCTAACCACTCCTATGTCAGCCTGATTGATGTCTAACTGCTCCCTGCTCCCCGGCCAGCATGTTTGCCCCTAACTTCCCTCCTCTACTGGCCTGATCACCCCTAACTGCCTTCCCCTGCAGGGTTGATCACCCCCAATTGCCCTCCCTTGTAGACCTGGTGCCTTCCAACAGCCCTCCCTTGCTTGCCTGATCACCCACAACTGCCCTCCCCTGCTGGCCATCTCGTGGCGGCCATCTTGTGTCCACATGGAGGCAGGATCTTTGACCACATGGGGCAGCTATCTTGATCTTGTATGTTGGAGTGATGGTCAATCTGCATATTACTCTTTTATTAGATAGGATAGAGCAGAGGTCTTCAAACTACGGCCCGCGGGCCACATGCGGCCCGCAGAGGAGTCTGATCCGGCCCGCCAGGTTTTTTGGGCAGTGAGCGCAGCCGAGGTGTTACAGTAGGAATTAGTAGTTCATATAGTCCGGCCCTCCAGCTCTCTGAGGGACCGTGATCTGGTCCCCACTTTAAAAAGTTTGAGGACCCCTGGGATAGAGGCCTGGTGCACGGGTGGGAGGCTGGCTGGTTTGCCCTGAAGGGTGTCCCAGATCAGGGTGGGGTTTCCCTTGGGGCATGGGGTGGCCTGGGCGAGGGGCCTGTGATGGTTTGCAGGCCAGCCATGACCCCTGGCAACCCAAGTGGAGGCCTTGGTATCTGGAATTTATTTACCTTCTACAATTGAAACTGTAGCCTGGAGGGGAGCCAAGCCTCCTGCTTGCTCCATGGCTGAAGCCATTTCTATTGGGATTTGTTTACCTTGTATGATTGAAACTTTGTTGCCTTGAGTGGAGGCTTAGGCCAGCTAGGGCAGGCGGAAAGCTTGGCTTCTTCTGTTGCCTGGGAAACCCAAGCCTCCCTCCTGCTCTCTGTGGCTGTAGCCATCTTAGTTGGGTTTATTGGCTGGTAGGCGTGGCTTGTGGGTAAAGTGGAGTGACATTACTCTTTTATTAGGTAGGATAATAATATAATAAAGGGGGAATATGCAAATCGACCAGAGAGCAGAATGACCAGTCACTGTGACACACATTGACCACCAGGGGGGCACTCAACACAGGAGCTGTCCCCTGGTGATCAGTGCAGAGCACTGCTCAGCCAGAAGCCAAGCTCACAGCTGGCAAGCACAGTGGTAGTGGCGGGAACCTCTCCCACCTCCGTGGCAGTGCCAAGGATGTCCGACTGACAGCTTAGGCCTGCGTCAGTCAGACATTCCCCAAGGGCTACTGGACTGTGAAGGGCACAGGCCTGGCTGAGGGATCCCCCCCCGTCCCCCAAGTGCATGAATTTTGTGCACTGGGCCTCTAGTAAAAATGTTTTTAAAAAGGAAATATACAAAGGTCAATGAATCTTCATACCTACAAAAGGTAGTTTTCTACCTAGTAGTGTAAGAGTATTATATACCTAATAAAATTATAACTCGGGGACAGAACAGGCCAACATTGTATAGGCTAGCACCGATTTTCTAGAATGTATTGTCAGGTACTCTCTGACGGTGTTTCAGAAATGAATACCAAACTGCATGGTAATAAAAGGCTACCCTGTTTCCCCGAAAATAAGACAGTGTCTTATATTAATTTTTGCTCCCAAAGATGCGCTAGGTCTCATTTTCAGAGGATGTCTTATTTTTCCATGAAGAAGAATACCGTACACATTTATTGTTAAATGAAAATAAAGGAAATTTATTACCTGTATACGGAACGGTAGTACGGTAGTTGTCAACACAAACCAGACAAACTGTGAATCCTACAGTATCAAGAATTTACTCATTTATTCAATGACAATCATGTCATCATCTTCTGGAACATCATCATAACAATCCAATTCCTGAATTTCCTGGTGAATTTCTTGTGACTCCATTTCTTTCAGAATCAGTGGACCAAATCTCTCATGTTTAGCCTGGGGGGGAGGGGGGCCTTATTTTCGGGAGGATGCCTTATATTTCACTCAGAAGGAAACCTGTAAGTAGGTCTTATTTTCGGAGGATGTCTTATTTTCGGGGAAACACGGTAGCATATCACTGGTCATGAGGTTTGGAGCCCCTGACTTTCCCTTCCCTGGCATGTTGCTAATCATATGATAGAACAAGAGACAAGCCTCATGGAACTCCCATGGGGGCCCTTGTAAAACCACTCCCTTAGCATTAATCCCTAAAGATAACATCTAAGCTTCCATTGTATTATAGCTCCAGGCCCAGAAAAGCAGCAAAAACAGAGAAGTGCTGTGGCTGACCAGCTCCATTGACTAATGAACCTTTGTTCTGGAGAGTAGGATACTTGAAAGGACACACCAGGAAAGCTAATGAATATCCTAATGAGATCCTCTCCCAGGATAAAATCCTCACTTAAAAGCCCTTAGGACTGAGGACTCGGTGGCTCTCACTCTCTGAAACATGCTGGCGGCTATCCTGTCCTCTTCTCTTCCCCCCAAGGTGCATTACCTTTACCCTTCTCTTTCCTAAGGTTCAAGGGCCTCTTCTTTTGCCTCTGTAACATGATTTCTAAGCCCATTTCTTCTACAACTCACTTCTCCTACCTCTGTGCCCTCCTAAATAAACTTTCTCTTATAGTTTGAGTCTTGGCTCTGAACTCTTTTTTAGCCAGAATTCAAGTACTGAGGTTGCTGAACCAAGGTGTGGTCTGACTCCACCAGTCTAACACCTGGTGTTGTTATTGCCACCAACATAAGCTATTGTTTTAAGCTGGCATCCCTACCTCAGTAAACTAGAATGTAGTAGATTTTCATTTCTTATTGGCAGATCTCCAAGGTGCCTGCTAAAATGACACACCCTTAAGACTTTCTTCCCACGAAGGAATGAAAACTAACAGCACGTTCACTCCATTTCCAAGCAGGGACTTGATGGGCACACTTCTGCACTCTCCTATGACATACTTACTCTTGAATTTTAAAGTTCGAGATAAATGAGATAGTTTTTTTTTTTTTTCCACAAAGAGGCTGACCAACCTTACAATGAAAATTACCTTACCAAATCCATTCTGCAAAAAATGATTATCTTTGTGCTATTTCACATATTTTTCCTTATTTTTTAAAAAATGTTTTATTGATTTTTTACAGAGAGGAAGGGAGAGAGATGGTTAGAAACATCAATGAAAGGGAAACATTAATCAGCTGCCTCCTGCACCCCCCAGCACTGGGGATGTGCCTGCAACCAACTTACATGCCCTTAACCAATATCGAACCTGGGACTTTTCAGTCCGCAGGCTGACACTCTATCCACTGAGCCAAACAGATTTCGGCTCACATATTTTTCCTTAAAGGGATCGTTTCTTTTGGTCTTATTTCAAACACGGACATTTGTATTAATATAAATAGTTTAATCATCAACTTTGCAAATTATCTATAAGACCTCTTCCATGCAGCTACCACGACTGACCAAGTAGACTGTGAACCAAAAGTAAGAAACATACTTGGGCAAAACCTTCAGAAGTAGGTATACAAAGGGGTCACCGATTTTATCAATTTAAAAACCCCATTGCTCAGACTCCAAAGATTCTTTGAAACAATAAGGGGACTCTCTACTTTTATCTAATTAACAAATTGAGATTATAATTTTTAAATAAAAAGAAAAAACTTTTTGCTGCTAAAGGTTGAAAACTCCTAAATCTAATTCTTGCCCTAATCTGACACATATACTGTGGTCTAAAGAAGCTGTAATTTAGTTGTAGAATCCTTACTGAATCCTGTTCTCTAATATTCTTATCCACTAAAATCTGTTCCCTCCTCCATTCTTCAGAAAAATTCCAAAATTCAGTCAATAATCCAAATCTATTCTCTTCTTTCATAATTATTTATTTTCACTCTCATAATTTTGCTTCAGGTCATCACCTCATAACTCCGCAATGAGGTTGAGAATCAGGTTATGTTACTACTCGCCTAGTATCCCAAACACCAGCAAAATATTGCTGCTTCTCTTGAAAAGGAACAGCAAAATTATAACCAGAATGCTTTCACAAAAAGTTAGTCAAGTTGTTCCAGGAATTATCCACAGTTAAGGTATTACATATATGAGCACTCAAGATTTCCACCAAAAAACAAAAACAAAAACAAAAAACACTTGAGAATAAAAATACAGTAATGTATTGCTCTTTCACATTTCACGAAGCTGTTCCTTGTTTGAAATGAGGAAAAAGCCCTCTCAGTTGGCCAATTTCTACATCAAGAACTCAATCCTTATCAACATAATTCCCTTTAGTGAATTAGTAACAACAGATGTATTCTAGAGGCACCATAAGCTTACATAAATCTGTCGCCCTAGCTAGTTTGGCTCAGTGAATAGAGCATTGGCCTATAGACTAATGGGTGCCAGGTTCGATTCTGGTCAAGGGCACATGCCCAGGTTGCGGGCTCAATCCCCAGTAGGTGGTGTGCAGGAGGCAGGGGATCAATGGTTATTTCTCATTTAAGTTTCTATCTCTCCCTCTCACTTCTTCTCTGAAATAAAAATATTTTTTTAGAAAAAACATATCTGCCACTCCAAAATATTCAAAATAGAAAGACTACCAATGCCAAGGAAATTATAATCAACACTACTAAAACACAGTATACATAGAACAAGCTTTGAAAGAATATACAACGAACTACTAACAATGTGTATTCATGGGGAGTAGGATTAACGGGGTAAAAGGAAGAACTTTAATATTTTATTTTAACCACTTGGGTATTACTTGAAACTATTGTGTAAGCAAATCCTTTCATAAATTTTAATTTATTAATTGATTTTAGAGAGAGAGGAAGGGGGAGATAAAGAGAGGAAGGAGAGAAAGAGAAAAGGAGATATCAATTTTTTGCTACACTTTTTATGCATTCACTGGTTGATTCTTATATGTGCCCTTGCAGGGATTGAACCCACAGCCATAGAATATAGGGACGATGCTCTAACCAACTGAACTACCCAGCCAGGGCCATAATTTTTTTAAGTCCAGTCATTGTGCCCTTTTATCAGAAACTTAAATGAAATAATTCCATGTCAAAATTGTGGTTAACCACTATCCAAGGAAGGAAGGTTCATCCTCTCTGTCTGCTAATATTCCCTCCTATAGTTAGTTATATCTAGCCTTTGAAAATTCAACCTGATGAAAACATCTTTAAACTGGAGGCAGAGAGGCTGACAAGTTATGTATCAGGTCAGGCTCACCTGGTACTACTAGGCTTGTCAAGCTTTTCCAATGGTGTAATTTAAGAGTTTAAGACTTGATACAATTCTAGAGCTCTTTCAGTGATAAACAGATAGTGTTGCAGAATGTAAGGTGACACTCTAAGACACTACTAAAAATACACTCCACTCAAATTCTTTACAATTCCGACTTCTAAAAGTTGTTAAACTATACATACTGCTTACTGAAATACAAATGCCAGCAAGTTCATAATTCTACTGGTAATTTGTGAGCAATTTTTACTATAGCTTAATGTTGTTCCTAAAGTAAGAACTACTACTCCGCATACTCTAGTTGGTTTTATTTTAATGCACATCAAAACTTGCCCTTTCATCCTATATCTATGAAATCTAATTACCCCTAGCACCATGCCCATCCCAGAATTGAATCTTAATGCCTACTTGCCACTAGGTAGCAAATTTTATGCTCTATAAGCGGACATTTCCGAATGTTTCATGAGCACTCCACAATAAGTGGAAGCCTTGCAGGGAAGCACTGAAATTTACCAGTTCACAATCAATATTCATTATTAGCCACCTGCCTAGAATTCTTAATGCCTTGATGTCCATGAGGAATTAATTTCCTTTGTAACTATGCCTTGAAGACCAGCTGATCTGTTTCCAAGAAATATGGACATTATGACCCTGTAGGAATTAAAACATTTTAAAAGCATGCTAAAAAATTTCTACCAGATATAGAAAAACATCAAACAGCTACTAGGAAAAGCAAAAATACCCAAGAAGTCATAATATGCAAACACTTTTGGCTAAGAAACAAGTCAATTAAACTAAACTTTGCATTTTACAAGTATAATAGAATTTGTCACCCCTCTTCCTCAAAAGGATTCAATTAACAGGACAAAAAAAAAAAGTGTCAAATGTTTGCCTAAAAACAAGTGAAAATATCAGCAGGGACAAGGCCAAGTATATACGGGTAAGTAGAAATTAAAATTAAGGCAGGAAAAGCAGAGGAGGGGAAAAAAGACTTTATCAAAAATAATGTGTATATATAACTAAAGTATAGAGCTTTGATAAAAGACTCAAACCATGCCAAAACCGGTTTGGCTCAGTGGATAGGGCATCCGTCTGCGGACTGAAAGGTCCTGGGTTCGATTCCGGTCAAGGGCATGTACCTTGGTTGTGGGCACATCCCCAGTAGGGGGTGTGCAAGAGGCAGCTGATCAATGATTCTCTCTCATCGATGTTTCTAACTCTCTGTCCCTCTCCTTTCCTCTCTGTAAAAAATCAATAAAATATATTAAAAAAAAAAAAAAGACTCAAACCAATCATATTGTGGAGAAAAACAAAGATGAACAAATTATGAGGATAGGAATAAAGCACATGTTTCTTGTATCGCTTTAACCGTTAAGATCATTATCTTAATTACTTAAAAAAAAAAAAAAAAGGTTAGAAAAACTTCCTGCTGCTAAAATATGAAAAATTGTGCAGAAAGATGTATATGCCTATAAGGTGTTTTATAATAACCAAGAAAATGTGTAACTTTTAAAACAGTCACTGGACAATTGGGAACAAAATCATACATCAGTTTCCTAGTAAAATTAATTTTGCAGAAATTCTGACTCAAGCAACGACTATAAAAATATGTTTTTTATGGCATAGTCTATTTTTGAAGATGCAATAAAGTACCATAATACTAGCAAAATTACCTGCTTCCTGATCATTTCAAAAATACATACTACCTGCCGAAACCGGTTTGGCTCAGTGGATAGAGCTTCGGCCTGGGGACTGAAAGGTCCCGGGTTCGATTCTGGTCAAGGGCATGTACCTTGGTTGCGGGCACATCCCCAGTAGGGGTGTGCAAGAGGCAGCTGATTGATGATTCTCTCTCATCAATGTTTCTCTCTATCCCTCTTTCTTCCTTTCTGTAAAAAAATCAATAAAATGTATTAAAAAAAAAAAAATACATACTACACTAAATAATAGTCATTGCTATGCAAAGGTTGAGAGCTCACCTGAAAAGACTAAGAAGGTTGATCTACTGAAAGATTGGAATCAGCATGTTTAGTGTTATAAGTATCAGGCTCCAAATGCCTCACATGATAGGTAGGTTATGTGTTAAGCACAAATGTCTTTTTAATTACTTCCTTGCTTCTGCTAAAAATAAAAGGGTCCGAAACCGGTTTGGCTCAGTGAATAGAGCACGTGTCAAACACAAGGCCCGCGGGCCAAATCCAGCCCGCCAGGCCTTGCAATGTGGCCCGCACCGCGCTGTCATCACTGCACTCCGCTGTCAGTTTATGACATTGTCAGTTTATGACTGTTCAGTAAACCATTTGGCCCGCGATTTAGGCTGGATTTTAGATTTTGGCCCCTTCTCTGATTGAGTTCGACACCCCTAGAATAGAGCCTGCGTCTGTGGACTAAAAGGTCCCAGTTCAATTCCGGTCAGGGGCATGTACCTTGGTTGCCCAGTAGGGGGTGTGCAGGAGGCAGCTGGTCGATGTTTCTCTCTCATCGACGTTTCTAGCTCTCTATCCCTCTCCCTTTCTCTCTGTGGAAAATCAATAAAATATATTTTTTAAAAATAAGAAGGGATTAATTCCCCCTTATTAGGGATTTCAAATTTCATAACCATTCTATATAGTAAAAGTCTAATATGCTAAGTGTCCGACCGTTCAACCAGTCGCTATAATGCATACTGATCAATCAGGCTGGCAGAGGTGTGGTTAGGGGGTGATCAGACTGGCAGACAGAAGCAGTTAGGGGTAATCAAAGAAGGCAGGCAGGAGAGGGCAGTTGGGGGCAGCCATGCCTGCACAGGAGGGTAGTTGGAAGGGATCAGGCCTGCAGGAGAGGACAGTTGGGGCAAATGGGATGGCAGGGGAGGGCAGTTGGGGGTGACCAGGCTGGTAGGGGAGGGCAGTTTAGGGACAATTGGGCCGGCAGGGGAGCAGTTAGGCGTTGATCAGGCTGGCAGTGGAGTGGTTAGGGACAATCAGGCAAAGACAGGTGAGCATTTGGGAGCCAGCAGTCCTTGATTGTGAGAGGGATATCCAACTGTTTAGGCCCCATCCCACATCCCTCAAGGGGTCCTGGATTAGAGAGGGTGCAGGCTGGGCTGAGGGACATCTCCCCCCCCCCCCCCCCCCCAGTGCACGAATTTAATGCACCAGGCCTCCAGTTTCTCTATAAAACACATAGCTAGCTTTCAAACAGATTAAAAAGTAAACCAACCAGAAACATCAATCAGAAATAATATATGCACCCTTAGATTCATAGCAGTGCAATTTACAATAGCTAAGATTTGGAAATAGCCCCAAGTATCCATCAGCAGATGAGTGGATAAAAAAACTACGGTATGTTTATACAATGGAATACTATGCTGCTATAAAAATGAAAGAACCTTTACCATTTGCATGGGTGGACCTGGAGATTATTATGCTAAGTGAAATAAGCTAGTCAGAGAAAGATAAATATCACATGATCTCACTCATATGTGGAGTCGAATAAACAAAATAAACTGATGAACAAAACAGATTAAGGAAAATAGAAGCATGGAACTGACAAATTTCGGAGGAAAGGTATGGGCTGTGGGCTGTGGGCGGTGGGGGTAGGGGGTGGGGAGGAGGGCTAGGGGTCAGTGATTAACCAGGGAAGGTATATGCATAAATGGACACAGACCAGGATGGAGGGGGTTAATGGGAAACAAAAAAAACAACAAAAAAAAAAAAAAAGGAACATCTGTAATACTTTCAGCAATAAAGAGAAAAATAATAATGGGTATAATAAGGATGTAGAATTCATTTGAGTGTTATGATTAGTGCTCCCAATAAAACTTTATTTGCAGTGTGCCAAAGATATTTAAGGAAGAAAAAACTTATCAAATGTGAGTGTGTACTTTTCTCATCACTTAATGTGAATAAATGCATTTAATATCTGTGATTTTTTTAAATATATTTTATTTATTTTTTACAGAGAGGAAGGGAGGATAGAGAGCCAGAAACATCAATGAGAAACATCAATCCGCTGCCTCCTGCACACCCCCATTGAGAACGTGCCTGCAACCAAGGTACATGCCCTTGACCAGAATCTAACCTGGGACCCCTCAGTCCACAGGCTGATGCTCTATCCACTGAGACAAACCGGTCAGGGCTCTGTGATTTTTTTGTTGTTGTTGTTTAAGTAAACCAAGGTAACTATATTACCCTGTTTCCCCGAAAATAAAACAGTGTCTTATATTAATTTTTCTCCCAAAGTTGCACTAGGTCTTATTTTCAGGGAATGTCTTATCTTTCCATGCGCTAGGTCTTATTTTCGGAGGATGTCTTATTTTCAGGGAAACACGGTAGTGCTAGAGAGAAAATCTTATCAAGCACATACTTATGGTAGGTATCTGCTGGTGATTTATGTACACCATCTCATTATAACCACTACCCTATGGGATATAATTTCCAATAAACAGATGAGGAACCTGAGTAAGAGACTTGCCAAAAACCAGGACTCCAATCCAATCTCTCAGGCTTCAATAGTATATTATATTCATAATATAATTCTTTGGTGAAGAGGATGCAAAATGGGCTCCCTCTGACAGTTTTATTTGACTAGCAGTTTGGAGAAGCTCGAGACTTGGTTGGAAAGTCTGTAAGGAGGAATCTCCAAAAGGTCGGAGGCCTCTAGGGGAACCTTGCCAAAGGCAGCAGACTCTGCCTTGACTTTTCCAAACAAGTCTGAGTCCCAGGGTGCTTTACTGGAATCTTTATGTTTCGTCTTTAAATGTCCTTGCTTAAAGGGCACTGCAGATGCATCTGTTTTCTCCAGGATTACTTACTCTGCTGATAATATCTAGAAGTTAATTTTAATTCAAGCTGTTGCTACAATAAAAGCCTAAGGAGGCAGGTGAATGGAGCTGTTTGGTTTCTTAAGCCAAGCAGTCCCTTAGTCCTCTCTCTTTCACAGAAACATGTGTCAGAGTAATTATTCATCTGTCACTCAAGGTCTGCCAGTCAGCCCAGTATTTTTATTTTATCTTATATATGTTTTTATTCACTTGAGAGAGAGGAATGGAGAAGGAAGGAGAGACAGAAACATCAATGAGGGAGAAACATTGATCAGCTGCCTCCTGCACTACCATGGATGGAGCCAGCATGTGCCCTGACTGGAAACTGACCCAGCAACCTGCTGGTGCATGGGAAGATGCTCAACAACTGAGCCACACCTGCTGGGCAACCAGCACAATATTTTTAAAAATTCAACTTTCAGTGTTTTCAGTCAAAGCATGTATTGTATTTTCCAGTTTAGCAAACGTCTTTTGCGTAGCTCCTGCAGTAAATCATTTTACAATACCTGCTTTAAAGCATGTTTTAAAAAAGAATCAAAACAAGTGAATAGCTATTCTACTTGCCTTTCCATTTCTAAGAGAGTTGTAGCTTTGACTAGTGGTTGTCCTGGGAACTAACTATGTGCAATAATCCTGTATCAAAGGATACTTATAAGTGCAAGGACAAAATGGAGATATTCTTACAGAGGCTGCTCTGCCGTTTATGGAGCATTTTGGAAATTTGTGTGTCTATTTTTGGTGGACACAATAATTGAGATGGTACTACTGGCCTTTAGTTGACTTGAACCAGGGATCGATCCTCAGTACTCCAAAGTAGGAAAAGTCTTATACCACAAAGAATTGTCCCCTTGCCTGGCCTACGTGGTTCAGTTGGTTGGAATGTAGTCCCACACACCCAAAGGGTTGTGGGTTTAGTCGAGGAGCATGAGGGAGACGACTGATGTTTCCCTCACATTTATGTCTGTCTGTCTGTCTCTCTCCTCTCCCCGCCCCCTTCCTCTCTCTCTTTAAAAAAAAAGGGGGGGGGGGGAGAATTGTCCCCTCGTCCTGTACAACCTTGAAATGACATTTAAGATGAAAAACTTGTTCTGAGCCTAGAACCAAAATAAGTTTTAAATACCAGTATACCACAATGTATTATTGCATGGTTTTTAAGCATCACTCAGTTTTTCCCAGAATGCCATTACTTTGTAAAGTGAGAAAACACTGTACTTTGTTTCATTTGGAACTTTACCAACAGTTGTTCACCTTTTCAGAAGATCACATCTTGAAAAGCAATGTCACCTATAGTTTCTGAATCACTACAACAGCACAACTCTATCAGTCAGCATTTGTAGCTATCACATTCTTGGTTTTTATACATATGAGTATAAACTTCATTGTCTTCCTCTGTAGCATTTACAGACTAAAACTACGTATTTTATTGTGTTATTTCCCCTTTATATTACATTTAGGGCATTATATTTTCTTTCTTAGTTAACATATAGTGAATTTCACTTCAGGATAGTAATGGGAAATACAAAAATGTATTATAAAAAGAAGACATAAGATAGATACTTGAGTTTACTTTCTGTCATGTACTTAGAGGAAGGAGACAATAGGAGATGAGGAGAACAGGGTGTCCCTATAACTAGATTTAACTTGAGATGAGAGCAATACTGGAAGGCAAAATTATAGAAATTCAGTATCGACCTTTCCTAGTGTAAGTAGATAATTCAGTGAAAAGACTAGTCTGCTACCAACCATGTGAAATGCACATTTTATGATATAGTCATCATTTGTCAGAAAAACCAATCTTTAAATAATCTGGTCCTTCTCTTTAGTACTTTATTTTCCGCTTTACTTTCCTATGAACTACCGGAGTTTCAGTTAACTTATTAAAGGTAAACACTTATAAGTGCCAGGCACATAACTTGAAAATATACAAACATGCCACTTTACAATATAGCAGTTTAAGAAGCACTTTCCCATACACTATCATTTAATCTCATGAAAACCCTATGGATTAAGGGTTATAGTAATTTTTAAAATAGAAACAAAGGAATTAAAATGGAAACAGGATTTTCCAGTGCTCTTTCCACTCAACTACATTTCCCATAAAATTACCCTTTTAACATAATTTTTTTTTAAATCATGGTGGCTAAACTCAGCAGATTTTTTTAATAATATATATTTTATTGATTTTTTACAGAGAGGAAGGGAGAGAGATAGAGAAACATCGACCAGTTGCCTCTTGCACACCCCCTACTGGGGATGTGCTCGCAACCAAGGTACATGCTCTTGACCGGAATCGAACCCGGGACCTTTCAGTCCACAGGCCGGTGCTCTCTCCACTGAGCCAAACCGGTTTCGGCTAACATAATTTTTATTTACATTTTACATTTACAATGATGACAGAGCATATCAATTTACTTATTCTGTTATATTGACTCCAACAGAGTTTAGAAATCAAATTTAAACTACATTAATATTTCAATTTCATAAAAACTATGATTTTTATACTTAAAATGCCTTAAATATATTTCAAATAAATATGTATAAGTATAGTTTTGATTACATTTATGTTACTTAATGTTATTGTAGGTGGAAGTGGGGTGTCTATCAGTGGAAGTGAGGGATCCTTTTCCCACTGGGTGTTGTTGGGTATTGGATTCTTACAATATCTTGAGAAAAAGAATTTTTCTAAGATTTGCACGGGAGAATGAGTAATTTTTACTTGCATAGAATCACATCCCTGCACTCCTAAAGTTCCATTTTCCTTAACCAGTACCAGAAGAAGTGCAACCGGGGGTTCAGAAGAGCTAACTAAAGGCAAAGCCAGTGTCCAAAGTTTATTTTCCTTGGTGGAGTTGGGTCCCACACAGCATCAGGCTAGTTCCAGTCCATCAGTCCACTGTATGGGCGGATGCAGGAGCATAGGAGACAAGCACAAGTAAGAGAGAGCAAAAGAGAGCTTATGTATCTGATCTTCCTTTGCTTGCAGTGGCCATGCCTATTTTGGCCAATGAACCTGTTCCCAAGTGTGACTGCAAATGTGTACCTTCCCTAAGTCACACAGACTTTACTGGGGATATGTCTATTTGGCCTTCCCTTAGCTTCTTTCCAGTTAAATAATAACCAACAAGGTTATTCACAACAGTATCAATTATCACTCACTCTGGAACCTATTAGATTATTCAATTCTTGTTATTCTTTTTTCTTTTTTTAAAAAATATATATGTTTTATTGATTTTGTACAGAAGGAAGGGAGAGAGATAGAGAGTTAGAAACATCAATGAGAGAGAGTCTTCGATCAGCTGCCTCTTGCACACCCCCCATTGGGGATATGCCCGCAACCAAGGTACATGCCCTTGACCGGAATCGAACTCAGGAACCTTCAGTCCCCACGCTCTATCCATTGAGCAAAACCAGTCTCGGCCAGTTCTTGTTATTCTTACAGCCATTGCACCATGGTTCGTACCAAAAGGAAAGAAGGTATATCTTACACTGAATTACCAAAAAGCAGTGACACATCTCTGGTTAAAGGCCTTATAATAAAGCTTATGAAACCATGATTTTTCTTAGTATTGAAACTTAACGATAAATATATCACATCCCTAGTCTGCAAAGCTAACATCCACTTTCTTTAACTCTCTAAATCAAGGACACAATTCAGCAAATGAAATTCTAAACCCACTCGGAAGAAAAGAGCGTGGCCAGTCAAACTTCATTCATACCTCTTTTTCCAAACCAAGAATGCAAATATATTACAAGCCCCTAAGCAAAAACCTGAAAAAGGATAATTCTTGAACCAACAGTCTCAGAAACATCTTTATCATACACCCTCAGGCAACAGCCCTAAATTTTAACATCTTTTTGGTAAGGAGAGAAATGGGGAAATACTAAAATTAAAAAAAGAAAAACAGTCTGATGCCCTCTGCTCACATCATTCCTGAAAACGTTAACTTTTAGAGAATAAATGAAAAGCTTAGTCTGTCAAATAAAAAGAACAGAATTGAAAATATATATAAATGCAACATAGCCAGAAAAGTAATACTACTACTCTAAACTACATTTTCTCATACAAAGTTTGCAGTGTAACATAATTTTGTTATATAAACTTATTTTTAAACAATTTTTAATACATAAAAACTCACCAAATTGCAAAACTCTTTGTCACTTAAGTTCTAAATGGATAGCCAAAATAAACAATAAAAGACATTCTCCTAGGATTGCCAAACTTAGCAAAAAAAAAAAAAAAGATAAAAAATTGTTTTTCTGAAATTCAAATATAACTGGGCGTCCAGCATTTCATCTGGCAACTCTACACTCTCTGAACTAATTAAATTGTGCCCCCATCTATATCAAAATATTACAGCACCAGCTCCCACTCATAAAGAATAAACAGCTTCCATCAGAATTCTGACTAAAGTCTTAGAATTGGTATGGAAGTGTTCTTTTCCACATGATAAGGCTTTCTTAATAGGTGACATTTACCATAAAAAAAAGAACAAGCCTAATTTCCAAGAGCCATAGTGAGTGAACTTTCATGAAACTTAGGCTTTTCTGAGTTAAACACAGATTGGAAATAATTCATAGCCTATATTTTTGGTAACTAAACAAAAAAGTTACTTCTGAAAGACATAATTAACAGAATCCTGTTTTAAGTATTGTTAGGATGGGGGGAAGGGGGCCTTTCTTTTTCTTTGCTATAGCATTCCACAATTTATGAGAAGCACCTGATAACTAAATCCAAAGATGTTGGCTCCTCTGGTTCAAACAGCCCCTCTGTTCAAACTGACGGAGACAAGATCAACTACTCTCAAGGTTACATTCTTGCATACATACCTTTCCTCCCCGCTGATTTTACAACTCAGGGATAATTAGTAAAAGTTCCCTTACCCCTTCCCCTTCAAACAAGCCTCTTTTGAACTCTTCATAACTTTTGCTGAGAGAACATTTTAATATTTGAGAAAAAATTAATGAGACACCTCCCTAGGACATCTGCCAGGATTGTCTCCTGAAGAACTAACAAAGACAACACCCCTGATGTCAAGAGCAGCAGCCTAAAACACCCCCTCTCTTCCTTGTCCAAAGATTTAAATGTCGGAGTTCTTGTTATTTGCCTTTTTATTGATTAGCAATGCACTGGCCCTTTTCCTTTGGGGAAAGTAAAATAAACTTCCCTGCATTCATCTCTTCTTGTAGTTGTGAATTCTTTCACAGCCTGTGTCACGGGCAAGTACTACAAGACAGAATTGAAATTCATTTTAATGAATTCCAAAGTTAATCTACCATTTTTCTGGAATTCATAATCAAAGAACTATAGAGTTAAACACAAACTAATAATTGAACCCATCAAAACTTCTGGAAAGTCCATTTTATTCCATATGGATTTCCATAATGCTTTTTTCTCCTATTGAGCTCCTAAAAGAAGTGCAGTATGTCCCCCTTATCCACGGTTTCACTTTCTGTGGTTTCAGTTACCCATGATCTGAAAATGTTAAAATGGAAAGTTTCAGAAATAAATAATTCATAAACTTTAAACCTGCATGCTCTTCTGAGCACTGTAATGAAATCTACCATCATCCTGCCAGATTTCTCTCAGGGTGTGAATCATCCCTTAGTCTAGAATAACCACATTGTACATGCAACCCATCAGTTATTCCGTAGTCATCTAGGTTATCAGATGGGACTGTCCTGATATGTTCAAGAAACCCTTGTTTTCTTAATAATGGCCCCAAGCACAATAGCAGTAATGCTGGCAATTCGAATCTGCCAAAGTCTTAAAGTGTTCCCTTTAAGTGAAAGTTCATTCTCAATTTAAAGAGAAAAAATATGCTGAGGTTTCTAAGATCTAGTTAAGAATGAATCTTCTACCCTAGCCATGTGGTTCAGTGGTTGGAGCATCAGCCCATGAACTGAAGGGTCATGGATTTGATTCCCGGTCAAGGGCACCCATCTG
The DNA here is from genome assembly GCF_964339955.1 of Pipistrellus hanaki. NCBI lineage: Eukaryota > Metazoa > Chordata > Mammalia > Chiroptera > Vespertilionidae > Pipistrellus > Pipistrellus hanaki. The sequence continues at coordinate 99,576,051 of NC_140503.1, read as the reverse complement.
GGTTGCAGGTTTGATCCCCAGACCTGGTCAGGGCACATATAGGAGGCAACCAATCAGTATGTCTCTCTCTCCCCCTCTACTTCTCTTTTCCACTCTACAAGTCAACGGGGGGGAAATATCCTCCGGTGAGGATTAATATCAACAACAAAAAGAATGAATCTTCTACCCATTAAATTGCCTAACTTAGCCAAAACTGGTTTGGCTCAGTGGATAGAGCTTCGGCCTACAGACTGAAAGATCCAGGTTTCGATTCCTGTCAAGGGCATGTACCTTGGTTGCGGGCCCATCCCCAGTGGAAGGGGGGGGGGGGGGGGTGTTGCAAGAGGCAGCTGATCGATGACTCTCTCATCGATGTTTCTGACTCTCTATCCCTCCCTCTTCCTCTCTGTAAAAAATCAATAAAATATATATTTTTAAAAATTGCCGAACTTATAAGTTAAACTTTATTATAGGTATTTATATTTAGGAAAAAAAATAGTACAGTACTGACGGGTTGCATATACTGTACTAGATATATATGAAGTCCCTCTCAACCAGCTCTTTGTCCTACTTATAATGACTCTGAGTACAAATAACTCTATTCTTCTGCTAGTTTCATTAAAATCATCTTCTTGATACTAAAGTTATGCTTTTCTTCCCTGTGCTCTAGGCCATTGCTCTTTGATACATCTCATCCATCTTTGGAGACTGCCTAATTCCCTTACTTCATTTATACTGCTACCTTGAAGGTATTAATAGATAATCACATCTCCCCCCTGGCCCTCCCCCGGCTCCAGTGTTCCCTTTTCCTAATTTTAATTGCTCAGGCTTTTCTCCTAAATCTTATGCTACCTACCATCTATGTAGAATGATCTGCAACTTTCCTTAAATGTGGTTGAAAATGTTATTTGGAGTTCAATCCTACTGTGAAAAATTACACTGTTAATAATTTTGATATGTGATCACTATGTTATTTGTCTAAATGTAATTCAATTACAGTTCACTGTAAGTTACTTGAAATCTCTATAGTTGCTTTTTTCCAGGTAGCAGTTTCCTGGTTTGCATTAGGGCCATTTATTTCATCTTCCTTGATTAATGACTTGAGATTCAGCATTAACAAATAATTTCAATGCTGGAGCTTATTATGCTATTTTTTCCAGTTGCTTCCCAATGGTTTCCAACCTGCTAAACTTGTGTAATAAAAAACTCCTATTTAAACTTAACATACTCCTTCAATCAAAAAATCCTAAGTTAAATATAGTACTTTCCTTCAATCTATGAATTGAGAAGTATTTCACAATTACCAACTCTAGACATCTTGTTGCCTTTATTTCCTCCAAGAAACAATGTCTAAAAATGAGAAAATAATCTTCTCTAGAACTTAAACAAGAAAGGCAAATGGTTCTTCAGTGATGGTTCCACTTCTCTTCGGCCAGTGTTCAAGTCATTCTGTACTCATCAGAAATTGTGCCTCAAACAGCAGCATCAGAGTAAATATTCAGCTCAGAATAAATTTGTAGCCTCGCAGCCTCCATATTCAACAGGGGCTAGGGAATTCAAGACAGGGGCTAGGGAATAAAGAACCTAAGTTCTAATGTAAAAGAAAGGACAATTAAACTTACTGGAAAACTTATGCTTTGATTATGATATTCAAATACTGTAGTTCCCTTTTTTCCCAAATTCAAATAGGGTTAACAAATATCAAAATTATATAATTAATGGCTAATGTACTAATTCAATAATACTTTACTAAAATGTATTTTCTTTACTAAAATGACTAGTAACAGTACATGTTGATGTTACTGATAAATGCCTCATGAAAATCTTTACTGGGTTTACAAAAATTTTCAAATTGTTCCAGACTATATAGGGTATCTATATATATAAAAGCCTAATATGCAAAGTGTCCCCTCGAGAGTTCCACCGACCAGGAGTTCAATCTTCACTATGACGTGCACTGACCACCAGGTGGCAGCACAGAACAAAGCAAGGCCCCAACCGGCAGCAGGGAAGGGAGGCTCCAGCTGGCAGCTGGCAGCTGCTAGGGACCCTACCTATACATGAATTTCATGCACTGGGCCTCTAGTAAAAATACAAAACAAAAAAAACAAAACTACTCAATACTTGAAAATTCTATTTTTCAAAAATGTCTGACCAATTAATGAATTATAAAATTAATTCAGAAGGTCACAATTTTTAAATACACTACTAAAAAGGATAAGTACTGTTTCACAAAGTATTATGTATTCTGCACATATTTAGTCATAAATAAAATCTATTTCTCTAGCCCATAAACAAAAGTTTGAAAGCCTTTTACTAAACAGCTTTTAGATTTTTAAAATCATTTCACCATGATTACATATGAATATGTTACAGTATCTAGAAAATGTTAGTTTGTAATGTTAACATTTTGGGTTATTTTTACATTAATAAACAGCAATGATGTAGCTGATTACTCTTTAAACTAGATGATGATTACATGGGAGTTTATTACATTATTAGAGGCCTGGTGAACAAAATTCATTCACGGGTAGGGTCCCTAGGCCTGGCAGGTGATCAGGGCTTATCAGGGCCTTCCCACTGCCGACCAGGGCCTTCCTTTGTTCTGCACCGCCCCCTGGTGGTTAATGCACGTCATAGCAAGTGAAAGAACTCCCAGTCTCCCAAATGAACTTTTGTGGGGACATCTTGCATATTAGCTTCCTACACACACACACATTTTCTACTGTTTAGATGAAATTATAACAAAAAATGTAAAAATAAAGAGGGGCAATTAAATGGACCTAACAGATATAAATAAGGAACATGAGTAAATATATAATTTGAGACTTTTACAAACTGTTTATAAGGAATATTAATCTAGAAACTTCCCAGATTTAATTAAGGTTAACACTTTGGTTGTCTTGTTCAACTACAATGGAGAGGTTTAGAGATCTTTTAAAAATAAAAAAGGGAAAGGAGAAACTAAGTCATAAATAGAAAACAAACATCCTCAAAAGATACATAAATAGAAAACAAACATCCTCAAAAGATACATACATAAAAATATAATTAAGTGTTCTGCACTGTCTCTTTATTGCCTCTTCAATAGTCAATTACTTTTCAATCAACAGAGAGAACACAAAATATCTATCTACCTAGCAGTGATTTTCATTTCTTAATTGTTTAATTCACACTATGAGATCTCTATAACAGACACCATTCTGCCTTCCTTGAAACAAGAGCTGCAACTATTGTCTGAAGTAGGTTTATAGGAAGTTGGATTTCAAAACATGAAAGCCTCAAAGTCAATTTTTCTTATTTCTAAAAAACAAGTTTCTAACAACTTATTAAAACAGCAAGTATTCTCCAAGCCCTGTACCCATTAGAGGCAGTACCCAAGCTGAAAAGCCAATAAATAGAGTTGTATAATTTTAGAATTGTAAGAGAATTTAGACATCATCTAGTCCAGTGGTTTTCAAATACATTCAGGAAGAAAAAAAATCAATAGCATAATAATTTATATATGGAACCACACTCTTATCTGTTTTTTAGCATATGGGACATCTTGCTTTGTTATTCTATCAGAATAGGACTTGACATTTTGCCTTGTATTTTATATTTAATCATTTTAAGAAAGTGAGAAATACATTTGGATATGACTACAGCTATTGGTATAATTTAGAACATAATGTTTTCTAATAATAGAACCTTACATAATATATAGAACACTAACACTTTTCAGATATCACATCAACTCATTTACAATTCATAGTCAATTTGAAGCAATACTTGGGTATAACAATAATTTAAATTGAGATAAACAAAGTGAAGGAAGCATATCTAAATTGATATACCTCTGGAAAATACCATAAAGCATATAAGAATTAAGATTTAGAAAAAAGGTTAGTCCATAATTGTTTTCAAAAATGCAAGGAATATTAATCTAGGAACTTTCCCAGATTTAATTAAGGTTAACACTCTGGTTATTTTGTTCAACTACAATGGAGAGATTTAGAGGTCTTTTAAAAATACAAAAGATACATAAAAATACAATTATTAATTACTACCACTCTGTACTTTTTTTTTTTACTTGTGGACATTTTAATTAACTTCCCTCCATGAAGCTTCAAGCTACCAGAACATAGACCCCATCAACACCCTTAATCTTCTCCTCAGCTCTTCTGTTGAAGAACTTGGCCTTCACAATGACAGGCTGTTTTGGAGCTTTCCCTTCCCCAGAACTTTGTAGTAGCCCAATCACACCACATCAATGACAGAAGCAGCTCCAGTCTTGCTTTTGGCAGCATTTACCCGTTTCTGCTCACTGACCAGGGTCCACAGTCTATCAAGGTTGACAGTTGGGCAGAAGTTCTGGTTCCTCTTTAAGTGGTAATGCCTCATACCAACTTTCCCAAAGTAACCTGGATGATACTTGCCGAAGTTGATCCTGTGATGATGCAAGCCACCAGCCCCCAGGTGCTTCCTGTGCTTGCCGATGGGGCAGTGGGATGTGGCTGTGGACCCAAAGTTTCCAGGTCTTCCTCAGTCTGGATGGCATGTCGGTGGCCAAAAGGCAAGAGTCACTCAGTACTTTTTAATACAAGAAACTTAACACACACTGTTTCCATCAAAGCTGACCAGTCTCCTTTAATAGATAAGACTGAGGTGTTTTGTTTTCTTTGTTTTTATTTTAATTTGAAACACTACAAAAATCAGAAACAAAACAAAAAAATGAGTGGTGCCTGAAGAACATTAACTATGTCTGCCACTAACTTACTGTATGCAAATAAATGTAGAAACTTAGAATATTTTTTGAATATTCAGTAAACTCCATTTCCACACAAAAGAACAATTAAAAGTTTTGAATGATTAGATAAAAATAATCTCAACTTAAATAGGTTGGATTAATAAATGTATATGTTGTATATATACAGAAGCAAACAAAAAAGAAAGTTAAGCCTACTTTCCATATTAGATAACAGTAAGTTGAAGTTATGTACAAATTTTGGCTCCCTCTCCTAAACTGAATAAACTCTTGAAAAACAGAAATTTTATTTATATATTTATTCAATTTTTTAAATTTAGACATCAATATCACTAGATTAATCTTTTTATATAGGATCACCAGAGTATTTCACTTCATATTCAGAAATAAATTTATATCTATTAAATGCAATACTTTATAATCAATTAGTCAACTGCAGAGGTCTCCTGCCTTCCCAAAGCTAATCCTTACCAACTAAAATTGGGAATTCTGGGGAAAAAGTAATTTCACAAAACCTCACAAATTTTATAAAGCATTTATCTAAGGTGGTTAAAATTAAACTCCATATCATCAATGGCATTTTTAAAAATTCATATAAAATGTTTAAAGAGACACACTGAAAGCCAACTGTTCACACGACATAATTTGCACTATTATTTTAATTTTGATGGGTGAATTTACTTTAGAGATCCTTTGTCTCCTTAGTCTTTATGATAGGTTTTATTTTTCCAGATACTCCTCAAAAAATAAAATTCATGCCCTAACCTGTTTGGCTCAGTGGATAGAGCATTGGCCTGTGGACTGAAAGGTCCAGGTTCGGTTCCAGTCAAGGGCATGTACCTTGGTTGCAGGCACATCTCCTGTAAGGGATGTTTCTAACTAACTATCCCTCCCCCTTCCTCTCTGTAAAATAAATAAATAAATAAATAAATAAATAAATAAATAAATAAATATGTGTGTGTATATATATATATATATATACACACACACATACACACACACAAAAAATATAATTTTTTAAAATAATAAAAATAAAATAAAACTCATTCCTCATTCTTACTTCCTGCTTTTCTCCTAGCACTACTATACCTTTCTTCTCTTCCCCTTTCTCTTACAACTTCATTCTCCACTTCTGACCCTGTCCAGATTGTGTTCTCACTGTAAAGAACTGAATAGAATGCATCAGTATATTTTTCACAGAATTCACTTCTTTTAAAATGTCTTTGCAAAACTTTATTCAAACTTTTACTGAACACTCCCTTGCACGTTACTTAACATAGTTATTCGTTGTTTTTCTACATACATTTGTATAGAAATCAGCACCTTATCTCCTTCCCGAAGGAAGGAAGGAAGGAAGGAAGGAAGGAAGGAAGGAAGGAAGGAAGGAAGGAAGGAAGGAACCTTTGCCCTGGCCAGGTGGCTCAGTTGGTTGGAGCGCTGTCCCCATACACCAAGAAGGTTGCAGGTTCGATCTGGTTCAGGGCACATACCTAGGTTGTGGGTTCAATCCCAGGTCAGGGCACTTGTGAGAGGCAGTGGATCAAAGTTTCTCTCTCACATCCATGTTTCTCCCTCTCTCTTTTTCCCTTCCTCTCACTCTCTAAAAATAAATAAAAACATATCCTCAGGTAAGGATTAAAACAAATAAATAAAAACACACCATTTTATACATCCAACAAAGTTTCAGATTTTGCATATGAAACATCTTACTTTGAAAAGTACCTCAATCCATAAAAGCATAACCAATGGACACAGACAATAGGGAGGTGAGGGCATGAGAGGGGAGATAGGGGGGGCGGGGGGGAGGGGGGGATGCAATGGAGGAATATGGACACATACATGTAACACTGAAATAAATAAATTGAAGGAAGGAAGGAAGGAAGGAAGGAAGAAAGGAAGGAAGGAAGGAAGGAAGGAAGGAAGGAAGGAAGGAAGGAAGGAACTAAATAAATGAAAAACAATGTCCAAAATGACAGAGTACTTTTCTAATCAAACATGGTCATCTTTGCAGGCCCAGTTAAACAATTATTTTTTAAGTAAGAATAATAAAATAACAATTTGCCTTTTATTACTGTCTAGTTGTATACTCCACAACAGAAAATATTTCATATCAAAATTGTATTGAGAAAAATAAAGGATTCCTTTAAGACAAAACAGTCTAATTTCTCATGAGCATTTGTAAAATTCACTCAAAGTCAGATCTATGTCTAAAACCATCTGCATCACTAATATGAATTCAGTAACCTTGAAAAACAAACACTAAGAGCCCACCAACAGATCTCGATATAGTAACATGACCTTTCCATCCTAGACCCCTGACTAATTTCTCATGCTTGGGTGCTCCATCATGTCAGTAGTGACACTTTGGTCAGTTGTCTGAGAGACGGGAGGCTTATTTATTCCAAGACAAGGAAATAAAAATGCAAACTTCCTCACCAGAATCTGAAATTGCAGTATTGCTTCTCACTTTTCTTAAAGTTACATATGCAAAAGTGCAACTCTCTGGGACCTTCAAATAGCCTACTTAATTGCATTCAAGATGACAGCATTAACAATCAAATGTTCAATATATACATAAAAAAATAACTAATTAATAATGCTACTTTTTAAAGTATTATAGTAGTAATAGCTAACATTTATTCAATATTGAGAGTGAGTATTTAGTATGTACAGTTAACAGAACTGTACATACTAAATACTCGCTCTCAATATTGATTAAATACATAAAGTAATGTAGCATAGTATGTTACATTATAGTAACATATAGTAACAAGTATTATATACAGTAAAAATATAAACCCTACTGAGATTATATACAAGGCAGAAATCTAAGTGCTTGATGGCCATTATTTCATTAATCCTCATACCATCCCTATGGGATTGACATTATAAATATTAAAAAATTTATATTTTACAGATGATAAAACTGAGGCTTGAAAGTATTAAGCACCTTACTCAAGGTCACTTAGCTACAGGGTAGGGGTGTCGAACTCAATCAGAGAAGGGGCCAAAATCTAAAATCCAGCCTAAATCGCGGGCCAAATGGTTTACTGAACAGTCATAAACTGACAATGTCATAAACTGACAGCGGAGTGCAGTGATGACAGCGCGGTGCGGGCCACATTGCAAGGCCTGGCGGGCTGAATTTGGCCCGCGGGCCTTGTGTTTGACACATGTGCTACAGAGAGTTGGGACTCAAATCCAGGTATGTCAGGATCCAAAGACTATGCTCTCGACTACCATATAATAATGCTTGGCTTACATTCATTTAATTTTAATTTTAAAGCTCTTGGCAAGTCTAAATAGGAGGGTTACTTTTAGGACAAGTTTCTTCCTTTACAATGAACTACATTTATCTTATTACATACAAAAATCAACTTTAAAGATTTTACTTAAAACTGTCATCCTGCCGAAACCGGTTTGGCTCAGTGGTAGAGCGTCAGTCTGCAGTCTGAAAGGTCCCAGGTTCGATTCCAGTCAAGGGCATGAACATTGGTTGCGGGCACATCCCCAGTAGGGGGTGTGCAAGAGGCAGCTGGTCCATGTTTCTGTCTCATCGACGTTTCTAGCTATCTCTCTCCCTTCCTCTCTGTAAAAAATCAATAAAATATATTTTTTTAAAAACAAACAACAACAACAACTGTCATCCTACAAGTTTAAATATTTGGATGAGAAACCAAATCTGAATGAAAGCCTTGAATCTCTATGGTAATGGGTCACAGCTGGAGGAGATCTTGAGGGTCATCCAGTTCAAATTCTTCCTTTTATGAATAATGAAACAGACCTTTTGAAAAATATCTATATTCAATTTAAACTACCACATATCCAATCCAGAAACATAAAGGTTTGGGTGTTGCTGTTTTTTTAAGTCATCATTTTAAATAGATACTCTAACATTTCAACATCATGATATCCATTTCTGAAGCACTTTAAGAAAATACAACTCTAACCGGTTTGGCTTGGTGGCTAGAGTGTCAGCCTGAAGGACAGAAGGTCCCTGGTTCGATTCTGGTCAACCTTGGTTGCAGGCACATCCCCAATAGGGGGTGTGCAGGAGGCAGCTAATCGATGTTTCTCTCTCATTGATGTTTCTAAGTCTCTATCCCTCTCCCTTCCTCTCTGTTAAAAAAAAAAAAAAAAAAAAAAAACCTCAATAAAATATATAAAGAAAATACAAACTCACAGACTCCTCCACCTCTGGAGTCACTGCCACTGCCTTGGTTCTTCACCAGGTCCAACCCGCATCAGAAAAGATGAGGAAATCAAGAGTCAAGATAATTAAATAACTTGCCCATGATCATACCACTAAAGAATAAAGGGACTGGGATCTAATCATCTAACTCCAGAGGAGCCTGTGTGGTACAGAGCATACACCATTAGCTGCCATTGAGTGAATCAAATGAAATAAAGCTGACAAAGTTCTAGTAGAGTTCCAGTTACATGTGCACTGTATCAATTTTTGCTTTAACAGAAGAGGGTCCTGTACAAGCTGAGAAGCACGCTCCACTGCAGAGCTCTGGAGGGATATGAGAAAGGAATCCTTGCTGTCGGAACAGACAGTGCAGTAGACCACCCTCCCATCTACAGACATTCTCTATTTTTTTTCACCTGAGAGTTTAGTTTCACCCTTTTCTTTCAGAACCTTGCTTCAGTTAGTTCTTACAACCCTAGTATCACTGAGGACAAAGTAAATGCTTCTGGAACTTTAAACAAAAACATCTCAAGAATGACAGTTTTGAAAAGTCTGATAAATATATTCTAATTTTTTACTTAAAATTAAAAAAAAAAAAATACAAACTCCATGACCTGAGGTCACTCTATAGGGCTATTACCAATAGAAGTTTGAATCTTACTATGCTATAGAAAGTTGTTTTTTTAAGTATCCTTACCTATGTGGATTATAACTCAAATAGCCATATCTTCATTAATTAAATTTACATAATCCTTTAGGTCAACTAGCAACTCAGCTTCATTTTACCAGTCTTGTCATGTGACTGAACTTAAGCCATTTCAAGAAAAAGGATGCACTGTGCCATATTTAGAACTGCCAGATAAGTCTAAAGGTCTATCCAAAAATCTTGCTTTAGTTGCTAAGAAACAATTCTGCTATATTATCAGTCATTGAAAGATGTTATGCTAGCAGAGATTAAAGATGTTAATGTTAAGATCAAGAATATCTCCTCTCTGGTGCCAAATGAAACCATGCTATTTCCACATATCAAACAGCTCAAATTAATATTGGGCTTCTTTAAGTCATATTGTTAACACACAACTAAAAACTGGTAAGACAAATCAGTCTAGCCCTATGCTGCCTTCCACAGTGACCTCATCTTTGGGGAAAAACAGGAAAAATACCCAATATACTTAACACATTCAATGCTATAGACAGAAAATATTTCCTTCCCGATCCCGGCAGTGATAACTCAAGGCCATCAAAGCATACACAGGATTTGAACGGTCCAATGTGGTACAACAAACAGTTATAATTAGTCCATATTTTTTCAATCCTTAATTAGATAAATGTTCACTGTAATCTTAAGCATTTTAAGACTGCATTTCTCCTTAGAATGCTTAACTCCATTTGCTCTATCACTTTTTTAAATGAGTCATTTAAATTTCAGCTATTCTAACAAGAGTAATCTAGCCTAACAACAAAGAAGCATGGAAGGATTAGCAAAAATAAGTTGTTCACTCTCTTCTACTGCTCATAAATTCTCCCCTATAAAAATATTTTTAAATCTCTTAAAGGTTGTTTCCACAAGAGCAGAAACCTGTTCACAATTATCTGAAATACCAATTCAGCAGCTGAATTATCACACACGCCTTCAACAATCAGAATCTTTTCTGTCCTGCATAGATCCCGTATCACCATGATTCCCCATTTCTCCACCTTCTCTAAAGAGCTTCAGCTCAAAATCCAATTCTCTCGTTTGCACTACACTTATACACATCCCTGGTAATACTTTTATGTTCTCAGAAATAATCTTTTTTATGTCTTGAAACTTTTAGATCTTAAAACTGTCATCCATCTCCCTCTCTCCAGTAACTGTCCTCAATCGTACTGCAGTTCCAGCTATGTGCCCCTGCCTTCCCAAAGGCCCAATCACTATCATAAGTGCTTGCCACTACTCAGTTGCTCCCTTCCTTAATATATCCCCCACACTGCAAACCAACATTACACTGCCAGCTTCCTGCATTTTACTCCCTTCCCTTATTTTCTGTCTTCACCCACCTCCACGTCTCTTACAGGCACCCTTCTTTCCTTAATATTTTCCCTATCTCAGTTACAATCCTTCTTCCTCATCCTTTGCTCATTTTTCCTCTCGTTATTTAGAAACTCCTTTTTGCTCTTCCAACCGTTATTCTAGAATGCCCAACATTCAACCCATCTCAGCAAACCCAGCCTTCTTCCCCATCTTCCCCATCTCCTTTAGAGCTAAGCAGCGCTTCCCAGATCCCCTACTGCAGTCAACCCACCCCCTTAGCTTTCCACCCACCTTCCCTCCACCTCCACATCCATGGCTCCCAGATTTTTCATCTCCTCCTTAGGACACTAGCATTCTGCTCAGTTTTCTCCTGGACGCACTTTCCCCCAACGCCTCCCTTATTTTTTGAACATGTCACCTGTCTTATGGGGCCCAGCAGAATCCTACGACCCCCTGATTTCCAGACCTCCACTCTCCTGCAGATCACGCCGACACCACTCGCCCTTTCCTCCTTAAACACAAATGCCGCCTTTATTTAAAAAAAAAAAAAATTATTATTGATTTTAGAGAGAGGAAGGGAGGAGGAGAGAGAGAAAGAAACATCGATGTGAGAAACATCGGGTCCAAGGACCGAACCCGCAACCTCGGATGAGCCCTGACAGGGAATCCAATCAGCATCTGATGCACAGGCCAATGCTCAACCAACTGAGCCACACGGCCAGGGCTCCCGTCCGCCTTCATTAAAAGCTGCGTGCCCTCCTCGTCCGCCCGCTACTCCAGCTCCCCACTTTGGCTTCCTGGGTGTTCCCTCCCTGCCTCAGAGCGACGAGCCCCACGACGTGGCGCCTCTAAGCCGGCAGTATCCTCGGGCTCGGGTCGACGCCCCCGCGGCTCCAGTTCTCACTCCCGCGCCTCCAACTCCCGACCGTCTCTTCTCCCCGCGGGTCCGCAGCCCCTCAAACTCTCCCAACCGCTCCTTCCCCCTGGCTCCGGCACCAACTCAGGCCTGGCCGCTCCGGCGCCCGCTTACCGTTCTGAGCGGCGCCTGGCCCAGGGAGGAGGGAGACCAGCAACAGCGAGATGACCAAAGCGCTGGGGAGCGTCGAGCCCGACATCCTCTCTGCAGAAGACCCAAGAGCAAAAAGGCCGGGGCCGCAGCCCGGGCCAGGGCCGGGAAAGGGAGGGGAGGGAGGGAGGGGGCGGGCGACAGAGCGAGGGAGTGAGCCAGAAAGTAGTGGCGGCACCACTCCGTCCTTCGCCGTCCTCCTCCTACCGCCGCAGCGCCCAAGCGTCGCGAGATCTTGGCTGAGGCGTGATAGCAGCAAGACTCGCGAGAAGAGGCGACCTGAACTAGTGTTCCCGCCCCTGGGACTTGCGTGTTTGCCCCTTCTGGGGCTGATTGGCCAAGCTTGAGGTAGGTCACGTACCAAGGGTGCTTCAGGCCACGTGACGGAGCGAGGCGGGGTTCCTCCAGCTCTCCTGGCGGGTTGGGGCGGGGTCAGAGAAGTCAGCGTTTAGCTAGCTAATACCTACGTGAAACAGGAGCGCTCATAAATAAGAGGAAGCTTTAGGAGCCTACTGTGTTTTCTCCACCCATCCTGCCTTTCAGTTGTTGGAGCTCTTGGCTGTGGTATTTGATGCACCACTGTTTCTTTTACGCATTTTTTTTCATTGCCCCATGGAAGTCCTGCGGTTACTTCCTCTGGACTTTGACAGTAAACCCCAACCCTCTACTAGCATCTAGCTTCAACCTCCCTCTTTAGCCTACTGTTTAAACCTTCCTGGGAGGTGATACAGTCCCCGTGCTCAGTGGCACTTTGAGCTTTCCTGCCTGTACACCTGCTCCCTCTGCCTGAAATGTCCTCCTTTCCTCGCCCTTCTATTTTCCCCTCCTGCATTTTGGCCTTGTTTTAGCTTCATAAAAACCTTAGGGCCTAAAGTTTAGCGTAATTGCTAGTTAGACACTAAGTCTACAAAGAAGTCATCACAAGAATCTTCAGAAGCAATGAACATTTATTGAGTACCAGTGAACATTTTTTGAGAACATTTATTCTCACACCTGCTGTGAAACCCAAATGAAAACGTGGTGCATGCACAGACTAAGTTCACAGCCTAGTCTATCATAGGGTCTAGGAAATGAGGGAATAATCTAAAAAAAAAAACACCCAGCTGGGACCGGTTTGGCTCAATGGATAGAGTGTCGGCTTGGGGACTGAAGGGTCCCGGGTTCAATTCCGGTCAAGGGCATGTGCCTTGGTTGCGGGCATGTCCCCAGTGGGGGGTGTGCAAGGGGCAGCTGATCGATGACTCTCTCATCAATGTTTCTAACTCTCTGTCTCTCTCCCTTCCTCTCTGCATAAAATCAATAAAATATATTTAAAAAAAAAAAAAAAAAACACCCATAGGAGAGGAGCAGCAAAGTGCTCTGGCAAAGTTGTTGCTACTATTTTCAAGGAACTTTGGAAAATGCTTTATTTGTTTGTTTGTTTGTTTGTTTGTTTGTTTATTTCAGACAGGAAGGGAGAGGGAGAGATAGAAACATCATTGGTGAGTGAGAATCATTGATTGACTGCCCCCTACTGGGAATGAGCCCCCAACCTGACCATGTGCCCTGACCAGGAATCCAACTGTGAACCAGGAAGTGACCTCCTGATTCTTAGGTCCATGCTCAACTACTGAGCCACCCCAGCAGTGCAGGAATTGCTCTTTTTAAGGGTATATTTTTGTTCTACCTTCAGATCTGTCATTCCTTCATTGGCAAAGGAGTCTCTATGGCTTAGCTTATGCCTGACTCAAATCAGACATCCTGGTGAGGATCTGTGGAGTGAAACTGAGAGATACCAAGTAAACAGCACTGATGACCTTAGAGCTCAGAGTATAGAGGAAGGAGTACTCACATGGGCAACCACCAGCTCACATGCTCAAGCCAAAGTAGTAAAAAATCTTTCAACATGAACTTGGACAACTGATGGTACCAGACTGAGCTTTCTACCCAGGACTGGGACTATGACAATAGCATGTTGTTGATTGAAATGTATGCTATACCATTCACAATTTCAGGTGTGTGAGTGACAAAAACATTCACATGGAAAAAGATTGGACAAAGACCATTCTGAAGACAGTTCTGTATGAAGAGCTCCAGAGCCACCTGTGATGGTACACCAAGATTTTCAGCAGATGGGAATTTTTGGTTGGGTGCAACCTTTCTTCTTCATAACAGTGACTAACATCCCTATTTGAATATCACAAGGGATCCTTACAAAATGATTGTGCTCATTTTGTGGGTAGGAGAACTGAGGCTAAGTGAGGCCTGACCTGCCCAGGGTCCAAGTGTTTGTGGTAATCATTAATACCAAACAGTTTGGTTTGACTACTTCTAGGTACATGGCATAAGTGCATTTCTACCTTAAAATTGAGAATGGCATGTTACTTGTTTTGGCCAGTGAAATGTGAAAAATTATTTTCAAGCACACATATTTCATTTTAGTTACAATGCATTTTCAAGCACACATATTTCATTTTAGTTACACTCACTGTAGTATACTCTTGCCTACATGGTAATCAGTGATCATATGGTGAAAGCATGTATCAAAATGAAACTTACGTGATCCAGGGTCTCTGAGTTAACACTGCCAACCCACACAGAACTGGTAGTGTCTATTGATTAAGCTACTGATACTCAGAGGTGTTTTCTCCTACTGGATAGCCTGGACTGTTCTAGTTAAGGGAAAGATGAAATTCAGGTTCATCCCACCACCTCTACTACCACCATTTCTTCTCAGAAATTTATTAAGCTATGTGAACTTAGAAAATAACCTAATCTTTCTAAACCCTATGTTCCGTCAAATGAGGCTGATGATAATACCAACATCATTCTACCTAATAAATCATCTACACTAATAAAAGAGAAAAATACTAATTGACCATTCCTTCACTACGCCCACAACCAATCAGAGCGAGTATATAAATTAACCCCAAAAAGATGGCAGTTAATTTGCATACACTGAGGGAGGAAGGAGTGAAGACTGAAGACAGCATAGAAGGAAGAGGGAGGGAAAGCAGGAAGCTTGGTAGCTGCGGGAGGTAAAGTGTGGGCAGGGCAGGCGGTGGAAAAGTGCAGGGTGGCAGCTAAAGGGAAAGCATTGGGCAGCAGTGGCAAGAGGGAAAGCGCAGGGACAGGGAAGGAGCCGAGGTAGCGGCAGTGGGAGAAAAAGCATGGGGTGGGGGGTGGGAGGCAGAGGCAGCAGGGAAAGCGCAGGGGTGGGGGGTGGGAGAGGTGGCAGTGGCAAGAGGGAAGCCCGCTGGAAGCCCTGTTCTTGCAGGAATCTTCTTGCAACAGGCATCTAGTTCTACCTAATAAAAGAGTAATATGCAAATTAACCATCACTCCACTATACCAAGAAGGCTGCAGCCACAGAGCAGTTGAGAGGCTTGGGTTTCCCCGGCAATGGAGGAAGCCAAGCATTGCACACACCCTGGCCAGCCTAGGCCTCCACTCAAGGCTACAAAGTTTCAATTATAGAAGATAAACAAATCCAAACAGAAATGGCTGCTGCCATGGAGCAAGCAGGAGGCTTGGCTCCCCTCCAGGCTACAAAGTTTTAATTGTAGAAGGTAAATAAATTCCAGATACCAGGGCCTCTGCTTGGGTCGTCAGGGGGCGTGGCCAGCCTGCAAACCACCACAGGCCCCTCGCCAAGGCCACCCCACACCCCAAGGGAACACCCACACTGATCTGTGACACCCTTCAGGGAAAACCAGCTGGCCCCCACCCATGCACTAGGCCTCTATCCTATCTAATAAAAAGAGTAATATGCAGATTGACCATCACTCCAACACACAAGATGGCTGTCCCATGTGGTCAAAGATCTTGCCCCCTACGTTTATCATAATATGGCCACAAGATGGCCAGCAGGGGAGGGAAGTTGAGAGGGACCAGGTCTGCAAGGGAGGGCAGTTGGAGGCAATCAACCATGCAGGGGAGGGCAGTTAGGGGTGACCAGGCTGGCAGAGGAGGGAAGTTGGGGGCAAACAGGCTGACAGGGGAGCAGTTAGACAATAATCAGGCTGGCATGGGAGTGGTTAGGGGGTGATCAAGCTGGCAGGAGAAGCAGCTAGGGGCAATCAGGAAGGCAGGCAGGCGAGAAGTTGGGAGGCAGCAGTCCTGGATTGTGAGAGGGATGTCCGACTGCCCGTTTAGACCTGATCCCACCCGGGATCTCCATAACTATACCCACTGGGATCGGGTCTAAACGGGCAGTTGAACATCCCTCGAGGGGTCCCAGATTGGAGAGGGTGCAGGCTGGGCTGAGGGACACTCCCCCACCCTGTACGAATTTTGTGCACTGGGCCTCTAGTAACATTATAAAGCGAATAAATGAGTGCATTTATGTACATTGTTTATAATAGTTGTGTTCTGTTGCACAGTGAACACTCAAATGTTGACCATAATGAAAATAAATGTTATTGTAGTTGCTATTGCTACAATTGTGACTCCAACTCTTTGCTCTCCATAACTATGCTATGCTTCTTACCAAAAGTGATTGAGGAAGAAAATTTTTTATATGGTGTTACCAATCAACTCTCAAAACTTGCCGTTATGAGAAATCCTTTTACCCTGGAGAAAATGTCATCAAATTCTTGTGATGGCAGTTGAACTTCTGTTGAAAAAATACATGACAACTATTATAAAAACTCTCAATAATGCAGAAACTTCTTCAACACATTTTTTTATTCATTCATCCATTGATACACACTTAGGATGTTATCTCATCCTAGCTATTATAAACAACTACTGGTAGAGGCACCAGTATGGTCTCTCAGCCTGGACTGCGGGATTGGGCCGAAACCAGCTCTCCGACCTCCCCCAAGAGCTCCCGGATTGCAAGAGGGTGCAGACCAGGCCGAGAGACCCCACTCATGCACTATCAGGACCAGGGAGGAACGCGGAAAGTTGGCAAGCCAGGGAGGGACTGTGGAAGGGCTCCAGGGCGTATCTTGCCCATTTCACTCAGTCCCAATAAGCTGGACCCCAGCAGCATGCTAACCTACCAGTCAGAGCATCTGTCCCCTAGTGGTCAGTGCACATCATAGGGAGTGGTTGAGCTGCCTTACTGTGTCATTAACATATTACACTTTGATTGGTTGAACGACGGACCAGTCGCCCAGACACTTAACATATTAAGCTTTTATTATATAGGATGTTATAATGAACATGGTGGTGTATATATCTTTTTGAGATAGTGTTCTTGTTTTTTCTTCAGGTAAATATCCAGGGATTTATTTTTTCCTATAGTCAAGTTTCATAGTTTTCTTCATATCAACTTTACACATTTCCTGCTAATGAATGAATGAATCAATCAATCAATCAGTTAACATTTGTCCTAGCTTCAGGGAATAGAGTGATGAAAAAGACAAGTTCCCTGTTCTCAAGTTCCCTGTATTCTAATTGAGAGAGACAACTCAATAGATGAAGAAATAAACAAAAATCAGATAGTGAGGAGTCCTCTGCAGAATTAAAACAGGGTGATATGATAGATATTGGGTGGCTGCTTTAGAGTGAATGATTGGGAAAATTTATAAGGTTGGATTATTTATGCTATCAGATCTGAATTTGCTGGAGATGAGGGGAAAAGTCTAAGGAGAGGCGATAACTAAAGCAAAAGCTCCTAAGTCTCCTAATAGCTTAGCCTGTTCAAGAACAGAAAGGCCAGTGAGACCGAAGTGAATGGAGAACAGGTAAACTATTATAAAATGATGTTACATAAACATTTAGGGATCATGTAGTAATCTTGGTTGTAAGTTCTCCCTATTCATCAGTTTGAATATTTCTTGCCACTCACTCTGGCCTGCATAGTTTCTGTTAAGAAATCAGCTGATAGTCGTATGGGTGCTCCCTTAGAGGTAACCAACTGCTTTTCTCTTGCTGCTTGTAAGATTCTCTCTTTATCTTTTGCCCTTGGCATTTTAATTATGATGTGTCTTGGTGTGGTCCTGTTTGGATTCCTCTTGTTTGGGGTTCTGTGCACTTCCTGGACTTGTAAGTCTATTTCTTTCACTAGGTGGGGGAAGTTTTCTGACATTATTTCTTCAAATAGGTTTTCAGTATCTTGCACTCTCTCTTATTCTGACACTCCCATAATTCTGATGTTGGTACGCTTGAAGTTGTCCCAGAGGCTCCTTACACTATCTTCAACTTTCTGGATTCTCTTTTCTTCTTGCTTCTCCAGAGGAGTGTCCTCTGACTCTTTGTATTTCAAATGTTTGACTTGATTCATGTGTTCCTCCAGTCTGCTGTTGGATCTCTGTATAATATTTTTTATTTCAGTCAGTTTATGTTTAATTTCTAGTTGGGTCTCATTAAATTTATCGGCCTTTTCTAGGAAATTCTTGAAAAACCTTATAACCATGGTTTTGAACTCTATATCCAGTCTTTTATTCTCCTCTATCTCTTTTGTTTGAGATCTATTTCCTTGTCTCAGCATTTTTGCTGCTTCCCAGAGTTGGTAGGATTGCTTTCTGTGTTTGGTGTCCTATATGGCCCAGTGGGTCAGCCTCCCTTGGTGCTCCCCTTTGTGGACTGTGTGTACAGCCTTATTGTAGTTAAGTCTTGATTGTTGTTGGTATCACTGGGAGGAATTGACCTCCAGGCCCATTGGATGTGAGTATCAGCTGTGTCTACTCCAGGATACCTTCTGTATTGGAGACAATCTTATAGGATCAGACTTTCAAAATTGCAAAGGCCTCTGTGCTCAGCTTGGATGGGGTGGAGTCCCAGGGCTGAGCTGACAGTCTTGACTTCCCATTAGCCCTGCCCTTATGTGCTCGCCTGAGTTTCCACCTAACCATCCCAGATTCCCTGTGCAAGAGCATGGCTGCCCCAGGGGTTCGCCAGAAATTGGGTTGGGTCTCTGTAGTCTGAAGCTTCTGACTCCTTCCACTATGGAGAGGCTGCGGCAAACTCCGCGGTCAGACCTCTGTGCATACTCACTCATGCGCTACTGTAGACCCTGCCCGCTGTGGCTCCTGGCTCCTCTGGTCTCCCACTCTCTGAGTCTCTGGGTGCCTTTCTCTACAGTCCAGACTCCACCCGTATGAGCCTGGGTCCATGGGGTTTCGACCAGGGTTGAGGTTCAGTACAGTCAGAAAGGGTTCAGTGCAACCAGGGACTTTCTTTCCCCTCCCGCCAGCCAGGCATTCGGCCGCACTTCCTCTCTGCACATGAGCGTCTCCCTACCTCAGTGCTTTGTGGCTCCCAATCCGATCCGTGAGCCTCTCTCCTTCTTTCTAGTTGTAGATTTCCCACTCTGCCAGCTTTCCTGTGTTTTTGGATGATGTCCGTTCTGATTTTAGTTGTTGTTTTGAAATTGTTGTGCGAGGTGGCAGCTTAGGTGCTTACCTAGGCCGCCATCTTGGTTTCTCTCTTTATTCTTATTCTTATTCTTATTCTTATTCTTATTCTTATTCTTATTCTTATTCCTATTCTTCAAGAAGATCCTTCAACATTTCATGTGATAGTGGTTTGGTGCTGATGAACTCCTTTAGCTTATTCTTGTCTGGGAAGCTCTTTATGTAATCTTCAATTCTAACAGATAGCTTTGCTGGGTAAAGTAACCTTGGTTGTAGGTGCTTGCTATTCATCACTTTATTTCTTGCCACTCCCTTCTGACCTGCAAAGTTTCTGTTGAGAAATCAGCTGACAGTCATATGGGTGCTCCCTTGTAGATAACTGCTTTTCTCTTGCTGCTTTTAAGATTCTCTTTGTCTTAAAAAAAAATTATATATATATATATAATTGATTTTACTGAGAGGAAAGGAGAGGGAGTTAGAAACATTGATCAGCTGCCTCTAGCTTGCCCCCACTGGGGATTGAGCCCTGGAACCAAGGTACATGCCCTTGACCAAAATGAACTCGAGACCTTTCAGTCCGAGGGCCGATGCTCTATCCACTGAGCCAAACTGGTTAGGGCTCTCTCTTTGTCTTTAACCCTTGGCATTTTAATTATGATGAGTCTTGATATGGGTCTTTTGGATTCCTCTTGTCTGGGACTTTCTACACTTCCTGAACTATTTCTTTCACTAGGTAAGGGAAGTTTTCTGTCATTATTTATTCAACAGTTTTCCTTTTAAAAAAATATCTTGCTCCCTCTATTTTGGCACCCCCATAAAGTGAATGTTGGTACACCTGAAGTTGTCCCCGAGGCTCCTTACAAAATCTTCATCTTTTTTTGATTCTTTTTTCTTTTTGTTCGTCTGATTAGGTGTTTTCTGCTTCTTCATAATACAAATCATCGATTTGATTCTTGGAATCAATCTACTGTTGAATCCCTGTAAATTATTCTTTGTTTCAGTTAATGTATACTTAATTTCTGACTGGTCCTTTTTCATGTCTTTGACATTCTCACTAAGATCCCTGAAGGTTTCATGAAGATCCTTGAGTAACATTATAATCATGGTTTTGAGCTCTGTATCCAGTAGTTTGCTTGCTTCCATTCTTCCATTTGTGACATGGTTCTTTGTCTCTGCATTATGTCTGCCTCCCTGTGTTTGTTTCTCTGTATTAGGTAGAGCAACTATGTCTCCAGGAGTTGGTAGAGAGGCCTTCTGTAGTAGGTGTCCTTTAGGACCCAGTGGCTCAGCCTCCCCAGTCATCTGATTTAGGCACTCTAGGTGTGCTCCTGCATAGGCTGTTTACACAATCTTGTAGTTGAGCCTTGACTGCTATTGGTATCACTGGGAGAAGTTAACTTCTAAGCCAATTGGCTGTGTGGACTAGCTACAACTACAGTGGGAGAGCTGCTGTGCAGAAAACACCCCTATGGAGTAGTATTTGCTTCAGTGAGGCTTTGATGCTCATTGAGTATGCCCCTTGAGTGTATTGCTTGTGGATGTGTAGAGTTGTAATCTGCTATGGTCTGAAGCTGTCCACCCAGTGCACTAGCTCTAGGGCAGGGGTCCTCAAACTTTTTAAAGTGGGGACCAGATCACGGTCCCTCAGAGAGCTGGAGGGCCGGACTATATGAACTACTAATTCCTACTGTAACACCTCGGCTGCGCTCACTGCCCAAAAAACCTGGCGGGCCGGATCAGACACCTCTTCGGGCCGCATGTGGCCCGCGGGCCGTAGTTTGAAGACCCCTGCTAGGGCCTCCAGGGAGGCACAAAGTCAGCCTCTGCCTGGGTCCATCTAGCCAGAGCTACAGAGGGGTCTGCAGATGGCTGCTATTTGCTATTTGTATTGGGCATGTATCCAAGGGTATGTTGCAGGCTCGATACCCTGCCTGAATCAGGGCTGTGTGAGTGGCAATCAATCAATGTCTCTCTCACATCAATGTTTCTCTCTCTATCTATCTATCTATCTATCTCTCCCCCCCGCCCCCCCTTCCTCTCTCTCAAAAAATCAATGGAAAAATAACCTTGGGTAAGGATTAACAAACAAACAAAAAGAAAGAAAGAAAAAGAAACTTTAAAAAATATATATATTTTTTTTTTAAAAGATTTACATACACTTGCCCTGGCCAGGTAGCCACAGATAGTTAGATTATCATGCTAATATACCAAGGTTGAAGGATCAATCCTTTTATTGGTAGGTGTCCAGTCAGGGCATATACAAGAATCAACCAATGAATGCATAAATAAGTGGAGTAACAAATGAATGTCTCTCTCTCTCTCTTTCTCTGTTCTCTCTAACCCAGTGTTTCCCAAAGTGTGGTACTCGTACCCCTAGGGGTACGGTAAGAGTTTGGTGGGGGTACGCGTTGCACTGGAGTTTGGTGGGGATATGCACTGCACCGTGCTTAGCTGCGCCTAATTCTACATTCTCATGAATACAAAGGGTACTCGGCGTTATAAAAATTATAGAAGGGGTGCACATATGTCAAAAGTTTGGGAAACACTGCAACCTACTACCTCTCTCCTTTCTTCTCTCTCTCTCTCTCTCTCTCTCTCTCTCTCTCTCTCTCTCTCAAATTAATAAATAATAATTTTAAAATATTTTATGTCCCGACCTGCGGGACAACAACGGGGGCCCGCAGGAACCACCTAAGAGAATGAGGCAAACAAGGAACGCGAAAGAATGGGAGCAAGACAAGGTTCTGATCAAGCTCCGATTTTTATTCTCTGAAATGGCTGTATTTATACAGCAGAAACAAAGGGGGGCAGGGTTGCCTATGCAGGGGGGTCTTTGGTACCTGGCAACACAGGATTGGCTAACTGCCAGGGGCGGTGTGACATTCCAAGGTGCAACATTCCAAGGCTGGGCTATCTAGGGGGGAGGATCAGGAAGGGGAAGAGGCAGGAAGACAGGAGATGCTAAGCTGCAGGTTATCTTATCTTCTGGCCAAGCCCTCAGGGCACCGCCTAACTTCTGCTAGAAGGAACTTAATTCTATTTCCTTAAGACTGAGTTGCTTGCCTCAACTCTGCTGGCTCCCAACAATTTTAAAAGATTTATATACATTTAAAAACCTCTATATAGTTAAATGAAGCTGTACAGGATGGCTGAGATCCTTGCAGTATCTCCTAAGACCCCTATAGGTCCTCAATTGTCAGGCTGAGACACATGTTATTCCCAGCCTCCTGAGACTGCTTGGAGATCAGCTTTTCAGTGTTTACATTACCGACAGCACCTCCTGGTGGCAAGACATATAACAAGGCATTTCAAATTGAAAAACTTCCAGTGGATTTATTATTATTACTAGAGGCCCGATGCATGAAATTTGTGCATGGGTGGGGTGTGTGTTCCTCAGCCCAGCATGCATCCTCTCCAATCTGGGACCCCTCTCACAATCCAGGACTGCTGCCTCCCAACCATTCACCTGCCTGCCTGCCTGATTGCCCCTAACCACTTCTGCCTACCAGCCTGATCACCCCCTAACCACTACCCTGCCAGCCTGATTGATACCTAACTGCTCCCCTGCTGGCCTGATTACCCCTAACTGCCCTCCCCTGCTGGCCTGGTCAACTCTAACAGTCTTCCTCTGCTGGCCCAGTCACCCTTCACTGCCCTCCCTTGCCAGCCTAGTTGCCCCCAACTGCCCTCCCCTGCAGACCTGGTTTCACCCAACTGCCTTCCCTTACAGGCCTAGTACCCCCTAACTTCCTTCCCCTGCAGGCCTGGATCCCCCCAAACTGTTCTCCCCTGCATATCTGGTCTCCCCCAACTGCCCTCCCCTGCAGGCCTGGTCACCCCTAACTGTTCTCCCCTATAAGCCTGATCGCCCCCAACTTCCCTCCCCTGCTAGCCATCTTGTGGTGGCCACCTTGTGTCCATATGGGGGCAGCCATCTTTGACTACATGGGGGTGGCCACATTGCTTTTTTTTTTTAAGTGATGGTCAATTTGCATATTACCCCTTTATTATATAGGATTTTTGACACTATTACAGACATCCAATGTTCCCTCTACATTGCTTTGTCCAACTCCACCCAGTCCCCAACCCCTCTTTCCCTATGCCCAACACCCTACTGTTGTCTGTGTTTATGGGTTGTGTATATATATATATGTTCTTTGGCTAATCCCTTCAACTTCTTTCATCCAGTCCCCCCAGCTCTCATCCCATCTGACAGCTGTCAGTCTATACCAGTAGTTCTCAACCTTACTAATGCCTCGTATTATGGTGACCCCCAACCATAAAATTATTTTCATTGCTCCTTCATAACTAATTTTGCTACTGTTATGAATCATAATGTAAATATCTGTGTTTTCCGATGGTCTTAGGCTCTATAGCAGTGGTTCTCAACCTGTGGATTATGACCTACAGGTTGAGAACCACTAGCAGGGTTCTCAACCATCAGAAAGCA
Organism: Pipistrellus hanaki; assembly: GCF_964339955.1. Classification (NCBI taxonomy): domain Eukaryota; kingdom Metazoa; phylum Chordata; class Mammalia; order Chiroptera; family Vespertilionidae; genus Pipistrellus; species Pipistrellus hanaki. Next base: position 99,552,320 of record NC_140503.1, on the reverse strand, counting down.
CAGATATTTACATTACAACTTATAAGAGTAGCAAAATTACAGTTATAAAGTAGCAACGAAAATAATTTTATGGTTGGAGGTCACCACAACATAAGGAACTATATTAAAGGGTTGCGGCATTAGAAAGGTTGAGAATCACTAGCGTATACCATGCATTCATACCTCAGTTTCTATTTTTTTCATCAGTTTATTTTGTTCATTAAATTCCACATGTAAGTGAGATCTTATGGTATTCATCTTTCTCTGAAAGTCATATCTTCAGGTACATCCATGCTGTTACAAAAGGTAAGATTTCCTTCTTTTTGTGCATGTGTAGTATTCCATTATGTAAATGTATCACAGTGGGTTTTTTTTTATCCACTCATCTACTGATGGGTATTTGGGCCATTTCCAAGTCTTTCCTATTTTCAATAATGTTGCTATGAACATAGGGGTATTCTTTTGAATTGGTGTTTCTTAATTCTTAGGTTATATTCCCAGAAGAGGGATCACTGGGTCAAAAGGTAGTTTCATTTTTAATTTTTTTATGAAACTCCATATCGTTTTTCACAGTGGCTGTACCAGTCTGGATTACCACCAACAGTGCAGGTTCCCTTTTCTCCACATCCTCGCAAGCGCTTGTTGTTTGTTGTTTTATTGATGGTTCCCAATCTGGGAGATATGCACTGATATCTCATTGTGGTGTTCTTTTGCATCTCTCTGACGATTAGTGATGCGGAACAATAGACTTATGTCTATTGGCCATCTGTATATCTTCTTTGGAGAAGTGTCTGTTCAAGTCCTTTGCCCACTTTTTCATTGAATTGTCTTTATGGTTTTGAATTGTATAAGTTTCTAATAGTTCATATTTTGGAAATTAACCCCTTATCAGATGTATCATTGGTGAATATGTTCTCTCATGCAGTGGGTTCCCTTTTCATTTTGATAGTTTCCTTTGCTAGGCAGAAGCTTTGTAGTTTAACTCTAGGTCCAATGCATGAAATTCGTGCAAGGGGCTCAGCCCCCGCCATGGTGGCAGCTGCCTTTGCCTCCACTGCCATGGCTTTATCCAGAAGGTCATTGGAAGGATGTCCAGAAGGACGTCTGGTCTAATTATCATATTATGTTTTTATTATTATAGCATATGCTTTTAGTCCCATTTATTTATTTTTTCCCTCTGTTTCCCTTGCCCTACAAGACATATTGGCAAAAATATTGCTACAATAGATGTCTGAGATTTTACTGCCTGTTTTCTTCTACGGTTTTTATGGTTTTGCAACTTACATTTAAGTCTTTTATACACTTTGAGTTTATTGTTGTATTTTGTATAAGTTGGTAGTCTAGTTTGTTTTTCTTTTTCATGTACTTGTCCAATTTTTTTCAACACCATCTTTAGTCCATTGTACACTCTTGCCTCCTTTGTCAAATGTTAATGACAATAGAGATGTGGGTTGATTTCTGTACTTTCTGTTCTTTTCCATTGATCTATATATCCTGTTCTGATGCTAGTACCAGACTGTTTTGATTACAGTGACTTTGTAATATAGTTTTATACCAGATATTGTATACCTTCAACTTCTTTCTTCTTTTTCAATATTGCTGCGGCTATTTGGGGTCTTTTTTTGATTCCATACACATTTTTTGAGTGTTTGTTCTAAATCTGTAAAATATACCATTGGCAATTTAATAAGAATTGTGTTAAATCTATAAATTGCTTTAGGTGGTATGAACATTTTAATGATGCTAATTTTTCTAATCCATGAACATGGTATATGCTTCCACTTTTTGTATCTTCCTCAATTTCTTTCTTCAATATCCTATAGTTTTCCAAGTACAGGTCTTTTAAGTCATTGGTTAAATTTATTCCTGTATATCTTATTTTTTAAAATATATTTTATTAATTTGTTACAGAGAGGAAGAGAGAGGGATAGAGAGTTAGAAACATCGATGAGAGAGAATCATCGATCAGCTGCCTCTTGCACACCCCCCACTGGAGATGTTCCCGCAACCAAGGTACATGCCCTTGACCGGAATCGAACCCGGGACCTTTCAGTCCTCAAGCCAATGCTCTATCCAATGAGCCAAACCGGTTTCGGCTGTACCTTATTTTTTGTAGGTGTAATAGCAAATGGGATTGTTTTATTAGTTTCTCTTTCTGATAGTTCATTATTGGTATGTAGAAATGCCACTGATTTCTGAGTATTAATTTTATAGCCTGCCACTTTGTGAAATTTATTAATTAGATTTGGTAGCTTTTTGGCAGAGTCTTTAGGGTTTTCTATGTTCAATATCATGTCATCTGTGAATAAAAAGTTTTATTTCCTTTTTTCCAATTTGGATGCCTTCTATTTCTTCTTTTTGCCTGATTGCTGTCTAGGATTAAGTTGAATAAGAGTGCTGAAAGTGGACACTTAGCTTGTTCCTGATTTTATGTGGGATGTCTGGGTCAAATGGGAGTTTCATTTTTAATTTTTTGAGGAAAATACACAGGCTTTTAGTTTTTGCTCATTGAGTATGATGTTGGCCTTCATTTTGTTATATATGGCCTTTATTACATTGAGGTATGTTCTTTCTATTACCAATTTGCTGAGAGTTTTATTATAAACTAGTGGCCTGGTGCATGAAATTTGTGCACGGGGGGATGGAAGGAGGATGTCCCTCAGCCCGGCCTACCCCCTCTCCAATCTGGGACCCCTTGGGGGATGTCTGACTGCCGGTGTGATCAGGCCCAAACCAGCAGTCAGATATTCCTCTCACAATCCAGGACTGCTGGCTCCTAACTGTTAAACTGTCTGCCAGCCTGCTCTCCCCCAACTGCCCACGCACCAGCCTTCTCACCCTCAACTTCCCCCCTTGCTGGCCTGATTACTCCCAACTTCCCCCTGCCAGCCTGATTGCTCCCAATTGCACCTCCCTACTGGCCTGATTGCCCCCAACTGCCCTCTCTGCTGGTCTGATTGCCCCCAAATATCCCACCCCCTGCCAGCCTGCTCACTGCCTACTGCCCCTCCCTGCTGGCCTGCTTGACCCCAACTTTCCCCCTACCAGCATGCTTGCCCCAAACTGCTCCTCCTGCTGGCCTGATCATCCCCAACTACCCCCTTGCCAGCCTGCTAGCCCCCAATTAGCCCCTCTGTTGGCCTGCTCAGCCCTGCTCATACCCAACTTCCCCACTGCCAGCCTGATCACTCCCAACTGCCCTCCCCTCCTGGCCTGATTTCCCCTAACCACCTCTACCCTGGCCCTGCTACTATGGCTGGGTGGCAGCCATGGAGCTGGATGGGGTGACCAAAGAAGCTAAGCCTCCTGCCTGCTCCAGTTAGCTCTGTGGCTCCCACCAGCACCTCCATCTTTGTCATATCAATTTGCATATTCCCTCTTTATTGGCTGTGGGTGCCGCCATCTTTATTGTGAAGTGATGGTTAATTTGAATATTACTCTTTATTAGATAGGATGGGTTCTGGATTTTTATCAAATGTTTTTTATGCATCTATTGACATGATCATGTGGATTTTTAAAAATCTATCTTAATGCTGAAAGTATTACAGATGCCCCCTTTGTTTTGTTGTTATTGTTGTTTTCCCATTGACCCCCTTCACTCCATACATATCAATCACACTATTGTTTATGTGCATGGGCTATGCATATGTGCATTAAAGCTCCCAAGTTAATCTCTCACCTCCCACGCCCATCTCCTTCTTTTTGAAATTTGTCAGTCTGTCTCATGCTTCTATGTCCCTGAATCTATTTTGTTCATTAAATTCCACATATGAATGAGATCATATGGTACCTATCTTTCTCTGACAGGCTTATTTCACTTAACTTAATACCCTCCAGGTCCATTTTTTACTGCCTCATTGCCATCTATAAATTCAATTCAATCCCTATTAAAATACCAACAGTATACTTCACAGATCTAGAACAAACACTCCAAAAGTTTATATGGAATAACAACAACAAAAAGACCCCAAATAGCCATAGCAATCTTGGGAAAGAAAAACAATGTTGGAGGAATCACATTACCAGATATTAAGGTATACTACAAAGCCACTGTACTCAAAATATCCTGGTACTGGCACAAGAACTGGCATATAGATCAATGAAACAGAACAGAGATCCCAGAAATTGACCCAAGCCATTATGCTCAATTAATATTTGACAAAGGAGGCAAGAACATACAGTGGAGTCAAGATAATGGTGTTGGGAAAATTGGACAGATACATGCAAAAAAATGAAACTAGATCACCAACTTACACCATACACACAAATACACTCAAAATGGATATGTCCTAAATGTAAGTCAGGAAACCATAAAAACCTTAAGAAGATTAGGCAGCAAAATCTTAGACATCTCTCATAGCAATATGTTTAAGGATACATCTCTTGGTGCAAAGGATTAACTAAAGGGAAAATAAACAGATAGGACTACATCAAAATAAAAAGCTTCTGCACGACAAAATAAACCATCAACAAATGAAAAGAAAGCCCACTGTATGGGAGAATATATTTGCCCATGATATATCCAATAAGGGGTAATTTCCAAAGTATATAAGAAAGTCAATCAATTTTTAAAAAGAATATAAAAAATACAATTTAAAATGGGCAAAGGACCTAAATAGACACTTCTCCAAACTGAACATACAGAAGGCCAATAGACATATTTAAAAATGCTTAAAGTCACTAATCATCCAAGAGATTCAAATGGTAATGTGGTTTTTTAAACAGTGATGAGAGAGAGAATGAGAGAGAGAGAGAGAGAGAGAGAGAGAGAGAGAGAGAGAGAGAGAGGGAGGGAGAGAAACTCTCCCCAGTTAGGGCCCTTGGCTGCCTCTGACAAGGGCCCTAACTGGGGATTGATACTCTCACACAAGTCAGGGCAACCATGTGGTTTTTATCCTTCATTTTGTTTATGTAGTGCATAATGTTTATTGATTTTCAGATATTATATTCATCTTGCATCTATAGGGGAAAAAAACACACTTGATCATGCTGTATGTTTTATTTAATGTACTGCTGGATTTGATTTGTTATTTTGTTGAGGATTTTAGGATCTATGTTCATCAGGGATATTGGTCTTTAATTTTCTTTCTTTATCATGTCTTTATCTAGTTTGGAATTAGGATAATGCTGGCCTTGTAAAATGAGCTTGGAAATATTCCCTCCTCTTGAGTTTTTTGGAATAGTTTGAGAAGGATAGGTGTTAGTTTTTCTAATGTTTGGGAAAATTCATTTGTGAAGGCATCAGGTCCAGTACTTTTATTTCTTGGGAGGTGTGTGTGTTTTACTACTGCTTTAATTTCACTAGTTGTAACCTGTCTGTTCAGAATCTATGATTCAGTTTTGGAAGATTGTATGCTTGTAGGAATTTATCAGTTTCTTCCAGATTGTCCAATATGTTGGCATATAGTTGTTTGTAATATTTTCTTAGTCATTTGTATTTCTTTGGTGTCAGTTGTTACTTGTCCTCTTTTTTTAAAAAATATATTTTTATTGATTTCGTACAGAGAAGAAGGGAGAGAGATAGAGTTAGAAACATCGATGAGAGAGAGTCATCGATCAGCTGCCTCTTGCACACCCCCCACTGGGGATATGCCCGCAACCAAGGCACATGCCCTTGACCGGAATCGAACCCGGGACCCTTCAGTCCCCAAGCCGACGCTCTATCCATTGAGCCAAACCGGTCTTGGCTACTTGTCCTCTTTCATTTCTGATTTTATTTATTTGGATCCGTTCTCTTTTTTCTTGATGAATCTGGTTAAAGGTTTGTCAATCTTGTTTATCTTTTCAAAAAATCAGCTTTTGGTTTCATTGGTCTTTTATAATTTTTAGATTCTATTTTACATATTTCTGCTCTGATCTTTATTATTTCCTCACTTTGTTTGTTGTTTTTGTCCAGTTCTTTTAAGTGTAGAGTTAGATTGTTTGATATTTTTCTTCATATAGGCTTAAAATGCTATGAATTTCTCTCTTAGTACTGCTTTCTCTGTGTTCCATTGATTTTTGGCTGTTGTGTTCTCATTTTCATTTGTTTTAAAATAACTTTTGATTTCTTCCTTGATCTCATTGGTGACCCATTTATTGTTTAGTAACACGTAAGTTAGCCTCCATGACTGTGTATTTTTCAATTTATTTCTTGTGGTTGATTTCTAGTTTCATACCATAATAGTCACAGAAGATATGATTTCAGTCTTCATAAATTTACTGAGATTTGTTTTGTGTCCTCACATGTGGTTTATCCTAGAAAATGTTCCATGTGTGCCTGAAAAGAATGCATATTCTACTGTTTTGGGGTGAAATTCTTTGAAGATATCAATTAAATCCATCTGATCTAGTGTCATTTAAGGCCACTGTTTCCTTGATTTTCTGCCTGGAAGATCTACCCATTCATGTCAATGGGATGTGAAAATCCCCTATTATGACTGAATTACTTTCTTTATATCCATCAAGATTTGCTCTACATATTTAGGTGCTCCTTATAAGGTTTAAGGCACAGGAAACGAGTCAGAGACCACCAAGACATATTAGAGGAAGGTTTATTCCCCAGTAATGAGTGGGACTCATTAGGGAGGTAGAAAAATCAGAATTAAAGGAGAAGGGGAAGGAGGGACCCAACAGGGCTGATTCACAGACAGAGAGCAGCAACACATGGATTGGATCGTGGATTGGTGAAGAGCCTTTTGAGGGAAGGAACAGGAAAGGGTTGGACCCAGGGTGGAATAGGAAGGGGTGGGCCCCAGGGCACTTGGCACGCGATGATTGGTGGTTCAATGTCTTGGATATATCTCAGTGGCAGCTGCCAGTAATGTCATAACTATGCCCACCAGTTGGGGGGAGGGAGGATCTCACACTCCTATGTTGGGTGAATATGTGGGGAGCTGCCCTGAATGCAGGGGTCCTATATGCCCTGAATGCAGACATGGGTGTAGGACACAGCTCTCCATGTACCCCCCTTTTCCATTAACCTAAGTGGAAAATTACTACTACCCCGAGGAATGCTGCTAACTGCAGATGTCTTTGCTTTAGGATAAAACAATTGATAGGAGCCTGCTGACACAGAAGGAGCTATAAAAGGAGTTGTAAAAGGTCAGGTGGTTGTAAAAGGTCAGGTGCTGAAGGAACTTATCTGTACAGGAACTCATCATGTTAGCAGAAACGCCACCTGTATGACTGCCTGAAATAAATATTTCCTCCTTCAGAATTGTATTTAAAGGATGGAAAAATAAAATTCGGGGCGGCAGACCTCGGGTCTGAGCCCTCCCGAGCCCATCTGTTGTCTGTCTTTTTCTTATCCTCACCCCCTCATTCAGGTACTGTTCGTTGCCGGCAGGTTCTGGCATGAATATACCAGTTATATCCACTTGCTGGATTGCTCCTTTTATCATTATGTAGTGCCCTTCTTTGTCTCTTATTATAGCCTTTGTTTTAAAATCTATTTTCTCCGATATAAGTATAGCTATCCCTGCTTTTTAAAAATTTCAATTTGCATAAAATATATTTTCCATCCCTTTACTCTTAAATGTGTGTATATTTCATTCTAAGGTTGGTCTCTTGTAAACAGCATATATATGGGTTTTGCTTTTTTATTTGTTCACCTACTCTATGTCTTTTAATTGGAACATTTAAGCCATTCACATTTAAAGTTTCTGAGAACCAACATCAATAGTACTTAATATAAATGTGAGAAGTCTGGTCAGAAGGCTAAATTGGGCTCTTTGATATTCACAGAGTGAATATTTGCATTTTATTACCTACTGCTGACTCAATGGCCTAAAGCAAACTCCCCCAATCTGATAATCTTACTGTTTACTAAATATTACCATTGATATGTCTGTTTGCATTTCTAAAAGGCAATTGTGTATTTTAGTAAATAAAAAGAAAAATAAATATCACATGATCTTACTCATTTGTGGAATATAATGAAGTGCATAGACTGCTGAACAAGAGCAGGTCCAGAGAATAAGAAATGTCAATCAGAACCTCAAACCACAGGAAAGGAGAGGGTCAGTGGGAGTAAGGGGAAGAGATCAACCAAGGGACTTGTGTGCATGCATATGAGCCTAATCAATGGACACAGACAACAGTTGGGTGGGGCATGAGAAGGGCTTAGGAGGTAATGGGGAATAAGGACACATATGTAAAATAAAAATAATAGAGAACCCAAGGTGGCAGCGTAGGTAAACACACCTAAACTGTGGCCGTGCACAATTTCAAAACTACAACAAAAGACAAAACGTCTATCACCCAGAGCCATGGGAGGGCTGGATGAGTGGAAGTTCTACAACCAGACCAAGAGGGGAGCATTCAGTGCACAAATGCTGAAAAACTGAGGTAGGGGGCGTGATATGGGCTGGTGGCAGATCCCAGCTAGCAGCGGGTGTTGCTTTCTTCAACCCGAAGGGGAGACGTGCAAGACCCAAACTCATAGGGGGAGAAGCTGGATTGTCTGCCATCGGGTCAGAAAGTGAAGGTGGCTGGCTTGCAGAGCTGCGCAGAGGAATAATTGTTTACTGAGCTGGGGCGTGAGATGCAGGGACGTGGTTGGAGGCATGGGAAGGCTCACTGTTAGCCGTTGCTGTTTGCCTAGTGATGCCCTGCACAATCTACAAACACATCCAAGCTCCAAACAGTGGCTTTTGCCTATGAATGGCCTTCACTATTGCTACTAACTTGCAAACCAATTCAGACAGCTCTATAATCTACAAATCCCAAGCAGGGAGGAGAGGACTGTGGTTCTTGCTGTAGCTCCTGCAGGGTGACCTCAGACAGTAGCTGACCTGCACCCCATTGGAGATCCAGAAGCCAGTGTACCTAGTGGTCAGTGTGAGACACAGATTTCAACTCCTTGCATTCATAACTGACACATTCAAGAGGCAGACTCAGTGAGCACCAAAGCCCCACTGAAACAAGTCCTGCACCATAAGTGTGTCTCCAGCACAGCAGTTCTTCCATTTAAACACAGCAGGTCCACATAGCCAATTGGCCTGGAGGACAATTCCTCCCAGGGTATCAACAGCAATCAAGGCTTAACTGCACCAAGACTTTGCACTCAGCCCACAAACGAGTGTACCAAGACCATCCACCTCGGGTGATTAGGAAGGCTGAGCTACTGGCCTCTGTGAGTCACCTACCACATAAAGCCGCTCTATCAACACAGGGAAGCAGCCAAAATGCAGAGACACAGAGGCATGTTGCGAAAGGGGGCAATGGAGGAAAGCAAACTCCGGGATGACATGGAGTTCAGGACCACATTTATAAGGTTACTCAAGAATCTTCTAAAAACTGCTGAGAAACTTGATGAGACCTTCAAGAAACTTAATGGGAATGCCAAAAAATATCTAAAAGGACCAGTGAGAAATTAAGAATACACTGTCTGAAATAGAGAATTTACATAAACTCAACTGTAGATCAACGTACCCCAAGAATCAAACCAAAGATTTGAAATACGAGGAAACAAAAACACCCAACCAGAAAAACAAAAAGAAAAAAGGATCCAAAAATATGAAGATAATGTAAGGAACCTCTGGGACAACTTTAAGCGTACCAACATCAGAATTATGGGGGTGCCAGAAGAAGAGAGAGAGCAAAATATTGAAAACCTATTAGAAGAAATAATGACAGAAAACTTTCCCCAACTGGTGAAAGAAATAGACTTACAAGTTCAGGAAGCGCACAGAACCCCAAACAAGAGGAATCCAAACAGGACCACACCAAGACACATCATAATTAAAATGCCAAGGGCAAAATACAAAGAGAGAATCTTGAAAGTAGCAAGAAAAAAACAGTTAGTTACCTACAAGGGAGTACCCATACGACTATCAGCTGATTTCTCAACAGAAAATATGCAGGCCAGACAGGAGTGGCAAGAAATATTCAAATTGATGAACAGCAAAAACCTACAACCAAGATTGCTCTACCCAGCAAAACTATCATTCAGAATTGAAGGTCAGAAAAAGAGCTTCACATATTAAAAAAAAAAAAAAAAAAAAAAAAAAGCAAGCTAAAGGATTACATAAATATTCTTTAAGAAGAGGAAGAAGAAAAGTGTAAAGATAAAAATTATGAACAACAAAAAGACATCAAATACATACCTACCAACAAGTAAATCTAAAAAATCAAGTGAATAAAAAGTCTGAAGAACAGAATGGACTGGTGAATATAATGGAATAAGGAACATAGAAAAAAAAGTGGACAGATAATTCTCAGGGGGAAGGGAGTCTGAGGGATGTGGGAAGAGATTGGACAAAAGTCTTACACCTATGGATGAAGACAGTATTGGGGGTAAGGGCATGGGGTTGGGTGGGGAATCGGGTGGATGGGAGCTATGGGGGGGGGGGGGGAAAGAGGAACACCTGTAATAATCTGAAAAATAAGGATTTATTAAAAAATAAAAAATAATAAAATAATTTTTTTTTTAAAAAAAGCACATGGGAACGGAGACTCAGTGGAACTTGGCTACTACAGCTAAGCTTTCCCTGGCTTCCCCCATAATTTCCAAATTTATATTTCTTTTTTTTTTTTTTTTTTTTTTTAATCAATCTTTATTGTTCATATTATTACAAAGGTTCCTCATTTCTTCCCCCCTCCACCAGGTTCCCACCCCACCCTCCGCCCCCTCCCCATCCCCCATTGTCCTCATCCATAGGTGCACAGTTTATGTTCAGTCTCTTCCTCCCTCCCTTTCCCCGATAGTAAATCCATTTTCAGATAGTAAATCTGTTACTTAGCATTTTCTCATATCAATAATACCTCCACATGCCCAATGATACACTTCACACAAAAGACATTTCCAAATAGGTCAACCAGCCTCATCCAGGCCCCACCCAAGGCACTCACAGATCTACACCCCAGCCCTATACTAACTCAACACATTCATCACTTGATTCAGCAGACCCTCAAGTTCCCACAAAAGTTTCCAGCCATGTCTGAGAGGCAGCCGTGGGCAGGTACAGGTGAGGAGCGAGCTGTTTCGGGCCTGGCTGCTCCGGGCCTGGCCTCTGTTGCTCTGGTTCGTTCCACAACCAGCTGCTCCGGGTCTGGTCACTGCCGCTCCCGACCTAGTTGCTCTGGACTTGGCTGTTGCTGCTACAGGCCTGGCTGCACCCGACCCGGCTGCTCTGGGACCGGTTGCTGCGGTCCCGGCCGCTCCGGGCCTGGCCGCTCCCAGCCTGTCAGCCGCTGCTCCTGGCCTGGCCGCACCAGACCTGGCTGCTCCGGGCCTGGCCGCTCCCAGCCTGGCAGCCGCTGCTCCGGGCCTGGCCGCACCAGACCCGGCTGCTCCAGACCTGGCCGCTCCCAGCCTGGCAGCCGCTTCTCCAGGCCTGGCCACTCCCAGCCTGGCAGCCACTGCTCTGGGCCTGGCCGCACCAGACCCGGCTGCTCCGGGCCTGGCCGCTCCCAGCCTAGTAGCCGCTGCTCCGGGCCTGGCCGCTCCCAGCCTGGCAGCCGCTGCTCCTGGCTGGCCGCACCAGACCCGGCTGCTCCGGGCCTGGCCGCTCCCAGCCTGGCAGCTGCTGCTCCTGGCCTGGCCGCACCAGACCCGGCTGTTCCGGGCGTGGCCGCTCCCAGCCTGGCAGCTGTTGCTCTGGGCCTGGCCGCTCCCAGCCTGGCAGCCGCTGCTCCGGGCCTGACCGCTCCCAGCCTGGCAGTCGCTGCTCCGGGCCTGGCCACACCAGACCCGGCTGCTCCGGACCTGGCCACTCCCAGCCTGGCAGCTGCTGCTCCGGGCCTGACCGCTCCCAGCCTGGCAGTCGCTGCTCCGGGCCTGGCCGCACCAGACCCGGCTGCTCCGGGCGTGGCCGCTCCCAGCCTGGCAGCTGTTGGTCTGGGCCTGGCCGCTCCCCGCCTGGCAGCCGCTGCTCCGGGCCTGGCCACACCAGACCCGGCTGCTCCGGGCCTGGCCGCTCCTAGCCTGGCAGCCGCTGCTCCAGGCCTGGCCGCACCCGACCCGGCTGCTCCGAGCCTGGCCGCTCCCAGCCTGGATGCTCCGTGTTTGGCTACTGCTGATCTGGGCCTGGCTGCTCCCAACCCGGCTGCTCTGGGCCCGGCTTCTCCGGGCCCAGCCACTCCGTGTCTGGGTGTTCCTGGACTGGCCACCCTGGGCTTGGCCGCCTCTGCCTCAGGCCTGGCTGCCACTGCCCCAGGTCTGGCTGCTCCAGTGCTGGCCATTGATGCTCTTGTTCTGGCTGCTGCTGCTCTGGGGCCTGGCCACTGCTGCTCCGGGCCCAGCTGCCACTGCCTTGTGCCTGGCCACTCTAGGCCTGGTCGCCGCTGTTCCAACATTCTGTCCCTTTTTTCTCTTTTTTTTTTCTTTTTTTTAAAAAAAAACAAACGCAATGTTGGCTGGTGCGTTGAGTTCTGACTTAGTCTTTGATTTTTCAAGATCTTCTTTGTATTCTTTCTTAAGTAATTTTACTATCATTTGCCCTCACTTGATTTCTTCACATTGAGAACTTCTTTGGTTTCTTCCTCCTTGCCCTGGGAGCTCAGCAGGTTGGCCTGTGGCACCCCTTTGTTCTCCGAGGGCTCCCGCGCTGCTCCAGCCTGTTGCCGGGGTCGGCGCCGCCCAGGAAGCAGCCCCCGTCCTTGGCTCCGTTGCCCGCGCTCAGCAGTCGAAGGCTCAGGGGCACCCCCCCCCCCCCCCGGGGGCCCCGTCGCCCGGCTCCTTGCTGGCGCCCGGCTGGCCGGTGTCCGGCAGGGGCTCCTGCTCCTCATCGCGTTCCTCCAGTCTGGAGCTTTCTTTCTCCCTCCCACTAGGGGAGTCCAGGATCAGAGTCAACAGACTGTCCTCTGCGCACAGTGTGCGCGACTCCGGGGGCTCGGCCTTTCGCCGCGCTCCCAGGACTCCACCTCACAGCTCCGTCTCTCCCTGCCCGAGCCTGGGTCCCCAGGGACTGGCCCAGACCTGGAGTTCGGGGCGGTCCGGACTGAGGCTCAGAGCTGCCGCCGGAGGCTTTGTTTCTTCCGGCTAGGGTAATCCAGCATCAGAGTCAACATTCAGTCCTCTGCGCGCCATGTGCGCGCGACTCCGGGGGCCCCACATTTCGCCGTCCCCCGGGATTGTCTCCCCCTGCCGGAGCCTGGGTCCCCAGGGTCTGGCCCATAACTTGGGGCTCAGCGCTGCCGGTTCGGGGGTTCAGCCCAGGCTGGGCGTTCTATTTCCTTCCTGCTAGGGAACGCCAGGCAGCACCCAGCCCTCTCCTCCTCTCCGGCTGCGACCTCTCCGCGCGAGCGTGCGTGCGAGCGCGCCGCATGTCTCCGTACCTTAGGCTTTTTTTTCAGCTCCTCTGATTTTCTTCTGGTTTTCTCCCTCCTTCCTATTGTAGAGTTTTCAGTCAGTCGACTACCTGTAGCTCTGGGCAATGTCCACTCTACATTTTAGTTGTATTCCCTTGAAATTGTTGTGAGCTGCTGCGGCTAGGTGTATACCCGAGCAGCCATCTTGGATCCTCTCTGTCCAAATTTATATTTCTTGTCTTATGTATTAATTTTTGCATCAGCCCTTTCTCCAAGCCTGTGAATGCAAGGCACATTGGCCGGGGCTTCACATAAAGTGATTTTTGATAGGTATATATTAATTGCCATCTGATTCTTTTAATTCTGTTTCTTTGTTTGTTTGTTTGTCTTGTTTCTTTGAGGGGTGGAGGTTCTTTTGCTACTCTAAAGGAAGGCTGTTTAACATTTCTTATAATACTGGTTTGGTGATTACAAACTCCTTCAGCTTTTTTTGTTGTTGGGAAGCTCTTTATTTCTCATTCAATTTTAAATGATAGTCTTACTAGGTATAGTACTCTTAGCTAAAGGTCCTTGCTTTTTATCACTGAATATTTCATTCCAATCCCTTCTGGCTTGCAATGTTTCTGTTGAGAAATCATTGGACAGTAATATGGGAGCTCCCATGTAGGTAATTAACTGCTTTTCTCTTGCTGCTTTTAAGATTCTCTCTTTGTTTTTAATTTTGCCATTTTAATTACGATGTGTGTTGATGTGGTCCTCTTTGGGTTTATCTTGTTTTGGATTCCTTCACCAGGTTAGGAAAGCTCTCAGTAATTATTTCTTTAAATTAGTTCTTGATCCCTTGCACTCTCTTCTCCTTATGGCTGATGTTGCTCGTCATGCTGTCCTGAGGTTTCCTTAAACTATCCCCATTATTTTTTAATTCTTTTTTTTATTTTTGCTGCTCTGATTGGGTGTTTATTTCTGCATTGTCTTCCAAATTGCTGATTTAACCCTCTGCTTTATCCAAGCTACTTTTTATTCCTTCCAGTATATTCTTGATGTCAGATGTTAGTCTTCATTTCTAACTCATTCTTTTTCATGGTTTCTATTCCTTTTCATGCTGTTATAGTTCTCACTAAGTTGTTTTGTGTGTGTGTGTGTGTGTGTGTGTGTGTGTGTGTGTTTTAACATCCTCATAACCATTACTTGAAATCTTTATCCAATAAATTGCTTACCTCCATCTCATTTAGCTCCTTTATTCTGTAGTTTCCTCCTATTACTATATTTGGGGCCTTTGTCTCCACATTTTGGCTATCTCTTTGTTTTTGTTTCCTTGTATTAAATAGATCTATGACTCCCAATCTTCATGGGGTGTACTTATGTAGTAAGTGTCCTGTGGGACCCAATCATGCAGTTTCCTTGATCTCCTGAGTAGGATGCTTTAGAAATGTCTTTTGGGTTGATTATGTGAGGCCTCCAGTTGTAATTGAGTCTTTTTTTTTTCTTTCACAATTCAGTATAGTGTTTTTCACTAGTGGGAATAACTGGGGGTATAAGGAGGGGAAATACAAACTGGCCTCTGGCCATAGTGGTATTGGTGACAATTTGTTTCTTACCCTGGACAGTGACTCCATAACTGATCACTTATTTTTCTTTATACCTTTTTGCATGAAATATATTCTGTTGTATGTATGGGATATTGCATAATTTTACCAATGATATATGTATAATCATTAACTAACTGGCTTTAAAATGTCTATGTTGAAAAGTGAATCCCATGAGGGGTATAAGGGAACTATTCACCACCTGGCAAGAAGAAGATGCTCTTTGGCCCTCTGCTGCTTAAGCTGGAGATGGTAATTCTACTGTAGGTTCTTTACTTTAACCAGTTCCATGTATTCTAGTGCCCATAGTCAGAGAGGAACAAAAGAGAATTAACTAGTCCCTTGGAATATAAGATACGGGACACAGAGAAGGTGTGCCCAAATGATGTAAGAGAAGGCTCAGTACTTTAAGGTGCCACATGAATTCACCTCTTTGGGTGCCCAAGCTCTTTGTTGTGTCCTCAAGAGATGGACGAGGCTCCTCGCCTACTCATGGTGGGTGGGAAATTTGTTTCCCATGGGTCTCTTCTCACAGTCACCATGATTTTGGCAAGTCATGGGAGGAATGCAGATCCCAGTGGCTCAAGCAAAGAGCAGATTTTCAGGATTTGTTGTTTGTCATGGTTGAAACAAGTCATGAGGCTTGGCGTTGAGGTTCACCATGTCCTGGGTCTTAGGCCTTTTACAACAAGGAGGACAAGGCCTGGCACCCTGCTGCCATGAGATCCTGGTGGCACCCAACTCTGCCCTCATGGACTTCCTTTAGTGGAACTGCAATCCTTGCTGGGCCCTTATGCTGATCCAGGACTGCCTCAGGGTGGAGGAATCACACACTTTCCATGCTGGACCAGCCTTCTCTGGCCTCAGGTCTGTGGCAAGCTTCCTAGGGTGGGAGAGGGAGGGTTGGTCTCCATCAACCAGAGTTCTAGTCAGACAAGATCTTTGGAGCTAGACTCAGGCTTGGTCCCACTGGCCTTTACCAGTCAATGTCCTGGGTTGCAGGTTTTATCCCAGCCCAGTTGGTCTGGGCACCCAATCTGTAATTGAGTTTTGATTATTGTTGACCCATTTGTGTGTGGAATCGACCCTCAGACTGGCTGACTATGAGGCTCAACCTCAACATGTCATATGAGCTTACGGCTGTGCAGGTGCTATCTTGATGTGGTTTCTTCTGTTAAAGCTTGGTTATAAGACTCTCTTCAGTTGTCTTTACTTGGTTATTGGGGGTGATTGTTCTTTAATTTAGTTGTATTTCCTATTTGGTCCTCGGAGGAGATAAGTGTAATATCCATCTACTCTGCCACCATCTTAAAAGTTCAAACAGACTTTCAGTGGTTTGGTTTTGTGTGTTCCACTCTGCCATTGGAAGGATGTCAATGAAAATGATAGTAATGTTGGTGGACTTGACTTTGAACTTCCTAATGTTTTCCACCCACATGCCTGAACATATATTGCTCCTTTGAAATACTTTTCATCCAGATACACCACCTTACCCATTTTGATTGCTTCCATCTTCTGATATCCCAAAGTAATATTTTTCTTTGTCCTTTCAAACTCCTAGAACCAATCTTAAACTCCATAGGTGAGTTCAACATCCGTGTTGATGACCTATTCAATATCCTGGTCTCTCAGTCCTTTAATCATGTCACCTCCAACAATCTTCTTCTCAACTGAGCCACCCCTTACAAAGTTAAAGCCTCAATACTTAAATCACCGGGGATGTGCCAATGTATATGCCCTTAACCGGAATAGAACCTGGGACCCTTCAAGGCCCAACTCTTAATTCCACTTGTGTCGGGAAGCCATCTCTATTTACCATTCATTTATTCCTCACTTATTCAACAAACTTGAGTGCCTACTCTGTGCAAGGGTGTACAATGGTGAATACCTTATATTGTAGTGGAGAACATTGAGATTGAACAATAATGATATAATTCCTTAATTATAATTTTGATCTGTGCTAAAAGTAGACAGATCAGATGCTAAGACAGTGCATTATAGGGAAACCTGAGTCTAGAGTGGGAGGAGTGCTCACACAAAAAAGTCTGCTGGGAACTGGCATCCTGGAACAGGGTACTTTATTCCTCCCTCAGAATGAACGGAGACCAGAAATTGGATGTTTATGACCAAAACAAGCAGAATTTCATCCAGCACTTCTCCCAGATTGTCAAGGTGCTGACTGAGGATGAGCTGGGGCACCCAGAAACAGGAGATGCTATTGCCCGGCTTAAGGAGGTCCTGGAGTACAATGTCATTGGAGGGAAGTACCAACGGGGTATGACGGTGCTGGTAACTTTCCAGGATCTGGTAGAACCAAGCAAGCAGGACGCTGATAGTCTCCAGCGGGCCATGACTGTGGTCTGGTGTGTGGAGCTGCTCCAAGCTTTCTTCCTGGTGTCAGACGACATTATGGATGCATCCCTCACCCAATGGGGGCAGGCCTGCTGGTATAAGAAGCCAGGCATTGGCTTGGATGCCGTGAATGATGCTCTTCTCCTGGAAGCATGCATCTACCGACTGCTGAAGCTCTACTGCCGCGAGCAGCCCTACTACCTGAACCGGATGGAGCTCTTCCTGCAGACTTCCTATCAGACTGAGATTGGACAGACCCTGGACCTCATCACAGCCCCGCAGGGCAGCATGGATCTTGGCAGATTCACTGAAAAGAGGTACAAATCTATTGTCAAGTATAAGACAGCTTTCTACTCCTTCTACCTTCCTGTAGCTGCTGCTATGTATTTGGCAGGCATTGACGGGGAGAAGGAACACGCCAATGCCAAGAAGATCCTGCTGGAGAATGGAGAGCTCTTTCAGACCCAGGATGATTACCTTGATCTCTTCGGGGACCCCAGTGTGACAGGCATGGAAAAGGACATGGAAAAGGACCAACTAGAAATTAAACATACACTGACTGAAATAAAAAATATTATACAGACACCCAATAGCAAGCTAGAGGAATGCAAGAATCAAGTCAAAGACTTGGAACACAAAGAGCCAGAGGACACTCCTCCACAGAAGCAAGAAGACAAGAGAATCCAGAAAGTTGAAGATAGTGTAAGAAACCTCTGGGACAACTTCAAGCAAACCAACATCAGAATTATGGGGGTCCCAGAAGAAGAGAGAGCAAGATACCAAAAACTTATTGGAAGAAATAGTGACAGAAAACTTCCCCCACCTGGTGAAAGAATTAGACTTACAAGTCCAAGAAGTGCACAGAACCCCAAACAAAAGGAATCCAAAGAGGACCACACCAAGACAAATCATAATTAAAATTCTAAGAGCAAAAGACAAAGAGAGAATATTAAAAGCAGCACCAGAAAAGCAGGTAGTTACATATAAAGGAGCACCCATACGATTATCAGCTGATTTCTCAACAGAAACCATGCAGGCCACACGGGAATGGCAAGAAATATTCAAGGTGATGAATAGTAAGAACCTACAGCCAAAAATACTCTACCCAGGAAAGCTATCACTCAGACTCAAAGGCCAGATAAAGAGCTTCACTAATAATAATAATAAAAAAAAGCTAAAGGAGTTCATCACCGCCAAACCAGAATTATATGAATTGCTGAAGGGGGTTCTTTAGGAAGAGGAAGAAAATAAAGATAAAAATTATGAACAACAAATACATAACTATCAACAAGTGAATCTAAAAACCAAGGGAATTAAAAAAAAATCTGATGAACATTATTAACTGGTGAATATAATAGAATCAGAGGTATGGAAGGGGAGTGAACTGACGATTCTCGGGGAAAAGGGGAATGGGGTGTGTGGGTAGAGACTGAACATAAACTGTGCACCTATGGTTGAGGACAATGGGGGGTGGGGAAAGGGCAGAGGGTGAGGTGGAAACCTGGTGGAGGGGAGCAATGGAGGGGGAAAAATGAGGAACATTTGTAATAATATGAACAAGAAAGATTTATTTTAAAAAATAATATAAAAAATAAATAAATAAACCATCTCTGGGAGATTTATGGAAAGCAATCTCGTTTCCAAGTCTGGCAGTAGAACATTTTTTCCTCTACAAACCCACAGTGCTAACCTTTCTCCTCCAGACACTCATATCAAAATGAAGGCCATAAAAAGAGAAAATGAAGGCCACTTTATAATGCTAAAGGGATTGATACAACAAGAGGCTATACTATGGTAAACATATATGCACCCAATACAGGAGCATCCAAATATGTAAGAAAATGTCTGGAAGATATCAAGGGAGAGATCGACAGCAATACAATAATAGTAGGGAACTTTAATATCCCACTGACATCACTGCATAAATCTTCTAGACAAAAATAAATAAATAAATAAACAAACAAACAAACAAACAAACAAATAAACCAGAAAATAGGAATCCTAAATGACACACTAGATCAGATGAAACTAAATGACATCTTCAGAACATTTCACCTCAAAGCTATGGAATACACATTCTTCTTAATTGCACATGGTACAGTATAAGCAATGTCTCTATAAATTCAAGGACATAAGCTAAGTCTCTACAAATTCAAGAAGATTTAAATAATATAAAGCATCTTTTCAGGTCACAGTATTATGAAATTAGAAATCAAATACAGTAAAAATACCCCAAAACATTCAAACACCTGGAGACTAAGTAGCATGTTATAAAACAATGAATAGATTACCAATGAGATCAAGAAAGAAATAAAAAAAAACTTCCTGGAAACAAATGAAAATGAACACATAACAACCCCAAATCTCTGGGACACAGCAAAAGCAGTTCTGAGAGGGAAGTTCATAGTACTACAGGCATACTGAACAAAACAAAACAAGAAAAATCAACAATAAAACATTTAACCTACAAGTTAAAGAACTAGAGAGAGAACGACAAGAACAGCCCAGAGTAAGTAGAAGAAAGGAAATAATAAATATTAGAGCAGAAATAAATGACCTAGAGACAAAAACAACAACCACAACAACAACAACAACAAAATATCAATGAAACAAAGAAAGGATAAATAAGATTGCTGAACCATTAGCCAGACTCAAGAAACAAAGAGAGAGGATGCAAACAAATCAGAAATGAAAGTAGAGAATTTACCACTGACACCACAAAAATACAAAGGATTGTAAGAAAATACTATGAATATGCTGGACAATGAGGATAAAATGGAAAAAATTCCTAGAAAAATACTATCTCCCAAAATGTAATCAGAAAGAATCAGAAAAATCTGAATAGGCCAATAACAACTAATGATGTAGAAGCAATAATAAAAAAAACTCCCAGCAAACAAAAGCTTGGGTCCAGATGGTTTCACAGGGGAGTTTTACTAAACATTCAAAGAAGAACTAACACCTATATTCCTCAAATTATTTAAAAAAAATATATCAGAGGAAGGAACACTTACAAGCTCTTTTTATGAGGCCAGCATTACCCTAATTCCAAAATCAGATAAAGACACTACAAAGAAATAGAATTATAATTAATACTCCTGATTAACATACATGCTAAAATCCTCAACAAAATACTAAGCAAATCGCATCCAGGAATATATTAAAAAGGTCATACACCATGACCAATGGGGATTTATTCCAGGAGTGCAATGGTGGTACAATATCCACAAATCAATAAACATGATACACCACAGAAACAAATTGAAAGACAAAAATCACATGATAATGTCAATAGACACAGACAAAGCATTTGACAAAATGCAACACACATTTTTTGATAAAAACTCTCAGCAAAGTGGGAATAGAGGGAGTATATTTCAATGAATTAAAGGCCATATATAACAAACCTATAGCCAACATCATACTCAATGTGCAAAAACTAAAATATTTCCCCTAAGAACAGGAACAAAACAAGTATGTCCTATTTTGCCACTCTTATTCAACTTGGTACTGGAGTACCAGCCATAATGATCAGACAAGAAGAAGAAATAAAAGGCATCAAAATTTGAAAGGAGGAAATATACCTCTTATCATTCACAGATGACAGGATATTGTAAATAGAAAACCCTAAAGACCACCAAAATCTACTAGATTTAATAAATGCATTTGGTAATGTAACAGGATACAAAATCAACACCCTAATATCTATGGCTTTTATATACACCAATAATGAATTCTCAGAAAGAGAAACTAAACAAACAATCCCATTTACCATTTCAACAACAACAACCACCAAAGTAAAAATACTTAGGAACAGCTGAAACTGGTTTGGCTCAGTGGATAGAACGTCAGCCTGCGGACTGAAAGGTCCCAGGTTCGATTCCGGTCAAGGGCATGTACCTTGGTTGCGGGCATATCCCCAGTAGAGGGTGTGCAAGAGGCAGCTGATCGATGATTCTCTCTCATTGATGTTTCTAACTCTCTATCCCTCTCTCTTCCTCTCTGTAAAAAAATCAATAAAATATATTTTTTAAAAAGATTAAAAAAAATACTTAGGAACAAACTTAACCAAAGAGGCAAAAACACATATACTCTGAAAACTATAGGACATAGAAAAAAGAGATAGGAGAATGTATAAACAAGTGGAAGAATAAACCATGTTCATGTATTGGTAGAATCAACATCATTACAATTTCCATACTACCTAAGGCAATCTACAGATTCAATGCAATTCCATTAAAATGCCAATGACATATTTCACAGAACTACAATAGAACAAATACTCCAAAGATTTATATGGAATTTAAAAAGACTCTGAATAGCTGCAGCAATCTTGAAAAAGATAAACAAAGTTGGAGGACTCACAATACCAGATTTCAAGTTATACTACAAAGCCACCATAATAATAATAATAATAATAATAATAATAATAATAATAATAAAAACAGCCTGGTACTGACTCAAGAACAGGCATATAGAACAATGGAACATAACAGAGATCCCAGAAATTAACCCAAGCCATTATGCTCAATTAATATTTGACAAAGGAGGCAAGAGCATACAATGGAGTCAAGACAGTCTCTTCAATAAATGATGTTGGGAAAATTGGACAGATACATGCAAAAAAAAAAAAAAAATGAAACTAGACCACCAACTTACACCATTCACAATAATAAACTCAAAATGGATAAAAGACTTAAATGTAAGTCATGAAACCATAAAAATCTTAGAAGAAACCATAGGCAGCAAAATCTTAGACATCTCTCATAGCAATACAGCTTCTAGGGCAAAAGAAATTAAGGAGAAAATAAACAAATGGGAATACATCAAAATAAAAAGCTTCTGGACCCAGCTGGTTTGGTTCAATGCTTAAGAGTGCCAGCCTGGGAACTGAAGGATGCTGGGTTGATTCCAGTCAAGGGTACATGCCCAGTTGCAAGCTTGATTTCCAGTAGGGGCATGCAGAAGACAGCCAATCAATGATTCTCTCTCATCATTGATGTTTCTGTCTCTCTCTCATTGTCCTTTCCTCTCTGAAATCAATAAAAATATATTTTAAAAAAGTAAAATAAATAAAAAGCTCTGCACAGCAAAAGAAACCATCAACAAAATGGAAAGGGAACCCATTGTGTGGGAGAACATATTTAGCAATGTTACATCTGATAAAGGGTTAATATCCAAAATATATAAGGAACTCATACAACTTAACAAAAGGAAGACAAACAATCCAATTAAAACATGAGTAAAAGATCTAAATAGACACTTCTCCAAAGAGGACATTAAGATGGCCATGAGACATATGAAAAAATGCTCAAAGTCACTGATCATCAGAGAGATGCAAATTAAAATAATAATGAGTACTAGTTGGTTTTACTCAGTGGATAGTGTCAGCCTGCGGACTGAAGGGTCCTGGGTTCAATTCCGGTCAAGGACATATGCCTGGTTGTGGGTAGGGGACATGCAGGAGGCAGCCAATTAATGATTCTCTCCCATCATTGATGTTTCTGTCTCTCTCTCCCTCTCCCTTCCTCTCTGAATCAATAAAAATACATTTTACAAAAAAAGATAATGAGCCGAAACCGGTTTGGCTCAGTGGTAGAGCGTCGGTCTGCGGACTAAAAGGTCCCAGGTTCGATTCCGGTCAAGGGCATGTACATTGGTTGCGGGCACATCTCCAGTAGGGGGTGTGCAAGAGGCAGCTGGTCGATGTTTCTCTCTCATCGACGTTTCTAGCTCTCTATCTCTCTCCCTTCCTCTCTGTAAAAAGTCAATAAAATATATTTAAAAAAAAAGATAATGAGGTATCATCTCACACCTGTCACAATGGCTACCATCAACAAATCAACAAATGACAAGTGCTAGCGAGGATGTGGAGAAAAGAGAACCCTAGTACACTGCTGGTGGGAATGCAGACTGGTACAGCCATTATGAAAAACAGTATGGAGTTTCCTCAAAAAATTAAATATGGAACTGCCATTTGACCCAGTGATCCCACTTCTAAGAATATATACCAAGAAACCTAAAATGCTAATCAGAAAGAATGTATGCACCCCTATGCTCATAGCAGCACAATTTACAATAGCTAAGATCTGAAAACAGCCCAAGTGCCCATCAATGGATAAGTGGATAAAAAAAAGCTATGCTACATTTGTACTGTAAAAAAGAAGAATCAGCAGTAAAAAAGAAGAATCTCACCGAAACTGGTTTGGCTCAGTGGATAGAGCATCGGCCTGTGGACTGAAGGGTCCCAGGTTCGATTCCCGTCAAGGGCATGTATCTTGGTTGCAGGCACATCCCCAGTAGGGGCTGTGCAAGAGGCGGCTGATCCACAGCAGGGAATGGGGGCTTCCTCAGTGTGGCAGTGGCAGGGAAGCCCCCAGGCCCAGCAGACAGAGCATGGAGGCAGGGAATGGGGGCTTCTCTCTCATCGATATTTCTGACTCTCTATCACTCTCTCTTCCTCTCTGTAAAAAATCAAGAATATATATATATAATATATATATATATATATATATATATATATATATATATATATATATATTTTTTTTTTTTTAAGAAGAATATCTTGCCCTTTGAGACAGCATGGAGGAACCTAGAGAGTGTCATGCTAAGTGAAATAAGTCAATCAGAGAAAGACATGTATCACATGATCTCACTCATATGTGAAATTTAAGTAACAAAATAAACTGACATAGTGGATACAGAGACATGGAAGCATGGAACAGATAGCGGGGCATGGGGGCTTTGTTCATAAGGCAGCAGTGGTGAAGCCCCCAGGCCTGGTAGACAGAGACAGAGTGCAGACAGCAGGGAATGGGGGCTTCCTCAGTGCGGCAATGGCGGGGAAGCCCCCAGGCCCAGCCCAAGTGCCCATCAATGGATAAGTGGATTAAAAAGCTATGGTACATTTGTACTGTGGAATTCTATGCAGCAGTAAAAAAAAGAAGAATCTTGCCGAAACCGGTTTGGCTCAATGGAAAGAGCGTTGGCCTGTGGACTGAAGGGTCCCAGGTTCAATTCCGGTCAAGGGCAGGGCAGGGCCTCATTCGCAGGGCAGCAGGAGCAAAGCCCCCAGGCCCAGCAGACAGAGCATGGAAGCAGAGAATGGGGGCTTCGTTTGCAGGGCGGCAGTGAGGAAGCCCCAGGCCCAGCAGACAGAGACAGAGAGCGGACAGCAGGGCATGGGGGTTTCGTCTCCAGGGCTGTGGCGAAGCCCTAAGCCCCGTAGAAAGCAGATAACCATGGGGAGTGGGCCTAACCCATCAGTAGGACATCCCCTGACAGCTCCTGGGTTGAAGAGGGTTCAGGTTGGGCTGAGGGACCCCTGTGCACAGAGGGGGGGGCGGGGGGGGGAGGGTGTCCCAATCTGGGACATCCCTCTCACAATCCAGGACTGCTGTCTCCCAACCGCTCACTTGCCTGCCTGCATGATTGCCCCTAACCACTTCTGCCTGCCAGCCTGATCACCCACTAACCACTCCCCTGCCAGCCTGATCTACACCTAACTGTTCTCCTGGTGGCCCAATTGACCCTAACTGCCCTCCCCTGCCAACCTGGTCACTCCTAACTATCCTCCCTGCAGGCCTGGTCACCCCAACTGCCCTTCCCTGCTGGCCCCATCACCCCTCACTGCCCTCCCTTGCTGGCGTGGTCACCCCCAAGTGCCCTCTCCTGTTAGTCCGATTGCCCCTAACTGCCTTCCTCTGCTGGCCTGGTTCCCCCAACTGCCCTTCACTGCAGACCTGGTTCTCCCCCCACCCCCCCAACTGCCCACCCCTACAGGCCTGGTCCACCCCAACTGCCCTCCCTTGCAGGCCTAGTCCTTCCCAACTGCCTTCCCCTGCTGGCCATCTTGTGGTGGCCATCTTGTATCCATTGGGGGCAGCCACCTTTAACCACATGGGGGTGGCCATCTTGTGTGTTGGAGTGATGGTCAATTTGCATATTACCTATTTATTATATAGGACTAGTGGCTCTGTGCATGAAATTCATGCACAGAGGAGGAGGTGTCTCTCAGCCCGGCCTGCACCCTCTCTAATCTGGGACCCCTTGCAGGATGTCCTACTGCCAGTTTACAGGGATAAGGCCTAAACTGGCAGTCGGACATCCCTCTTCCAATATGGGATTGCTGGCTCCTAACTGCTCACCTGCCTGATTGCCCATAACCACACTGCGTGCCAGCCTGTGATACCCCAAATGCCCCCAGCTGCTGGCCTGCTTGCCCCCAAATGCCCCCTGCCAGCCTGATTATCCCCAACTGCCCCCTCTGCCAGTATGCTCGCCCCCAACTGCCCTCCCTGCTGGCCTGCTTGCCCCCACCTGCCCTCCCCATTGGCCTGTTCACCCCAAACTTCCCCTGCCCCCGCTGTCCTGATCATTCCCAACTGGCCCTCCTGCTGGTCTTCTCACCCCCAGCTTCCCCCTCCCCCTGCCAGCCTGATTACCCCCAACTGCTGTCCCATCCTGGCCTTATCACCCACAACTGCCCTCTCCTCTTGGCCTCTAACCACCTCTACCTCGGCCCCGCCACCATGGCTTTGTCCATAAGATCTCCTGGAAGGTCTCCCAGTATAATTAGCATATTACCCTTTTACTATTATAGTATAGACAGAGGCCTGGTACATGGGTGGGGGCCGGCTGGTTTGCCAGCTGGTGTCCCAGGTCAGGTTGGGGGTTCCCTTGGGACATAGGGCGGCCTGGGTGAGGGGCCTGTGGTGGTTTGCAGGCTGGCCATACCCCCATGGGATGAGGCTCCCTGCTGGGGGGACGTAGCCAGCCTGGATGAGGGCTGAGGGCTGTTTTCAAGCTGGCCACACCCCCTTCAGGGTGGGGGTCTCCGCTAGGGTTCCTGGCCAGTCTGGGTGATGGGTGGATGGCTGTTTGTAGGCTGGCCACACCCAACAGTGGGGACTCTTACTCCATGGGGGTGTGGCCAGCCTGGGTGAGAGGCTGAGGGCCATTTTCAAGCTGGCCACATCCCCTTCAGGGGGGGTTCCCACGGGGGTGCCTGGCCAGCATGGGTGAGGGGCTGATGGCTGTTTGCAGGCTGGCCAAGCCCCCCAGCAGGGACCCATACCCTATGGGGGTGTGGCCAGCCTGGGTAAGGGGTTGAGGGCAATTTTCAGGCTGGCCATGCCCCCAAGTGACCCAAGCTCCCAATCCCTCCTTCAGCAATGGCCAGGGAAGGCAGGAAGCTTGACTTCCTCTGTCACTGGGGGCAACCCAAGTCTCCTGCTCACAGTAGCTCCATGGCTACTGCTATATTTGTTGGGTTAATTTGCATACTCACTCCTGATTGGCTGGTGGACGTAGCAGAGTGATGGTCAATTTTGCATGTTTCTGTTTTATTAGTGTAGATATTCATTCACATCCACATATTAAACATTATAACAGGACACTGACTAAAAAATTAGCCTGTACACAGCACTTTACTTGCATTATCTCATTTAATCCTCACGACAACCTTATGATTTAGGCACTGTTATTATCCCCATTTACAGAGGAGGAAGACTCTGACAGTTTTGATCAAATGCCTGCAGGCACAAAGATAGGAAGTAATCAGCGCTGGACTTCAAACTCAAGTGTGTTTGTTTTCAGAGGCCACACTCAGTTTTGACCTTCTGAGAAGATGCAACACATTTTGGCTTATGACTCCTGAAGCCCAACCCCTTCCAATTCTGCAGCTCTGCAAGGCACTGAGATGGACTGCAAATGCAAGGACAGCGTGTTGGAGGTGCTGGGGGACCACAGCTCTCAGCATGTGGGTCCCCCGGAAGGGGAGCTCCAGACCAGTTAGCCCAGGGACTTGGGGCTGTCTGCCTTTCAGCTGATGCTGGTCCTCCGTGGCTCACCGGACACATAAAGACTCTAACTTACCCTTCTCCTGATACAGAGAGGGAAGCTGAGGCTCAGAGCAGGAGAGGCTCCACTGCTTGTGCAGGCAGTGCCCACCCCCAAAGCTGCTAAACCCTGTTGCAATTCCTTCCCTGGTGGAGATGGAGGTAGAACTATTCCCCAATGTTGAGTGGTAAGGGCCAGACAGGCCAGGGCACAAGCTCTTCCAATTTCTTTGCAAATAAGACAGGTAGTGGCTTTTATACTCCAAAGCCACTTTGAAATAAACAGGCTCATTTATTCCTAAGAAATATTCACTAATAGCTCTTGTCAACTGATGGTCCTTGGTGCCAATTCAACACCAACAGGAACCCCCAATTTTGGGGTGCAATAAAGAAGAAAATTTTATTCAGTACAACACAACTCTGTGATATAGCACAGCTGTGGAACAGCTCAATTGTCATACAGCACAACTGTGAAAACAGCATACTGTGAGGCAACATTGGGGCCAGGCCCCTCTCCAGCTAGACTGTTCTGCTCTGCTTTGCTCCTGCTGCCTGTCCACTCTGCTCTGGCCTGGTCTATTCCATCCTGAGCCAGTCTGCTCTGGCCTGCGCTGGCCTACTCTGCTCTGCTCTGCTCCTTTGAGACATCCTCAGTGTTTCAGCTCAGCCAGGAAAATGCATTCCTCAGTCTTTAGTGGAAAGAGAAAGATATATTTTGATTGATTTCAGAGAGGAAGGGAGAGGGATAGAGAGACAGAAACATCAATGATGAGAAAGAGTGATTGATCGGCTGCCTCTTGCACAATCGAGGATTGAGCCTGAAACCTGGACATGAACCCTAACCTGGAATTGACCTCCTGGTTCATAGGTCAATGTTTAACCACTGAGCCACTGGGGCTAGGCCTCATTTACTCTTGATATCCAACTCTCTCCATCTTTATGCTTCAATATTCATCTGGACTGGGTCCAGTGTGGCTTCTGGTTTCTCCAGGGATTAGGTTCTGGGATACATCACCTCTCTCTCATGTGTATAAAGTCTCCAAGGTTGCGTTTGAGGAAGGGAATCTGTAGTTCAACTATTTCATCATAAAGATAGGAATTTGACACCCCCATTTGCTTTCCATCTCTAGAAATTCCCCAATATTCTGGTCTGTTAATGGTTCTTTATCTTTTTTTTAAAAATTCCGTTATATATTTATTTTTTTTAAAGTAATTTCAAATGCAAGACAATGATATGAAAGCCTTCCTTCTCTTCTGAAGGATCTCATACTTAGTAAGAAGCTGGGGTCTCATCCTCTTTTGTCCCAGTTTTCCAATCTGTAAAATGAGGGTGGCTGGACTAACTAATAAATGAGGGCCTTTCTATCTCCCATGGACTATCACTCCAAAGATCAGGCCCAACTATGTTCGGCTTCTTTACACAGTACATTAAGTTCAGAAATGTGGGTGGTGGCACCACATTCTTTCTAATTTCACTCTGGTCATGAGTAGTCAAAGAGAAAAGTATTGAGCTAAGTAATGAAGTCTGCTTCTTCTTGGAAAAAAAGCGTAAACATGAACAAAAGCAATTCCCATAATGAACAGCAAAGTTAGGTGAACATAGGACTATCCTGAGAAATGTAAATCTGGTGGCAGATGGTGGGCATATAGAGTGGGGTGTAATTTAAGAATTTCTTATTATTTCTAAGGCAAAAGTAGAATTCCAAATCACTCATCCTCTGGCCTTTAAAAGGCCCTGAAGCGGCTGGGAGCGGCCAGGCCCGGAACAGCCGGGTTGGGTGCGGCCAGGCCCGGAGCAGCAGCTGCCAGGCTGGGAGCGGCCAGGCCCGGAGCAGCGGCTCCCGGGCTGGGAGCGGCCAGGCCCGGAGCAGCAGCTGCCAGGCTGGGAGCAACCAGGCCCGGAGCGGCCGGGCCCGGAGCAGCCGGGCCCAGAGCAGCCTGGTCGGGTGCAGCCAGGCCCGGAACAGCAGCAGCCAAGTCCAGAGCAACTAGGTCAGGAGCGGCAGTGACCAGACCCGGAGCAGCTGGTTGTGGAACGAACCAGAGCAACAGAGGCCAGGCCCGGAGCAGCCAGGCCCGAAACAGCTTGCTCCTCGCCTGCCCCTGCCCCACGGCTGCCTCTCAGACATGGCTGGAAACTTTTGTGGGAACTTGAGGGTCTGCTGAATCAAGTGATGAAGGCTTAGATCTGGATGTGTTGAGTTAGTATAGGGCTGGGGTGTTGATCTGTGAGTGCCTTGGGTGGGGCCTGGATGAGGCTGGTTGACCTATTTGGAAATGTCTTTTATGTGAAATGTATCATTGGGCATGTGGAGGTATTATTGATATGAGAAAATGCTAAGTAACTGATTTACTATCTGAAAAGGGATTTACTATCGGGGAAAGGGAGGGAGGAAGAGACTGAACATAAACTGCACCTATGGATGAGGACAATGGGGGATGGGGAGGGGGTGGAGGGTGGGGTGGGAACCTGGTGGAGGGGGGAAGAAATGAGGAACCTTTGTAATAATATGAACAATAAAGATTGATTTAAAAAAAAAAAGGGGGGGCCCTGAAGCTTCCAGAGGCTGCTAATGACTAATGTGCACTTATAAGTCTCTGAGAGATAAGGGTGTCTCTGTGTGGCCTATGGTGCCAGAAAACAGTAATAAATTAAATGACCTCCAAGAATTTTGCCCATAAAATATTCAGTGATGTCTCTGTGTAGGGCCAGTGGCCATAAAGCTAAACTCCATTCTAAGAAGGGTAGATGGAGTTGAAAGGAGCTCAAATGCTCACTCTATTATAAATCTATCCTTGAACTTATATATATTTTTTTTAATAAATTTTTATTGTTCATATTATTACAAGTGTTCCTTTCCCCCCCCTTCCCACCCCACCCTCTGCCCTTTCCCCACTCCCCATTGTCCTCATCTATAGGTGCACAGTTTATGTTCAGTCTATTCCCACATTCCCCTCTCCCCTTTTCCCCAAGAATCATCAGTTCACTCCCCTTCCATACCTCTGATTCTACAATATTATATTCAACAGTTAATATTGTTCATCAGATTTTTTTTTTAATTTCCTTGGTTTTTAGATTCACTTGTTGATAGTTACGTATTTGTTGTTCATAATTTTTATCTTTATTTACTTTCTCTTCTGAAAGAACCCCCTTCAGCAATTCATATAATTCTGGTTTGGTGGTGATGAACTCCTTTAGCTTTTTTTTATTAGTAAAGCTCTTTATCTGACCTTCGATTCTGAGTGATAGCTTTGCTGGGTAGAGTATTTTTGGCTGTAGGTTCTTGCTATTCATCACCTTGAATATTTCTTGCCATTCCCGTCTGGCCTGCATGGTTTCTGTTGAGAAATCAGCTGACAATCGTATAGGTGCTCCTTTATAGGTAACCACCTGCTTAGCTCTTGCTGCTTTTAATATTCTCTCTTTGTCCTTTGCTCTTGGAATCTTAATTATGATTTGTCTTGGTGTGGTCCTCTTTGGATTCCTCTTATTTGGAGTTCTGTGTGCTTCCTGGACTTGTAAGTCCAATTCTTTCCCCAGGTGGGGAAAGTTTTCTATCACTATTTCTTTCAGTATGTTTTCGATATCTTGCTCTCTCTCATCTTCTGGGACCCCCATGATTCTGATGTTGGATCGTTTGAAGTTGTCCCAGAGGTTTCTTACATTATCTTCAATTTTCTGGATTCTCTTGCCTTCTAGCTTCTGCAGAGGAGTGTCTTCTGGCTCTTTATGTTCCAAATCTTTGACTTGATTCTTGCGATCTTCTATTCTGTTTTTAGGACTCTGTAGAATATTTTTTATTTCAGACAATGTATTCTTTATTTCTTGTTGATCCCTTAGCATTTCTTGTTGATCCCTTTTCATATCCTCATAGGTCTCATTTATTTTATCGGCCTTTTCTAGGAGTCTCTTGAAAAACCCTATAAGTGTGGTTTTGAACTCTATATCCAGTCGCTTTTTGTCCTCCATTTCTTTCGTTTGTGATCTATTTGGTTTAGGCATTTTCGCAGGCAGCTTTCCTGATGGGGCGGGGTTTCAGGGTGGAGCCTACAGCCTAGGCTTCCGTCAGCCCCGCCCTATGCGTCTCCTGAGACTCAGGGTCCTTCAGTACTTGTTGCAAGCGCCTCTGAGAGAAAGGTGCCCTCGATTTTCACCTGCTACCAAACAGTGTAGGCTCTCCCGCAATGGGCCCGAAACTGGGGTTCAGTTCAGTTGGAAGTGGAGTTGGAGGTGGCGTTCAGAGCAGTCTGGAGCCTGTCTCCTTCCCGCCAGGGCAGTCCTACGGCACAGCCGGCCGGCCCTTCTCTGCGCGCTGTGTGCGCGCCTCTGGGACCTCCTTTCGCTGCTTCCCCGAGTACCGCCTTACAGCCCAGCTCCCTATGGGTGAGCCTGGGTCCCCAGGGTCTGGCCTAGAACGGGGGTTCAGAGCAGTTGGGGGCCCAGCACAGTCCGAGTGTTTATCTCCGTTCCGCTAGGGAACGCCCGCCAGGCACTCGGCCTCCCTCCTCTCCGGCTCCGTCTTCTCCGCGCGCGCCGCGTGTCTCCGTACCTTGGGCTTTTACAGCTCCTCCGTGCTTCCTTCTGGTTTTCTCCTTGCTTCTCGTTGTAGAATTTCCAGTCAGTTGACTTTCCTGTAGTTCTGGGTAATGTCCATTTTATATTTTAGTTGTATTTTATTGAAATTGTTGTGTGCGGCTGCGGCTAGGTGTCTACCCGAGCAGCCATCTTGGATTCTCCTGAACTTATATTTTTATTATTCAGCTTGTGACTCCTGGCCATAAAAACCTGAGCCTGACAGTTCTCAAACTGAGAGGGTTGGGGTGATGGGTGGGGCTTTTGAGATCCAAGACTGAGGCACAGGCAGGCCTCACTCCTCACCATCCATGATTTTTAGGCATCATAAAGCCATAAGCTATTGGATAAGGTCCTCAGCTTATCCCTCATGTGCAGATGGGGAAACTGAGGCTGAGAGAGACCAGATACTTGCACACAGTGAATTAGTAGCTGACCTAGCATTAGAACACAAGGCTTCTGACTTATATTCAGGCATATAATACCTGTACCAGGTGCCTCAAGTAAATTCCTGAAGCTTCTAAGCTATCCCCCACCGCCACTGAGGTTGAGGGAGACCTTGGGCCAGGTATAGAGTAAGGGCTAACTAAAGATGTATTACTATGATGGTGCTGGGATCCCCTTTCATGACTGAAGGACTTACTTCCCTCACTACTAGAAGTACAACAGAAAGACATCTCTCAGTTGGAAGTCTTCATTGGGAATTGCCTCTGCTTTGTGTCATTCCCCCTTCCCAGAAAATCCACATTCAACAACTGATCAGTGCTTGGTAAGAAAGGCCAATTCTGGCCCCCCATGGGGTTATCCAGGTCCTTTGTTGGGACTGTATTGTGGTCCATCTTCTCCTTCTGCCCAGTCCTATTTCCTTCTCTTTTCTTCTCCTGGCACTGAACTTAGAACATCTCTAATAAACTTCTTACATGCTAATCTCCATCTCAGAGTCTGCTTTCTAAGAACCCATTCTGACACTCTGGGTTGAATTACAGTTATGAGGAAACTAGACCTTGGGAAGGAGCTGGGGTTAGATGGGTTCAGTAATGGTGGGCAAGCAGCTGAAGAGAAATGGGTCATTAGGTAAGGCATAGACTCTGGACCTGGAGGCTGGGATTCATGCCTCCTCACAGCAGCTCTCTGTCCTATTGTGATCTTGCTTGCAATCCCAAAGCAGAAAAGGGAGAGGGTATGTGGTTCCAAACTGTGATCTTCCATCACTATTTAAAAACCATGCTATGTGTTCTGGAGGATCAATCTCCTATTCCTCATAAAATCTTCTTTCTTTTTCTTAGCCTCTGCCCACTCTCATTTCCCTTGATCTCAGATGATCTAATCTTATACTAGTACTCTACGGGGAGTGCTGGGAAAAGAGGGAGAAGTCTTCTGTGGGGCTTCCATTGATTTTGCATCTCTTAGCCCAAGGAAGGAGTGGCTTTTCCCAGGCCCTGAATCCTGTCTCTTACTGCCTTCTCAGTGCCAAGTATCATGCCCCTTCTCCATCAGGAGATTTATTTTCTTTCGCTCTTTCTACCTTGTCCATGAGCACATAAACATGCTCAGGTATTTCAGATCATGAAGAAAGCCCTGAAACATTTGTCATCCATGTGCTCTTCAACTACTGGTCCTTCCATTTATGATACCCATCCACCCACTCAATAAACTGTAATTGAGTACCAACTATGTGCCAAACACTATCCTATGTGCAGGAGTACGGCGGTCAACAAAAGAAAGTCCTGACTCTCATGAAACTTACATTCTATGGAGGGAGATAGGGCCAGGGTAGGACCTATGAACAGGAGATCGTGATTCTATTCCTGGTCAGGGCACATGACCAGGTTGCAGGCTTAATTCCCAGTGGGGGGTTGGGGGTGGCGCATGTAGGAAGCAGCTGATCAATGATTCTTTCTCATCATTGATGTTTCTATTGTTCTTTCTCTCCTCCTTCCTCTCTGAAATAAATTTAAAATTTTTTATAAAAAAATAATTGCGAGGGGCCAGGTTATCTAGGGATGCATAGGCCAATCTAAAGAGTCAGCTTTTATCTTGGAGAAATATGAGTGGGAGGATTGAAGTTTCCCTTTGTTTAAAATGATAATTCTAGAGATGCAAATCAAAATAACAATGCGGTACCATCTCACACCTGGCAGAATGGCTAACATCAACAAACGACAAGTGTTGGCGAGATTGCAGAGAAAAAGGAGCCCTCGTGCACTGCTGATGGGAATGCAGACTGGTGCAACCACTGTGGAGAACAGTATGGAGTTTCCTCAAAAAACTGAAAATGGAACTCCCATTCAACCCAGTAATCCCACGCCCAGGAATATATCCTAAGAAACCAGAAACATCAATCAGAAAGGAAATATGCACCCCTATGTTTATAGCAGCACAATTTACAATAGCTAGCATTTGGAAACAGCCCAGATGCCCATCAGCAGATGATTAGATTAAAACAACTATGGTACATCTACACAATGGAATACTATGCTGCCATAAAAAAGAAGGAATTCTTATCATTTGCAGCAACCTGGATGGAATTGGAGAACATCATGTTGAGTGAAATAAGCCAATCAATGAAAGAGAAACATCACATGACCTCACTCATTTATGGATAATAAAGATCATTATAAACTGATGAACAAAAAGATAGATACAGAGACAGTAAAGCAACAAACAGACTGTCAAATTACAGCGGGGAGGGGAGAGAGATATGGGGGAGATAAGAGATCAACTGAAGGACTTGTATGCATGCATATAAACAAAACCAATGGACGAAAAACTCTGGGGAGGGATGGCATGTATGGGAGTGGGGGGGACAATGGTAACATATGTACACATATAATACCTTCATAAAAAAATAAAAGGATAATTCTAGCTGCTGTGTGAAATTAAACTATAGAGAGAAAAGATGGACCAATATAATACAGTAAATGATGAAAATGTCTTGGGCCAGGGTGGTAGCAGTGAAGATGGAAAGAGGTCATCCATTCCTTCTGATGCTCTCAGTGAATATATTTTAAAGGTAGGTCCAATAAGATTGGTGATGTGGGGTTTGCAAGAAAGAGAAATATCAAGAAAGAGTACAAGATTTTTTTTGGCCTGAACTACTACATTCTAGTAACTAGAAGAAGGCAATTGCTATCACCTGCGATCAGGAAGGTTATAGGAGAAATCATTTGGTTTTGGGGATGTTGTGTTTGTTTGTTTGTTTTGATGGTGGGTGTGGGATGAAATGGAAATTATGAATTTGATTAGAGACAAATGGAGATGTTTAGCAGGCAATTGGAAATGCAGAATTCAAGGACAGTGCAATCTGGAGATTTGAATTTGAAAGTTGTTAACACAGAGTATTTAAAGAGATGAGATGACCAAAGGAATGGATGTAGATCCATAAATAAAGAGTTCTGAGTACTAAGTCCTAGGGTTCCCCAATATGAAAGGGTTTGATGTAGTCCTATTTGTTTATTTTTCTTTTGTTTCCCTTCAATGAGAAGGATATATGCAAAAAGATATTGCTAAGAGCAGTGTCACAGAGTTTACTGCTAGAGTTTTCTTCTAGGAGTTTTATGATTTCAGGCCTTACATTTAAGACTTTAATCCATTTTGAGTTTACTCTTGTATATGGTGTAAGAAAGTAATCCAGTTTCGTTATTTTGCATGTATCTGTCCAGTTTTCCTGACACCATTTATTTTATAGATTGTCATTACCCCATTGTATATTTTTGCCTTCTTTGTCCTAGATTAATTAACCACTATTATTCATAAAAAAGAATAAAATTTTTCAATTTTTGATTACTAAAGAGCATTATGCTAAGTGAAATAAGTCAGAGAAAGACATGATTTCACTTAGATGTGGAATCTAAGGAACAAAATAAATGAGCAAACAAAACAGAAACAAACTTATAGAGAACAAATTGATGGTTGCCTGATGGGAGTGGGGTTGGGGAGAGGACTGAAAAAAGGTGAAGGGATTTAGAAGTACAAATTGCTGGTTATAAAAATAGTCACAGGATATAAAGTACAGCATAGGGAATATAGTCAATAATATTATAATAACTATGTATGGTGTCAGATGGGGACTAGACTTATGGGGTGATCACTTTGTAAGTCATATAAATGTTTAATCACTAGGCTGCACATCAGAAACTAATATAATATTGTATATCATCTGTAACAACATTTTTTTTAAATAAAAAAAGAGCATAGAATTTGGAGGGCACCTGTTAGTCCCTTCCTGGTTTTGCAGGCATCTTGTCTATGGTGTAGTATGCTTCATTAGTCCTGCCTGTTATGGGGGGAGGAGAAAATCCTTCTGGTGCTCTCAGTGAGAAAAAGCTGGTGGCTCAGCTGGCTACAGAGGAGCCAGTGTGGGGATCAGGGGATGACTCTTGGAAGAGGAGGCAGAGGCCCAGAACAGCTGGCCCACTT
Source organism: Pipistrellus hanaki (assembly GCF_964339955.1). NCBI lineage: Eukaryota > Metazoa > Chordata > Mammalia > Chiroptera > Vespertilionidae > Pipistrellus > Pipistrellus hanaki. The sequence goes on along the minus strand of NC_140503.1, from coordinate 99,516,339 downwards.
CCTCTGGCCACACAGCCACTACTTGGCAGCCTGGGACATTCTGGTTTCTAACTTACTGTACTTACTGTCTGCATCCCACTCCTGCCAGCCAGGGTTAAAGCATTCACTTTCTCAACATGGGGGGATGTGGTGGAGGGTGGGAGAGTGGGAATGGGGAGCCTGGAGGAGAATAAGCTAGGTTTCTCTCCTGAGGGGGCTCTCAGAATACCTGGAAGATATGACTTGGACAAGCAGAGAACACTGGGCAGCGCATGTCAGAACAGACCAGGGTTGAAGTTGGCACCTGTGCCAGAGGGCTGGGGGGAAGGAATAGGACTTGTCCAGTTTCAGAGGACCACCTCTGACAGACCCCCTTAAGTGAGATAAACAGGACTGTGTGGATATTTACAGAGGGATGGAGAGTGATGGAGAAGGATCATGTTTTGACAGCAATGCTGACACCAACAGGATGAAGGGCTGATTGGGGAATTTCCAGGGTGAAACTTGGTGGCTGCGGTCATTCCTCAGAGGTGGCCACACATTTTCCTGAGTGGATAAAGTTATTGCTGCTGCTAAAGTCCCCATTTGGAAACCCAAGGGAAATGTGTAGTTGAGATTTCTTTAGAAGTTATGTTTCTAATGATTTCATTATAGCAGCAGCCAAGACATGGTCCAAGAGGAGGAGCTACTTCCATCACACATTCTATTTTTCCAGAACATAGGGACAGTAGGCTGAGAGAAGCCAGGCAGGGAATGGGGACTAGGAATGGCAATTGGTGGTTCTGCCTCAGAAATTAGGTATTGACATGAAGAACTTGCCCCATTAGGGAGGGCTAAATAAGCTGTTTTCACCATTGGGCAGTTAAGCCTTCCTGTCTCCTATAGTCCTTGGGGGAACATGGTCAGATAACGGCACAGTGTCACAAGCCCAACTAAAATCAAATGATCATAATAGAATCTATGACTGTAAACAGCAATATTAGTACTAGAGATTTAGTGTCTGGATTGAGTTTAGGATTTCAGGATTTCAAGTGGTTTATCCTCTGTCTTCTTTGTAAGGGTTTCCACTGCCAACTTCTGATGCCAGACCCCTTGCTCTCCCAGCCAGGGGCAAGCAACCTTATTCTCCTCTAGATGGAACTGTTAAGTCCTTTATGTGTGCTCTTCTCTGAGCCTGTTTTAGGCCAGGGGTAAGGATGCACCTATGGCACAACACTGAAGGAGGCGCTCACTCTCAGTTATTAGCAAGTACTAATGCCTTAGTCATTTGCATGTGATTAGAAATCATTAGACAAAATAACTCTGACACAAGATTTCCCCTGGCACAACGGTGCTGTCTTTATTTTGTTGTTTTGCTTTTAATCCATCCCAACCATCCTATTTGGAGGACCCCCCTGACCCCCCAGCAGCAGGACACAGACTCAGGGATGGATTCCTGGTGTTGGAGCACTGTAAGTCTGGAAGGTGGGGACTAAATGATTCCACCAAGGACAAGGGAGGAGGGCAGACAATGAAGAGGGTGACTAAGGAAGAAAAGGGGATAGTGGGTCAGATGAAAGCAGCCAGACACACAAGCCTTGTTGGGAGATGTGTGTCAGTAGGAGGTGTGGTATTCCCCAGTGAGCCTACTTGGAGGCTCCTCTCTTTTTTAGGTTGCTCCTGTTGTGTTGCCTTTCAGAGGCTTCCAGCTGGACCTACTTGGATCCAGACACCTGAAGTCTACTCCAACACTCAGGCTCTGGGAATAGGGAACCTGCAGTGGTCAGTATGTACCAGATTCAATCCTACACTGGACCTGGTCATTTGGAAAAAATGTGGTTGCCTTAGATAGTGCAGGCTGGGTGGACAGTTCCAGAAGGCAGCCTGGTAATCCCTAAATGAGTGGGTGGGGTTAGGGTGGCCTTTGCGAAGATCTCAAGGACTTGAGGCCTGAATATGCAAACATCTCAATAGGTAATGTGCAGGAACCAGTCTGAGTTGAGGTAGGCCAATTCTACAATAAGATATTGGTGTCATAGAAATCCTCAAAAAATTTGGTCAAATAGGTAGGGCCTGAAACTCCCAGCATTGCCAAGAATAATTTTTTTTTTTCTTATGGAAATGAATAGATTTAAAAAAAAAAATGGGAAGGGAAGGAAAGGGAAGGGAAGGGAGGAGAAAGAACGAGCATCATTGATTGGCTGCTTTCTGCACACCCCAAACTGGAGATCAAGCCTGCAAACTGGTTATGTGCCCTGACCAGGAATTGAACCATGACTTCTTGTTTCATAGATCCATGCTGTTCAACCACTGAGCCATGTCGTTTGAATGGAAACACATAGATTTTGAGTGTCATTCCTAGGCCAGGCATGCCAATGTCTGTGAGCTTCTTTCTGAAAGATGAGCTGCTTAGCTGCTCCCAAGAGCTGACATGTTTTCAGAGCCCCACTCTAAAGCTGGGCTCTGGAGTCCAGTTTGCTAGATTCAAGTGTATTTAATCAAAGAGGAGGCACTTGTCCTTTGATATATTGGAGGAGGAAAAGGAAGTTGAATCTCACCATAAACTCATACTTCCTGTTCTGGGGAAAGTAATAAGAGGGTCAGACCCCACACCACCCCCATTCCTTTGCCAGAATATTGATCTGATGTCCTTACAGATAACCTGGGTTATCAAAGGTCATTATTCCTTTCTCATCAATCTTGAGTGAGCAATGGTAACAGGGGCCAGGACAAGGATTAGAAGCATTTCAGGGCAGGGGTGCAAAACTACACCCATTAAACAACAACTCTGCATCCCTTCTCCCCTCAAGCCCCTGGCAGCCACCATTCTGCCTTCTGCCTCTATGAATGTGACTACTTTATACCTCATATAAGTGAAACTATATAGTATTTGTAGTTCACTTAGCATAATGTCCTCAAAGTTCGTTTATGTTGTTCATCAGAATTCCTTAATTTTTAAGGCTGAGTAATATTCTATTGTGTATATTTTGTTATCCACTCATCCATTGATGGACACTTGGGTTGTTCCACCTTTTGGCTATTGTGAATAATGCTGATATAGACATGGGTATACAATATATCTTTGAGACCCTGTTTTCAATTCTTTTGGGTATATACTACCAAGAAGTAGTATTGTTGCATCCCATGGTGATGTTATTTTTAATTTTTTTGAGAAACTACCTGTTTTTCATAGTAGGGTAAGCCTGCTCCTTTAATGAGCTTTCCACACAGCCCCAATTAGTGAGCTTCATTCCCATCTCATAGGCTACAATGAGTCACTTGAGCACCTCTGGCTGTAAGGAAGTCTGAGACAAGATGTATTTTCAACTGGGCATAGAACAAATATTTTTTGAACAAATATATTTTGAGGGGATTCCTGTGTGTATGACAGTCACTCTGTGTCCCAGGCCAGTTATCTGGATCTCACATGCTGTCTATCCCTTATCCCAGGTGTTTGTCCTTTCTGGGGGATCAGTGCCCCCTCAAGCCACTGCATCCATGAATAAGAGCCATACTAATTTCCTTCCCTCTTGACCTGTTCTCTTGAACACTATTATCATAACTGTCTTTTGACTTTTATCAACTGCCCTGTGTTGTTCCTTCACTGTCCATCACAGCTGAGTCGTGCCTTCCCAGTCAGACTGTAGTCCTCTAGTACAGAACCTGTGTTACCACAGCAAGGCACAAAGCACAGCACTGACTTTTGAACAAGGAAAGGAAAGTTAATTTCTCTGGGGTTCTGCTGCAGGGCTCCTGGCTCTCTCAGCCTAGGACACCTCTCTCTGGATGCTTCTCCCCAGGATGAAGGGGATTTGGGGGCTGAGACTTTCAAGGCCAGGCCAAGGCTGCACAGGGCCTGACTGGGCAGAGGGAGCAGTGTGGATTGGTGGGGAGGCTGATAACCTCCAGATGGCCTGGCCTTGATGCCCCACTCCCTGCTTCCATCCCTAGGAGCAACCCAATATACAGAGCCACCATCAAACTTATACTCAGGAATGCATGTGCACATAGATGGAAACACAGAGTTGCTCAGGTGTTCACAAATACACATGCCCATGTACCGCAACCCCTCCCTCCCACCTCCCCCAGAGTTAAGTTTGAATCCAGCACTACATTCAATGGGGCAAATCTTGGTTCCTCAAATCCTGGATATCCTCAAGCAAGTTACTTAATCTCTTTGTGTCTTAATTTCCTTATTCACAAAGATAATAAATGTTATGATAAAAATAACATTTACCTTACTGAATTGTTGTGAAGATGAAAAGAGATAAAATGGCACAGAGCTTTAAAACTGGCCGACATGCAGAGATGACATGTTCATGCATATTTCTTAAGTCCTTCTACAGACACTTGGCGGTGGACCTGGCAGAAGCACAGTGAGAGACTCAGCTTTTGCATCTGTAGATCAGGGATAGTATTACCTGATGGACTGTAATGAGGATCCAAAGAGGCCCAGCATGGAAAGACCCTGGCCCACAGAATCCTGTTACACTGTAGTTGTTACTGTTTGTAACTATTGAAGAAAAGGTCACAGAATAGATGCAGGGAGGGATGGGCCAAGGCAGAGGCTGGACTCCATTTCCTCCCGAGCTGGGTCTTTTAAGGACAGAGCCCAAAGCCATGGGAGTCAGAGCTGCTTCCCTCTATTGGAGCCAGCCCGGTCTGGCCAGCTCCCAGCTTGCGGCGGGCGGGTGAGGGGTGGGGGGTGGTGAGCTGACCAGGGGGCCGTGGGTGGAAGGAAAAGAGGAAAGCCAGCTCCGTGGAAATTACTCTGTGGTTGGCTCAGGCGCCCACGACCGCTGTATTTATAGAGCAGTTCTTAATTCCTCGCAGTCGAGTTAACCCTTTCCAGGCGTTGAACCAGTCTGGGGTCAGACAGCACGACCTGAGCTCCCACTCAGCTGCCAGTTGTTGGGGAGGGGTAGAAAGGGGGTTCAGTGACTAGTCACCTGGCCCTCTCACAGGAAATAAAATTTGCAGTCTGGGATTGTGGGAACAGTGGAGAGTGAGGAACAGGATGGGGGTGGGGGTGGGGGAGGGGGTGAAGGGTAAAGATTAGACCTTCACAGGGAGACCGGTCTCCCCACGTGGTCTATATTGGGTTTGGGGGCGGGGTCCAAACCCCGCGCCCTGCTCCGCGGGCGGGCTCAGGCCTTTGCTCCAAACCCCCGCCTCGGGGCCAATCCGGTCTCTGGGCGCACCAGCGCCTTTCCGGCCCACGGCTTCCTCCAGCCCGCCCCGCCCCGCCCCTCAGGCTCCCGGGCCGCCCCCTTCCCCCCCATTCGGTCCGGCGTCCGGTGGCGGTGACTCCGCAGCTCCAGCCCCGCGGAGCTCCGGAGCCCGGGAGGGGCGGCGCGGTGAGTGCTTGCGTGGCGCGAACACGGCGGCCTTTGTCTGCGGCCAGTGCCTGCCGCAGGGCCGCCCCTCTCAGGGCGCTTCCACCGGCCTTCTCGCCGGTCCCGGCCTGGCCTTCGCTTGGCCTCTGAGGGCGGCTGATCCCTACCCGGCCTCCCCCTCACTCTGGCCCGGGGCGGCGCGGGGAGGGGGGGTGCTGGGGCACAGTGCAACCTGCCCTCACCCTGCCGCGGTCGCTGGAGGAGCGTGGGTGGTTAGTCCTGTTTGCGGAGGCCCCGGGTGTGAATGGGGCAGTAGGCAGATCTGTCACTGTGTTGGTGACTTTGAACAGCTAAACCAGCTAGTTGGAGCCAGGAGGTTAGCAGTCACCTGCACCCTGCAGAGGGAAACTTCCTGACCAGAGCTTGAGGAGGGGAACTGCCTGGGAGGGAAGGGGGAGTGCTTAGGGTCCACCCTGAATAAGCTGAGAGGATAAGGATGGGAGAACTTCCATTCAGGCGGCAGTAGGCCTGAGGGGGAAAGATTCTGAGAACAGGTAGGGACAGCTGGCCTGGGTGAAGCGGAAAATAAGTATTGGAGGAGGGAAGAGAGAGGACACCAAAGAACAGGAAAGCTCAGGGGTGATGGGTGGTTTGGGCTTGGGAAGTCTCAGGGAGATAGTGGGTGAGGTTGTGGGGAGGGAAGGTAAGGTAGGGACCAGGGCAGGGGAAAACTAGAGGGGGAGGGGATTGAATTCCAGGTCCCAAGACCCCCACTTGCTTTTCAGCCAGAAAATGACAGGTTTGGGGCCTAAGGTCGTGAACTACAAGAAAAGGGGATTTATTTCAAAGGGCAACCTCCCCTAATAAGAAATGTGTGGTGGGTGACGGATCTGTCATTGAGAGAAAACATAAAACAAATAGTAAAGCAAAAACATTTAGGGGGGTGGAGGGAAAGGGGTGATTGATTTAATTGAGAAAAATTACCTTAAAATGGGATGTGGATAATTGTAAATGAGTCTGATTTTGTCATTTATTTAAGGCCCTGGGTCCTTTCCTTACAGGCATCTTGAGCAGTGAGCTTAATGAAGCACCTGTCTTTAAGAGGGTTCTTTATTTAGTTCAGCTCCTGGCTAATCCCTCTGGGCTCCCAGAAATTCCGAGGAAATCTGATGCTGTGCCGCCCTCCTTATGGTTTGGGTGCTTTTGGAGGCTGAGGGAAATTTCTAAACTTGAAATTGAAGTTTAAACATGTGGGTGGGTCAGTCTGATCTCATCGGCAGGGAAAAGTGAGGGGCTGTGGGGCTGTGGAGTCTGAGTGGACTATTTTGGGTGAGTACATTTCCCTGACATCTGAAGTTTCCGAGCTTAAGCACTACCACTTCTGTTAACTATTGAGCATGGAAATCTTCTCCCTACATTATGTACAGCACAGTCTGACATCAGGACACTCATTTTTCTTCATGACTTCAGGTCAGCACTGTGAGCATTAGTGTTTGCACTCAGGGGTCATAAGACAAGGGGACTCTTGGAGTAATCTTTTCATTTAGTGGGCTTCAACGATGTTTTTATTGGTCCCATGACTGATATTTGGAGTTCTTTACTCTCTTCAGTGACCTCATTGGTACTTTCTCCTGTGTGCCTGCTCTGAGCTTTCCAATGTACTTCAGACACCTGCATTCCAAGAAATCAGACATCCAGCTTGTTAGAGGTGAGCAGCCTGTGTCAATGCAATGAAAAGGGTGCCACAGTTGAGGGCTGCTTTCCTTTCTGTCCCTGATCCTCTTCACCAATGGAGCAGGTGGCTGAATGTCTGGGATGCTCGGATGCCTGGCATCTGAGTGCTTGAATGTTTGTGGAAAGGACAGTTAGAGAAGTGTCTGTTTTGAGAAGGCTGTGTCCTTATTACTGGTGAAGTTGACTTCCGAGTCTTCCTGTGGGAATTCTCTCATCCTTAAACTGTGGTCTTCTCCAAAGTCACATATCTTCATTCTTTGGAGCAGGATTTGGGTTTTGAAATGACCTGGCTCACTGTTTGGGTCAGAGACACGATGGGATCATAAAGCCTAGGTGCTGGGACTCAACAGCACCTAGAGAGACTCCTAGAAAGTGTTGTGACACAGGCATCTAGCCTGTTGCTGGCCTGTTGCTGACATGGTTTGGGCTGGGTGAAGAAAATGACTTAGGTCCAAATAGCCTCCAAGTTATGACTACATAGGGCCTGAGCCTGTGACCCTGAGTCATGGGGTCAAGCAAAAAAGAAAAAAGGCAGGCAGGATGATGTTATTGCCCATGTGCTTGTCCTGTGAGTGGGTGGCAATTTCTCATTGCTATCCCTTTCCCACATCTTGCCAGGATAGGAGTGACAGGGAGGTCCACCAGCAAAAGAGGGAAGGAACAGCCTGGATTTGTTGGCTCAGAGTGGAACAAAATCATCTGGAAGAGGGCTATTATACAACACTCCATCACTTGTCATCCCCAATCTGCTTCACCTGCAATATGAAGTTCCAGATAAGAACATTGAATTTTCAGATTGGATGTGGAGCTGTGCTGTATGCCCAATAAATATTTCATTTAATCATCATAACAGTTTTATGAGGTAGGGTATCATTAGCACAACCATACCTCCAGGAGACACTTCTGTACCCTCTGGTTCTGATCACTACTCTGCCTCCTCCACACCTCTATGCCTTTTGGCCTTCCTGAGGCCTAGGGAGAATATGTTGGAGGGAAATCTGCTGGAAGTGGGGATGAGAAGCATTTTTTGTTAGGAGCCTTAGAGCTCCTCAGGGAGGCAGGGCTCGTAGGTCACCCTAAAATCAGCATAGACTGAGGAGCTGGAATTCCTCAGGGGGAACACTGAAATGTATGCTTGGGGGAGAGGCCCTATACTGGGGGACATGGCAGCAGTAGGGGCTGGAACCTATGATGTGTGGTGCTTGACCTAGCTTCTGAAAGGAGGAAGGGGGTGAGGACTGTTAGGGGTGAGCCAGACATAGGGATGGAGCTGAATTGTGCATTTTCTGCTTTGGAGCTGGGGTTCTAGGTGGAAAGGGGGTCATAGGAGGAGTAATGGTCTCAGGGACCTGGATGTATAGCTCAACAAAGAGGATTGTTGGCTGGGGAATGTAGGATGGGAGGGAAAGAAGAGGCTCAGTGCAGAGGATCCCAGGAGGCCTAGTCCCCATGACCATGGCAGTGATAACAATAATAGTAATAATTGTTACCACTGTTTGTGTGCTAGGTACTTTCCTAAGTCTTTTCTGTATATAGTCTTCTTTTATTCTCATAACTCAAGGCCCAGTGCATGAATTCGTGCATGGGTGGGGTCCCTCGGCCTGGCCAGCAATTGGGGCCAATCAAGGGGGGAGAGGCTGGCTGGGGGGAAGGACTGTGGGAGGTTGGCTGGACAGCCCCTCCTTCCTTCTGATTGGGGCCAATGAAAGGGGGAGGGGGGGAGAAAAGGCCATGGGAGGTTGGCTGTGGAGCACACTGACCTCCGGGGGGCAGTTCCTGCGTTGAGCGTCCGCCCCCTGGTGATCAGTGCACATCATAGCAACTAGTCGGCTGGTTGTTTGGTCATTCAGTCATTTGGTCGCTTAGGCATATATATATCATGACATTTGTGCATGGGGGAGGTTGTCCCTCAGCCCCGCCTGCACCCTCTGCAATTCGGGACCCCTACATCTTTTTTTTTTTTTTTTTTTTTTTTTTTAATCTAGCTAACCTCTTCACATTTAAAAAAATTAACTGAAATATCACCTACTCTAGGAAATCCTCTTTGAACAAATGTCTTTACAATTTGTATTAAGTATTCTCATAGTATATCATTCTTTTTATTTAACAACTACTTAGAGTGGATGCAAGGTGGTTTTCATTCTTTTTTTTTTTTTTTTAAAAATATATTTTATTGATTTCTTACAGAGAGGAAGGGAGAGAGATAGAGAGCTTGAAACGTCGATGAGAGAAAAACATCGACCAGCTGCCTCTTGCACACCCCCTACTGGGGATGTGCCCGCAACCAAGGTACATGCCCTTGACCGGAATCGAACCCAGGACCTTTCAGTCCACAGACCGACGCTCTACCACTGAGCCAAACCAGTTTCAGCGTGGTTTTCGTTCTTGCATCTGAATTTTTTCTTCTTGCTTTTGTAATAGCAAAGCTTATCAATTTACATTTGACCTTCAGGGGCTTATATTTGGTTCAGTTTCTAGTTGGCTCCCTGCTTTTCTTTTTTAAGCAATAAATGTGGGTTGTGATAGTCTCACTTGTAATCAAGCCTGTACATCTCCTTAGCTGAATATTTCTATAATACCTTTCACTTTAGAATACCAGAGATTGTGTTCATTTATAGAAAATAATAATAAATGTCATCTGATCACTTGATCTTCTAGTAATATTTTATAGCAAGATGTATTATTCTAGTAATTTAACTGTTACAAAACTGAGGCGTACAGAAATAAATCTCATTGAGCAATAAAGAATGACTCAAATATCAAAGCATTTAGGGCCTTCCTTGTCCTGTGCCTCAGATATCATAGCATAGTACACAGTTCATATGGAACTCAGCTTCCTTTAAAATAGGAAGGGATGCCACACTCATGAAGCAGCTGATTTTTTTTTAAGGGGCCTCACTTGTTCTGTACCTTTACAGAGGGGTGAGTAGGGACTGAGGGAATTTGAGGAAACCCACACAGAATTCTCCTCCTAAAAATTTTTACTAAGCTGGTACCCGGGACACCAGGCATTTGTCCAATTAAAATGACACAGCAATAACAAAGGCACTGGTCTATTAATCATGCATGGGGATCAAACCCCAGCCTGAAGGAACTCAGTCCCACAGTTAGGACCAGGCCACTGGATAGACCTGGGCTGGTGCTCCTAACTCTGGAGAGTGGGAGACTTCCTGTGGCTGCAGGCTAGAGGCCTCGGACTCCAAGCTACGCACCTGAACAGGTCCCTAGTGCAGGTTGGTTAGCAGAGCGGCTTCTTCGCCTGGGATTGCGGGGCAGCTAGCCAGGCTCAGTCTGGCCTGTTCACCTGGGCTCTTCGCCCCGTGATTGCGGGGCAGCTTGGCCTGGCCTTTTCTCCCTGTGATCGCAGGACTGCTCAGCCTGGGCTCACTGCTTTCCACCAGCTGCTGCTCGCCAGTTTCCTATGGGCTGGGGGGAGTCGACCAGGCGAGCCCACAGCATGTGGCAGTCCCACACCATATGGCAATGGCTGTGAACGTCGGCAACCCAGCACTGACTTCTGGTTTGTCAGCCTTTGTTCGTGATTGGTTGTTACAAGTTACAACCATGGGCTTTTATTATTAGGATAGCTGTGGATTAAGGATTGTTACCCTGTTTAGAGATGTGGAATTGCTTCTCAAAGAGGTTAAGTCATTTATACATGGTTATGTGTCTATCAAGTCTTCTGGGTCAGAATTTAAACTCAGGCCTGCCTGTGTCTGAGCCCAAGCTGTACCTTGAGGCAGACAAGGCAGCCTGTTAAGTCCATTTAACAGATGAGAAATCAAGTCCTGGTGACACTTGAGATCTCTTAATCACTTCTAATGGTGACTGATGACTCAGCCTGGGCCTTTGGGCAATCTGCCCTCCTTCTGTGGGCTTATATTCTTATCTGTGCAATGGACTTGGAGGTGGACACTGAACCAGGTGAATTCCAAGAGGCCTTCAAGCTCTGAGGATTAAAGGAGCCAGCTACACTCCCGAGGGGGAATCCCTGGAGAGCAAGAGGGCTGATGCTTAGGTGAACCGGGGTCAGCAGGGTTGTTCTACTAGAATGAGCTTCTTTCAGGATAGAAACTTAAAGAATTTAGAAGTAGAGAGGCATTTAGACAGAACGCATCTGGGGAAAATGGGTTCTTCCTGAGTGAAGTCTGGGATGGGATTTCCAGACACATGAAGGCGGGTACCCTAGCAGGACTCAACAAAGGTTGAATGAGGCATGTGTGCTGCAGCCTGCCAGAAGCCCTGCTATAATTTGATCTTGCAATCCCTCATCTCTTTCCTTTCTCTCTCCCTTCCCCTTGTTCCCATCCCTTCTTCTGGGTAAATCTCTTCTGAGTTCAGTGTAGCTTTACCTCAGAGTTCTGTACCTCCAATGATGTGTGTATGTGTGTGCATGCATACACAAATATGTGTACCTCCATGTGTGTGCATGGCCTCTGCACACACTTCAAGTTCTGAGATAGTGTCACACTGCCTTTTCAAGTGATGTTGAGCCCTAGAAGATGCAAACTCATGTTGGGGTGGCCCCCTAGCCAAGCAATTTTCAACCTTTTTTATCTCATACACACATAAAAGTAATTATTAAATTCTGTGGCGCACCAAAAAATATATTTTGACCAATCTGACAAAAAAATTGGTATAATTTTTATTCATTCACACTGGTTAACTATTGTCATTTTTCATTTGACAACCTAAGGGAAAAGAGGTCAGTGCCTCTGACTAAATAGTGAGGTATTACATGTTTAAAAAATCCTTGTAGTATACTGGTTGAAAATCACTATCTTAGCCAGAAGAGGGTGTGAAAGGCAGACCAGCTACTTCAGCAAAAGTCTCACCATGCTCTTGGACCCATAGAGATGGGCTATGTTCTCTTTGGTTTTGCTTCTTCCCATTCTGATTCCCTGATTTCAGTGTGGAGAGGATGCTGGGTGGGGATGGTGTGGCTTGGAAAGACCAACGACTCTTCTCTGTCCTAGTCTCCTCTTCTTTGTTCTTCTTAAAGTTGGGAGGAAAGTAGGAGGAGGATGCCAAGAAAACCTTGCTGCCACTCTGCTGGGCTGGTCCTGATGACACACTGCTGCCCTGATTCACAGAAATCACTTTGAGAGGAAGAATTGATTTCTTCTCTTGGGTGGGATCATGGAGCTTGGAGCCCCAGTCAGTTCTAAACTGACTCAGATAATCAGAAAAAGGGAAGGTCAACATGGAACTATTTCCAGGGAACTCTCGAGACTGCTTCCCTCCCCCATGCCTCTTCCCATTCATAGAGCACCTATACTAACTAGGTACGTTTAGATAATGTACTAAGTTATCTAAAATAATTTTAGATTTAAAATTATTTTAAATCTAAATAAATTTAGATTTAAAATAATTTTGCTCAATTCAGTCCTACAATCATCCTAAAATGGTAGAGTTTCTAACCTCTATTTTACAAATGAGCAAACTGAGGTTTAGACAGTATGGGTTCCTAAAGTCACATGACTAGAAAGTAATGAGTTTGGATTTGAACCTCTACCTCTGACTCCAAAGTCATCTTCTGAAATATCAGAGCTCACTTCTTCCATGAAGACCCTTTTAGCTAGGCCAGCCCATCATGTTGTCGCAGCATGGACCCTCTTTTGAGGGTTGATGAGATGAAGATCCAGAGACAATGGGTTCACTCAAACCTAGAAGTGAGTAATGGAGCCTGGTCTAAAAATAACTCGTCAATGTTGCTCTTTTCTTTGGTTAAGTGTAAAATGATTACATTCTCATTGTCAAAATTACAGAAGTATATCAATTAGAACAGCGTTTTTCAACCGCTGTTCCGCGGCACACTAGTGTGCCGCGAGATGTTGCCTGGTGTGCCGTAGGTGCAGACAAGACAAGAATTTTATAATTTTTCGCTATTTTGTTTACTTAATATTTCATAATAAAGTAATTATAAAATACTTTCTTTGTGTTTATTTGATTCCTATTCAAGAGAATTACTTTATATATAGTCAATATAGGCACAGAGTTAAATTTTTTAACATTTTCTAATGGTTGTGTGCCTCGTGATTTTTTTCATGAAACAAGTGTGCCTTTGCCCAAAAAAGGTTGAAAAACACTGAACTACAATAGAAAATAGTTGGAGACTCCCACATCGCAGATTGGGTTCCCTATCAGGGTTCTAGTCCCTTTTCCCATAACATCTATCCATCCATCCCACTGTCCACCTGAACATTCATTCATTTGTTCAATGAACAATGCACTGACCTCTTATTATTCCCAAGCTTTTGCTAGAATTAAGAATGCAATAGTAAAGCAGATGCGTTTCCTGCTCAGAGAACTTTCAATATGATAAGAAGAAAACAAACTGGGCAATAAATGACAGGGACTACCTTAAAGTGGCAAACCTCTGATCCAACTTTTCTGCCAAGATGAATCTCAGGATAAAGAGAGCTGAAAGGGAACTGAAAGGCCCACTATGGGGGGTGGCCAGTCTGGGGGATGAGGAACAGTCAAGTAGTGCCATGGAGGAGCTGGGATCTTATTCCAAATAAGAGGAACAGTCCTAAGATAAAATACTGAAATATTAAAAGTGATTATATGATGCAACTTGGGTTTTCATAGCAGTACTGGCTGCTGTGTAGATTGGAGTATAGAACTGGGTGAGGGGCAAGGGATAAAGTGGGGAGACTGGTGAACAGACTTCTGTGGTTATGCAGGCAAGAGTTGATGGTGATTTGGCAGACTAGTGAGAGAAGCAGAGGTAGAAGAGATAAAGATATATCAGGCCAGCCGAAACTGGTTTGGCTCAGTTGATAGAGCGTCGGCCTGCGGACTGAAAGGTCCCGGGTTCGATTCCAATCAAGGGCATATACCTTGGTTGCGGGCACATCCCCGGTGGGGGTGTGTGCAGGAGGCAGCTGATTGATGTTTCTGTCTCATTGATGTTTCTGACTCTCTATTCCTCTCCCTTCCTTTCTGTAAAAAAATCAATAAAATATATATATTAAAAAAAAAGAAGATATATCAGGCCAGCAAACCTTTTCTGCCAAGAGGCAGAAAGTAAATATTTGAAGCCAATTGCTATTATTTGTTCTGCTGTTATAGTGTACAAGCAGTCACAGAGAATGTGCAAATGAAAGAAGTGTGGCTGTGTGCCAATGAAACTTTATTTTAGACACTGAAATTTGAATTACCGTATTTTTCGGACCATAAGACGCACCGGACCATAAGACGCACCAGTTTTTAGAGAAGGGAAATGAAGAAAAAAAGATTCTGAAACAAATAGTGTCCTAAAATATTTTATGTGCATTAAAACCCAACATCACAGTCATAAACACATGTAATCAACCCTGTAAAGTAAACAGCAGCATTTAGAACCATTTTAGAGCCGGGCAAGCACACAGAGACCACACAGAGCCGGGCAAGTAAAAAAACTTTTTTTTTACAGTATATGTGTAGGCTATATTTGGACCATAAGACGCAGGGACTTTTCCCCCCCAATTCTGGGGGGAAAAAAGTGCGTCTTATGGTCCGAAAAATACGGTACATATAATTTCCTTGTATCACAAAATAATCTTTTCTTTTGATTTCCCTAGCCATTTAAAAAGGGAAAAACCTTTCTTAACTGGTGATCTGAATAAAAGCAAGTGGTGGGTTAGATTTGGTACTTAAATTGCTATATTTTGCAGACCCCTAATATATATACACTGAGTGGTCAGATTATTATAATCTCTGAACGCATAATAGTCTGGCCACTCAGTGTATATTCTATATAATAAAAAGCTAATATGAAAATTGTCCCCTCGACCAGAAATTTGTCCAGCAGGCAGGCCAGACAACTGCCCATGTCCCCTCCCCCTGGCCAGGCTGACCAGACTCCACCCATGTACAAATTCATGCACCAGGCCTCTAATACACACACACACACACACACACACACACACACACCATAATAATCTGGCCACTCGGTGTATATACTAGAGGCCCGGTGCACGAAAATCGTGCAGGGGGTGAGGGTCCCCTCAGCCCCGCCTGCACCCTCTACAGTTGGGACCCCTCCAGGATCAGGCCTAAACCAGCAGTCGGACATCCCTCTCACAATCTGGGAATACTGGCTCCTAACTGCTCACCTGCCTGCCTGCCTGCCTCACTGGCCCTAACTTGCCCCCACCCACTGGCCTGGTTGCCCCTAAAACTGCCCCCGTGCTTCCCTCCCTCCCCCCCTGCCAGCCTGGTCACCCCTTACTGCTGCCCTTGCCAGTCTGGTCGCTCCTAACTACCCCCACTGCCAGTATGATCACCCCTCACTGCCCCCCCACTACTGTCAGCCTGGTCACCCCCCCCTGTGGGCCTGGTCACCCCATGTAGCCTGCTGTTCGGTTGTTTGGTTGCCCCTCACAAACGCCCCTTCTGGACTGGTTACCCCACCCAGCTTGCTGCTCAATTGTTTGGTTGCCCCAACTGTCCCCCCCACCCCCACCTTGCTGGCCTGGTAGCCCCATGCAGCCTGCTGCTCAGTCATTTGGCCACCTCTAACTAACTACCCTGCAGGCTTTGTCGCCCCCTGCTGCTCAGTTGTTTGGTTGTCCCCACTTCCCAACCCCTTCTCCCCCCTTTACCTCCAGGTCACCCCTAACTCCCCTCCTTCCCCTCCTGTGTGCCTGGTTGCCCCAAACAGCCTGTTTTGTCATCAGTTTGGTTGTAATGGTTGCTTAGGGTTTATATATAAATATTGGGATGCTTGTTCTTTGTGATGGACTGTAGAGGTGAGAGAAACTCGGGTTTCTGGCTTGAGCAGAGGGTGGGAGAGTAGTGCCTTTACCAAGTGTAAAGGGCTAGGGAGGATCAGGTTTGGGGAAGAAATCAAGAGTTTGAAAAGGGACATGTAAAGAGGGAGATGCCTGTACAGACATTAAGAAGCAGTTTAAGTTTGGAACACAGATGAAAGGTGCAGACTGAAGAAGTAAATTCAGTAATTGCCAGTATATAAATGATATTTAAAGCCATTGGAGTGGATAAAATCGTCTAGGCCCATGGTTGGCAAACCATAGCTCGCAAGCCACATGCGGCTCTTTGGCCCCTTGAGTGTGGCTCTTCCACAAAATACCGTGGCCTGGGCAAGTCTATTTTGAAGAAGTGGCATTAGAAGAGGTTTAAGTTTAAAAAAATTGGCTCTCAAAAGAAATTTCAATCGTTGTACTGTTGATATTTGGCTCTGTTGACTAATGAGTTTGCCCACCACTGGTCTAGGCGGAAAATAATAGAGTGTTAAAGAGAGAGCCTAGAAGATGCAGTGAAGTGCTGGAGAAGGAAGGTCCTGCAATGATAGAGATTAGGTGACTAGGTCTGAGACCATAAGACATTCTGTTAATACAAAAATGAGATCATATTATATTTGTACTAGAGGCCCGGTGCACAAAATTCATGCACAGGGTGTGTGTGTGTGTGTGTGTGTCCCTCAGCCCAGCCTGCACTGTCTCCAATCTGGTACCCCTTGAGGGATGTCCGACTGCCCGTCAAACATCCCTAAAACATTGACTAAATGGGCAGTCAGACACCCCTCTCACAATCCAGGACTGCTGGCTCCCAACTGCGTGCCTGCTTGCCTGCCTGCTTGCCCCTAACCACTTCTGCCTGCCAGCCTGACCACCCCCTAACTACTCCCCTCCCAGCCTAATTGATGCCTAACTGCTTCCCTGCCTGCCCGATTGCCCCTAACTGCCCTCCCCTGCCGGCCTGGTCACCCCTAACTGCCCTCCCCTGCTGGCCTGGTCCCCCCCAATTGTTCTCCCTGCAGGTCTGGGTCCTCCCCCCCCCCCCCCCCCCGCCCAACTGCCCTCCCCTGCAGGCCTGGTCCCCTCACAACTGCCCTCCTCTGCTGGCCTGGTCTCCCCCAACTGCCCTCCTTTGCTGGCCTGGTCATCCCTAACTGCCCTCTCTTGCTGGCCTGATCGCCTACAATTGCCCTCTCCTGCAGGCTATCTTGTGGCAGCCATCTTGTATCCACATGGGGGCAGCCATCTGTGTGTTGGAGTGATGGTCAATTTGCATATCACTTTTTTATTAGATAGGATGGTTGTTCACTCAATAATACTAGTATGTCATGGACTTATTTCCATATTAGTATGTCTTCTTTTGAAAAGCTATATGCTATTCCATTATCTAGATTGGCTGTAGTTAATGTATCAGTTCCCCATTGCTTCCCACTTTTGCTGCTACTTGGGTATCTTTGTGCAATGATGCTAAACTAGCTTCTAAAACTATGGCCCATGGGCCAAACCTTTTGTTGCTTGTTTTGTATAGGCACAGCTAAGAATGGTTTTTACATTTCTTTTTCAAAATTTCTTTATTGATTAAGGTATCAGATATTTGTCCTTATTCCCCCATTCCCAGCCAAACCCCTCCTCACGTATGCTCCTACCCCCCTGTTGTCCATGTGGTTGGAAAAAATCATGTGATTCTTGAAAATTATATTCAGTTTATATATGAGTGTCCATAAAGTTCTATTGGAACAGAACTGTTTTGTCCAATTATACATTATCTACAACTGCTGTCCTGCTACATCAGGCTACTGGATGGCCTACAAAATGTAAAATATTTTCCATCTGGATCTTTGCTGACCCCTGCAAAAATTCTACATCTAGACCAGTGGTAGGTTTATGCACTTTTTTTTTTCTTTTTCTCAAAAGAAGGCATACTAATATGGAAATAAGTCCATGATTGTTGAGTGAACAATCATCTATACTAATAAAAGGGTAATGTGTTCATTAGAAAGGGTTGACCAGACATTTTCCAGATGTTCGACTTCCTTCGAAAGCCATTGTGGCAGGGGCCAAGGCATATGGCAGTTAGGGGCATTCAGGCCAGCAGGAGAGGGCAGTTGTGGCCTGCAGGGGAGGGCTGTTGGGGGCAACCACACTGGCAGGGGAGGACAGTTGAGGGCAAGCAGGCTGGCAGCGGAGTGCATTTGGGGGCGACCAGGCCTGCAGGGGAGGGCCATTGGGGACAACAAGGCTGGCAGAGGAGGGCAGTTGGGGGCATTAAGCAGGCAGGCAGGTGAATAGTTAGGAGCCAGTGGTCCTGGATTGCGAGAGGGATGTCCGACTGTCTCTGCAGGATTGGGCCTAAGTTGGCAATTAGACATCCCCCAAAGGGTTCCCGATTGAAGAGGATGCAGGCCAGGCTGAGGGACACCCTCTCCCCCTGTGCACAGATTTTGTGCACCGGGCCTCTAGTACAAATATAATATGACTTGATCTTACACCCAGGACCAGTAGTGGGTTTACATACAGGTGGAGTTGAGTGTTTTGAGCAGCTTCAGAAGGGTATAATCTCTAAAAAAAATTCCTTAATTCCCTGAAGTCCACCATTAACTCATTATTTTAAGTAAATTGTTGCCCTTTTATATATCTTCCTTTGGAATTTAAACCTCCTCAACAAAGTTATTGTTACATATTAATCAGTTAATCAAGATTGAGCCTACCTATAGCAATAATGTTACTCCTCTACTTCAGACTCTTCCTTACCACCTCCAAAGTACAAACAAAACTTCCTTTATGGCCCCTGACTTCCTTTTAGCTTCTCCCCATCTTGTGATCAGCACCTTGCAATTCATGTCAGTCCATTCTGAAATGCTTGCAATTCCTCCAGCTTGCTACGCTGCTTCCTATCTTAGTGCCCTTGCATGGGTTTCTCTTTCAGTCTGGAATGGCCTTTTCCTCTGTGTCAATCTCAGGGCTCAGTTTTGGTATTACCAAGTATATAAGGTGCCTCCAAGTGGCTTACACTGCATGTTATGGAGTAGAGTACACTGGCTGCAGTGATGCGTGTACATGTTCACCTTTCCGTTTGGAATGCAGGCTGCTTGAGGACAGACTCAAAGTTTAATCATTTCTCTGTTCCCATGTCTGTTCCCATGAATAGTTAAAAAAATTACTGGATACATAAGTGGATGTATATTCAAGGACTTCATCAGTTGTAGGTAATAGAACTTAATTCAAACTGGCTTAAGAAAAAAAGAGAGGAGAATCCAAGATGGCTGCCCAGGTAAACACCTAGCCGCAGCCGCACACAACAATTTCAATAAAATACAACTAAAATATAAAATGGACATTACCCAGAACGACAGGAAAGTCGACTGATAGGAAATTCTACAACAAGAAGCAAGGAGAAAACCAGAAGGAAGCATGGAGGAGCTGTAAAAGCCTAAGGTACGAGACACGTGGTGTGCACGGAGAGGACGGAGCCGGAGAGGAGGGCGGAGCTGGAGAGGAGGGCGGCTGAGTGCCTGGCTGGCATTCCCTAGCAGGAAGGAGATAAAAGCTCCGACTGTGTTGGGCCCCAGTTCCGACTGCTCTGAACCCCAGTTCTAGACCAGACCCTGGGGACCCAGGCTCAAACAGAGGGAGCTGGGCTGTAAGGCGGAACCCCGGGGGAGCGGCGAAAGGAGGTCTGGGAGGTGTGCACATTGCGCGCAGAGAAGGGATGGTTGGCTGTGCCGCGGGACTGCCCTGGCGGGAAGGAGACAGGGGCTCCAGACTGCTCTGAACGCCACCTCCAATCGCACTTCCAACTGAACTGAACCCCAGTTCCGGGCTCATTGGGGGAGAGCATAGACTGTTCGGTAGCAGGCGAAAATCGAGAAAACCTTTCTCTCAGAGGCGCTTGCAGTGAGTACTGAAGGACCCTGAGACCCAGGAGCCTCATAGGGTGGGGCTGACGGAAGCCAAAGCTGTAGGCTCCACCCTGAAACCCTGCCCCATCAGGAAAGCTGCGAAAATGCCGAGACAATGAAATAGATCACAAACGAAAGAAATGGAGGACAAATACCGACTGGATATAGAGTTCAAATCTATGCTCATAAGGTTTTTCAAGAATTTCCTAGAAAAGATCGATAAGACCTATGAGGATATGAAAAGAGATCAACTAGAATTAATAAGGAATCAACAAGAAATGATAAGGGATCAACAGGAAATAAAGAATACATTGTCTGAAATAAAAAATATTATACAGAGTACTAAAAACAGAATGGAAGATTGCAAGAACAAGTCAAAGATTTGGAACATAAAAAGCCAGAAGACACTCCTCCACAGAAGCTAGAAGGCAAGAGAATCCAGAAAATTGAAGATAATGTAAGAAACCTCTGGGACAACTTCAAGCGAACCAACATCAGAATTATGGGGGTCCCAGAAGATGAGAGAGAGCAAGATATCAAAAACATACTGAAAGAAATAGTGACAGAAAACTTCCCCCACCTGGTGAAAGAATTAGACTTACAAGTCCAGGAAGCACACAGAACTCCAAACAAAAGGAATCCAAAGAGGACCACACCAAGACAAATCATAATTAAAATTCCAAGAGCAAAAGACAAAGAGAGAATATTAAAAGCAGCAAGAGCAAAGCAGGTAGTTACCTATAAAGGAGCACCTATACGATTGTCAGCTGATTTCTCAACAGAAACTATTCAGGCCAGATGGGAATGGCAAGAAATATTCAAGGTGATGAATAGTGAGAACCTACAGCCAAAGATAATCTATCCAGCAAAGCTATCACTCAGAATCGAAGGTCAGGTAAAGAGCTTCACTAATAAAAAAAAAGCTAAATGGAGTTCATCAACACCAAACGAGAATTATATGAATTGCTGAAAGGGGTCCTCAATAAAGAGGAAGAAAATAAAGATAAAAATTATGAACAACAAATACGAAACTATCAACAAGTGAATCTAAAAACCAAGGAAATTAAAAAAAAAAATCTGATGAACCATATTAACTGTTGAATATAATAGAATCAGAGGTATGGAAGGGGAGTGAACTGATGATTCTTGGGGAAAAGGGGAGAGGGGGATGTGGGAAGAGACTGAACATAAACTGTGCACCTATGGATGAGGACAATGGGGAGTGGGGAAAGGGCAGAGGGTGGGGTGGGAACATGGTGGAGGAGAGCAATGGAGGGGGCGGGGAAGGAACATTTGTAATAATATGAACAATAAAAATTTATTAAAAAAGAAAAAAAGAAAAAAGATTAGCTCAAGTGCCTGGGCAGTGTAGGTGTACAGCTTGCATCAGGCATAGAAGCTTAAATGATATTTTCAGGGCTCTATATCCCTCTAGCTTTCAACTCTGCCCCTGTTTTCAAGACTAGTGACTGACTTATGATTAGGCAGACATTTGGAGTGTGTGTGTGGAGGGGTGAGTATGGGAGAATGGAGGGATTAAGAAAAAAAAAAAGAGCCCTGGCTCTGCTGGTGTGGCTCAGTGGTTAAACATCAACCTATGAAGCAGGAGGCAGGTGATTGTTGTTCAATTTCACTCAGGGCACAGGCCCAGGTTGGGGCTCCATCTCCAATGGGGGTGGTGGTGGTGGTGGCAGCTGATGGATAATTCTCATCATTGATGCTTCTATCTCTCCCTCTCCCTTCCTCTCTGAAATCAATAAAATATCAATAAAAAATATTTTTTTTTAAAAAAAGAGCCCTGGTCAGTTTTTTTCCAGTGGTTAGAGGGTCGCACGTTTGATTCCTGGTCAAAAGCACATACCTGGGTTGCAGGTTCGATCCCTGGTCCCATGCAGGAAGTGACCAATTAATGTGTCTCTCTTTTATTTGTGTTTCTCTCTCCTCCTCCCCCTCCCTCTCCCTCTCCCTCTCCCCCTCCCTCTCCCTCTCCCTCTCCCTCTCCCTCTCCCTCTCCCTCTCCCTCTCCCTCTCCCTCTCCCTCTCCCTCTCCCTCTCCCCCTCCCTCTCCCTTTCTCTCTCTTTTTCCCTCTCTCTTTCCCTCTCCCTCTCCCTCTCTCCTCACATCTCCCTTCCACTTACTTTAAAAATCAATGGAAAAATATCCTCACTCCTTGGGTGAAGGTTACAAAAAGAAAGGAAAAAGGAAAAAAAAAAAGAGAGAGAGAAAGAGAGAACTCCTGGACATGGACAACAGTGTGGTGATTCTGGGGGTGGAGGTGGAAGATGGCATAGAGGGGATAAAAGGTGATGGGAAAAATTAAATTAAAAACAATAAGAACAACAACAACAACAAAAGACTAAATACTGAAGACAGAAGATTTGTTCAGCATGTTTGTCAGTGAAAATAAGACCAGAAGCTGTGAAGAAGGAACTTCCAGGTGGGGAGGTGATAATCTGCTTTAAATGGGTTTGTCTTCTGGCAATGGAGATTGCATACCATGGCACTGAGTGAACTTGGAAATAAGATCTCTGAGAAGCTGTCAGGGATATTTCGGGACAGTTTGGGATAGACGGGAGGGAGAGAAGTGTAGGTATAGGTTTTAGTTTTTCACAGTTTTCCTCTGTTTCCAAGATAAATTTGGGGTCCTTAACGGACCACTGACTACCTGGCCTCATTTCCTGATAGCCTTTCCTAGGAGTCTCTGTCTTCCAGTGGTTGTTCCCTCCTCCACAAACTTGCTTGTGCTGTCCAGCTAGACAGCTGAACTGTGTCTCCTCCTCTGTGAGGACTTTCCTAATCCTTCCCACTCCTCCAGCAAACTGCTTGACCCTCTACTCTCACAATATCCTATCTAATAAAAGTAATATACAGCCGAAACCGGTTTGGCTCAGTGGTAGAGCGTCGGTCTGCGGACTGAAAGGTCCCAGGTTCAATTCCGGTCAAGGGCATGTACATTGGTTGCGGGCACATCCCCGGTAGGGGGTGTGCAAGAGGCAGCTGGTCGATGTTTCTCTTTCATCGACGTTTCTAGCTCTCTATCCCTCTTTCCTCCTCTCTGAAAAAATCAATAAAATATATTAAAAAAAAAAAAAAGTAATATACAAATTTACTGTCACTCCAACACTAAGGTGACCAGATCGGTCCCGATTTCTAACAGTTTTTCCTGCATTCTGCGGCGTTTTAAAAAAGTCCTGATTTTTGGAAAGAATCTTTCCAATCTTTCAAAAAATCGGGACTTTTTAAAAACGCTGCAGGACTCAGGAAAAATGGTTAGAAATTGGGACTGTCCTGCCAAAAGTGGGACGATTTGGTCACCTTATCCAACATACAAGATGCCTCCATGTAGTCAAAGATGGCTACCCCCTTGTGGACACAAGATGGCCAGCAGGGGAGGACAGTTAGGAGAGATTAAGGCCTGCAAGGGAGGGCAATTTTGGGTGATCAGGCCAGGAGTGGAGGGCAGTTGGGAGGGACCAGGCCTGCAAGGGAGGGCAGTTGGGGGGCGATCAAACCTACAGGGGAGGACAGTTGGGAGGGACTAGGCCTACAGAGGAAGAAAGCTGGGGTGACCAGACCTGCAGGGAAGGGAGGTGGGGGGAACCCAACCTGCAGGAGAGAGCAGTTCGGGAGGTCCAAGACTGCAGGGGAAGGCAGTTGGTGGTGACCAGGCCTGCAGGGGAGGGTAGTTAAGGATGACCAGGCATGCAGGGGAGGGCAATTAGGGTCAATCATTTTATTAGATAGGATTTGGTGCAAACAAGATAATATAAAGTGGAACCTCGGTTTTTGAACTTAATTTGTTCTGGAAGGCTGTTCCAGAAGCTATTTGTTAAAAAAAAACTAATCATTTTTCCCCATTATAAATCATGTAAATTTAATTAATTGTTCCAGAACCCCAAATGATCCCCTGTTTTAACCTTACTTATATACAGCACATGTCTAATGTACTGTTTATAAATTAACACTTTAAAAACAAAATGGACATAAAATGTAAATGAAGATTTAACAAAAAGGAAATGAAATGTAGAATAAAAAGTGAAATTTACAAACACACTAGAATTTACCTTTAATGTTGAGAGCTATTGATGACTGACTATGGAGGGATGGAGGATGTTATTGTTTGGAATGGGGGTCTCCTTCTGTAAAAAGATCAAGTAGCTGTTCTGTGCTTCTTTCTCCCTTTGTCTCCATTAGAACTTGCTTCTGGGTTCTAAAAGCCTATCTTTCTCACTAAAAGCCTATCCAATGATGTGTTTTTGTCTGTGTTTTAACACTTGCCTGAGTGAAACACTGCACTGCCATTATTATGGTAGGGTTTGCTACCTCTTTGTCAGGGTGATATTTCTCAATAAAACTTTGCATTTCTCTCCATTTGCGAAGCATTTCTTTGATTAGTGAAGTAAGAATACTCCCATTCCCTCCTCCTCCTCAGCGGCCGTGTGTTGCTGCTCCCTCTGAAGGTATTGGAGCTCCTCGGTGGTCAGCTCAGTGCTGTGGTCCTCTGCCAACTCCTCCACATCATCATCATCCACCTCTAAGCCATGGACTCTCCCAGAGACACAATACTCTCCACAACAGACACAGGCTCATCCTCACAGCCCTCAAAATCTCTTAGAGCAACAGACTCTAAGGCCACAGTGTCTTCCAGGCTGATTGCACATTTCCCCCCATGCTTTGTCTATCAGCCTCATGCAAGTGGGGATATTCCAAAACTCCCTGAGGGTTAAAGTAGTTTCAGAGGTCACCTCAAAACACCTCTGAAACAGTGCCTTCTTAAAATTAGAAGTGACCTGCTGGCCCATGGGCTGGATGAGAGGAGTTGTTAAGTGGCAAGAACTTAACAGTGATAAAGCTGTATTATACTGCCATCTCGGCCTCCAAGCCTGTAATATCCCAAATAGCAAGCTGGGACTCTCCTTGCAGGTTCTTGTCCTACAAAGTTTGAAGAATAAAATTTGTGGACTAAAAGATTTTAGGCAAAAGTGTGGAAATTTATTATAAGTGTATACAAACTGGGGAGGGGGGGAGTCCCCAAAATGGGAAAAATCCTTTCTCTTTCTGTAAAATGAAAAAAAACCCCCACACCAGACCAGAGTTTCTTTGTCTATGGGTTTATAAATGCTGGCAGCTCTTTGTTCAACCCACTTTCTAATTGGATCCTTCCTTATTTTATAGCCCTCGTTGTTTCCTAATTGGCCATTTTTCCCTCTTTCCCTGCATGGTATCAGTTTCAAAGTTACAAACCTCACTGGTGCCCCCCACCACCCTTCTGCTTCCCCTTACCTTGTAACATTATTGTAAATAATTTGGCAGATTGGAGCTGTCTCTGCCTGTCATGTATGCATTTCTCTCCCAAGAACCCTCCTCCCCTAATCTGCCTTTCCTGTCTCAAAAATCCTTTCACCTTGAGGGTAGGCAGGAGCATGGTCCATTATAAGAAGAGCCCTGAGTGGCATTTGTTTTTCCCAAAGGTATTTATTCACACTTGGAGCAAACTCTTCATAAGTCCACTTAGTAAAAAGGTTATACAAGCTTTGCTATTAGCCCTCCACATGGCATTCACTTTGTTTTTCAATATTTATTAACATTAAAAAAAAACCACATTCAGAGAAATCAAGAACTGCTGTCTCGCACAACAATTTCAAAACTACTACTATAAGACAAAATGGACATCATCCAGAACCACAGGAAGGCTGGCTGAATGGAAATTCTACAACTAGAAGGAAAGAGAAAAGAACACTGAGAGTCAGAGGAGCTGTGGAAGTAAAGGCAGAGGTATGGAGGCACACACGTAGAGAGGGCTGGCAACTGAGTACGTGGCTGTTGTTTTCAAGTGGGAGGGAGACAAAAGCTCCTGACTGCTCTAAACTCCAGTTCTGGTTGAGACTCTAGGGACCTAGACTCATATGGGGAGAAACTGGACGGTCTGGCAGCGGGTGAAACTTGAGGGCGGTTTTCTCTCAGAAGTGCTTGCAGCCATTACTGGATTACCGCGGGACACTGAGACCCAGGGGCCTCTTAGGGGAAGCCACAGCTGTTTGCTCTGCTCCCACCACTCGAAGCCATGGCTGTTTGCTCCGCCCTGAGACTCCACCCCATCCAAGCTGAGGGAAGAGGCTTTTGCATATGAGTGGCCTGGTCCTTTGAATTCTAAACTTATCTAACAAACTGTAGCTGAGTCAGTGAGACCCAGAGCATCCAAAACAAGGGCCAAGACTCTGTAGCAGCTTGCATTGCTTCACAGCTGGGCCTCATCTGAGCACTTCCAAAACCCAAACAAAGAGGAGGAATCTGCAGATCTCTCTGTAGCTCCTGCTGGTTGGCCTCAGGCAGAGGCTAAATTAGCACTGCCTTAAAGATCCAAGAGCCAGTAGTCAGAGTGGGACCATTCAGATTACAACTCCTCACATTGATAAGGGACACACTCAGGGGACAGACTCAGTGAGCACCAAAGCCCCACTAAAGCAAGTCTTGCCTCAAAAGGGTGTCTCTAGCACAGAAATTCTCCCAGCATAGACACAGCTGATCCTCACAGCCAATTGACCTGGGTCAAGTCCTCTCAGTGATACCAACAACAATCAAGGCTTAATTACAACAAGTCTGTGCACACAGCCCACAAAGGGGTGCACCAAGAGGGTCCACCCCAGGTAACTGGGGAGTCTGAGCCACTGGGCCCTAGCACACAAAGCCACTCTGTCAACTCAGAGAAGCAGCCAAAATGCAGAGAGAAAGAAACATCACAAATGAAAGAAATGGAGGAAAGCAAACGACTGGATATAGAGTTCCAAACCATGGTTATAAGGTTTTTCAAGAATTTTCTAGAAAAGGCCTATAAATTTAGTGAGACCCTTGAGGATATGAAATAAGACCAACTAGAAATTAAGCATACACTGACTGAAATGAAAAATAATATACAGAGATCCAATAGCAGACTAGAGGACCACAAAAATCAAGTCAAAGATTTGAAATACAAAGAAGCAAAAAACACCCAACCAGAAAAGAAAAGAAAAAAAAGAATTGAAAAATATGAAGATAGTGTAAGAAACCTCTGGGACAACTTCAAGCATACCAACATCCAAATTATGGGGCTGCCAGAAGAAGAGAGAGAGCAAGATAATGAAAACCTATTTGAAGAAATAATGACCGAAAACTTCCACACCTTTTGAAAGAAATTGACTTAAAAGTCCAGGAAGCACAGAGAACCCCCAAGCAAAAGGATTCCAAAGAGGACCATACTAAGACATCATAATTAAAATGCCAAGAGCAAAAGACAGAGAATATCAAAACAGCACGAGAAAAACAGTTAATAATCTACAAAGGAGTACTCTTACAATTGTCAGCTGATTACTCAACAGAAACTATGCAGGCCAAATGGGAGTGGCAAGAAATATTCAAAGTGATGAATAGCAAGAACCTACAAACAAGAGTACTCTACCCACAAAGCTATCATTCAGAATTGAAGGGCAGATAAAGAGCTTCACAGATAAAAGAAAGCTAAAGGAATTCATCACCACCAAACCAGTATTATATGAAATGCTGAAAGGTATTCTTTAAGGAGAGGAAAAAGAAGAAAAAGGTAAAGATAAAAATTATGAACAACAGCCGAAACTGGTTTGGCTCAGTGGATAGAGCGTCAGCCTGCAGACTGAAAGGTCCCGGGTTCAATTCTGGGCAAGGGCATGTACCTTGGTTGCGGGCACATCCCCAGTGGGGAGTGTGCAAGAGGCAACTGGTCGATGATTCTCCCTCATCGATATTTCTAACTCTCTATCCCTCTCTCTTCCTCTCTGTAAAAAATCAATAAAATATATTTAAAAATTATGAACAACAAATATATATATATATATATATATATCTATTAACAAATGAATCTAAAAATCAAGTGAATGAAAAATCTGATGAACAGAATAAACTGTGAATATAATAGAATCAGGGGCATAGAAAGGGAATGGACTGACAATTCTTGGGGGGAAAGGGGTGTGGGGGGTGTGGGAAGATATTGGATAAAAATCATACACCTATTGATAGGACAGTGGGGGGGGGGTGGGGGCAGAGTGTGGGGTGGGAACTGGGTAGGGGGGGTTATGGGAGGAAGAAAGAGGAACAATTGTAATAATCTGAACAATAAAGATTTATTTAAAAGAACTATTCAAACCTGTAAAGAATTTTTGTGAATTTATTTCAGCCAACCTGTCGACAATTGCCAGGAAGCAGAATCTCAAGGTATTGGGCTAGTGTTCTGGAGAATGGCAGTTTTTCACCTTGTTTGATAAATTACTAGAGGCCTGGTGCATGAAAATCCATGCACTGGAGGGGGGTCCCTCAGCCTGGACCACCCCCTCTCACAGTTTGAGAGCCCTCAGGGTGGGAAGTGACCTGGCCATCAGCGGAAGGCGATGCCCCGTCACACCTCTGCAGCTGCCACTGCTGGCACCACATCCTTGGCCCGACCTGGTTACCTGAGCCTCAGGTGGCCCTGGGTAATTGGGCTTGCCTGTGCCTTGGGTGTCGGCTGGGCAACTGCCATCCAATGCTTGCCTGCGCCTCTGGCTGGCCCCGGACGGCTGTGGGGCTGAGGGGACTGGGGTACTCCTGAGGAAGGCATGCAGAGTGGCCAGATGTCTGCCGCCCCGGAGGGGCTCAGGGGACTGGGTGCCAACATCTTGTGGCTGTGGGTGCCGCCATCTTTGAGGGTGGGACAGTCAGCATATTCCCTCCTTATTGGTTGTGGACACTACCATTTTTGAGGGCACGGTAGTCAATTAGCATATTTCCTCCTTATTAACTGTGGGCGTCTCCATCTTTGCAACAGCCTGAGGGTCAATTAGCATATTCCCTCTTTATTAGATAGGATAGTCAAAGGAGAAGACCTAAGTGGGTTACATGAAATCCATTGGTGATAGATTAGGGAGATGGGAGAAGCAAAGGGGAGGGGTAACCTCTAAGATTAAATAAAAAGTAAAATGATAGATACATCTTTTATTTAAGTGCATATAGGATAAACAGTCAACAATTAACATGATGACAATAACAATGAAGGAATTTATGATCTTTGTCCTGGTGTTCAGGCATATTTGGTTGTGCCATGAGGGGCCCAGATAAAGGCATTATAAGTTACCTTGATATTCCAATGATATGTTATCATAGATGCAAAACACATCAGACAGTCTTATTTAGATCAAGATTGACCTTTTTTTTTTTTTGCATTTCAAAGTTTTTAATACAAAAATATTCATACACAATTTTCCAAACACAACTTCCACTTTAAATGCTTTTCCTCCCCAATGTTGGCAATTCTCAAGTCTACATTTCCATATATTCCCCTGATGTGAGCTTCAAGTTTCAGAGTCCATCGGAACGTGGTAGCATCATGTGCCTAAGAAGCCTGGCTGCATGTCCGTCAGGTGTAGACACCAGGAGGCACAGAGGTTGAGGTTTAAGTTCTGACAGTTTCACATCCCGATGGCACATGGGCACTGTCATGGACACCACACTCTTAGGACTTAGCATGGGGGTTGCCTTCCGCTCCTGACAGCAGGTCATCCTGGAAGACGGGCTCTGCCCACGTGAACAGGTTCTACATCAAGATAAATACTTCAAAGGCCTCAGAGTACAGACCTGAGTGTGAGGCCTGGGAGCGAGGGAGAGCGGACAGACATTTCCACATGAGTGGGGGCCAGACTGGCCTCCCCATGGTCATTGCTGAGGTGGACACACTCCTGGGCCTTTTCAGCTGATGATGTGCCTATCTTCCCAGGCCAGTGCCTGCCGAGCATCCATGACCTCACTTGGCATAGGTTCCTGACGCCAAGGAATCCTGAGGTTGGCCATTTCATTTTGTTTCTGCTTCACATTAATGACATAAGGGCTGAAACATGTTTGGAGACTGAAACCCCATGTCACAGCTGAGGCAAGGTCCCGTGGAGATGGAGTCCTACAGCCCCAGTGGGAAGGCCCTTCAAGCTCTGGCACTCCTCCAACGGCTGGTCCTGACCCATGGATGGTTTCCTAAAGACTCAAAAGTGTGACATCCTTCCTCCCCACCCAACTGGTGGGGGGATTTATGATGTTACTGCATCTGCCATGGAGAAATCCCCAAGACACTGAACCACCAATCTGCCCATGCCGACTGCCCTAGGGCCCACCCCTCCAGTTCTGCCCTGGGCCCAACCCCTTCCAGTTCCCTTTCCTTAAAAGGATCCTCCACCTGCCCAGTGGGCTGCTCTCTGTTTCCGTTTCTCCTTCTGTAGCCCGGTTGGGTCCCTTCTCCTCTACCTCCTCCTCTAATCTGATTTCTCTATCTCTGTAATGAATCTCGCTCACCACTGTGGAATAAATCTTCCTTTAATATGCCCGCCATGTTCCCTCCCACATGCCTGGGATAGCAGGCACCAGCGCACATGTGTGCTCCCCCTTCTCAGGGGGTTCTAGCCCCAGGGTGGAGACGGACTCCAGAAAGAAGAATTGTGTCTTGCACAGAGAATGCAATATTTTCCAGAAGATTCTCCAGGGTTGGCAGGCGATGCCCTGGCTGAGCATGTCTGACTGGCTCAGCTGTGTTCTGCAAACAGAACCACAGAGCGCCATGACAACGCATGGCCAGCTCTAGCCTTGCCTCACCTCAGGCCCTGGAGAGAACACTTTAGTGATGCACATGTGGAGACGTCCAAGCGAAAGGCGAAGATCTTCCAAGATTCACTTATCAGGGAAGAATCTAGCATAGGACAAGACTACCTACTATAACTTGCTTTTAGTTAAAAAGTTTTAATTTTAGAGCATTTTTTTGTGTGGTTACTTTAAAGCTCTAGAGTTTGCAAGGCCACGATGCAGGCCTTCCTTGAGCTACTCAGGTTAACATGTGACCCCTTTTTGTCCACACATTATTTTTCTTGAGAACTCCTAGGTTTTCAGAATGGTAGATCAGTGGATGCTTCAGTTTAAAGTTCCCACTCGCTTTACCACACAGCAATAACATCAGCCTGTCCTCCACTGGCTTGTGTCCTGGCAGTGACTTCTGTGTGATGTAGGTCCTCTTTGCCATTTCCTCCCAGAAGCGGCCTTTCTCATCATAATTGAACATTGTTGGGAACAAATCCGTTGGCCTATAAGTATTGAAATTCTGTCATGAAATTACCAATAGCTACTTGGTTAGAACTATCAGCCTCTCCATGCCTCACTACACTATGAATGCCACTTTTCTTAAATTTATCAAACTACCCCTTGTTAGGGTCACCAAAGGAAGAACACATGAGGCCAAAAGGAATAAAGAATTATAAATTTACTTGAGGCTTGGTGCACAAGATTCATGTACGGGTTGGAATCCCCTCAGCCCAGCCTGCACCTTCTAGGATAGGGCCTAAACTGGCAGACATCCCTCTCGTAATCCTGGACCACTGGCTCCTAATTACTCACCTGCCTGCCTGGTTGCCCCTAACTTCCCCCCACTGCCAGCCGGGTCACCCCCAACTGCACCCTCCCTGCTAGCCTGGTTGCTCCTAACTTTCCCCCCTCCACCCCCCCACCAGCCTGGTCACCACTTACTGCCCCCCTGCCAGCCTGGTTGCCCCCAATTGCACCCCCACTGGCCTAGTCACTCCTCACTACTCCCCCTCCCCTCCCGGCCAGCCTAATCACCTCCAACTGCCCCCCACCAGTGTGGTTGCCCCTAACTGCCCCTTGCTGACCTGGTCACCTCTTACTGCCCCCAGCTAGCCTGGTCACCTTCTACTGCCCCCTGCTGGCCTGGTCACCCCCAAATGCCCCCCACCCCACCGACCTGGTCAATCCTCATGGCCCCCCTGCCAGCCTGGTTGCCCCACACAGCCTCCTGCTCAGTTGTTTGGTCACCCCCCTGCCGGCCTGGTCATTGGCAACCATCTTTTGAGGGTTAATTTGCATATTACCTCTTTATTTTATAGGATTATTACATCTGCTAGCAGAAGGGCTGAGACCAAAATGGCATCATCAGATAGAGTAGTGGGTGCAGGATATTTATGTCTTTTGTAAAGGTCAGCCAGAATAACTGGTCGGACCAGGTGCTGGTGGGGCCAGGTGTAGTTGGTCCACTGGAAATTAAGGACCATTAATCATGAAACCTCCAATGAAAATAATAGAAAAATTGCCAAAAGGGGCAAGAGCCCAAAGTGGGACCTAATGGAACCCAAGAATATGCCTAACACCCACTACTAGCTTTAAGTGAATAATTTTCAGCACCTAATCCAGGGGTGTCTTTTAGGAGGTCAGTATGCACATATCATTACCTCCAAAATGCTGTCACATATTATTACCTCCAAAATGCTGTCACTGGCTGATTTTCATTTATCCAAGTCAACAGCAATTTATGGAACCAAAAAAGACACCAAATAGCCATAACAGTCTTGAAAAAGAAGAACAAAGTTGGAGGAATCACAATACCAGATTTCAAGTCATACTACAAAGCCACCATAATCAAATGGTAGTGGCACAAGAACAGTTGAGAACTACTACAAGAACAGGTATATAAATCAATGGAATAGAACAGAGACCCAGAAATTGACCCAAGCCATTATGCTCAATTAATATTTGACATAGGATGCAAAAGCATACAGTGAAGTCTCTTCAATAAATGGTGTTTGGAAAATTGGACAGGTACATGCAAAAAAACGAAACTAGACCACCAACTTACATCATACATAAGAATAAATGCAAAATGGATAAAAGACTTAAATGTAAATTGTGAAACCATAAAAATCCTAGAAGAATTCATAGGCAGCAAAATCTCAGATATCTCTCATACCAATATGTTTATGGATACGTCTCCTGGGGCAAAGGAAACTAATGAGAAAATAAACAAATAGGACTACATCAAAATAAAAAGCTGCATAGCAAAAGAAACCATCGACAAAATGGAAAGGGAACCCACTGTGTGGGAGAATATATTTGACAATATTACATCTGATAAAGGGTTAATATCCAAAACATATAAGTAACTCATACAACTTAACAAAAGGAAGATAAACAATCCAATTAAAAAATGGGCAAAGAAATAGATACTGGACATAAAGATGGACAAGAGACATATGAAAAAGTGCTCAAAGTCACTGATCATCAGAGAGATGCAAATTAAAGCAACATTGAGGTATCACCTCACACCTGTCAGAATGGCTACTATCAACAAATCAACAAATGACAAGTGCTGGTGAGTATGTGGAAAAAAGGGAACCCTAGAACACTGCTAGTGGGAATGCAGACTGGAGCAGTTATTATGAAAAAAAATGGAGTTTCCTAAAAAAATTAAATATGGAACTGCCATTTGACCCAGTGACCCCACTTCTAGGAATATCCTAAGAAACCTGAAGCACCAATCAGAAAGAATGTATGCAACCATATGTTCATAGCAGCACAATTTTCAATAGCTAAGATCTGGAAACAGGCCAAATGACCATCAGTAGATGAGTGGATAAAAAAAATCTGTGGTATATTTATGTAATGGAATACTATGCAGCAGTAAAAAAGAATCTCTTACACTTTGAGATAGTATGGCAGGACCTAGAGAGTATCATGCTAAGTGAAATAAGTCAGTCAAACAATGACAAGTATCACATAATCTCATTGGTGTGTGGAATCTAGGTAACAAAATAAACGGAGTGGACCTAGAGACATGGAATCATGGCACAGAGTGCAGAATGTCAAAAGGAAGGTGGGGAAAGGTGGGTGGATGGGAAGCAATCAACCAAGAACCTTGTATACTCAATGTATACTGTTCATTCAGTCACAATTTTTCTTTCTCCTAATTTTCCCTGAAAGTAATTTTATAAATCCAGATATTCTAGGAATTCTAATAATTTTCATCCAGTTCAAAGGGGATGATCTGAAAATGTGGGAATCATTTCCATGGATCCCTAGTATTTTTTCAAATGCATTATAACAATACAGTGACTGTCTCTAAAATGATATGGTTATGGGTTTGATTATAATGTAGATGACATGCAATTTTGTCCTTTCTGAAAAACACAATATTCCAGAATAACAATTAGAGTTACAAATGAAAGCATAATGCAATTATTTCTTTAATTGACAAAATTTCCCATGTGGCTTAAGAAAAAAAATTTCCTGAGGTTTATTCTCTAACTTCATTTGTCCTTGGGTATGGTCAATAAATGGCATTAATTGGATTTTTGCTATCTGTCTCCCTGAGTAGGTTGTTATAAGCTACTTACCTTCTGTCAAAATGCAAATAATTTATTCTTTAAAAAAATATATATTTTATTGATTTTTTACAGAGAGGAAAGGAGAGAGATAGAGAGCTAGAAACGTACATGAGAGAGAAACATTGACCAGCTGCCTCTTGCATACCCCCTACCGGGGTTGTGCCCGCAACCAAGGTACATGCCCTTGACCAGAATCGAACCTGGGACCTTTCAGTCCGCAGATCGATGCTCTACCACTGAGCCAAACTGGTTTCAGCACAAATAATTTATTCTTAAGTGTCCTTGTTTTAGGAAACATAGGATTTACTAGATGGCATCAAATTGCTGTTTAACCATCTCAGTTTCCCTATTCCTGGTTTACTGGCCTGTGTCATTTATGTAACTTCCTTTTAACATTTTTTAAAAAATTTTACTTTATTGTTTAAAGTATTACAAATAGTAGTACATATGTCTCCTTTTTTTCCCCATTGACCTTCCGCTGGCCTCCCCTACCCCCTTGGCACATGCCCTCTTCCTATCCACCCAATGTCTTTTGCCCATTGGTTATGCTTATATGCATGCATACAAGTCCTTCTGTTGATCTCTTACCCCCAACCCCCAAATTCTCCCCAGCCTTCCTGCTGTAATTTGGCAGTCTCTCTAATGCTTCTCTGCCTCTGTATCTATATTTTTGTTCATCGGGTCATAATGTTCTTTATTATCCCTAAATGAGTGAGATCATGTGGTATTTTTCTTTCATTGCCTGGCTTAATACACTTACCATAATGTTGTCCAGTTCTATCCATGCTGTTGCAAATGGTAAGAATTCCTTCTTTTTATAGCAATGTAGTATTCCATTGTGTATCAATGTTTCCCAAACTTTTGACATATGTGTACCCCTTCTATAATTTTCGTAACACTGAGTACCCCTCGTACTCATGAGAATGTAGAATTAGGCGCAGCTAAGCACGGTGCAGTGCATATCCCCACCAAACTCCGGTGCAATGCGTATCCCCACCAAACTCTTCCCATACCCCTGAGGGTATGCATACCACACTTTGGGAAACACTGGTAGATGTACCATTATTTTCTATTCCAGTCATCTTTTGATGGGCACTGAGGCTGTTTCCAAATCTTAGCTATGGTTAATACTGCCACTATGAACATAGGGGTGCATATATCCTTTCTGATTGGTGTTTCTAGTTTCTTGGGATATATTCC
Source organism: Pipistrellus hanaki (assembly GCF_964339955.1). Taxonomy (NCBI): domain Eukaryota; kingdom Metazoa; phylum Chordata; class Mammalia; order Chiroptera; family Vespertilionidae; genus Pipistrellus; species Pipistrellus hanaki. The sequence continues at coordinate 99,481,275 of NC_140503.1, read as the reverse complement.
TAGAGGTGCGATCACGGGGTCAAATGGAAGTTTCATTTTTAGTTTTTTGTTTGTTTGTTTTTTTTAGTTTTGTTTTTTTAACAAAACCAACAAAGGTTTTTGTTTCTTTATTTTTTATTTTTTAAGTATATTTTTTATTGACTTTTTATAGAGAGGAAGGGAGAGGAACAGAGAGCTAGAAACATCCACTGGGGATGTGCCCGCAACCAAGATACATACCCTTGACCGGAATCAAACCTGGGACCCTTCAGTCCGCAGGCTCTATCCACTGATCCAAACCAGTGTCGACCCATTTTTAGTTTATTGAAGAAACTCCATACTGTTCTCCACAGTGGCTGCACCAATTTGCATTCCCACCAGCAGTGCACGAGGGTTGCTTTTTCTCCACATCCTCTGCAGCACTTGTTATTTGTTGATTTGTTGTTGATAGCCATTTTGACAGGTGTGAGGTACTCCTCATTGTTGTTTTTGTTTTTTTTTTAATAAGTTTTTATTGTTCATATTATTACAAATGTTACTTCACCCCCTCCCCCTACCATTGCTCTCCTCCACCAGGTTCCCACCCCACCCTCTGCCCTTTCCCCACTCCTCATTGTCCTCATCCATAGGTTCCAGTTTATGTTCAGTCTCTTCCCACATCCCCCTCTCCCCTTTTCCCCAAGAATCGTCAGTTCACTCCCCTTCCATACCTCTGATTTTATTATATTCAACAGTTAATATTGTTCATCAGATTTTTTTTTTTAATTTCCTTGGTTTTTAGATTCACTTGTTGATAGTTACGTATTTGTTGTTCATAATTTTTATCTTTATTTTCTTCCTCTTTATTGAGGACCCCTTTCAGCAATTCATATAATTCTGGTTTGGTGTTGAACTCCTTTAGCTTTTTTTTATTAGTGAAGCTCTTTACCTGACCTTCGATTCTGAGTGATAGCTTTGCTGGATAGATTATCTTTGGCTGTAGGTTCTTACTATTCATCACCTTGAATATTTCTTGCCATTCCCATCTGGCCTGAATAGTTTCTGTTGAGAAATCAGCTGACAATAGTATAGGTGCTCCTTTATAGGTAACTACCTGCTTTGCTCTTGCTGCTTTTAATATTCTCTCTTTGTCTTTTGCTCTTGGAATTTTAATTATGATGTGTCTTGGTGTGGTCCTCTTTGGATTCCTTTTGTTTGGAGTTCTGTGTGCTTCCTGGACTTGTAAGTCTAATTCTTTCACCAGGTGGGGGAAGTTTTCTGTCACTATTTCTTTCAGTATGTTTTTGATATCTTGCTCTCTCTCATCTTCTGGGACCCCCATAATTCTGATGTTGGTTCGCTTGAAGTTGTCCCAGAGGTTTCTTACATTATCTTCAATTTTCTGGATTCTCTTGCCTTCTAGCTTCTGTGGAGGGGTGTCTTCTGACTCTTTATGTTCCAAATCTTTGACTTGATTCTTGCAATCTTCCATTCTGTTTTTAGGACTCTGTATAATATTTTTTATTTCAGACAATGTATTCTTTATTTCTTGTTGATCCCTTATCCTTTCTTGTTGATCCCTTATCATTTCTTGTTGACTCCTTATTAATTCTAGTTGATCTCTTTTTATATCCTCATAGGTCTTATCGATCTTTTCTAGGAAATTCTTGAAAAACCTTATAAGCGTAGCTTTGAACTCTATATCCAGTCGCTTTTTGTCCTCCATTTCTTTCGTTTGTGATCTATTTCGTTGTCGCATTTCACAGCTACAGATGGGACAGGGTTTCAGGGTGGAGCCTACAGCCTTGGCTTCCGTCAGCCCCGCCCTACGCAGTTCCTGGGTCTCAGTAATCCCCAGGGTCCTTCAGTACTCACTGCAAGTGCCTCTGAGAGAAAGGTGCCCTTGATTTTTGCCTGCTACCAAACAGTCTATGCTCTCCCCCAATGAGCCCGGTATTGGGGTTCAGTTCAGTTGGAAATGGGGTTGGAGGTGGCGTTCCGAGCAGTCTGGAGCCCCAGTCTCCTTCCCACCAGGGCAATCCCGCGGCACAGCCGACCGTCCCTTCTCTGCACGCAATGTGCGCGCCGCCAGGACCTCCTTTCGCCGCTTCCCCGGGTCTCCGCCTTACAGCCCAGCTCCCTATGGATGAGCCTGGGTCCCTGGGGTCTGGCCTAGAACTGGGGTTCAATCTCCTTCCTGCTAGAGAACGCCAGCCAGGTACTCAGCCGCCCTCCTCTCCGGCTCCGTCCTCTCCGCACGGGTCGCGTATCTCCTTACCTTAGGCTTTTACAGCTCCTCCGTGCTTCCTTCTGGTTTTCTCCTTGCTTCTCGTTGTAGAATTTCCAGTCAGTCTACTTTCCTGTAGTTCTGGGTAATGTCCATTTTATATTTTAGTTGTATTTTATTGAAATTGTTGTGTGCGGCTGCGGCTAGGTGTTTACCTGGGCGCAGCCATCTTGGATTCCTCCTTTATTGTTGTTTTGATTTGCATCTCTTGTATGATTAGTGACTTTGAGCATGTTTTCATATGTCTCTGAATAGAGGCCTAGTGCACGAATTCGTGCACTCAGAGGGGGTGGGTCCCTCAGCCCAGCCTGCATCCTCTTGCAATACAGGAGCCCTTGGGGGACATCCAACTGATAGCCTAGGTCTGCTCCCAGCTATCAGTTGGACATCCTTAGTGCTGCTGCAGAGGCAGGAGAGGCTGTCCTCGCCAGCTGTGACCCGATTTCTGGTGCACTCAACACTAGGGAGCAGCTCCTGCGTTGAGCGGGATTGGGCGGAAACCAGCCCTCCAACATCCCATGAGGGGTCCCAGATTCCAAGAGGATTTAGGCCAGGCAGAGGGACCCACTGGTGAACAATCAGGGCTGAGGAGGGACATAGGAGGGCATGTCCAGCCCTTCTCACTCAGTCCCTATCAGCTGGACCACAGCAGCAAGCTAACCTACCGATCAGAGCATCTGCCCCCTGGTTGTCAGTGTCAGAGCACATCATAGCAAGCGGTTGAGCAGTCTTAGCATATCATTAGCATATTATGCTTTGATTGGTTGAACCGACAACTGGATGAACAGACACTTAGCATATTAGGCTTTTATTATATAGGATTTCTGTATGTCCTCTTTCGAGAAGTATCTATTTAAGTCCTTTGCCCCCCCTTTTTTTTTTTTTTTATTATTGGATTGTTTATCTTCCTTTTGTTAAGTTGTATGAGTTCCCTGTAAATGTTTGATTAAACTCTTATTTGAAATATCATTGGCAAATATGTTCTCCCACGCAGTGGGCTTTCTTGATGTTTTGTTGATGGTGTAGTTCCATTTGTTTATTTTCTCCTTAATCTCTGTTGCACTAGGATCTGTGTCTGTAAAGGTATTGCTATGACATATGTCTGCAATTTTGCTGCCTATGGAGTCTTATACGATTTTTATGGTTTCCCTTCTTATATTCAAGTCCTTTAACCATTTTGAGTTTGTTTTTGTGTATGGTGTAAGTTGGTGATCTAGTTTCATTTTGTTGCATGTATCTGATCAAATTTCCCAGCACCATTTATTAAAGAGACTGTTTGACTTTATTGTATGCTCTTGCCTCCTTTGTCAAATATTAATTGAGTATAATGGCTTGGGTCCATTTCTAGGTTCTCTCTTCTGTTCCATTGGTCTATTTTTCTGTTCTTGTGCCAGTACCAGTCAGTTTTGAGAACCGTGGCTTGGTAATATAGCTTGATATCTGGTATTGTTGATTCCTCCAACTTTTTGTTCTTCTTTCTCAGGGTATCTGTAGCTATTTGGGGTGTTTATTATCTCAGATTAATTTCTGGAGAGTTCATTTTAGATCTTAGAAATATGCCATTGGTATTTTATTATTATTTTTTTTAATTTAATAAATCTTATTCAGATTATTACAATAGTTTCTCCCCCCCCCCCGCAAACTCCCCTCCACCTGCTTCCTACCCCACCCTCTGCCCTTGCCTCTCCTGCACTGTTCTTATCCATAGGTGTACAATATTTTGTCCAGTCTCTTCCTGCACCCCTGAGAATTATCAGTCAACTCCCTTTCTATGCCCCTGATTCTATTATATTCACAGTTTATTCTGTTGATCAGATTTTTCATTCACTTGATTTTTGGGTTCACTTTTTAATAGATATGTATTTGTTGTTCATAATTTTTATCTTTACTTTTTTCTTCTTCTTCCTCTCCTTAAAGAATACCTTTCAGCATTTCATATAATACTGGTTTGGTGGTGATGAACTCCTTTAGCTTTCTTTTATCTGTGAAGCTCTTTATCTGTCCTTCAATTCTGAATGATAGCTTTGCTGGGTAGATTCCTGTTTGTAGGTTCTTGCTATTTATCATTTTGAATATTCTTGCAACTCCCATCTGGCCTGCATATTTTCTATTGAGAAATCAGCTGATAATCACATGGTGCTCCCTTATGGGTAATTAACTGTTTTTCTCTTGCTGCTTTAAATATTCTCTCTGTCTTTTGTTCTTGGTGTTTTAATTATGATGTGTCTTGGTGTGGTCCTCTTTGGATGCCTTTTGTTTGGGGTTCTCTGTGCTTCCTGGATTTGTAAGTCTATTTCTTTCACCAGGTGGGGGAAGTTTTCAGTCATTATTTCTTCAAATAGATTTTCAATATTATGCTCTCTCTCTTCTTCTGGCACCCCCATAATTTGGATGTTGGTATGCTTGAAGTTGTCCTAGAGGCTTCTTACACTATCTTCATATTTTTTTATTCTTTTTTCTTTTTGCTTTTGTGGTTGAGTATTTTTTGCTTCTTTGTAATGCAAATCTTAGACTTGCATCTTGTGATCCTCTAGTCTGCTTTTAAATCTCTTTATCATATATATTTTTATTTCAGTCAGTGTATGCTTAATTTCTAGTTGGTTCTTCTTTCAAATCCTCAAGTGTCTCACAAAATTTATAGGCCTTTTCTAGAAAATTCTTGAAAAACCTTATAACCATGGTTTTGAACTCTATATCCAGTCGTTTGCTTTCCTCTATTTCTTTCATTTGTGATGTTTGTTTCTCTCTGCATTTTGCCTGAGTTGATAGAGTGGCTTTGTGTGCTAGGTGTCCTCTAGGGCCCAGTGACTCAGACTCCCCAGTTATCTGAGGTGGACACTCTTGGTGCACCCCTTTGTGGACTGTGTGCACAGTCTTATTGTAATTAAGCCTTGATTGTTGTTGGTATCACTGGGAGGAACTGACCTCCAGGCCAATTGGCTGTGAGTATCAGCTGTGTCTGTGATGGGACAACTTCTGTGCTGGAGACACCCTTATGAGACAAGACCTACAAAAGCTTTTGTGCTCAGCTTGGATGGCGTGGAGTCTCAGGACGGAGCAGACAGCATCGTTATCCAATCAGCCCTGCCCTAATAGGCCCCTGTGTCTCAGTGTCCCACAATAATCGCTGCAAGCACCTCTGAGAGAAAGTTGCCCTTGATTTCTGCCTGCTGCCAGACAGTTCAATATCTCCCCGAATGAGTCTGGGTCCCCAGAATCTTGCCCAGAACTGGTGGTAAGCGAAGTTGGGAGCTTTTGTCTCCCTCCCACCTGTGAAAGCCAGGCGCATACTCAGTTGCCTGCCCTCTCCGTACACACGCCTTGGTACCTCTGCCTTCTGCAGTTGTTCTGAGTCTCAGTGTGCTTTTCTCTTTCTTGAACAGTCCAGTTTCACCCCATAAGAATCTGGGTCCCCAGAGTCTCGCCTGGGACTGGAGTTCAGTGCAGTCGGGAGCTTTTGTCTCTCTTCCTCTTGAGAAAGCCACCCGCGCCCTCAGTTGCCAGTCCTCTCTGCACATGTGTTCGTCTCAGTATTTCTGTCTGCTGCAGCTCCTTCTAATCTGTGTGCTTTTCTCTTTCCTTCTAGTTGTAGAATTTCCACTCACCCAGCCTTCCTATGGTTCTGGATCATGTCCTTTTTGTTTTTTAGTTGTAATTTTGAAATTGTGAGAGGCCACAGTTTAGGTGTTTACCTATGCTGCCATCTTGGTTTTATCTAAAAAAAATAGTTTCTTAAGTAAAAGATAAAAAATAAAAATGTGTAGTAGTGAATGTCATGCACTTCTTCTGTTGTATTTGGCATGCCTGTTTTCTGTCAGATAATCAGTACAGTATTGAAATTCCCTGCGTTCCACTGCTCCTCTGTGTTGTAAGCCATAATCCTGTTTTCAAGCATGTGGTATTTCTTAGTTTCTCAGACTGCCTTTAGATGTATTTACACAAGAGTTAATTTATGATTCCACCCCTGGGTGGCAGTGTTTCTATATTGACATATGTGGCTATAAGTCCTCTCTAGGCAGTATTTAATTTCTGTTTTCCCTGCCTCACTTAATACTGAGTTGGGGGAATGGACTGCCCCAGAGCTGGTTTCTGAACTCTGATCCCCAGGTTCCACAAAAACAACTTTCCCCTGCAATCTCTGGGAGTGTTTTTTATTTGGGAGATCCTATGTACTGGGCATATGTACTGGGCACTAAAGCAAGGATTTAAAGAGGAAAAAAAAAAAAGCCAGAGTAATCACTCAAACCTGCAACTTTTCCCCTCAGCACTGTGCGCATCTCTGTGCACATCTTTTCCCCTTGGCACTGCACAGCTGGTATACTGGTAGAACTTCCGGTTGCCTTTCTGTGCCTGGCCCAGATATGGGTTGATTTCTAGAGTTCCCTTCTACCAGCAACCCCATGAATCCCTTTCCACATTTGCAGGCGTGTATGACCCCAATGGCCATAGATTTTGTGGGGGCGCAGATTTCCTTTGAAACTCTAGATTTCGCTGTGCGCTTTTCTCCCTCCAGCCTGGTTTGCAGACCTCACCTTTTTCTAGGTTATTTAACCTTTCTGTGAGAAGGTGCAGGGCTCATCTGCATCTGTGTATTCATGCTGCTTGAGACCGGTGTTCGACAGTTTGCAGCTGGTCCCTGGGTGTTGTGTTAGTATGGTCCCAGGAGGTATCTGAGTTCTTCCCAGTTGATGGTAAGGCTAAGCTTCTGATCACGGCCACTCTCCCCTTCAAGATGGTGCAGGCTCTCCTAACATTTTTCTTTACAAACATTCTACAACTTCCACAAACCGTGCTATGCCTCTTGCCTTCTATTACACCCAAATCATAATTTATTTCCAATTAGTTAGAATTCTTAACCTTTAGAAGCCCTAATTTTAGGTGACACATAAATAATTAACATTCCTCAGATTAGCAATACATTCTCAATTTAAAGAGTTTCTTCAAATAAAATACAAGACTTCTTCATTAACAGTTTCAAATCCATCCTCTAGATTGTCCATATGAGGCAAACTCAGATTAATATTTCAGTGTTCTGCTTGTTGGGGTAGCCAAAAAAAAAGAATGCGAGAGACCAAAGTGGTTAGAGATTATAAACTTATTAGGTCATCTGGATACCAAATGGCGTCAGCATCCAAAGTCAGGGAGTGAGAGATTTTTTAAAGGACTCTAGGAGGGCTTTTTCTGGGCATAGAATTCTCTGGGCAGGTCTGGATCCTATGAAGGTCCAGATGTGAAGAATAATGGTCTTAGCAAGTGAAATGTGGTCTAAGTGAAAGGGAATGCCCATTGTGAAGTGACTTAAAGGTCAGTTCCCAGGTGTGGGAGTATTGATTCAATTAGTTGATCAGACCTAACTTTTCTGCTTTTTTGTCTTATGGAATAAGGATGAAGTCATATCTTCCATAGTTACTTTTTGCTAAGGGAAGACATTGAGATAAACTTTTATTTTAGTCAGCTGGAACACTGTATAGATTCTTCTTGGTTGGAGCAAGGAGTTCTAGCATGGTTTCCCTGGTTGATGAAGGCGTGAAACCAGTCCTGTTGAGTGACTTGGGAGGTGAAAGCTGGTCCTGAGGCTTCCACAGCATCACTTGTCTGGTTTGCTGCTTTTCTGGGCCTGGAGCTAAAAGACAACTGAAGCCTAGATGTTATCTTTAGGGAGGAAAAGATCAGGGACCTACTAGTAAGTTGCCTGAGGTTACCCTGGGGGTGAGGTTCTTGTTTTCCCAGTTTTGCCCTTTGTTAGGCATCCAGAGCTTTCTTGTAGGTCCTGAGACGGATTTCAAAATATGGTTGATCAGTGGTTCAGCTCCCTATGCCAGTCCCAATACCTGCTGTGATTCAAAGTGTTATGAGGAAAGGGATTATCTGGACTGCCCTTTTGTGTTAGATATGATGGGATTCAGGGACTGATAAAGACTGTTTATTGGGGGCTACATCTACACTGGGTGAGAGATAGATGAAAGTACAAGTTCCTGTCCGGTGGTTGGAGCAAATGTATGTGTTTTCCCCACAGAGGAAGAAAAATCCCTTATCATGGAGATTAGCTAAAAGGTGCAGGGAGAAGAGATGGCCTAAAGGGTATAAGATTCCTTTTCCAATTTCCACACTCCAAACCCAGAGGGTAGTCACCATGGTGCTATCTATAAGGGGTAATAGATGTGTACTTGAGATCCTATTGCAGTGAAAGTGGGCGTGAATACTAGAGTGGGCTGTTATCTAAGGGAAGAGAGAAAGGGAAGGAAAGGAGAAGTTGAAGCCTAGGGCCTGGATGGTTGGATAGGAGGTAAAATGTAGGAAATAACTATTGGCTTCTGGGGATACCTGCTAGTTAACCCATTGGGACCAATAGCCGTTGGGTAGTTCTAAGTTGCAAACTGATGATGACAGATGGATTATTGATATATTGTCCTGTGACCTTATAAAGCACATGTGTCAAACACAAGGTCCGCGGGCCAAATCCAGCCCGCCAGGCCTTGCAATGTGGCCCGCACCGCGCTGTCATCACTGCACTCCGCTGTCAGTTTATGACATTGTCAGTTTATGACTGTTCAGTAAACCATTCGGCCCGCGATTTAGGCTGGATTTTAGATTTTGGCCCCTTCTCTGATTGAGTTCGACACCCCTATTAAAGTATAGAGCATCTTAGGCGATTAGTGGGGTATGTAGAGTGATAGGACCTGTGACCAGGATGGAGGAAGGAACTGCCTTAGTAAGAGATTGAATGTAAGTACAGAAAAGAAGGGAGGCTTGATTTGCCTGGTCTGTAGGATAATTACCTAGAAGGGTGTCTGCCTTTTGCGACATATAGTTCCCTTTTCCTTTTTATAAGCTAGAGTGATTTTTGCATGGTCCCATCTCTTGATTGGTATAGGGATGGTGGTATACACTGAAGAGGAGAGGGAAAGGCAGAGCCAGCAATCCTTGGCTAAGGCTGGATTGGTCTGGTTTAGGAGGAATGGGTAAGGTTAAGTGTTCGTTCTAGATGAGTGGAGGTGAGAAAGTTCTTTATAGGAGTGGGAGAGGAGGGCTGGGATAGGATGGGAAGGAGAGCTAATCCCCGCTTCCAGGGTTGGGATCATTTCCAGGTGGGGGAAGGGTACGTTTGGGATCTAGAAAGAGGAAACCTCATCCCATGGGTAATCGAAGCCCCCTGGTAGAAGGGAGTCTCATAGAAAGGTGAGATCCTGGTGCAAAGGGAGAGGGGGCAGCCAAAACCGGTTTGGCTCAATGGATAGAGCTTCGGCTTGGGGACTGAAGAGACCTGGGTTTGATTCCGGTCAAGGGCATGTACCTTGGTTGCGGGCATATCCCCAGGAGAGGGTGTGCAAGAGGCAGCTGATCGATGACTCTCTTTCATTGATGTTTCTAGCTCTCTATCTCTCTCCCTTCCTCTCTGTACAAAATCAATAAAATATATTTAAAAAAAAAAAAAGGGGGAGAGGGGGCAGTAATAGGACATGGAGGGTTTGCATTGGGAGAGGAGGTGGGCTTTCAGGGAGGTCAGGGTATTGGGGTCAGTGCACAGGGGCACGGGTAGGGAGGTCGGGTTATTGGGGTCAGTACACAGGGGCACGGGCAGGGAGGTCGGGGTATTGGGGTCAGTGCACAGGGGCACGGGCAGGGAGGTCGGGGTATTGGGGTCAGTGCACAGGGGCACGGGCAGGGAGGTCAGGGTATTGGGGTCAGTGCACAGGGGCACGGGTAGGGAGGTCAGGGTATTGGGGTCAGCACACAGGGGCACGGGCAGGGAGGTCAGGGTATTGGGGTCAGTGCACAGGGGCACGGGCAGGGAGGTCGGGTTATTGGGGTCAGTGCACAGGGGCACGGATAGGGAGGTCAGGGTATTGGGGTCAGTGCACAGGGGCACGGGCAGGGAGGTCAGGGTATTGGGGTCAGTACACAGGGGCACGGGCAGGGAGGTCAGGGTATTGGGGTCAGTGCACAGGGGCATGGGCAGGGCTGCTCACTCATGTGTCCTCCTCTTCTGGGGTGTAGGAAGGTGGGGTCTGGTGGGCCTGATCTGGTGGCTGTGACACTGAGGGGACTCTAGCTCATGTGATGGTGGTGTTCCTGGGACGGGTTTTAGTTTGGAAAGGTGGAACCATGGGGCATGCCTGATAGTTTAGCTGCAGTCGGGTAGCTAGGAGTACCTGATAAGGGCCTTGCCATGTAAATTGTTTGACAAATGGGTTTCCTTTAGGAGGACCCTGGTCCCTGGCTGTAGAGGAGCAGGTGAGGATGTCCCCAGTAAAAGGATGAGGGAGAACCTGGTCAGCATGTTCTCTCAGTAACTGTCGGATGAGATTTAAAAATAGGGACATAGTCTTTTAGAGGGGTCTCTGTGGAAGGGAAGTTTCCTAATAAGAAAGGTTTTCTATACATGAGTTCAAAGGGATTAAGAAAGGAGGGTGCATGGGGCGTTGCCCTGATGCATATAAGGGCTAGAGGTAGGAGAGTACTCCAAATTACTTTTAAAAAGTTTTTAAATTATTTATTTATTTTTTAAAATAAATCTTTATTGTTCATATTATTACAAATGTTCCTCTTTTTTTCTCCCTCAGTTGCTTCCCTCCACCAGGTTCCCACCTCATCCTCTGCTCTTTTCCCACTCCCCATTGTCCTCATCCATAGGTGCACAGTTTATGTTCAGTCTCTTCCCACACCCCTCACTCCCCTTTTTCCCGAGAATCGTCAGTCCACTCCCCTTCCATACCTCTGGTTCTATTATATTCAACAGTTAATATTGTTCATCAGGGTTTTTATTTTTATTTTTTTAATTATTTTATTTTATTTTCTTAAATATATTTTATTGATTTTTACAGAGAGGAAGGGAGAGAGACAGAGAACTAGAAACATCGATGAGAGAGAAACATCAACCAGCTGCCTCTTGCACACCCCCTACTGGGGATTTGCCCACAACCAACGTACATGCCCCTGACCGGAATCAAACCCGGGACCTTTCAGTCCACAGACCTACGCTCTACCACTGAGCCAAACCGGTTTTGGCTCATCAGGGTTTTTAATTCCCTTGGTTTTTAGATTCACTTGTTGATAGTTATGTATTTGTTGTTCATAATTTTTATCTTTATTTTCTTCCTCTTCATTGAGGACCCCTTTCCGCAATTCATATAATTCTGGTTTGGCGGTGATGAACTTTTTTAGCTTTTTATTTATTTATTTGTGAAGCTCTTTATCTGGCCTTTGAATCTGAGTGATAGCTTTGCTGGGTAGCATAATTTTGGCTGTAGGTTCTTGTTATTCATCAACTTGAATATTTCTTGCCATTCCCGTTTGGCCTGCATGGTTTCTGTTGAGAAATCAGCTGACAATTGTATGGGTGCTCCTTTATAGGTAACTACCTGCTTTGTTCTTGCTGCTTTTAATATTCTCTCTTTGTATTTTGCTCTTGGGATTTTAATTATGATGTGTCTTGGTGTGGTCCTCTTTGGATTCCTTTTGTTTGGGGTTCTGTGCACTTCCTGAACTTGTAAGTCTATTTCTTTCACCAGGTGGGGGAAGTTTTCTGTCACTATTTCTTCCAATAAGTTTTTGGTATCTTGCTCTCTCTTCTTCTGGGACCCCCATAATTCTGATGTTGGTTCGCTTGAAGTTGTCCTAGAGGTTTCTTACACTATCTTCAACTTTCTGGATTCTCTTGTCTTCTTGCTTCTGTGGAGGAGTGTCCTCTGGCTCTTTGTGTTCCAAGTCTTTGACTTGATTCTTGCATTCCTCTAGCTTGCTATTGGGTGTCTGTATAATATTTTTTATTTCAGTCAGTGTATGTTTAATTTCTAGTTGGTCCTTTTCCATGTCCTCGAGGGTCTCTCTCATATGTTTGAGGGTCTCGCTAAATTTATCGATCTTTTCTAGGAAATTCTTGAAAAACCTTATAACCGTGATTTTGAACTCTATATCCAGTCCCTTGTCCTCCATTTCTTTCATTTGTGATCTGTATCCTTGTCTCAGCATTTTTGCTGCTTCCCTGAGTTGGTAGGGTGGCTTTGTGTGCTAAAGTGTCCTATATGGTTCAGTGGGTCAGCCTCCCAGTTACCTGAGGTGAACAATCTTGGTGTCCCCTTTTGTGGACTGTATGTACAGCCTTGTTGTAGTTAAGTATTGATTGTTGTTGGTATCACTGGGAAGAACTGATCTCCAGGCCAATTGGCTGTGAGGATCAGTTGTATCTCTGCCAGGAGACTGCCTTATTCGACTAGACTTACAAAATTGCAAAAGCCTCTGTGCTCAGCTTGGATGAGGCGGACTTACAGGGTAGAGCCTACAGCCTTCCTGAGTCTCAGTGTTCCTCAGTGTCCTTTGGTACTCGCTACAAGCACCTCTGAGAGAAAGGTGCCCTTGAGTTTCACCCGCTACCAGACAGTTTAGTCTCTCCCCCAATGAGCCCGGAACTGGGGTTCAGTGCAGTCCAGAGCTTTTGTCTCCTTCCCGCTAGGGCAATCCAGCGGCACAGTCAACAGTATGTCCTCTGCATACATTCACATGCACGCCTCCAGAGCTCTGCCTTTCACCGCTCCCCTGAGTTTCGCCCTTACAGCCCAGACTCCCTTCGTATGAGCCTGGGTCCCCAGGGTCTGGCCAAGAACTGGGGTTCAGTGCAGTTGGAACTGGGGTGCAGTGCATCTGGAAGCTTTCATCTCCTTCCCGCTAGGGAACGCCATCCAGGCACTCAGCGGCCCTTCCTCTCTGGCTCCGTCTCCACACACACACCCGTGTCTCCGTACCTTAGGCTTTTACTGCTCCTCTGATTTTCCTTCTGGTTTTCTCTTTCCTTCTAGTTGTAGAATTTCTAGTCCGTCAACTTTCCTGTAGTTCTGGATAATGTCCATTTTGTATTTTAGTTGTATTTTTGAAATTATTGTTTGAGGCTGCAGTTAGGCATTTACCTCTGCCGCCATCTTGGGTTCTCCCTCAAAATTTTTTTAGTTTTGGAGAGTTAATTTAGTTAGGTGAGACTTAATTAAGGGATTCACTTTTTCTACCTTGCCTGAAGGTTTGGGCTGGTAGGGTACATAAGATCCACTAGACGTTCAGAGTGGAGACCTGTTGAGTCATTTGGGATATGAAAGCAGGTCCATTTTCTGATTGTAATGAGGTGGGTCAGACATAGTGGGGAATGCTTTTACCCAGTCTGAGAAGGCATCTATGAGGGTTAAGAGATATTTGATTGAAGTCAATTTGCCAGTCTTGTCTAGGGATTTGGCCCCTAGTGGAGAAAAGAAGGAGGTCTACTTCCTTGGGGAGATACTGAGTAACAAGTAGAACAGGTTTTGGTGATATCTTACAGTAGGGAGGTTAGGCTAGGACATGTGATGAGGGTTTTTAGGAGTTATAAAAGTAGTCTGTATCCTATATGTAGGGAATTGTGAGTAGCCTGTAAGATATCATGGGCCGGTCCCTGGGGAAGGACATATTTTCGCTGAAATTTTAACCAGGGATCTTCCTGAGTGGTCCCAGGAGTTAATAACTGAAGTTCTTCTGGAGTGTATTTGGGTGTTAGATGGGTAGAGCTAAGAGCTGGGGTGATGGAGGCTTCCTCTGAGCTGCTGCCTTGGCCTTCTGGCCTGCTTGGTCATCTCCCTGTGTTATGGGATCATTCCTGACTTGGTGTCCTTTGCAGTGTATGACTTTTAAGAAGGCTAGAAAAGGGGAGAGAAGGTCCTAAATGCCAAGCAGGAAGACTTGTTGTGCCTTTCAGTGATAGTGTCAAGGACTGTGAATGAGCAGTGGAAATGAAAGTCTAGGCTCTGATCTAGGGACATAAGCAACAGGAGAGAGCCTGGGTGAGGCTGCTTTAGCTTACTAAGAGAGAAGGGGTCCCTTTGGTCATCAGGGGTGATCAGGTCCTGACTTTCTGGACAAACTTTTCTATAATTTTCACAAACTTTTCTACTGATTCATAAATAACCAGCATTAGCAAAAAAGTAAAACAACCAGCATTTCTCAGATTGATATTTATGAACACACTTTAAACACACTCTTACTTCTAAGAAAATATACCTTCAACAAAGTATAAGAAACATCTGTAATAAAAGCTAAGTGCAGGCAAATTTAAAACTTGTCTAGCAATTAATGTTTCAGTGTTTTGTGTTATTTTAAAATATTTAGATGTTTATCATTTAACCCAGCAATGGTCCAAAGCCTTTAAATGACCAAAGACTTTTTTTTTTTTTTTTTTAACTTATGTATAAGCATATGAGGCTGGATAAAAGGCATGGGGTAGAGGGAGCAGGTCCACAGCCCCTTGGATTTAAAGCTGCCACATTTTCCTTTATGATTACATATTAAGGTTTTGGTGATAATGATTCAACTTCTGATATTAGCAGGACTGGTAAGTAAGCATTTTCAGTTTTGCAGTAAAGAAATTTTTGGGGAAAGTGTAGGTGAGAAGGCATTGAGGTGAGAGCAGTTTTCAGAACATTAAAAGGGTAAAATGCTGGCCTTGGGATCTAAAGCCTCAGTGAGGGATCCTTTGCCCTGTCATAGAGGAGCTTTGCGAGAAGACTAAAGTTGGGAACCAAGGGACGAAAGTACCCAGCAAGTCCGAGAAAGGAAATTATTTCCTGTTTGGAGGAGGGGAAAGTCATGGAGGAGATAACATGTTTAAATTTTAAGGTAATGGCTGGATTTTGTGGGGTGAGAGTGAAATTGAGGTAGGTGACTGTAGTTCGGGACAATTGGGCATTATGAGGGGATGCATGGTAGCCCTTGTTGGGCACTGAGGTAGAATGAGAAAAGAGTGTATAAAAGAGTGGATAAAGAGTAAGATGCAGTTCAGGGGTGAGGTGGCTAATGGCTGAGAGACTAGTCCCTCAAACCCCATAATGGAGACTGAGGAGGGGACAAGGGTCCCAGCAAATTTGGGAGGACAGAATAAGTGGCCACAGAGTCAATTAAAAGGAGATTGGCTTACCTGCCACCACAATCATTACCCGAGGCTCTGTCCTGGTGATGTAAGTCTATGGGGTCTTGTCAGGGCCTGGGCAGCTTCAGTCTTCAGTGGCCAGTCCCAGGAGGTCAGGAAGCTCCAAACCAGATCCAGAGGGTGGCTTTTCTGGACTGGCTGAGGTCTGACCTGGAGAGGACAGACTACAGTCTGAT
This sequence comes from Pipistrellus hanaki, assembly GCF_964339955.1. Taxonomy (NCBI): domain Eukaryota; kingdom Metazoa; phylum Chordata; class Mammalia; order Chiroptera; family Vespertilionidae; genus Pipistrellus; species Pipistrellus hanaki. Next base: position 99,465,911 of record NC_140503.1, on the reverse strand, counting down.
TTCCAGTGGTCTTCCCTTTCATACTTTGGGTTTGAGCAGGACTTGGCCCAGTCTCCTTCTTTGTTGCATTTGAAGCATGGACCAGGAGAAGGCTTAGCCCCTAACTTACCCTTGGGTGGAGGACCAGCACCTCATTTGGGGCTCATGAGAACAGTGGGTAGGAGCTGGAAGGCCTTGTTCTGGGCCTCAGCCTTGACCCGATCTCACCTTGGTTTTTGAATTTGGGTTTCCTCGTCTCTATTATTGAAGACCTTAAAGGCCAGGTTAATGAGGCTTTTTTTGAGATGTTTGTGGACCTATGTTTATTTTTTGAAGTTTGTGGTGTCTGTTGGGGTTGATTGGGATATAAAATGGATGTTCAGAAGAAGGTTCCCTCTGGGGAGGTGTGGTCTAAGGTGGTAAGTTTCTGTAAGGCCTCCATGAGTCAAGAGGAAGAGAGCTGGATTTTTATCAGAACCCTGAGTGATTTTATTAAGTTGTCATAGTTGACTGCCTTACGGGCAGCCTTTTTGAGTCCAGCAATATGGCTACAGGGCTGGTGCCTGGAGAATTAACCTGATAGTCCTACCTTGGGTTAGTTTGAGGGACCATGCCAGTGCCAACCAGAATCCTGTCTATGGAGGGCATCAGCATGGTCCTGAGCTGCTAGCCAAATGTGCTCCTTCTCCTCTGGGGTGAGAGAGGAGGACAGGATGACACAGATGTCGTGCCAGGACAGGTCATAGGACTGGGTCATATACTTAAATTCCTTAATAAATGTGGTGGAATCAGTGGAAAAAGACCTGAGATGCCTTGCAATCTGTGTGAGGTCAGACATATAAGATGGGACATGGACTTGGACTATCCCCTCAGTTCCTGCTCCCTCCCTTGGGTAGAATGGGCTCAGGAATAGAAGAAGCTGTTGAGGAAGGCAATCTTTAGGTGGCTCGAGAGTGTTAGTTGGGATAAGGCTGTTTTGGAGCTTGCGTTCTCGGTTTTTGGGCTCTCAGGGGCGGGGGATAGGATGGTTGCTGGTTAGGAGGGTCTGGGTTATGGGAATCCACTGCAGATAAGGGAGGGGATGCCTAAGTGGGTGAAGATCAGTGGTCTGCTGGGTCAAAAGTAGATTCAGAATCAGAGTAGAATCTGATGGGTAGAGCAGAACTGAGAGAGAGAGAATTGAGACTATAGGGTAAAAAGGCCTGGAAAGTAGGGAATTTCTGACCATTTCCTTTGTGATGACAGAAATTACCTAAATTATATAATGTGTTAAAATCAAAAGTGCCATTTTCAGGCCATTGAGTCTTACTATCTGGTTTATATTGTGGCCAAACAGTGTTACAAAAGAAAATGCAGTGCTTGGGCATGATCTCCCCTGTGAGTGTGCAGAGGGAGTGTAGCATGGCCCATGAGAGAGGAAGGGTGAGTGATAGACCACAAATCCAAAGGTTACTGTTTAGGGAAGGTGTCCCTGCTGCTAAACAAATCACCATGAGAAACGAGGGGGTGACCCTCAGGTCTAGGGAAGGACCTAAAGCTGAATGGCTGAGGAGTCTTCTGGCCTAGTGCTAGGACTTTTGAGACAAGATACTTTTGAGAAGTCAGTGAGAGTGAGTGGTCAAAACTCAAAGGAAATTGTGGCAGGTTATTCACCTAGATTGGCCAGTGTGGGATGGAGGGTTAGCAATGGAAAAAGAGAGATTCCCAATCTAGCATCCGCCTTGGCCGGTTTGGGAGGGCCCATAAGGGAGGGAGGCCTAATTGAGGCCAACAATTGAGTCATCCAAATTGGATTTGGAGGTAAACCCAGGATGAGCTGCTGATGCCTACTGCTCTATGAGTAGCAAACATAGGGTGACAGAAGCCCGTTAGATGGCTCTCATTCCCCGTGGAACCCTCCCAGGCTTTAGCACCAAATTTTAGGGTCACCAAAGGAGGAATGCACAAGGCCAAAGTGGTAAGGGATTATAAACTCATTAGGTCATCTGGATACCAGATGGGCTGAGCCCCCAAATGGTGCCAGAATCCAAAGACAGGGAGTCAGAGATTTTAAAGGACTGTAGGAAGGCTTTTTCTAGGCGGAGAATTCTCTGGGCAGGTCTGGATCCTAGGAAGGTCCAGAGGGAAGGATAATGCTCTTAGCAAGTGGAATGTGGTTTTGGCAAAATGGAATGTGGGGTCTAAGTGAAAGGAAATGTCTATTGTGAAGTGGCCTAAAGGACAGTTCCCAGGGGAGGGAGTATTAATTCATTTATTAGATTAGACCCAACACTGTTATTTCAAAATACCTAGATATTTAATAATTTTTTACTATTCAATCTAGAAAACTCCAAAAATTTTAAGTTACCAAAGACTGGAAAACTATGTTTAGGCATATAATTATCACTGAAAAAGCTTTATCATGTACCCTTCATTTTAGTTATATTTATTTTGTCTTAACAATTTTGAAATTTTAAAGTCAATTATTATTACCCAAGGCATTTTCTTGGCAAATTTGTAGCAAGGATAACTCACCAGCCTTCAGTGGCTTTAATGTGAAAGTACTATTTTATTTTATTTTATTTTATTTTATTTTATTTTATTTTATTTTTCTTCATAAAATGGGAGTGGCCCAATTTTCACAACCTGCTGGAGGGTACTTCTGCAGATCTAGTCCTCCTGGGTAAGAGACTTGGAGTGGGGGGTAGAATACTAGTGGCCTGGTATACAAAATTCATGCATGGGGGGGAGGGGAGGGATGGTGTTCCTCAGCCCACCCTGCACCCTCTCCAATCTGGGACCCCTCGGGGGATGTCCGACTATATGGACTATTTGGAATTGTATTCCACATGGTCCATGTACCATATTTGATTTTACAATTTGAAAAAGTCAAGGACATTGGTCTTCATCCCAAACTTCTGTCTTAACTATATGGTCAATATCATCTTCTGTTTGTAATTTGGATTCACTATCTAATATAAATAATATGTGAGCGTGAGGCAGTTCGTGTTTCTGAAATTCAATGACATGAATTTTAGCTATTACTTTGCCAAATAAAATGGAATTTACATATTTCATTTAACAGAGCATTCAGCTTAATATTAAAAACTCTGGCTACCAAGTCAGGTATTTGCTAGCATTGTAAATATCTGCCCATTTGAGGTTGCATGTCATGTTTATGAATAAATTGGGCTTCCCATACTTTGTTACAATTGCCATAACATCCTGATATCACTGCTGCATATTTCTGGGACTACCCTCCAAAGATAATGGAAGTATTATCATTTTACCAATGGGCACATTGTCATTTTCAGATCTAGATGTGAGATAATCCATCAAACCACTAATATTTTTCAACTCTCAACTTAGATTGGTTTGCTTTAATGAAATTTATCTCATTGACCTCCATTTTTAAATATGAATCCACAATAAAGTGTTGACTTAATTTTACTCATTTAAAATAGGATTGAACATGTCCCACACAGAGAGATGAAATCCATAATACTGCATTAGTGTGACTCGTGTCCTTACATTTTGTCTAGTATCATTGTCATTACATTGTCATCTCTGAGTCTTAATGCAATAACTTTTTCACCATGTGGAAAAATTGTCATTGCCTCTAATGTAGGAAACAGGATATTGATTTGTTTCATTTTAGTGGCATTCAGATTATTGGGATCTGGTTTACAATGAATGAGCAAGTCCCTTTCAAAAGGAGGTTCTCCATCTTCGTTTCTGAATATGACAGCAACCTCGATTACATGGGGAGAATTATATCTACCTGGGTCACTGTTTCGATCATATTTAATCGCCATTGTTACTTCTGTGGGAGCAATGCCTTTTGTTGCTGCTTCAGATTGGGCTTCCTTTTCTACCTCATGTAGCATCTTGTACAATTTTGTTAATTTATTTGTTTCATGCATGAGGTTATTGATGTTGATCATGAGTCTTTCTGAGCAGCCCTGGTTTTCTGGCATTGCTAATCTTTTACTTATTGCTTAGGCTGTATAGAGTTGAGCAAACTTCCAAGAAACACCATCTGAAGGATGTAAAGTTCCAATACTGTGATAAACTTGTCCACATATTCTAAAACAATATAGCCCATATCCTGATGGCAATGCAATATTTGCACCCATGGAAGCAAAAGCAAAAGAACTATTTATTAAATGAATATTTTCCATGAAATTTTTACTGTTAGAATCTTCATTTGTCATTAATCTTTTTAAATATGCTGGGTATTCTGGAAAATGTACATCATTTGGACAAACTTTACCTTTGCTACAACATCGAGTAAATTTTCCATCAAATGGTTTTTCATAAGAGAAATTTAGTGATAGGCAAAATTGATATCTAACAGTCATTCCATCATATCTATGTTTGAGAATTGCATCCTTATGTACTCCATTTTTTCTGAGAAGGCAGTTCCTACCAGTATTGGTAGTACTTATGGATCACTGTTCTTTAGACATATCCTGTCATCACTGCTGCCTTCTTTCAACTTCAGAGTCAAGTTGGTCTTTAGACATTTTCTGTTGATGATGCTGGCTTTTTTCAGCTTCAGAGCTACATTGTGCCAATAGTTGCTCTTCAGATACATTCTGTCACCAAAACTGCCTTTTTTCAGCTTCAGAGGCAAGTTGGTCTTGAGACATTTTGGCGGCTTCTTTCTGCTGTAGAGCTACATTGTGTCAATAGTTGCTCTTTAGACACATTCCCACCTCCCTGCTGTCAGGATCTGTGATGCAGGTGAATGAGAGTCCTGGCCATCAGGCCACTGAGAGCTGGCTGACCAACGGCTGATTCTGTGGGGGATGGGACTCCCTCTTCCCTGCTGTCAGAGTTTGGGCCAGTACCCACGAAGACACAGCATCAAGTCCACCTGCACTGGGAGACCCAGAGTCAAGTCCCCGCACTTGCGTGTGCCTCAAAATCCCATGAGATCCAGGCCTGCCTGCACCCATGCAGACGGACACAGCATCAAGCCACATGGAGCCACAGAACCCCCTTTGGAGCTGCCCCTGCAGTGCATGGGGCTGAGGGAACCCTGGTGGAAGCCATGCAGAGTAGTACCTGGGACCCCACCCCTGGTGGGGCTGAGGGAACTTCTGCGACAGGCATGCTCCCTGGTGTGGCCACAGGAACCCTGGCGGCAGGTGTGTGGAGAGGGCACCAGACCTCCGGCCCCCCAAAGGGGGCAGCCGGGCCCTGCTCCCACCGTGTGTGCTGCCATCTTGTGACTGTGTTATGGTATGAGGGTTAATTTGCATATTTCCTCTTTATTATATAGGATTTTAAAAAATATATATATTTTATTGATTTTTTACAGAGAGAAAGAGAGAGGGATAGAGAGTTAGAAACATCAATGAGAGAGAATCATCGATCAGCTGCCTCTTGCATACACCCCACTGAGGATGTGCCCGCAACCAAGGTACATGCCCTTGACTGGAATCAAACCTGGGACCCTTCAGTCCGCAAGCCAATGCTCTATCTTAGAGGTGTCGAACTCAATCAGAGAAGGGGACAAAATCTAAAATCCAGCCTAAATCGCGGGCCGAATGGTTTACTGAACAGTCATAAACTGACAATGTCATAAACTGACAGCAGAGTGCAGTGATGACAGCGCGGTGCGGGCCACATTGCAAGGCCTGGCGGGCTGGATTTGGCCCGCGGGCCTTGTGTTTGACACATGTGCTCTATCTACTGAGCCAAACTGGTTTCGGCAGGATTTTTTTTTCTTCTGAGTAGACTAACAATATGAAATCTTGCATATAAGAAGAGATCTCAAAAACCCTATAGTAAATAAATGAGTACTCTCAAAAGGCTTATAAGATTCTATTAGCCTTAGAGTCTTATCTCACACTAACCCAGCACAGCAAATGGGTTCTGAATGGCACAAAGGCCAAACAGCAGAGACAAAGGATTCCCTATGTTCATAAAATGGCAAAAAGGAAACTAAATCCCCTCAAGATAAGAAAGCAAACAATGAACATCAGTAACCAAGTTACATTACAGATAGATAGACAAGAACTCTCACTAGCTAAGAGTTTCTGGCTGTTGTTGAGAGGGTAGGGCAGGAAGGGTCCCCAAGATTAGGAACTCTTGGCAGCTGCTGGAAGTTCCTGCAAACATTGCCACAAGCAGTTGGGCCTCCCAAAGCAGGACATGCCCCATCTTTAATCAAATTAAACCAAACAACAAAGAGACACAAAACATCAACAGAGACATTCGCATTTACAATATTTACAGGCATGCATAACTCACGGATAAAAACTTCATATTATGCTCCTGGTCTGTCGAGCCACAGACACCACAGAATGCCCTGAATAAAAACAAATAAATAAACAAAAAACACCAAAGCTGAGTAATGTCTCTTATCCCAGGGTGGATCTGGGCTAAGGGCTCAGAGACCAGGCCAAGGACTGCTAGAATTCTCTTGCCACCTGGAGCTGATCAGGATAACCCAGTATTCGTCTGAATCAAACTTGGGCAAAAAGAAACGGTCTATGAATTGGGTCTTTAGGCCATATAAAACAATAGTATTTGATCATCTTTTGTTTCTTTTGTCCCTGGTTTGGGGACTATCCTCCAGAACATCAGCATTCTCCCCAGTGAATATCTGGGGCAATGTGTAAGGGAGCCTCCATGATTCTGCTTTCCTTGGTTTTCCTAGGTCTAGAATTCTTGTTTCCCATCCTCAGCAAGTCCCTGTGACTATTCTATGCACTCAACCTTCCTTACTGGAGGTTTCTTTTCTTTTTTTCAAAAATATTTTCATTGACCTCAGAGAGGAAGGGAGAGGGAGAGAGAGATATAGAAATATCAATGTTAAGAGAGAATCATTGATTGGCTGCCTCCTGCACACCCCACACTAGACACTAGGGATAGAGTCTGAAATCTGGGCATATGCCCTTACTGGGAATCGAACTGTGACCTCCTGGTTCATAGGCTGATGCTCAACCACTTAGTCACTCCAGCTGGGCCTTACTGGAGGTTTCTTGCACTGTACTCCCCTCTCCCCCCCTTTACTGGAGGTTTCTTGCACACCCAAGAGCTAGACTCACCCCCAAATTATGAGAAACCCTCAACTGTCCAAATTCAAATAACAGATTCGAAGACATAAAGTATGGTGAAAATGGGACATGTAATGCACTATTGCAAGAGCAAGTGTCCGGTTGAACAGGCACATACAGAGTGGCAATCACAGGCAATTTTTTCCTGATGTGTGAGAGTCCCTCCTCCTGTTCCTCATTGGCTGGAGTACTATGGGATCAACAGTTTTCCCCATACATCGGCTTTGCCTTATTGTCTCCTATTGGATTATTTTTAAAAATGGGTTGAGGCCTTTTCTAGTTCCCACCTACCTTTTTTTAATTATGGCAGGTGTATCTACCTGGAAAAGGTGCTACTGGTTATGTACTCAGTTCTTTGTTTTAATACCCTCCTCACTCCTCCTCCCTACATCCTGTTTTCCCTGGGAAAATTCAGTAACCGACCTGCCACATGCTGTTAGTTTTCTCTAAAAGTTGACTATGTTGGAGATGGATTACAGAGGCCTTTTTCTTACAGTCCAAGGGGTTGAATGAGGACTAACATGGGTTATCTGAGAGACAGATTTTGGCTCAGTATAAGGTAGAGCTGTCCACCAAGGGGAGTTGCTCAAATGCCAGCACACTAACTTAGGAGGTATTGGGCATCTATTAGTGGAGGGGAAAAGAGGTTGTGAGGCGGTCAGAGAGAAGTTCCCTGTTTTGATCCTGACCATTAACTCCCACAGTTTCTCCAGAATTGAGGAACCTTTTCTCACTCTGTGATCTCCCTCATTGATCCCAACTTTGGCTTTGTGACCACCAATGCATGGATGGCTCCCGTGTCCCTCTCTGTTCTGAGCTCCAGCTCCCCATGTTCAGGAGTTCATCAGACATTCTGGCATGGGTGATCTATAGCTCAAGCCCAGTAGGAACTGTTCTTCCCCCTATACATGTTTCCTTTCCAGGTGTTCCCATCTTATGTGTGCCACATGCCCATTTGTTCAATTGTTCAAGCCTTCAGTACACATTACTCTTTTAGCCCTTCCCTCCTATACAAACAAGCCCATTATGTCTACCTTTGAAATTCAAATTTGGGCCAGGCACCAATGAGATAGTGTCCAGTTCTTATTTTGAAATACCTGTTTTCTATGTGGTTTCTTTTGCTGCTCTGAGCAGTGGCAATTTTCATGGGGTAAGCAGAGTGGAGAGAGAAGAAAGGAAAGTAACAGAGGGATGGTTCCCTGATTAGTCATTTCAGGTGCTGTAAGAAAGACCTAAAACAACAGTGACTTATGCTAGAATAGATGCTTATTTCTCACCCTTGTGACAGTCCGGATAGTCCAGGGCTGAAACTATAGCCCCACAGGAGCCTTATATCTTGCTGCTCTGCAATCCCCAGGGTGCTGCCTTTGGCAGCATGGCCCCACATCTGTGTTCCAGCCAGTGGGAAAGGGGAAACGAAAAGAGAGGTTATATGTCTTCTTTTTAAGGGCATGGCCCAGAAGTTGTACATATCAGTGGCTCTTATATCCTATTAGGTAGAAAATGGTCAAATGACCACAGCTAGCTGCAAGGCAGGCTGGGATCTGTAGTCTTTAGCTGAGCGGCCATGTGCATAACTGAAAATTCTACAGAAGAAAAGATTAGGTGTAAGAGGAAAACTTGTCATTTCTGTGATAGTGATTTTGTACATTTCAATGAAACCTGCACGGCAGCTAATTGGCTAACTTTAATTAGTACATGAAGGCTAAACATACTAATGAAGTTCTAATAGCATCCAGCAAAGCTCTTCATTTATGGATGGGAACATTGAGCTCAGAGAGGGAAGTCACCTGTGAAGACTGCCCAGAAAAGTGTCAGAATTAGGACTAAAACCTCAAATTTTCTACTTCTTCAAAGGGTTCAGCTGAGAGGCAGACAGGGTAGAAGACTGTAGGCAAGAGCAGTAGGGAGAGAGTGAAGGAAGGACCCAGGAAAAACAGACAGGCCTTAGTTTGTCCGGGGGTGAATGTGAGGAAGGGGGACTTACAATCTTGGAGTTTCTTAATCCTTAGTCCTGGTGCTTCCTTAGAAGGGCAGGCTGACATGGCAGGCCACTCACTGGCTTTTCCTGAGGGCCATGGTGGCCCTTGTAGCCAAGGGTGCCTTTGAATGTGGGATGGGGGAGAGACTGCTGATGCTGCAGTGGCTTTGGGCCTCCAGGTTTGGAACGGAAGCCTCTGGAAGGAAGTGGTTGCTCAGGACTTCCCCACTGTGGACAGCTGGGAAGGGGGCTGGCTGAGGGACTCCCTCAGCCCAGCTTCTGGGTGTGTGTGGGTTGGGGGGATTCTTGGTTGGGATTAGAAGGGTTGAAGCCAGTTACCTGTGACTGGAGTTGATGCTAATGTAGAGATTTGCTCCGTGGAAGGGCAGAAAGTTGTGGCTGGGAACCCAAATACTTCTCAACTGTTCTATCAAATTATATCATATTAATATGTCACTTCACTTATCTGGGCTTTAATTTTTCCTTTTACAAAATGGATCAAGCTGGTCAGCCTGTTTCCCATGGTTGATATGAGAACATAAAATTGTTTATAGGCTTGGCAATCATAGTGGATAGCATAGATCAACACTGGCTACGTGGCTTGGCAGGAGCAATCAGGCAGCAGTTGTGGTACACCGAGACAAGGTTTGAGCAGCCTGCCAGGTCAGACACCTTGGGCACAGCCAAGACTGGGAGCAGGGCTGAACCTAGGGAGGTCTGGGGTCCCTGCCAAGGCCACAGACCTGCCTCTCACTCAGTCCTGCCTGCAGTCTTGGGGATCAGCCCCAAGAGGTCAGCCTCTTCCATTTCTGATTGTCTTGGTCACTCAATCAATATCTATGAAACTAGCAAATGTTCCCTCTCTCTGGGCCCCACACTCATACACCCAGCTGCTTCCCAAAACTTGCTCCTGGAAGTTTCTGCACAAACCATGCCCTGCACGGAACCAGTTTCTGTCTGAGTACTCCACAGGTTACTGGGCACAAAACTGTGGGCCCCTCACTGCTCCCTTTCTCTGTCTTCACACCCTCCAGTCCTGTATCTTTCACCCAGTTCTACTTCTGTCCTGCAGATGCCTGCAGAATAATCTTTATGAAGCAAAGTAGGACCATATCCTTTCCTCAATTCTAGAATCTTTGGTTGCTCCCAGCTGCCTTTAAAGTAAAGGCCATACCTCTTAGTTTCTGTCTTAAGTCTGGCTCCAACTTCAGCTCCTCTCCCCACACTGATCTGAGCACATCCTTGCCCTGAGCAGGCTGACCTTGACTCTATTTGCCTCTACTTGCCTCTTCTTCCTTATACTTGCATCTTAGTTCTGAAAGGGTGGGTCATAGCCACTTCTCCTGGTTTACCCTCCCCAGTGACTCAATTCCTGCCAGCATCTCTCGAAAATTCCCTCAGCAGAGAGCCTTGTGGGTGTGTGGGAGGAAGGACCTCTCAGCTGGCAGTTGCAATTTTGCCCCACGCTGGTCCAGGGGAGATGGGGTGAATATGCCTGGAGAGAACCTTTTGAGACAGAGGCTTCCATTCCTCTTTCTCACAGGTAGGGGAAGCCTTCTGCCACCGAGAGCCCAGCCGTCAGTTGTCTCCGAGGAAGATGGGCAGCCCTGGCACAGGTGTGCACGTGGCCACTACCCTAGGAGTGCTATGGTTCTTCTTCACAGGTGAGGGGTGCGGTTTTAGGGTTGGAGGTGGGGGAGGGACTCCCACCATGGGTTTTGTGGCACATCTCTGTCTAACAGGGAAGGGGAGGGGTTATTGAACCTCTTCCCAATCTCCCCTGTCCCCTGTCCATGCTCATTCCCACCTCCAGGATCCAATAGGCAACTTATTTTACACTAGGGGCCCAGTGCTCAAGATTCGTGGTGCGGTCCCTCCACCTGACCTTCACCCTCTCCATCTGGGAGCCCTCAGGGGAGCCCTCTCTAATCCGGGAGTTTCTGTCTGTCTTTGCAATCATATGAGCAAATTGTCTGAGACCCCAACCCAGATTGGTTTGGTGCTCACAATAATAGAGACCTTTTTTTTTCTTCTTTTTTTTTCTTTGCTACACTGGTGGAGATTTCCTTGAAGTTGCAGGACATCTTCCCTTTAATTTTTCCTTGACACTCTGATTTTACTTATCTCTCACCTCTGCTTTCCCTCCATCTCCCACCTGCAACAGTAACTTTGCTCTAGTGACTAGGACCATGGTCGGCAAACTGCAGCTCGCAAGCCACAGGCGGCTCTTTGGCCCCTTGAGTGTGGCTCTTCCACAAAATACCACGACCTGGGTGAGTCTATTTTGAAGAAGTGGCATTAGAAGAAGTTTAAGTTTTAAAAATTTGGCTCTCAAAAAGAAATTTCAATATGCTGTTTTTGAGCACTAATAAGTCAAATGTCACCTCCTCAGCAAGGCTTTCCTGACTACCTTATATAAAACAGCATATTGTACTATTGATATTTGGCTTTGTTGACTAATGAGTTTGCCAACCACTGGTCTAGGAGATCCTGCAACATGTCTGCTACCAGAACTACGATTCCCAGCATTCCTGGTGCTTCCCATGCTCTGGGTTTCCCCTTCTGTTTCCAGGGGCTGCCACCAGAACTAGGACTCCCAGAATTTCTGGTGCTCCCCACGCTCCTGGTTTCTGCTTCAAGTCCAGGGGCTGCACAAACCAAAAGGACTGTGAACTACAGCCACCCCCTCCCCCCCAGGTCAGACTGACGGGACCGGACACTCCAGTGGCATCATGGGACCCCAGCCACTCAGTGCTGGTGTGCACACTTGCGTTGGCCACAGGTTCAAAGCGGACAGGGTTCTGGGGACGCCTGCAGTGTCGCCCTGGCTATGCAGAGGGTACGTGGGCATCCCATCCCGCCCCTGGCTGCTCAGCACCTGTGCACTTGCACACTGCCCACAGGCCCACCATCTTTGTCAGGTTACTTTGCATATTTACTCCCGATTGGCTGTGGGCATCGCAGAGGTATGATCAATTTACATATTTGTCTGTTATTAGTGTGGATTTCTTAGCCTCCATTTCCCCTTCAATAAAATGGCATTGTGCTCAAACCGGTTTGGCTCAGTGGATAGAGCGCTGGTCTGCAGACTGAAAGGTCCCAGGTTCGATTCTGGTCAAGGACGTGTACATTGGTTGCAGGCACATCCCCTGTGGAAGGTGTGCAGGAGGCAGCTGGTCGATGATTCTCTCTCATCGATGTTTTTAGCTTCTATCTCTCTCTGTGAAAAATCAATAAAATATATATTTTTAAAAATGGCATTGTGAGCACTAATAAGTCAAATGTCACCTCCTCAGCAAGGCTTTCCTGACTACCTTATATAAAACAGCATATCCCTCCCCATCCTGACCTTACTTCATGCTTCTGACATTTATCTCTACTTGACATATTGTATGTTTACTTCCTTATTGCTTTCTCTGCACTATGAAGAGGATTGGTGCCAGCCACATAATATCGATAGGTGCTCATTCACTATATTAAATAAATTATTCAAATCTTCTCACATTGTTGTTTGGCACAGAGTTGGTATTCAGTGGTGGCAACTACTTTCATAACAATATTCTCACCTTGTATTTCAAATCCCAATCAGCACCTCTCTTCTGAGGAGGGACCGCCTTCTCCCTCCATAGATGAAGACAAAGCTTAGTGTCTGCCGCCATCTAGTGGTCGAAAAGCGACAACTCTAGCCACTGCTGCTCTTCTCTAGAGAAAGGACTTTGGGTGATTCCTCAGGTTTCGTTCCCCAAATGCTCTATATAAGAAGGGCACTCTGGTCCAGTTGGTCTCTAGTAGCAAAGCTGGCCTGGAACGCCTGGGATTGCAGGGAGAGAGCTCAGTGCACTGCACAGATTATGATACCCCCTTCTTTCCATAAAATGTTCTTCCCCCCATTACCATATTATTTTATTTATTTATTTATTTATTTATTTATTTATTTTTAAATTGAATTTATTGGGGGTGACATTGGTTAATAAAATTATACAGGTTTCAGGTATACAATTCTACAGTACATTATCTGTATATTGTATTGTGTGTTCACCAAATCAAGTCTCTTTCTATCACTATTTATTCCCCCTTTTCTGTCTTCTATCTCTCCTCAGTCCCCTTCCCTCTGGCAATCACCATACTGTTGTCTGTTTCTATGAGCCTTTCTCTGTTTTCTTTTCTTAATCCATTTACTCTTCTCACCCAGCCCTCAACTCCCTCCCCTCTGATAGCTGTCAGTTTGTTCTCTGTATTCATGAGCCTGTCTCCACTTTTTTAGTTTATTTTGTTCATGAGATTCCATATATAGTGAAATTATATGGTACTTATCTTTCTCTGATTGGCTTTTTTTGCTTAGCATAATACTTCCAGGTTCATCCATGCTATCAAAAAAAGCAAGGTTTCCTCCTTTGTTCAGCGAGTAGCACTCCATTGTGTAAATGTACCACTGTGTTTTATCTACTCTTCTACTGATGGGCACTTGGGCTGCTTCCAAATCTTGGCGATTGTAAATAATGCTGCATAAGAGTGCATATATTCTTTTGAATTAGTGTTTTGGGTTTCTTTGGATATATTTCCAGAAGTGGAATCACTGGATCCATTTTTAATTTTTTGAGGTAACTACATACTGCTTTCCACAGTAGCTGCATCAATCTATATTCCCTTTTCTCCACATGAAAGGTGCAGAGAAGATGTCTTATTGTGGTTTTAATTTGCACTTCTCTGAGGATTAATATTGTTGGGCATGCCTTCATATATGCATTTGGCCATCTGTATGTTTTCTTTGGACAAGTGTCTATTCAGACCTTTTGCCAATTTCTTAATTGGATTTTTAATTTTTGGTATTGAGTTTTATAAGGTCCTTCTAAATTTTGGATATTAAGCCCTTATTGGATGTATGGCCAAAATGTTCTCCCATTCGGGGGGTTGTCTTTTTATTTTGTTGTTAGTTTCCATTGCTGGGAAAAAACTTTTTAGTTTGATGTAGTCCCATTTGTTTAGTTTTTTTTTTTTTGTTTCCCTTGCCCAAAGAGATATATCAGAAAATATATTGATACAAGAAATGACTGAGATTTTACTGCTTATGTTTTCTACTAGGATATTTATGGTTTGGAGCCTAACATTTAAGTCTTTAACCCATTTAGAGTTTATTCTTGTGTATAGTGTCTGAAAGTAGTCTAGTTTCATTTTTTGCACACATCTGTCCAATATTCCGAACACCATTTATTGAATTGACTATCTTTACCCTGCTGTATGATTTTGCCTCCTTTGTAAAATATTAATTGACTGTAAAGGCATGGGTTTACTTCTGGGCTTTCTATTCTGTTCCATTGATCAATATGCCAGTACTATATTGTTTTGATTACCCTGGTCTTGTATAGTTTGATATCAGGTAGAAAGATTCCTCTAACTTTATTCTTTTTTCTCAAGATTGCTGTGGCAATTTGGGATCTTTTGTGGTTCCATATAAATTTTTGGAAAATTTGTTCAAGTTTTGTGAAATATGCCATTGTATCTTGATAGGAATTGCATTGAATCTGTAGATTGCTTTGGGTAGTATGGACTTTTTAATGATGTTAATTATTCCTATCCATGAACACGGTATATGTTTCAACTTATTTGTATTTTCTTCAATTTTGTTCTTCAGTTTGTTATAATTTTTTGAGTATAGGTCTTTTACATCCTTGGTTAAATTTATTCCTAGGTTTTTTATTCTTTTTGGGGCAATTTTGAATGAAATTGTTTTCTTAGCTTCTCTTTCTGATAGTTCATTATTGATGTACAAAAATGCAACTGATTTCTGGATATTTATTTTGTATCCAGCTACTTTGCAGAATTTATTTTTCAGTTCTAGTAGTTTTTGTGTGTGGAATCTTTAAGGTTCTTTATATACAGTAATGTGTAATCTGCAAATAATGACAGTTCTACTTCTTCCTTTTCAATTTGAATATCTTTTATTTCTTCTTGTCTGATCACTGTAGCTAGGACTTCCAGCACTATGTTGAATAAGAATGGTGAAAGGAGACATCTCTGTCTTCTTCCCAATCTTAGGGGAATATTTGTAGTCTTTCCCATTGAATATGATGTTGGCTGTAGGTTTTTCATATATGGCCTTTATTATGTTGCTCTATGGTCCCTCTATTCTTGCTTTGCTGAGATTTGTATGTTGTTGTTTCTTTTGCTTTTTTTTGTGTGTGAGTGTGTGTGTGTTGTTTTTTTTTAACCATAAATGGGTGCTGGATTTTATCAAATGCTTTTTCTGCCTCTATTGATATGCTGGTATAGTTTTTATCTTTCATTTTGTTTATGTAAGGCATTACATTTGTTAATTTGTGAATATTGTACCAGCCTTACATCCTCAGAATAAATCTCACTTGATCATTTTGTATGATCTTTTAAATGTATTGCTGGATCTGATTTGCTAATATTTTGTTAAGGATTTTTAGCATCTGTGTTCATCAGAGATATTGTCCTATAATTTTTTTTCTTTATCTGGTTTTGAAATTCAGATAATACTGGTCTCATAGAATGAGCTTCAGAGTTTTCCCTCTTCTTGAATATTTTGGAATAGTTTGAAAAGGATAGGTGTTTGGCAGAAGTTTGGCAGATGTCATCTGTGAAATCAACCAGTCCAGGACTTTTGATTGTTGGGAGTTTTTTTAATTACTACTTCAGTTTCACTAGTTGTAATCTGTCTATCCAGATTCTCTCTGATTCAGTTTTGGAAGATTGTATGCTTCTAGGTATTTATCCATTCATTCCAATTTGGTTGGCATATAGTTGTTTGTAATATTTTCTTGCAAAAATGTTATTTTTGTGAATTCAAGAAACCTTTCTGAATACTGTATTTAGTAAATTATGTGTTAAGATTGATTTTCACATGTTTTTTAGTGTGCCTGTTTTGCTGATACCAAAAGCACACACTTATCAAACTATGACCCAGGAATGGCAGTGTCAGGATAGGGGCACACCTTCCCCAAAAAGTCTATTGGGGATCCTTTCCTAATTTTGCAGGGCTCCAAAAGAAGAGTTGGAATGGAGACAGAAGTGATAAGGTGGGGCAGCTACAGGGGACATCAATAGGATGGAGGGCAGGTGTGGAGCAGGGGTTTTGTCTCTGGCTGCTTTTGGGGATGGAGTTGACCCTGGCTGATGAGATCCAAGCTCCTGTGTTCCCCTCACTAGACTGCATCAGCAAACCCTGTTCATCCTCCCTCCTAAATAAACCTTGAATCTGTCTCCTTTTTTCATAGCCACTGCCAATCTCTGAAACTAAACCATCATCACTTCTTACAGGGACCACTGAAGAGCCAGAGGGAATTTGAAGCATTGTTACCCAGATTATACATGATTAAAACTCTCCAAATGACTTCCAAATGACTATATATATTTTATTGATTTTTTTACAGAGAAGAAGAGAGAGGGATAGAGAGTTAGAAACATCGATGAGAGAGAATCATCGATCAGCTGCCTCTTGCACACCCCCTACTGGGGATGTGCCCGCAACTAAGGTACATGCCCTTGACAGGAATTGAACCCGGGACCTTTCAGTCTGCAGGCCGATGCTCTATCCACTGAGCCAAACCGGCTTTGGCTTTATCTTTTTTTTATTTTATTTTTCAATTACAGTTGATATACAATATCATATTAGTTTCAGTGTGTACAAAATGGTGATTAGACATTTATATAACTTATGAGGTGATCACCCCCATAAATCTAGTATACATCTAACACCATAAAGTTATTACAATATTATTGGCTGTATTCCCTTTTCTGTATTTTACATCCCCATGACTATTTTGTGATTACCAATTTATACTTCTTTATCCCTTCCTCTTTCACACCCAGCCTCCCAAAACCCTTACCATCTGCAACCATCAAAATGTCTGTATCTATGAGTCTGTGTTTTGCATGTTCATTGATTTTGTTTTTTAGATTTTACATATAATTGAAATCATGTGGTATTTGTCTTCCTCTGAATTATTTCACTTAGAATAATACTTTTTAGGTCCATCCATGTTGTCACAAATGTTAAGATTTCATTCAATTTTATGGCTGGGTCATAGTCCATTGTATGTATGTACCACTTCTTTACCCATTCATCTATTGATGAACATGTAGGTTGCTTCCATATCTTAACTATCCTATATACGTAATAAAAAGCTAACATGCAATTAGACTGAACAGTGAAACAACTGAACCAAATAACCAGCGCTATGATGTGCGCTGACTACCAGGGGGCGTTGGCAGCAGGTGGCAGAGAGCAGAACATGGTGGGCGGCGGGATGGTGGAGCAGGTAAACTGGGACGCTAGACCAAAGCGGGGCGCCAGTCGCTGTCATCAGGGTGAGCCTCTGCTGGTTACTAAAAATTCTTTGCTCCTGCTTGCTGTGGTCCTGCCCAAAGCTCGCACCTGCTGCTGGCACTGGCCCTGCTTGCACCTGCTGCCAGTACTGAAGCTGCCTCTTGTACCCGCCGTCAGCAACAGCACCGCTCACACTCACTGCTGGTGTTGGAATCGCCACTCACACCCACTGTTGGTGCCGGCCCCACTTGTACCTGCAGCCCGCGCCTGGCACCAATCCTGCTCTCTGGGCACTGTCAGCAGATGCAAGCGGTAGCTGCTGGTCCTGATGGCCCCATGAAGGCTTCTCCATCTTCTCCTGCTCCTGAGGTGTGATTGAGGCAGCAGCCACCACTTGCACCTACTGCTGGTGCCAGCCCCAATAGCTCTGCGCCCTCAGCACATGGGGTCGGCAGTGGGAGTGGGGCTACTAGCAGACGGGACCGGGGCCACAGCAGGAGGAGTCAGGCAGGGAGTGTGCAGGATGGGCCAAGACCCGCCCCAAAGCCCACTGCAGCCTGGAGGCCCATAGTCCCTTTCAAGGTGTACAAATTCGTTGGCCCCCTAGTTGTTAATAATGGTGCGATGAACATAGGGGTACATATGTCTTTTTGAATTAGTGTTTTTGATCTCTTCAGATAAATACCCAAAAGTGGAATTGCTGGGTCCTTCTTTGTCTTTTGTTATAGCCTTTGTTTTAAAAGTCTATTTTATCTGGTATAAGTATTGCTACCCCAGCTTTTTAATTTAAATTCTATTTTCATGAAATACCTTTTTCATCTTTTTACTTTCAGTGTGTGTGTGTCTTTTGATCTGAAGTAAATTTCTTGTAAGCAGCATATATAAAGATCTTTTTTTTTCTTTTTCTTTTTTTTTTTTTTTAATGTGTTAATCATCACCTGAGGATATTTTTTCCATTGAATTTTAGAGAGGGGAGGGCTGAGGGAGGGAAGAGGAGAGAGAGAAACATCGATGTGAGAGAGAAATGTGCCCTAACTGGGAATGGAGATCAAAGCTGCAAACATTTGGGACATGGGCCAATGTTCTAACTACTGAGCACACCAGCCAGGGCAAGGGTCTTGTTTTCTTATCTATTCAGCCACCCTATGTCTTTTCATTTAAGCATTTACTGTAATATGTTTTATATTTAAAGTAATTGTTGACAGATATGTAGTTATTGCCATATTATTATTCACACTTTTTGTTATTAATCTTTACCTAAGGATATTTTTTTCATTGATTTTTTTAGAGAGAGTAGAATGGAGGAGGAGAAACACCAATGTGAGAGAGACACATCAATTGGTTGCCTCCTGCACTCATCCTGATGGGGACTTGTTGTGGGGTCGAACCCTGGGTTCAAAATAAG
Source organism: Pipistrellus hanaki (assembly GCF_964339955.1). NCBI lineage: Eukaryota > Metazoa > Chordata > Mammalia > Chiroptera > Vespertilionidae > Pipistrellus > Pipistrellus hanaki. Next base: position 99,447,207 of record NC_140503.1, on the reverse strand, counting down.
ACCACCGGAGGCTGATGATTAATTTAAAAAAGCAGGCAAAGAATTTATTGAAATATCTGGCAGGGTAGCCACAAGAGCACCACACGCAGGCGTACTCCAAACGACTGCGAGGCTTTAAGGGCAGGTAGTTATTTTTAAAGGTTCTGAGAAGGAAAAACCCCATTCTGCAACAAACTGTTGTTTGGAATTTTCTGCTGTTCTTCCTAGATAAAATGTTGCTTTCTAGTTTGCTTTAGCCCTTTTGAAGAATGATGAAAATAAACTTAGCTGTCTGGCCTTGCAGGCCAGTGACCAGATATGCCCACAATCTCAATACCATGCCAGGTGCACTTTTTTTAATTGGATAGAACAGCATTGTTTTTCAAGGCCAGAATCGAGATAACCACTAAGTGCACATAAGGCTGGCTCTTTAATAAAAAATAAAAAAAATAAAAAAAAGGAAGTTCTGCCTGTAACCTTGCTTAGAATTTGAATTCATCCTAATTCAGACTGAGGATGGAGTCTGCAACCAAGGTACATGCCCTTGACTGGAATTGAACCTGTGACCTTCAGTCAGGTTGATGCTCTAATCACTGAGAAAAACCAGCTAGGGCTTATCATTCATACTTTGATCTTCTTTTCTTATTTTCCTTCATGAAATCCCTTTAATATTTCATGTAATATTTGTTTGGTAGTGATGAACTTGGTTAGCTTTTCTCGTCTGGAAAGCTCTTTATCCTTTGATTCTAAATGATAGCTTTGCTGAGTAGAGTAATCTTGGTTCTAGGAACTTGTTTTTCACCAGTTTGAATATTTTGTGCCAATTCCTTCGGGCCTGCAAAATTTCTATTGAGAAATCAGCTGTCAGTCTTACAGAAGCTCCATTGTAGATAACTCTCTGCTTTTTTTCCTTGCTGCTCTTAAGATTCTCTCTTTGTCTTTAACCTTTGGGATTTTAATTATGATGGGCCTTGGTGTGGGCCTCTTTGGGTTTATCTTATTTGGGACTCTTTGTGCTTCCTAGTCTTGTCTATTTCCTTCTCCAGTTAGGGATTTTTTTCTGTCATTGTTTCTTCAAATAACTTATTTCCTTGCTTCCTCTCTTTTCCTCTGGGACCTCTATGCTATGGATGTTGATACATTTGATGTTGTCCCAGAAGTCCCTTAAAACTATCCTAATTTTTTAATTCTTTTTTCTTTTTGCTATTTTTATTGGGTGTTTTCTGCTAATTTATCTTCCAAATTGCTGATTGATCCTCTGCTTCTTCTATTCCACTGTTAATTCCCTTTAATATAGTCTTCATTTCAGTTAATGAATTCTTTCATTTCTAACTGCTTTATGTTTTCTATCTTCATTTTTATGTCTCTTATTTCTTTGTTGAAATCATTACTGAGACCACTGAGCATCCTTATAACCAGTGTTTTGAATTCTGCATCTGGTAGATTGCTTGTCTCCATTGTGTTTAGTTATTTTTCTAGAGTTTTGGTATGTTATTTTATTTGGGACTGTTTTTTTGTATCCTTATTTTGGCTGGCTCCTTGTGTTGGTTTCTATTTATTAGGTAGAGCTGCTCTGCCTTCTGGTTTTGGTAGAGTGGTCTATGTAGTAGGTATCCTGTGGGGCCCAGTGGCACATTCTCTGTGGTCAGCCTAGCCAGGTGCTCCAGGTATATCCCTGGTGTATGCCCTTCTCTGTAGTTGAGCCCTGATTGCTATTGGCATGTCAGTGGAGGAATTGACACTTAGGCTGACTGGCTGAGGACTGGCTATGAGTACAGTAGAACTGTTATTCAGTGATTGACTGTACAGAACAAGTTACTTTAGTGGGGCTCCAATGTGTCAGGCTCTTTTTCATTCCCTTTAAATCTCAGCTTAATAGCTCTAAGAATGTGTCTCACTACCATATTTAAAAGTATGGGCACTTTTTTTCCTTCTATACAAGCTAATCATGTTTATTTAAGACAAGAAAAAAGCACTTGTGATCCTTTCTCATCCAGAGAAAACCACTATTAACACTACAATGCATACTTTTTTAGACTCCCCTTTCCAATTTATAAAAATAATACTAGATGCCTGGTGCACGGAATCTGTACAGAAAAGAGGGATGGTCCCTCAGCCCAGCCTGCACCCTCTCGCAATCTGGGACCACTGGCTCCTAATGCTCACCTGCCTGTCTGCGTGATTGCCCCTAACCACTCTGCCTGCCTGCCTGATCGCCCTTAACCACTCACCTGCCTGCCTGATTGACCCTAACCACTCTGCCTGGTTGCCTCTAACCACTCTGCCTGCCTGCCTGATTGCCCCTAACTGCCTTTGCCTTGGCCCCCGCTGCTGTGGCTTCACCAAGAAGGATGTCTGGAAGGTCATTTGGCTGTCCAGTCTAAATAGTATATTACACTTTTATTATTATAAATATATTCATGGGAACATGAAAACAGCACAGATAGCTGTACCTGCCGGGTGTTTGAAAAGCTACCACTGTACTTTCTAATTCATTGGCATGTTTTCTTCCAAGTCTAGACCTAATCACATGCTAATAAGGATTTGTGTGCTAGTGTGTTCATCTCTTCCATTAAAATGTCAGCTCTGTATAGATGTGACTTTGTTCCTATTCTCTTGCATTCCTAACTATTTGGCAAATAGTAAGTAGGTGCTTACTGTATTTGTATTGATTGAATGAGAATTATAGCCAGTAAATTTACTTTAGGTCTCAGGCCTCAAAGTTCAGGTAAGATGAGGCTTGGGGTTCACCCTGAAGGAGAAGGGGATTAGAGTGGCCCAGAGTGTCTCCACCCATCCTGATTACCTTGCCCCACTGACTGTGCCCCCAGGCACTGCCTTGGAGATACAGGCCCTAACTAATCATGTTTACTTAAAAAAGATAAAAGCAGGGTCGGTAGTAGTAAAGGGTGAGGGTGATGGTAACAGACCTTCTCTGCTCTCTAGATCTCCTGACTCAGAGCCCTGGAGATTTCTGGAAGGATGGAGAAGCATTCAGATCTCACTCAGCAGGGATAAAGGAAAGGAGAGGGAAATGAGTCTTAGCTGGGAGGAGGGGTTTGCTAGGGCCAGGGGCAGCCCAAGTCTGACCCCCAGAATGGACCTTGTCAGACCAAGGCCAACCTGCTGTGATTTCTGTCAGATGAGGGAGACTCTATGTCTGGGAGTCTGAGGCTCGATCTGCTTTTGGGTGTGGGGAGAAAATGGGAAAGTGGAACGGGGCTTGGGGTTGATTGGGAAGGAGGTGTGGGAGGCTGGAGGGTGCTAACATAGTGCGTTGCTACCCCTCCTCACTACCCTGCTCCTCCAACCTTGCTGTCAGGTGCAGTAGAGGTCCAGGTCCCTGAAGACCCTGTGGTGGCCCTGCTGGGCACTGATGCTACTCTGCGCTGCTCCTTCTCACCGGAGCCCAGTTTCAGCCTGGAGCAGCTCAACCTCATCTGGCAGCTGACAGACACCAAACAGCTGGTGCACAGCTTCACGCAGGGCCAGGATCAGGGCAGCGCCTATGCCAACCGCACTGCACTCTTCCCTGACCTACTGGCTCAGGGCAACGCATCCCTGAGGCTTCAGCGTGTTCGTGTGGCTGATGAGGGCAGCTTTACCTGCTTCGTGAGCATCCAAGACTTTGGCAGTGCTGCAGTCAGCCTGCAGGTGGCAGGTGAGCACCAGAAGGGGGCGCCCTCCCCCTGAATCACCCTTCTCACTTCCCTAACTCCTTATCCACTGCCCCGTGCTGACCCCTGTTACAGCCCCAGGCACCCTGTTCCTCCACTGTGTCCCCTCTGTCCTTGCCTTATCTTGACCTTTACCCTTTGCCTCCCTCCAGCCCCCTACTCAAAGCCCAGCATGACCCTGGAGCCCAACAAGGACCTGCAGCCTGGGGATATAGTGACCATCACATGCTCCAGCTACCAGGGCTACCCTGAGGCCGAGGTGTTCTGGCAGGATGGGCAGGGTGTGCCTTTGGCGGGCAATGTGACCACATCGCAGATGGCCAATGAACAGGGTTTGTTTGACGTGCACAGTGTTCTGAGAGTGGTGCTGGGTGCTAATGGCACCTACAGCTGCCTGGTGCGCAACCTTGTGCTGCAGCAGGACACTCACGGCTCCGTCACCATCACAGGTAGGGGACTGATGAACAGGTGGGGAGGATGGAGGAGCCACCCTCTCTTTTCTAGATGCTGGGCTGGAATTTAGATAGGTTTGAATGTTCAGAAGACTCGAAAAACCATTTTCATACATTTTAGGTGTCTCAAATCCTCTCCCAATAAGTCCTTAAGGGACTTGCCTAATGAACTGGTAAGAGGCATTTGTAATGTTTGCTATCCTAGCAGCACCTTAGGTGGCACTTATAGCTTCTTATATAGGGAACCAAGTACCTGCCTGGAATATGAAGTGTGAGTGGGGGTTCTGGGGCAGCCCCAAGGCATGGTCGTGGTGAGGGAGTGTTTTCTATGGGAACTTCTGGCTGATGGGAAGGCTTTGCTGCGTCCTTGGGTGCCATTTGATTCTGAGACCCTGAGAGACAGCAGGGCTTCTACATGTGGTCAGCCCCCAGCAACCCATCAATGTCAGCTCTCCTATAATTGCACTCGCAACCCAGGCAGCAGTAGAATGGCTGGGGCTCTCTCTGCTGCTCCATACTAGGTTGATGCCACAATCTCTGGTTTGAGGGAGGGAGGTGTCCTAGTACAGATACCCTTTCTCTTCCTTGAATGCCCATCTTAGTGGGCATCCCTTGTGCCTGGAGATGTGAAGCAGGCTTAGGCCAAGGGAAGCAGTCTCCATCTGTGTTTGGATCTCAGTCTAGTTCCTTTAGTTCCTCATTGACATGCAGCCAACTGACCTTTCCAGGGGCCTCCCGATGAATCTGGGCCAGGACAGCAGGTTCTGTCCTGTTTTTCTTCGTATGACTTCCACTCAACCCCCTCTCCCCCAGCCTACCCATGTCCTGATCTGCACCTGGTCCCCAGTTTCTACACAAGCCTCAGAATTCACTGACTTATTCCTCTCTCTTCTCACAGGTGAACCTGGACCTTCCAAGGCCTTCACTTGTCTTCTAGGCATTCAGGCTCACTCCTCCTTCTCTTTCAGTTGTTGCCTTCTGTAAAGTCTGTGTTCCCTCTGCCCACCCCTGCAAGATGAACCCCACCCTATTCCTGGAGACCCCCTGGCTAGTGATCTTTGTGGGGAAGTCCCTGTCCCAGATTTTGGATGTTCTGAGGATATCTCCTTGGCCTTTTAAAGAACAGCTTTTTTTTTTTTTTTCTTTTTCTTTTTCTTTTTTTTTTCCTGGTGTGTTTGCAGGAGAAAATAAGAACTATCAGATAGTGAGGTTGACTGGAGTGGTTCAAGAGAAGTCTCCAGGGACTGGTGAGAGTTGAGAGTCCTTGACAGATCGGTGGGCTTCCTGGCAATTTGTACACTGGGCTGAAATGGACATTTGCCATGCCATGCAAAAAGGGCTTGTCAGTCAAATGTAATTGCAAGGAGGTTTACCCCACCAAAGACAAAGATCTTTATTTAAAACTTTAGTAACTAACATTTAAAGTGCTTTAATTTTACAGATGAGGAAACTGAAGCCCTGCCAGGCCATGGACCAGCCCAGTGGCTCTGGGTCTTCTGGGGGTCAGGCACCTCTTTGAAAATTGGATAAATGATAAATGCAATAGCTTGTATATTTAAATTTTGAGGGTGTGTGGCCCCTCTAAATTCATGCCTGGGGGGGGGGGGTTGTTGACCTTGGCTCCAGCACCCTCCAGTGAGCAGATGAACCAGGTCCAGAATTCAACTCTTAGCCTTTCAGTTTAATTTTCTCTCCTCCCCACCACCCAGCCTCCTGTTTTTGTTAGAGCAGGTCTGGCCTACTTTGAAGTCCTTGGCCTATATTTCACTTCAAGCAGCTTTGTGCCTTGTAAAACATTCTGGGATTGATACTTCCAGCCATCCAGCCTAGTTTCTCCTACACCTGCTGGAGGTTAGTGAAGCTAAGTGGGCTTTATGGAGCAGGCACTGTACAGGAGCCAGAAGACAAAGGTCTTAACTTTTCTGGTTGAATGAGGGCAAGTCTAACCTGTGTTCTAGGCACCAGCCCACGATGAACAACGAAAGAGTCTTCCTTCCCCTGGGTATTTCTTTGGCTCAGCTCTGTCATCGCTTTAGGAGCCCCACCCTGGGCTCCCCAGAGGTTTTATGGACTGGCCCTCCTGACTCCTCATATAACTGCTGTCCTCTCCTGCTTATCAGGTGATGGGTCCCTCTGCTTCCTGTGTCCAGATAGCAGCTTTGCCAGCCATGCCAGCTGAAGGTAGCATCTGCCTCAAATGCCCATATCTATGCCAGGGCCTCCACTGCTAAAGGTCTGAGGACAATACTCAGCAAAGCTGGTGCATTCTACAGGAGCCATTGGGCCCCAGGCTGCTAATGCCTGGGGTGCTTGTGTTTTCCAGAGAGCATAGTAAAGCAGCACTGTCTTTGGTTAGATTTGTTGTCCCCAAGCCTTCTACCCTGGAGCCAGCAGGAATCTTGGGACTGGGCTGGAGGATGGCATGCTCAGAGCAACTGCTGGCCCTGACCCAGATGTGGGCACTTCATTTCCTCCATCTGTTGTGAGAGAGTTCACAGAAGGGCCCTCAGCTTTTCACAGAAAGACACCCATGGCAAGCTCCTCATTCTAGTGCCCTCAGTGCCCATCCTCATTGACATGTAGGATCTGAAGACACTTTCCGTAAAAAGCTGGGTAATAAATATTTTAGGCTTTATGGACCATACACCATCTTTTACTATTGCTGTTTTCCTACTTCCTTCTGTTCTTCCCTTGCCATTTCTTGGCAACCCTTTACAAAAATTATCTCACGGGCTATACAAACACAGGTTACAGGCCAGATTTAACTGACAGGCCTTAGTTTGCTGACTCCTGATTTGTAGGGTGGGGAATGTCACCAGGTGGGGCTGGGGTAGTCAGGGAAGGCCTCCTAAAGAGGTGGACTTAAGGTAGGTGGAGAGCTTAGGAGCATTTTTTTAGGTCAGGGAAACTGACAGTAATGTATGGTGGCTGGAAGGAGCCAGTTGTCTCTGCAGAGAAGGGCCAGGACACCGGTTTGGCTCCCGCAGAGGTTCCTATAGTGGAATTAGATACAAAGGAGGGGGAGGGGGAGTTAAATGGCAGCTAGATTATTGAGGTCCTCGAATCTTGTAAAAAAAAAAAATAAATAAATAAATAAAAAATTGAAGGATTATTCTCAGATCTGCAGGGAGCCATAGAAAGTGCTTGAGCATCATCAACTTGAAGACTCTTCAACCTTACCAGGTTGAAGCATGTTCTTACCAGCCATGGTCTGTCAGGGTTTGGAGGGTGTATGGATGAGCAAGGAAAGGGTATGTGCATAGTGTTGTGGCCCAGAGAGGGTGGGAGCCCCCCATTCACCTTGGAGCCAGAGGGTACTGTCTTCATGGCCATGGGGGCCAGAGATGATGATTTCTCCCCACTGTCCCTCTCAGGACAGCCCATGACATTCCCCCCTGAGGCCCTGTGGGTGACCGTGGGACTCTCTGTCTGTCTTGTTGCACTGCTGGTGGCCCTGGCCTTCGTGTGCTGGAGAAAGATCAAACAGAGCTGTGAAGAGGAGAATGCAGGTGAGAGGGATGTGTGGATGTGCGAGCACATATCTTTGGGCATGTTGGTGTGTCTGTGACATCAAATATTACTTTCCCCTGACAGAATGAATGTGGGTGTGCCGGTGGGGCTAGATTGTGTGTGTATGACCTTGGGGTTGAATATGTCTTGTGTGTATGAACAAATTGAGTCTACCTATGAGTGTGCAAGTATGGCAGGTTAAATATGTATATGAGTGTGACTGGAAGCGAGTAGTGAGGAGGTGAATATGTATATGAGTGTGACTGAAGTGTGAGGAGGTGATGAATGTGTCTGTGAGAATACTAGTTAGTCCCATGAGTGTATCTGTGAGTAAGAGCCCAGGTTTAGAAATTTAATGTAAGTGTAAATGTTTCATGGATTTGGGGTCATTATGTGAAGGTGTGTCTGCCTCAGAGGGGCCAGAGCCTGGATCCTCTGACATTTGCTGGGGTAGAATCGGTCTGAGCTGATTTTGGTGACTGGCAGGTGGTGAGTTGATCTCAGTAGATGGGTGGCTTGATCTTAGTAGGTAAATTGATTCTAGGGAGTGGTGAGTGAGGGAGTGGATATGGATGAGCAGGTGAATTGACCCTGGTGGGTGGTACAGAGGTTAATAGAGGTTTTCTTGGGTAAACATGAAAGTAATGGTGAGAGATAAAAATGACTTGGTGTCAGGAAGGACAGTGAATATGTGAATGGGGAAGGGCTGGTCAGTTGACAGATAACTGATGCTTGTGCAGCAGTGCCTAGGTGGGCTGGTGAAGGATGAGTGGACCAATAGATGGGCGGGTATGCATGTTGGAGGGTGGTGGTTGACCGGATTGGTGGTTGAATGGACAGGTAGATGATGGGTTTAGTGAATTGGTGAAGGTGAGTAGCTGGTCCTTGGCTAGAAGAGTGGCTGGGAGCCCTTTATCCTGCCCCAGGGCTCTTTCTGTGATACTTGCTCTCAAGTTATGACTCTATATCTAATACTTGACCACGGTCAGGCCTACCTCCCATTTACCTGCCTCCTATACCCCCAGGTGGGGAAGTACAATAATGGAAATGGGGCTGAGGAAGTTTCTGTTTGCTCTTACAGGAGCTGAGGACCAGGATGGGGATGGAGAAGGAAATAAGACTGGTAAGTCTAAGCTTATATAGCCTTATTGGCTGAGGAAAGGACACAGGGACAGGAAGAGGTTTTCAGGACCTGGAGGAGCCATATTTACTTGAGGTTGAATGAAGCGTGTCCTGTGAACTGAGGCCTCACCACCCAGGTGAGTCTGGTCTCTGCTCAGCATTAGGCCTACTATCATACCTGGTACCTAGGAAGTGCTCAATACCTTGGAGTCCTGTTACTAGGCAGATAGTGTAATGTAGTGTCATTCTGTATAGAAGTTAAGTAACTCTGGTAACTTCCTCCTTTGGGCTTCAGTTTTTCATCTGTAAATGTCATCCTGCCCTTGCCCTGTTGGCACCCGAAGCTTGTTTTTAGAGCTCTCTGAAGTGACAGGATAGGAAAGATAGGTTTTTGAAGGTCCTAGTGCTGTGGGGACACAAACTGGGAGCCCAGCTTGGGGTGGATGCCAAGGTGCTGGTATCCCATGGCCATGGTGCCCTCATTGCCTTCTGGCTCCTGGGCTGGGAGAGGCAGGTTCCTGCTGAGCCATTTGGGATGATGCCAGTTCTCTCCCCACACGCACAGAACGAAGGGCAAGAAATTGACACCTGGGACTGCTATAAATTACGCCAATTAATTATCTGTCTTTGGTGTCTGTGTGTGGAGACGGCTCTGGGATCAGGCCTCCTTTTTTCATGCTCAGAGGCAGATAGAGTTGAAAGAAGAGAGGGCAGGAGCTGGTAGCTTAGAAATTTGGTCAGTGTCTGTTCCACACAGTTCTGGGGATATCTGGGGACAATCTGCAACCTCTCTGGCTCCTTACTTCACTGTGTTTGTGGAGTAGATACCACATCTCTAGCTTAAGAGGCCAGGTAGTTCTCATTCTATTGATGCAGAAAACTACTGAGGCCTAGAGATGGGAATAACAAGCCACAGAGTGGAGCTATGACTAGGGAGAGCAGCCTAGGCCCCCTTCCTTGGTGCTGATGTTGTCCCCACTCTCCTGCCTCCTTCCAGTTCTTCTATCTCTCCATACCACCCTCTACAACACAACTTTCCACAGTTCCTCCTAACTGTAATATGTGCTTCTTCATTTTTTGCAGTCCTGAGGCCTCTAAAGCACTCTGAAAACAAAGAAGGTAATGACACGTAGTGCTTGAGATTGTGTGTGTCTGTGTACCTGTGTGTAGGAGGCATGGAGGGTTAAGGGGAAGTGATTGCACTTCTTGGTGGTGACCTGCTCCCCAAGAGAGCAGCCTCCACTCCCCTCACACCCCCTAGTAGAGCTGCTGGGACCTTGGTTACTCCACCCTCTGAAGGGTAGGGTCAGACCAAACCTGGGTTTAGCAACCTTGTTACTTGGGTTCTGGCTAGGAAAGAATTCAGAGCCAAGACCCACATGTAAGGGAACATTTATTTAGTAAATCATAGAAGTAAAAAAGTCATTATAGAAGAAATGCATCTAGTAAACAAGTTATAGAGGTAAAGGAAGGGCCCTGGGAGCTTGGGAGTGAGGAAGCAAATGGTAAAGTGCCTGGTGCAGGAAGGGGCAGGGGATGGAGAAGGAAAGGCAAGGAGGGGAGGGGAGAAAAAAAGGGGAAGGAGGAGAGAAAGGCAAGAGCATGTTCCCAGAAGAGAGAATGCACTGGATCCTCTGTCCTAAGGGTTTTAAGGGTGGAGAGTTTAGGGGAGGTCTCAGGGGAAAATCTCAATAGAATGTTCAGCAGCTTTCCAGGTGTCCTTTCAGGGTCTAGGTCTCCACTGATTGATTGGTGGTCAGGGCAGCGGGTCATTATCCAATGCAGCTGGTCCTGAGGTGGGCCGAAGCTGGTTTTGTTGCTTATCTGGGCCTTGAACTGAAATCCAGCTGAGGCCTAGATGTTATCTCTAGGGAGGAAAGGTTAGGGGGCCCAAACCCCATAACCAGCTATATGCTAGGGGAGGAGAGATCACCCTGGGGCAAGGTCTTACTCTACAATTGTCCTTTGCTAGGTGTTACGCCCAGACTTCGTGATCCCCAAGGACCACTAGGGAACCGAGTCTGATGCAATAAACAAAAGAGCCTTTTCCATGCTAGCATGGGCTCTGTCCCACTCACGCCAGCAGCATGGTGGAAGAGAGAGCGAATTTCACCCATCCCGTTGGTGGTGATGTCACTGCCTCGACTAACCCTGATTGGTTGGGTGAGGGCTAGGGTTCAATTACAGAATGGAGGATAACTCCGCCCTGCCCCACAGTGGAGTCAGGAGCCCATTCTTGCCCTGCCCTGCCCTCTCACTAGGCACCACCCTGGTGACCTTCTGTACCTGGCCTATTGTCCTTGCTCTGTGCATGTCTCTGTCTATCACAGATCTGAGTGGCTTCTACCTAGAAAATCAAGGCTGATTGCCAAAGGTATGGAGCCTTAGAGTTTTTTCAAGTCACCTTGGTGTCCCTGTTAAGAATTCCTGGGTGCTCATCCCTGCATTTAGCTTTCCTCTGGGTCCCAGGCTCTGGACTTGCTGGGCAAGCACAGGGGCAGTCCACAGGAGGAGAGCTATTTTCCCAGACAGACAGACTGCCAAAGAATTGGAGAGAGAGGGTGGGTCACACATGACCCTGTCTTCCTTCTAAACTCTCCATTCAGGCCAGGAGTAGAGTGAGGCCAGGACTATGAATCCATGAGGTGCCCTCTACATGGAGACAAGAAGCCAGGGTGAAAAAGGTTTCCCACAGCATGACTGCTAGGGAAATTGGTGTGGAAAAGAAAAGATGGAAAGGGTTTCCTGCTAGCTGACAGAGGCGATGGGAAGGGAAATGTGTGCCAGGCAGAGGGGCAAGTGGGAGGGAAGTGTTTGAGATGAGTGGACCCATGAGGATTGGTGAGGACTAAGCAGTCTCCCTCAGGCGCCCTGGTGGTCTGTCTGATGCCCAACTCTGGTGTTTGTGCTTTTGGGGCCCTGGGACAGCAGGGGACTGGGGACTACTGCTAGCTGGACCTCTGTGGCCACTCCCATACACACTGCCCACACTGAAATATATGACCATGTCCTGGGCTTCTGGCACTCTCCCAAGAGTAGAACTCAGATACTTAAAGCTCCCCCCCTTTTTTTTCTTCCCATCAGGAAATTCAGGTGATGGACCAGAAATAGCCTGACCACAAGAATCAGGAAGCTGCTGCCCTTGCCTTGGGCTCAACTCTTTGCTTGCACTAGAGTCTCTGTGTGAGCCCTGGGCTGGGTCTTACCTGCCCCCAACAGATGGCTCCCATCCTGGCGAATCTACTCATTCTGCAAAGGATGTGATACAAGACCACTTACAGTCTCATTTCTCCATTGGACATGACTCCCAAGTCATCCTGCTGCCTTATTTCTTATGGACACAGACCCCACCAACTTGCTTCTCCAGTGGGTACGCTACATGGACCATCTGGCTGCATTTTTTCTCTAGAGCTTACAACATTCAGACTGACCTTCTGACTTGTTTCTCCAAAGACTTGATATAAAGTCACTTCTCGCCTAGTTTTTCCAGTGGCCCTGATACACTAGCTCTCACTACTCAGACTTCCTCCCACCTATCCTCAGAAGGAGCAATGTAGCCCAGTATTGCCTAGCGGTGTCTAGCAGTGTCTCCTCTTGCTTTCTCCCACACTGGCCCCAAGGCTGGCCTTTCCCTCCTCCACTAAGTGAGCAAACGTCACCTCCCAGGCATGCAGAGGCACAGGTGCACTTTTCTCTTGGGCAGGTCTCTTCCACGGTGCCCTGGTCTGTGCCCTGTGAGCCCTCCTCTGCCTACCACGCCCGTGGGAAGTGTGTGCTGGTCACACTGGGTCCTGGGGATCAGCTTCTGTTCTCTGCTTTTCTGCCTTTTGCTTATTCATTCAAGTAATGTTCACCAAGCACCTTGGGGGTTGGTACTGTGTTAGGTGTGGGGAACCCTCCCTGAGAAGACAAGCTGCTTCTTCAAGGACTTCCCCCTCAGCTGCAACCCTGTGAGGAAATAGTAGATCATGAGAGGGGCTCCTGCTTTGCTCTCTGCTATACCCCTCTGCTGTGCCCCCAGCTGCCTAGGTACCTCACCCCAATCCATCCCTGGTTCTTAGCAGAGTGGCGGGGGTGGGTAGAAACCTGGAGAGAGGGATGAAATCTCTCACTCCAACTGGTGAGAAGCTGATGGTTCCCAAAGTGTCTTTTCAGGGTGAGCAGTGGGCAGTCAGGCAAGACCAAACAGACCCCAAGAACCCAGCAAGGAGGACGCCCAAGGCCTCAGCCAGGGGTACAGCCCCTCCACCCTTCCCCCCACCATGGTGCTATTCTGGTGCTATTTCTTGGCCTCTCTTTGGCCAGCCCCCAGCATCTGGTAGAATGAACTTCTGATGTCCTCCCACTGACATAGCCAGCAGTGGAAGACATGGCGATTTGTAATTTAAATGTGGGACTCTCAGGAATTTCATTAACTGGAGGGTGGAAGGGAGGTACTTGGAGGAAAATAAATGCCTTTGTAGAAAGCTTTTTCTCTGTGAAGTGAATGAAATAGGTCTGGGTCAGGACTCAGCAGGAAGGATTCCTACCTGGACATCACAGCTGGGCCTCCTTTCACCATCCTTACAGCACTCGGTCTTGGGAGCCATATTGCCCCTTCCTGGCCTCAGTTTTCCTCTTGGCGAAGTGAAGTTGGCGGTGTAAAAAGTCAGGCCCTTTGGTTACTCTATGGGGCTCCACTCATTTCTAAAACACCCCCTAAAGAAGACTCTGACCCCAGGTTTGTTTAGGGCTTCTGCTAATACCCCATTTTGCAGATAGGAAAGCTGAGACCTTGTGAGAAGCTGGCACTGGGAAAGGAGTTCTGAGTGCTATTCTTTTAAATAAAATTGTATTATTATTATTGGTTTTGGGAGAGAAAGGGAGAGGGAGAGATGGAAACATCGACGAGAGAGAGAGACATTGATCGACTGTCTCCTGCACACCCTTCACTGGGGATCGAGCCCAAAACCTGCCCTAATAAGGGAATGGAATCAGTGACTTCTTGTTTCATGGGTCGACACTCAACCACTGAGCAACATGACTCAGTGGGCCTAAGCCCGGAGCAAGGTGTTAGCTTCCTTGGGCCTTCTTTTCTTATATGAAAAAGAAGGCCTGAGGTTTTCACCTCTTTCCACCTCCAAAGACTGAGAAGGAGGGGTGAGCATGGCAGGCAAACGCATCCAGATTACCAGGTTCCGGCTGCAGGAGCTTGAAGAATGCACAATGCTCCTTTCCCCTGGAGCATTGAATCTCAGCACTAGCCCGTTGGTCCCAGAACTCCACAGGCCTTGGGGCGGCAGCAGGAGCCAGGGCAGAGGGTCAGGACACTTGAATTTGGTCCTGGCTCTGTTACTAACCTGTGACCAAGTCCTTCATACTTCTGAACCTTAATTTTCTTATCTATTAAGTAGGGGGGATGAGTTCTGTTCTGAAAAGGATGTGACATTCTTGCTAACTGGAGCACTTGTTATAAAGTAGGTGGTCCTGGGAATGAGAGGGTCACCTTGCTTGAAGTCCCACCACTGGTTTAGAACCAAAAGGTCCATGAGAGTCTCTGCCTTTGCTTCCCCCTTCTACCACCTTGGGTTTGCTCATATTACGGGGCTTCAACCCCATCTATAAGGTGGGATGACAGTAGTTCATTTCATAAGATTGTTATGAGTGCTCTACAGGCAGTGAGTAAGGAGACACTGCAAACTATAAAGTACTGGGCACATAGGAGGGCTTACGTTTTCTCTCCTGCAGTCAAGGTTGCACACTGTTGCTCCCTAGGTGATTTTGTGGCCCAGAACAAACTGACTGGATCAGTTTGTCCATATGTAAAACAGGTATGATTACCAGTGCTTTTCCTTCCTAACAGTGCGGTTAAGGCTTAGAGATGACACTATATTAAGTGCTTCTAGGAGTGACCTAGCAGGTAACAGACTTGCCTGTGGGGAAGAGGGGCTGAGGAAGATGGCCACTAAGTTCTCTGTGACAAGTACCCAGACAGCACTATTTTTAACTGCCCTTTCTGGGCAAAGCTCCACCTCTTGCATTTTAATGGAGAAATAATTCTCACAGTGCGTCAAGCTGTAGCCTGCAGGTGTCACATCCATATTAAAAAGGGGACAGAGCAAGGGTTCATTTGCCTGGCTTGAGTTGTGGCTGGAATTCAACTCCAGGACCATTTGTAACCAAGGCTGTGAAGACCAATTAGTATATCTGACCACTCCGAGGGACAAGACTGGTAGAAGTGAAATCAGCATGGCCAGGGGCATTGAATCACCCAGTCTTTCTCTATCTGCCTCTTTCCTCCAGAATGCTCTGCTTCTGTTCACAGGCATTAATGGTGCTTTCCAAGGGCTCTGTTCAGGGACAGGCCTGTGACTTTGCTCATCCCAGAAGGCAGTTGTTGAGTAGGATGCTGATCCTTGTGGGCCAATGAGCAGAGACCTTGGCTGATCTGAGTGGGGCAATGTCAGCATATCCTGTTGCAAAGCCCAAGTATTAAACTAAGATATGGAGCCAAAGTTTACCCCAAGTAGCCAAACCCCAAGCCTCCAAGGGCAGGGAACCCACAGAGAAGCTGGAGGCTGACATGAAGTGAGGAGGCAGAATGGATGGGGGTGGGGAGCAGCAGATCCAAATGCAAACAAAAGAGAAATGTATAAAATGCTCGCCTTCACTTCCGTCCCCCACTCAGAGGGAAGCACTATTAAGGATTTGCTGTTCTTCCAGACTTTCCCCCAGGTTACACATTTACAAAAATGAAGTCAGACATATTATTCTGCAACTTTTTGTTGTTTTTTCTTTACCAAAGTCAGTTCTTCTGTTTCTTTACTTTTTAAACAAGGTGTAACATATATCTAGTGTTTAAAAGACACTAGTCCTCAGTGTATAGCCCCATGAATTTTCACACAAGTATCTCTACCCATGCAACCATCATCCAGTCAAGATATAAAACACTTTTAGAATCCAGAAACTTCCCCAGAGCCCCTTTGTTATGGAAAGAGCCAAGGTCTGAGAAAATCTGATGGGGTATTACGTGTGGATTTCGAAGAAATAACTCGGAGGCCTAGCTGTGAAAGACACAGGTTTACTACTGGCGGTGCCCTGAGTCTCTGCAGCACAGGGTTCGCAGCGAGTGTAGGAAACAAGACAAACTGCACAGGAGCCCAGGCTTGCACACAGCTGTGGGAGATCTGAACGCTAGCTGATTCTCTACAGTTGTTCATAGCCCAGGCTCTCATCTACCGTAGAAGCAGTTTCTCTTTGGCAGTTTCTTGACTGAGGAGCTGGCCACGCTCCCAAGGTCTGTTCTAGTTTGCTTACTGATGGTCTTCATCATATTTCCACAGGGTGGGAGGGGGAATTGGAGCTTGAGAAGGGGCAGGGTCATGTTCTCACATACCACACATGCTTCCCAGTCAGTGGCCCCACCAAAGATATTATTCTGGCTGTTTTCACCATAGATTCACTGTGCTTGTTCTTTAACTTCATATAAATGGACTCCTATAGTTTCCTTTTTTAGAGTGCTCTGCTTCTGGCTAGAGCCCCTGGTTAGCAATGATCTCAACCATCAGGACCAGGAAAAAACCACTGGATTAATGGGATCCAGAGCTGTATCTGGAATAGTATATTCTATTTTGTGTCTAGCTTCTTGCAAAGAATTCCTCATCCTATGATATTTAAATTGTTATATATTATCTCCTAGTACTACTGTTCTGGAATATATTTTGCAAGTTTCTATATCTAGTTTGGATATAAACAATGTGGACTTGTGCTAGAGTTTCTACAGTATGGAGCCCAATAAGTGGAAACTTGGGGTCACAGGCCTGTGCATTTTAAATGTTGATAGAGTTACCAATTGTTTGGACTACCTTTATAGCCAGTCCCTGTGGCAGCAAGAACCTGCAAGCAAAGAACATTTAGGCCACCAGCAAAACCAATTCTAGACAAGGCAGGAAGGCTGCTGGGAATTCCCACCCTAGCTGGTCGGGGGACCTGAGGGGTGGAACCTTAACTCAGCAGTGGATGGTGGATGTGATCATCTCTTCCTTTCCAACCTACCCTGGATGCTTTCCCCTTCAACATCTGCCTTGGGGCAGTGGCTGCCTCAGTTCCCTGGAAGCTATCTTCACATTTCTGGGACCCCAGTCCTGGAGATGAGTGTGTGTGCCTCCTGCTGGATGAAGTGGTCTGAGCGTGTGCTGGGGCTGGGCTGAGCCCTGCATCCTTCACTTGGAACACCTGACCATAGTGGATGGAGGCAGTTCATCAGCACCTCACTGCGTATAGGTGCCTCAGGGCAAGTTAAATCTGCTCTTGTGTCTGAGGATGTTCCTAACCTGCCATTTGGTACCACGAGCTCCAGGTAATTATGATGACACTATTTCACCGTTAATGAGGTGGTGCTTGTTAGAGCATAGGAAACCCTGGGTCTCATGGGACAAACAGTGCCTATGGCTTTTCCCAGCATCTGAGCAGCAAAATAGCCCCCTCGCCTCAACTTCCTCAGCTGATTTGATTTCCACTCTCATTCTCTGGACATGTTTGTTACATCACTGTCATTTTAGAGTGAGGCCCTGGCATGGATTGTAATATTTCAGGTCATAATAGAGCAGTCTCTTAACTCCTTGATCCTGAGTGTTATGCTCCTAGTGATAATGCTCTGGATCCCATTAATCCAGTGGTTTTTAACCTTGGCTGCACATTAGAATCACTTAGGAGACTTTTAAGAATAGAGGTCCCTAGAAGTTCTGGTGTAGTTGGTTGAGATCATTGCTAAAGATTTTATGTGCACACACCAGGGGCTCTAGCCAGCCTTACAAGTTAATGTTAAATAAGATTCAGAGGACAACCTTGAGGAAAGACCTTTGAGACCAAGCACCTGAGATAAGCCAGCTGTTCTAAATGATCTCTGAATCAGACCAAGAGGTGTTTGTTTTCTCACTAAAGGATGCACAGAAAATACAGGTGCAAGAAAGATTGAGGGACAAGATCATGGTTAGATTGGAGAAGGGGGGTGAGCTTTCCCTATGTTATAAGGCCCAGGAGATAGCAGGAACCCTGAGTCTCATCCCTTGGTCAGACCAAGTACCCAGGGTCTGGTGGAGTGAGGAAGATGGCATGGACAATGGCTCAGTCCTTTTCTGTTCAGTATGGGAAATGAGGGGCCATTACCCTCCTTTTCTCTTTGTGTCTCTCTCTCTTGTCACCCACAGTCCTCCAGATGTGCACATCCATGTGACTGGTTCTGGCTCCCTCCCACCCTCCTTCTAGCACCATGTTCTCCATGAGGTGAGGACTATCTGTCCTCCTGACAGTACTCAGTCTGTGTGTGGGGGCCAGACTAAGAAAAACAGCTTTCATACTCTTTCTGCTTTATTCCTTCCCTGTCTCAAATTTGCTTCTGCTCCAAGATGTCCTGGGGCCTCTACTGTGCTGTAGACCTGCCACATCCAGAGTGATCAGAGCAGAGCCTCTCTCCTCTACCACTACCCCCATTGACCTGTAGTGTCTCTGGCCTCTAGTCCTTCCTCAGGCTCAAATTTTATCTAGCCAGGATTTACCTACCTAGTCCCATAATTCACAGGGTTCTGGCAGGATGGACGGACATGGGTTTCTGCCAGCCACTGAACTGACATTTTGCCTCATTTGCTAAGATAATTTAGTGTAATTTGCTGCTAACAAATGATTGCACTGCTTCTTGTTTTTCTAGCTTTCATAATTGCTTTGAAGTCTATGTGCTCATGATGGCAGTTTGAGCAAATATTCTGGAAACCCACAGCTGGCCAGGTTGCAGAGGGAGCTCAGCCTCTTTGCGTGACCATGCCAAGGGCCTTGGTGACCCAAGAGCCTTGACTGGAGTGCTGATTGCATGGGTGTCTCTCTCCATGCTGTCCTGAGTGTCCCCTGCCTGCTGCAGCAAAGAAGATCTGGGTCATCCCCAAAAGAGAATGTGCTAGCAGCCAGGGATTCTGGCCCCCAGGTGTTTGTGGAACAGGTTCTGAACTACTGGGAGAGGGGTCATTCTGCTCTGTTGGTAGGATGGATTATGAGGGAGAAGGGGAGAGATATGACCTGTGGAGGGCAGACATTGCATTGATCATATTCAATCTTGGTCAGAAGCTTTTGCTCATGCTCTTCCCTTCATGGATCTGCCCTCTTTATCCTCTGCCCAGGCAAATCCTACACATGTCCTCCCATGTATCACTCTGGTCTCTAACTGCACCTAGTATTTTACAGCCATGACAAGGCACTGGCTCCTTCACTGTTCTCTGGGAGTTTATCTCCTCTGCAGAGCAGGTCTGCATTTGTTCCCTGCCAGCCCAGTGCAAGCAGGGAAGTACCCAAATCACATTCACCAACCTCTAAATGGAAGACCAGGCTGAAGATTATTTCTGCACTACCCTCTGAAAACAAGGTTTCCCGGCAAGTGACTAATGAAAATGAGGCTGTCAAAGGTACTTAACCTATTTAAAGCACTAAACTATTTTTGAAAATCTCTTAGAAGTCCTCATTTACCCATAAATAATTGATATGGTAATTACAAGTCATTATTTATGTTTACCAGAAGATTCTCTAAGCCTTGTTTGTCCACTGCCCTGTGCTCTGTGTGGGAGACACTTCCTGCTAACCCTTGGGGAGATGAATGCTCTGAGACCTTATAGGTAAGCACCTGTAAAATAGGGACAAAAGTCATGCCCCCTTCCCTGGTTCATTGGGCTGGAAAGAGGTCACCAAGAGGATGGAGGCTCTGTGGGGCCACCCCATCTGCATTTAGGATGCAGGGTAACCCAAGAGGCCTGGCTAGGGTGCCGATTGTCTTGGTGTCCTCCTCCATGCTCAGGATACAATTTATAACCCATCAAATCGGTCTGAGCAGATAGCATCAAGCCTAGCCCAGATGCTGGAGGCTGAGGACAATAGTTAGCATAATAAATGTGAGAAGTTCATCAGAAGGCTGATGGATATCTTCAGCATAGCTGAAGATCTGCATATTATTACCTGTGGTGGGGTGCTTCTCCTTTTTTTGCATCCCATATAGAAAGGGAGAAGGACAGGTTCCTGAGTGGAGGAGCTGGGGATTAAAAAATAAAAGAAAGATAGAGACAAGAGGCAGAAATAGATCCATAAGCTGGGTGCTGGGTGGATGCTGTCACTCTGATGGAGGGACAGTCAACACCCACCACAGACAACACAGCACATTTATTGATTTCCAGAGGGGGGTTTAAGGTCAAAGAAGTTTTGGGTGTGCCCAGGTCCTATTCATTCCCTCATTCCTGGGATTTAGCTTATCAATACCTGGGTAAGTCAAGGTCCTATTCATTCCTCATTCCAAGCACAAGAATAAAGATAAGAAATCAGTACTGATAACAGTCTCCAACTTTTTGGGAGGCTGTTTCTGGGGGACAGCCATGCCAGTCACCTTGGACTCAGCTGACATTAATTTAAAGGTCATCCATGTTCATTCCCAAGGGGCACTCTATAATTACCTTCTGTCAAACAGCTGGGGGAAATTCCTCTAACATGACGGTCCTTTATTGTTTACCAAACCTTACCTTTGATATGTATATCTGCTTTGCTAAAAGGAAAAGTCTGTCTATATAAAAGCCTAAGTGGCTGTTTCATCTGAAACAACAGAATGGATGAGCGAACAGGCTGTGTGGGGCAGGGGAGTTAGTGAGGGGCGACCAAATGACTGAGTAGCAGGCTGTGTGGGCCAGTTGGGGGTGACAAGGCTGCCAAGCAGGGGGGAGGGGGTGTGTGTGAGAGATGACCAAATGACCAAGCAGCAAGCTGCATGGGGCGACTAGGCCCATACTGGTGTGTGTGTGTGTAAGTTTGGAGTGATCAGGCCAGCAGGGGGCGGGGGCAGTGAGGGTTGACCAGGCACGGCAGAGGAGGGCAGTAAGGCCAGCAGTGGGCCAGTTAGGAGTGACCAGGCCAGTGGGGTGAGGACAGTTGGGGGCAACCAGACTGGCATGGGGGGGTCACTAAGGGGTGACCAGGCAAGTGGGGGGAGGGAAGTTAGGGATAACCAGGCCAGCAGGGGGGAAGGAGTTGGGGGCAGGGGTGCAATTGGGGGTGACCAGATCATCAGGGGGGCAGTTAGGGGCAATCGGGTAGATAGGTGAGCAGTTAGTATCCAGTGGTCCCAGATTGTGAGAGGAATGTCTGACTGCCAGTTTAGTCCTGATCCCCAGGATTAGACTAAACTGGCAGTCGGACATCCCCTGAGGGGTCCCAGATTGGAGAGGGTGCAGGCTGGGCTGAGGGGACCCCTCTCCGTGCACAAATTTTGTGAACTGGACCTCTAGTGTGTTAATAAAAAGCCATGGGTCCCAAGATTTGGGGAGCTTAGTCACTGGCTCCCCCAAAATGCCTTCCAAATTTATATTTCTTGTCTAGTCTCTATTCATTTATGCAGAGACCTCCAGATTCCTGAACCCTAGCTGTAGAAAGACTGTGGCATTTATGGCGCCTCAACAAGGGACATCAAGAGAAGAAGATTATTCACCTGGGTAAAGGTGGGAATCATTGGTAAAGGTGGGAGTCATTGAAAATTTAGTGGTGAGATTTACTGTGATTAAAGCTCATACCAGCTTTGGAATTTGTGATCCAAAGAGGGCGTGGAAGTCTTTTTCAAGCCAGGCCATAATGGGGAAGAATTTGCTTAAAAGGCAAAATTATAAAGAAATTAAAATGTCAAAAGGTATTCTTAAATCAGGCTCAAGGAAAAAGAGTGCCCTTGTTATATTTAACTATGTGGGATCTTATTCAAATTGCAAAATGCCTAATTCGTATTGGGGATCAAAAGTCTGTAAAAATTAAAAAGGCCTCAGATATCAGCTTCTATTGTGGAGTGACTTGGCAGCTAGAAAGGGTGAACCTGTCAGCTTCCTCACAGAGGAACTCTGATGCTTTGTTTAAAAATTATCATATGATGCCTTGGGACAGGCAGAGTTTAGCTAAAATAATTTTAAGGGGTAGTCAATCCTATGGAGAGAAATCTCTGGGAAAAGAACTGTGATATATTAAGTCTTGTCTATATGTTTATTGATCTGTCCTTTTTATTTGGCTTACTGTTTTTATTGTTAGTTTATTAAGCATGCCTTAATTTAATTGGGGAAAGAAATCTGGATGGCCAGCTTATTTACTGAATATCCCCAGAGCAAATAAAATGTCGGGGTGGGAGACATGTAGTGATCCTGTAAAATGGACACCCACCCCAAGAGTGCTATTAAAAGGTCTCAGGTTCTTTATTTCCTGGTTTGTCATTTAAAATCTTGCAGACTTTAGGAATGCATCTGGGATTTCTGTATTTGTAAAGAGAGAAAGCTGGCTTAAGACAAAAGTGTGCTCTGTCCAATCTTAAATGGGTTTTGGGATAAGTTTAAATCTCTTTATGGATAATATAGGATAAACCCAAGACTGTTTATCTCAAAAAAAAAAAAAGAAAAAAAAAAAAAAAGAAAGAAAGGAAGAAAAGAAAAGAAAAGAAAATGTGGCAAAAATGACCCAAAATGGGGGTGGGGTGGGGATAGGCTGAGTTTGGGCAATAAGATTGGTATTTCCATAATAGAGGGCAGTTCTTGAATATTAATGGACCACATCCCAAAGTTAACTTTAAGGCCATTGAAAGTCAGTAAGTTATCTGTTACAGAATTTGCCAAAAAAAATGCCATAGATAATAATTACTAGCTTTAAAATCTCAAAATTATTAAAATGTGGGTAAATATATATAGCTAAGATGAAGGATTTGTAGTGAATCTTTTCAGTAATAATTATAGGTATATTGGTAGTGGGGATTCACTCCATGTTGAAGGAGGGTGCTGATCCTGCAGCAGCAACCTCTAAGGAAAGAATGTGACAATTTTATATTTAAATAGCTCCAGGTTTGCTTCCAAAGTCATTAGCAACTTAAAACTTTGGAGTTTACTGAATTAAGTAATAAAAAACTTATTAAATATCTAGTTATTTTGAAATGACAAAATAGTTAAATATTAATCTGAGTTTCCCTGATATGAAAAATCTAGAGGATAGAATTGAATTTATTAATTGCATGTGTCTTGCATTTTATTTAAAACATATTCTTATAAATGTCAGGTTATTGCTATTCTAAGAAATGCTAAGTATTTAACTTGCCAGCTAAACTTTAAGGCTTCTGAGAGTTTAAAGTTCAAATTAAGTTAGGAGAAATTATATAGTGTGATAACAAAATGAATAAAGTATAGAAATTTATTTTTGAGAAAAGAATTCTTATATTTTCTCTGGAGAAATCAGTAGTTTAAAATAATATATTATAGTCTTTATTTGTGGTAAAATTTCCACCTAGAGCCCTAGCTAGTTTGGCTCAATGGGTAGAACATTGGCCTGTGGACTGAAGGGTCCCAGGTTTGATTCCAATCAAGGGCACATGCCTGTGTTGCAGGCTCGGTCCCCAGTAGGGGGCGTGTAGGAGGCAGCCAATCAATGATTCTCTCTCATCATGGATGTTTCTCTCTCTCTCTCTCTCTTTCTCTTTCTCTCCTTTCCTCTCTAAAAATCAATAAAATATATATTTTTAAAAAATTCAACCTAGAGTATAATCTTTTATATGGTCTAATTAATAAAGAGGATTAAGTCTGTGGTCTCAACCAAATTTTTAATATAAAATTCAGTTTATATTTAATTGATATATTTTAGAATAATTATAAAAAGGATATAATATAATCTTTGGAATATATATATTTGATGGCCTTTCCAAGTTAAATTTCAAGACTTTAACCAAGAAATGACTTTGTAACATTCTATGGGCCCTGGAGTGATTCAAGGATTTATTCTCTCTTAAAAGAAATACTTAAAAAATAAATTAGGCTGATCAAATACACTTGAAATCACATGGAAAGCTTTATCAAATAAAAATTAATAAATATATTTTACTTACATACATATATTTTACATGTTATAAAGATTTCAACCTTTAGGGGAGGGTAAGACAAAAGTTGCTAAATATTTTTTAAGATTCAGCAGTGAAATTTTAAAGCCCTCAGGCAGCCTGCTTTCCAAATAGGCTGGGGGATGGAACTTCATCTGTACTTCATAGGTCAAATGTATTAGTTTTCTTACTTTACTTTTTCAATAAAGATACCTACTTTAATTACTTAATAAATTAGCTTTTTAAAATATAATTAAGGTCTCATATAATTTCAGTTATATGAGAAGCCAATATTTTTATAAGCAATTGACTTTAACAAAGGTCAACATAAAAATTTGCATACAGCCAGTCCTCTGAAATAGTTCCTGAGACCACCCGTAATCCCTCTGTGTATACAAATGAGCACCAGTCAAAAAGAATGCTGTTTAAAAGTAAATTTTAAGCTTAATAAAAAGGAGAAAATTTGAAATCTCTTATGCTAATATTTATAGGGTAAACTGAAGGTTATTATTCAAGCATTAAATCTGATCATTAATAAAGTCACCATAAGTAAAGAGAGTCACTTAAAATTTAGGCATGGTTGCCGAAACCATTTTGGCTCAGTGGTAGAGCATCGGTCTGCAGACTGAAAGGTCCCAGGTTCGATTCTGGTCAAGGGCATGTACATTGTTGCGGGCACATCCCTGGTAAGGGGGTGTGCAAGAGGCAGCTGGTCGATGTTTCTCTCTCATTGATGTTTCTAGCTCTCTATCTCTCTCCCTTCCTCTCTGCAAAATATCAACAAAATATATTTTTAAAAAAATTTAGGCATGGCAGTATGAGCCAGCATCTGAAAAGCAACTAAGTTTGTTGCTCAGTTTAAAAAAAAGGGAGAAAAAAGGCTAAAAGAAGAAACTTCCTAAATGTGGTCTAGAAATTACTCTGGGAGGAAATAAAAGCAAATGCCCTTCAAATATATAGAAAGCTATAATTAAAAGTCAATGTATTAGGCCTCAAAACTAAAAGTAAATAATTTGTGTTTTTGCCTCCCTAAATAAAGCTTATGTGGATATGCTCAAATACTAGTAGCAGAAATTCAATTAGTGTTGTTTACTGTCCACACCGAAGGACAAATAAAATTAGAAAATGAGCCTTATTTTAGATTGATTTAAATTGGCAAATTGAAATAAATGAATATTCAGGAGAACTTAGTTATACTAGGCAGGAACCTATTCCTGGAGCATTACCTATTTTTTACTGATGTTTCATCTCATAGTAAAAGCTGCTTATCATACAATAAATTCAGACCAGTCATATTTCTGTACCAATAATTGAATTAAAAGCTATCAAGACTGCATGGCAGGATTTCCAAAAGCCTCTTGATATTATTTAAAACCAAAAAAGGGGAGGGGGGAGTGGAGTAATCTCCTGTAAGTAAATTACATCAAGCCTTAATTACTTTAAATTTTTTCACTTAAACATTTTTTGATTTGTAATGCTGATATCAGACCACCCATGATGTCAGAATAAGTCAAAAGAAAATGGTTTAGCAAAAATGAAAAGACCCCAAGAGTCTAGTTTATAGAAGGATTCCTTTATTAACCTTAGGTTGAAAATATGCCTATATATTCCCTCCAAGCCCATATGGATTCCTGAAACAATGGATCCGAGAGAGGAACTGTCCAGACTACTCCAGCCACAGATGGCGGTGGCCCCAAGCAACACACTGACAAGACAGAAAATAAACAGTTCAGAGATGGGGGATGGTAAAGACAACTTGCCATGCTATGCATCACTGAAGGTTTCCCAGGAACAAGTCAAAGAAGGTTGGACATGTATTGCCATTGCTCACTGTTTGTCCACCATCCAGGTCTAGAGTATCATTGCTGTCACATCACAGGGGACAGTGATTGGGAAGGGGAAACCATAAAAGAACTGTTGGACAGTAATGGAGAAGGGAAGTCATAAAAACTGACAGTGATTGAAAAGGGAACTCAAAGAACTGTGGCCCAGAAAGGAATTTACTACAGACTGATTCCTTTGATGCCTGGTAGCAATTTAAAAGGACATAAAAGAACTCAATACTTTCCATTGAATTTAAAAATCTTAAAAGGACCCAAGCTCTGCAAATGGGGAATTCTTGTTAAATTTATTAAATAAAAATGGAAATTTGCTGGGGAATAAGGACAGTAATTAGCATAATAAATGCAAGAAGTTCATCAGAAGGCTGATTTATTATTACCTGCTGCCAAACAGATGAGGGCAATTCCTCTAACATGATGATCCTTTATTGTTTACCAAACCTTACCTTTGATATGTATATCTGCTTTGCTAAAGGGTAAAACATATCAATAAAAAGCCATGGGTCTGGAGATTTGGGGAGCTTAGTCACTAGAGCTAAACTTTTGTCTGGCTCCCCCAAAATGCCTTCCAAATTTATATTTCTTGTCTAGTCTCCACTTATGCACAGCCCTTCTCTAGACTCCTGAACCCTAGTTGTGGAAAGACTGTGATACCCAGACAAAGCAGAGAGATTTTCCCTGAGAAATAGAGAGGGGATAGGCAGCAAGACCGGGTGTTTGGGGGTGGGGTGGGTTGGATAGAGATAGGGTTGGAAGGATGGTTCATTGCTCAGAGGGTGATGGCAATAGAGAAGCTCCAGGCACATGAGGAAGCAGCCATGGACCCTGGGTGCTAGCAGAACACAGCAATGTCATCCTGTAACCTGTGGATTGATTCTGTTTTCTCAGGGTTTAATTGGCTTGTTGGCTTTGGCTTGTGGAAGAGAAAAGCTCTTTCCAAGGAGAGGCACTGAGTTAGAGACAGCCATAGTGCCTCCCTCCAAGTCCCACTCCCATCAGAGGGAAGATGGTGCAGCAGACATATGCCTTTCTTACCCCTCCCAGTCCCTGAACAGGCTCTGCCTGCTTGATGGAGTAGGGTGGGGTGAGGCAGGCCAAGATGCTCATGGAAATGTCTATCTGGCTCTGGGTATGTGCTGTGGCCCTGCTGTTCCTGATATGACATGGCCTTGTATGGTTATGAGTGGGAGAGAGGGAGTGGCAAGGAGAGCAAAAGACAGCATCCACACATTTAGAAACATCAGCCTCTTCTCCACTGTATCATTGAGCTCAGAGAAGGGGAAGAACTGGGTGCAGTTGAGAGCAAAGCTCAGAGGAAGACCCAGAAAGCCCCTTCTCTAGCTCAGTGCCATGGCCATAGGTCTCTGTTATATAAACTCTATGGGGTTCAATTCAAGGCATCTGCTCAGCCTCCTCCTGTAAGGGGTCGTGCAGCCTAATAATGTGGGGTTTTCCTTTTTGCAGACACCCCCTCCCCAGCACCAGCCCTCTGAAGGAGTGAAAGTAATTATGGTGGTGGTAGCCCTGCAGCAGAGACCTTACAGGACTCCTCTCCTCTAAACCTCAGCAGCCTTCTCTCTGTCCCTGTGGTTTTCCTAATAACCACCTTTAAACTATGAAGGCAACTTCAATGAAGCAGTACAACATTGCTTTAAAATGACTTTCTTTTTCTAATAGGCAACTTTGGCATGAGCGCTGATTCCCAAGCTCCTCAGGGCTAGCCCACAAGGTGAAGCCCCAGGTTGGGCACTCAGGCTCTCCCTTAATGAGCTAAGCAATGGGATCCCTTCCCTCTCTGCAGGAGAGGGCAGGCCTAGTGCCAGGTGAGGAGGTGTGACAAATGGGCAGAACTCAATGACTGAATTCTCAGAAAAGGGGTCAAGGGAGTGAGGAGACTGGTTGAGGCTCTGGAATAACTTACAAGGAAGGAGTGTGTTCTATTTCACACTGGGACCTCTCTGGACCACAGTATGTGAGGTGAGGATGCTCCAGGAGCAGCTATATCTCAGAAGCATGAAGTATGAGGAGGCTCTGAATCTAGAGTCTAGAAAGCCCAGATGACCTTGGTTCAGAGTTTGGGCCATGTGTCCTTGTGGTCCTGTGTGGGTATCAGAAACACCACCTTTTACAATTCTATAAGACACCATTCCCATGGTGCATTCTTGGGAGTTGTGCTGAGGGGCCATATTACATGGAATGGGTTGTAAATAGTATCCTTGGAGATGTGCAGTGGTCCTTGAAGTGAAGGAAGTTCAGATAGGACTGGGAAGGGGCAGAAGAAGACAAGGATACATGGCTGGTCAGCAGGTTGTCTTGGAAGGCTTCTGAGGCAGCCTCTTGAGGCTGCAAGCAGTTGGGAGTTGGGGTGTTCAGAAGCTGGTGTATTTAAGTAGGCCGGCTTGTCTGAAGCTTCATGGGGACTTAGAATGTGCCAACTTTATGGGGCAAAGGCACTTGATTAAGCAAAAATTCTCTTAACTGACATCTCACAATGTCCCATCTAACACTTGAACAATGTAATTACTTCGCGAACAAGTTATCACTGTGGGTGGTGCTCCAGTGGACTGATGGAAGAGCTACAAGGTTATTTCACTTGAACCTTCCTTTATGAAAAAGTATGAAATCTTCCCTCAGCCCTGCAATGTTGCCTCTGAATTAGAAAGCAAACAAGGCAAAACAAAACAGAGTGAGTGTTTTGGCACTTCCATCAGAGGTCCCACCTCAAAGAGAAAGAGGGTCAGGTTTCTTCTCTTCCAGAAGACACACCCTCCTTTGGGAAAGAATTTGGGAGTCATGGCCCATACTCTGAGTCTGGAGAGAAATTAAATCCTAGGGCAAAGGATAGCTATTAACTCACTGCATACTGATTGACTGCCTGAGAAACCCCTGGAAGCACATTAACTACTGTATTCCTGCTCTCAGGGGGCTTACAATCCACTTGAACACACAGCTATGCCAGGAAAAAAGTCTTGATGCAATAATGAAGGTGAAGGGAAAGTATATTTAAGACTCAGCAGGGGCAGAAAGGAAGGGATGGCATGATGGGAGATGAAGGTGGACGGGGGAGTTGGTTATCAGAGGAATCAGACTCATCTACCTGCAGGAGGTATAGCAAATGAAAGAGGGCCAGGGTGGCCTATGGGTGAGAGAGGTACTGGGGACTGGTAAGCACCACACCTGGAGGACCCCAGCTTTTCACCTCCTGCCACTTATTTTCTGCTGGGATTTCAGCCCACTGTTCTGAGATCTAATGATTTAAAAAATGTGTTTTTTTTTTTCCTTTTATTGAATTTATTGCAGTAACATTGGTTAACAAAATTACACAGGTTTCAAAAGACTGGAACATTTTGGCTGGCAGGACAGCAGTGAGGAATAGTGTATAGTGAAGGAGTTAAAGGGGATTGTGTGGATGTTTGGGGTGTGTTTGTGTGCATGTGAGTGAAGGACAGTTAGATCATGTAAGACTTTTGGGGCTAGTGAATGGGGTTCACCTCGCTGGGCAGTTTCTGCTACTGCTGTGATCACTCCCAGGGCATCCAGCTCTGCCACAGAGGCTGTGCCATACTGAAGGGGAGAACTGCTGTGACTGGGGGCCCAGCCTCACCACCACTAAGGGTGCCTTCAGACACTACCTGGGACCTTACGGCCATTCTGGCCCAGGACCTGCTGCCTCAGCTGTTGACCCACAGATACTGGGACTCCAGCCTCCCCAGCCATGGGCTCCTGTGAGTTCCAGAGCACACTCTCCTTCTGCTTCCCCAGTGCTGAGCCACTACCAAGCCAGATGCATCAACCCCAGGAGCTGCAACTGCACAACCCACTACCAAGACAACCACTTTGACCCTGAGCCTGGTGACTGTACAAGCTGCCATCAAGCCCCATGCATTGACCCTGGAGCCACCAAGCTTGCATCAACCCCAGGCCTAGTGACTGTGCAACTCACTATCAAGCCTGCTGCTGCAGTCACAGACCCTTCAATGAGAGCAAAAATGGGGAAACAAAGAAACAACACACAAAGAAAAGAAGAAATCACCAGGAAAGGAAGTAAATGAAATGGATGCATGCAACATTTCAGAAAAAGAATTCATAATAAGGGTCCTATAATTCATAAACCAGATGGATGAGAAAATCAACAACTTATGTAAGAATCAAGAGAAAATAAAAAGGGTGTTATAGCTACAATATAAAACACTATGGGAGGTTTCAACAGTAGACTAGAAGAAGCAGAGGACTGAATTAGTGAATTAGAAGACAGGGTAATAAAATACACCCAATTTGAACTGCAATTGGAGGGGGAAAAAATGAAAAGGCAGGAGGAGAGCCTAAGGGAAACGAAGTAATATATGTATATTAGGGTTGAACAACAAAAAGAGGAACAAGGAGTAGATAACCTATTTGAAGAAATAATGACAGAAAACTTCCCAGATTAGGGGAAGAAAGTCACACAAGTACAGATTCCCAAACAAGATGGACCCAAAAAGACCCACACCCAGACACGTTGTAATTACATTGGGAAACATTAATGACAAAGAGAGAATCTTAATCTTAAAGGCTGCAAAAGAGATATAGAGTTATGTATAAGGGATCTCCCATTAGATTATCAAATGATTTCTCAACAGAAACAAATCAGGACAGAAATGAATGGAAGAAAGTATACAAAGTGATGGAAAACAATGGTCTGAATCCAAGAATATTCTATCCAGCAAGGCTATCATTCAAAACTGAATGGGAAATTAGGAGCTTCACAGACAGAAAATAAAAAATAAAAAAATAAAAAAATAAGGGAGTTTATCACTAACAAGCCAGCAATGCAAGAAATGCAAATGTTGTAAAAAGAAGAAATAAAAAAGGAAGAAGAAATATAGGCAAAAATAATGGCTACAAACAAGTACCTATTGATAATAACCTTAATTGTAAATGCACTAAATGCTCTAATCAAAAGACATCAAGTGGCTGAATGGATAAGAAAACATGACTCAAATATATGTTTTGTATAGGAAACCCAACTCAGAACAAGGGACTCACATAGACTGAAAGTGAAGAGATGAAAAATATCTTTCAGGTAAATGAAAAAAACAAAAACAAAAAAAACACAACTGGGGTTGCAATACTTATATCTGACAAATTAGACCTCAAAGTGAAGGCCATAACAAGAGATAAAGAAGGCCATTTTATAATATTAATGTGATTGATACTTGAGGATAGAACTCTGATAAACATATATGCACCCAATGCAGGAGCACCAAATACATACAAAAACTTCTGGAAGATACCAAGGGAGAGCTCATCAGCAATACAGTTATAATAGAGGATTTTAATATCCCACTTGCATCATTGGAAAAATCCTCTAAACAAAAAATAAGCAAAGAAAAACAGCAATCCTAAATGACTCACTAGATCAGGTGGACTTAATTGACATCTTCTGAACATTTCATCCCAAAGCTACGGAATATATATTCTTAAGTGCACATGGGACATTTTCAAAGATAGACCACATATTGGGTCACAGAAAACATATCTCCAAATTAAAAAAGATTGAAATCATATCAAGCATTTTCTTAGACCACAATGGAATACTATTAGAAATCAACTACAATAAAAATATGTAAACACTTGGAGGCTGAATAGCATGCTACTAAACAATGATTGGGTTATCAAAGAGGTCAAAGAAGAAATTAAAAACCTTCTGGAAACGATTGACAATGAAAACACAGCAATCCAAAATCCATGAGACACAGTGAAAACAGTCCTGAAAGGGAAGTTCATAACATTACTGGCCTACCTCAAAAAACAAAACCAAATCAAACCAAGGAAAATTGCTAATAAAATATCTTACTCTACAACTTAAAGAACTAAAAAGAGAGCAAAAAGAAAATCCCAGAGTGAGCAGAAGGAAGGAAATAGTAAAGATTAGAGCAGAAATAAATGACAGAGACAAAAAATAAATAATACAAAAGATCAAAGAAACCATGATCTAGTTCTTTGAAAGGGTAAATAAGATTGATGAACCTCTAGCCAGGCTCACCAAGAAGCAAAGATAGAGGACCCAAATAAACAAAATCAGAAATGATAGAGGTGAAATAGCAACAGACCCCACAGAAATACAAAGGATTGTATATATATATATATATATATATATATATATATATATATATATATATATTTATTTATTTATCATATATATATTTATCATATATATAATGAACAACTAACTCTGTTCCAACAAACTAGACAATCCAGAAGAAATAGACATATTCCTAGAAAAAAATGAACTTCCTAAACTCAATCAGGAAGAATAAAAAATTCTCAATAGGCCAATAACTATGGGGGAAATTGAAGAGGTAATCAAAAAACTTCAGGCAAGCTGAAACTAGTTTGGCTCAGTGGATAGAGCATCAGCCTGCAGTCTGAAAGGTCCCAGGTTCAATTCCAGTCAAGGACATGTACCTTACTTGCAGGTACATCCTTGGTAGGGGTTGTGCCGGAGGCAACTGGTCGATGTTTCTCTTTCACTGATGTTTCTGGCTATCTCTGTCCCTTCCTCTATGTAAAAAATCAAATATATATTCAGGCAAATGAAAGCCTGGGCCAGATGGCTTCACATACAGGGGTATTTTACCAGTCAAAGAAGAACTAAAACATATCCTCCTTAGACTATTCCAAAAAATTCAAAAGGAAGGAACACTTCCAAGCTCCTTCTATGAAGCCAGCATTACCCTAATCCAAAAGCCAGATAAAGATGCTACAAAGAAAGAGAACTACAGGTCAATATCCTCATGAACACATATGCCAGAACCTTCAACAAAATTCCAGCAAATTGGATTCAACATTACATTAGAAAAATAATACATCATGATCAAATGGAATTCATTCTTGGGGTGGAAGGACGGTACAATATCTGCAAATCAATAAACATGATACATCACATAAAGGAACAGAGATAAAAATCACATAGTCATATCAATGGATTCAGAAAAAGCATTTGACAAAATCCAACACCCTTACTTGATAAAAACTCTCAGCAAAGTGGGAATAGAATGATCATACCTCAACATAATAAAAGCCTTATATGACAAACCTACAGCCAACATCATACTCAATGGGCATCATACTCATTTCCCCTAAGAACAGGAACAAGACAGGGTGCCCACTTTCACCATTCCTATTCGACATTGTACTGGAAGTGTTAGCCATAGTGATTAGATAAGAAGAAGAAATAAAAAGCATCCAAATTGGAAAAAGAAATAAAACTGTCATTATTTGAAGATAATGATATTGTACATAGAAAACCCTAAGGTTTTAATAAATTAATTTAATAAATTAATTTGGCAATGTAGCAAGATACAAAATTAACACCCAGAAATCTATGGCATTTTTATACATCAATAGTGAACTTACAGAAAGAGAGATTAAAAAGACAATCCCGATCCTCTTTCCGCCACGCTAGGCAGAAGACTACCGCCATGGGCCGCGTGATTCATGGGCAGAGAAAAGGCTCTGGCTCCATGTTCCGTGTGCACGAGAAACACCGCAAGGGCTCGTTTCCACACCGTGGACTTCGCAGAGTGACACAGCTACATCAAGGGCATCGTGAAGGATATCATCCATGACCCAGGCCGGGGCGCACCCCTGGCCAAGGTACTCTTCCAGGATCCCTACCCTTTTAAGGAGTGGACGGAGTTATTCATTGCCGCCAAAGGCATCCACACAGGCCAGTTCGTGTACTATGGCAAGAAGGCTTAGCTGAACATTGACAATGTGCTCCCGGTGGGCACCATGCCTGAGTGCACCATCGTGTGTTGCCTGGAGGAGAAGCCTGGTGATTGGGGCAAGTTAGCCCGGGTCTCTGGGAATTATGATACGATCATCTCCCACTACCATGAGACCAAAAAGACGCGAGTGAAGTTGCCCTCGGGCTCCAAGAAAGTAATTTCCTCTGCCAACAGAGCTGTGGTAGGTGTGGTGGCTGGAGGTGGCCGTATTGCCAAGCCCATCCTGGAGGCTGGATGTGCCTACCACAAGTATAAAGCAAAGAGAAATTGCTGACCACGTGTGAGGGGTGTGGCCATGAACCCTGTAGAGCATCCATTTGGAGGTGGCAACCACCAGCACATGGGCAAACCTTCCACCACCCACAGAGATGCCCCTGCTGGCCAAAAAGTGGGTCTCATTGCCTCTTGCCAGACTGGGC
The DNA here is from genome assembly GCF_964339955.1 of Pipistrellus hanaki. Taxonomy (NCBI): domain Eukaryota; kingdom Metazoa; phylum Chordata; class Mammalia; order Chiroptera; family Vespertilionidae; genus Pipistrellus; species Pipistrellus hanaki. The sequence goes on along the minus strand of NC_140503.1, from coordinate 99,413,548 downwards.
ATCTATGGGGAACCAAGACTATACAAGAGAAAGAGAACTAGGGCTCAATAAAGTTTGTTTTCCTGCTACAGAAAAAGAAAAAAGGAAAAAAAAAAGAAAAGAAAATCCCATTTCTCATTGCAACAAAAAAAATTAAGATACCCAGGAATAAACTTAACTAAGGAGGTAAAAGATCTACATGCAGAAAGCTACAGGACATTGAAAAAAGACATAGGGGAAGACATAAACAAATGAATAATATACCATGTTCATAGATTGATAGAATCAACATCATTAAAATGTGCATACTACTCAAAAACAATCTATAGATTCAATGCACTCCCCATTAAATACCAATGCCATATTTCACAGACCTAGAATAAGCTCTCAAAAAATTGATATGGAATAAAAAAAGGACCTTGAATAGCTGCAGAAATCCTGAGAAAGAAGAACAAATTAGGAGGGCTCTCAACTTATGTTACAAATCCACTCACTGTCCTCAAAACTGCCTGGTACTAGTACAAGAACAGACATATAGACCAATGGAACAGAACAGAGAACCCAGAAATCAACACAAACCACACAAATAATAAATCAATACTTGCCAAAAGAGAAAAGAGAATACAATGGAGTCAAGACAGTCTCTTCAATAAATGATGTTGGGAAAATTGGACAGATACATGCAAAAAATAAATAAACTAGACCACCAACTTACACCACACACAAAAGCAAACTCAAAATATTTAAAGGACTTAAACCTAAGACAGGAAACTATAAAAATCTTAGAAGAATCCACAGGCAGCAAAATATCAGACATATGTCGTAGCAATATATTTACTGATACAGCTTCTAGGGCAGGGCAATGGAAACTAAAGAGAAAATAAACAAATGGAACTACATTAAAATAAAAAGCTTCTGCACAGCAAAAGAAACCATCAACAAAACAACAACAACAAAAAACCCACTGCATGGGAGAACATATTTGCCAATGTTATCTCTGTGTCTATTCAGATCCTTTATTAATTTCTTAATTGAATTTTTTGTGTGTGTTGAGTTTGATAAGTTCTTCTAAATTTTGGATATTAAGTTCTTATCAGATGTATGGGCGAATATGTTCTCCTATTCAGTGGATAGTCTTTTCATTTTGTTGATGATTTTTTTTGCTGTTCACAAACTTTTTTTTTGATATAGTTTCATTTGTTTAGATTTTCTTTTGTTTCCCTTACCTGAGGAGATATATCAGAAAAAAATATTGCTACAAGAAATGACTGAGATTTTACTGCCTGTTTTCTTCTAGGACTTTTATGATTTGGAGTGTAACATTTAAGTCCTTAATCCATTTAGAGTTTATTCTTGTGTATGGTGTCAGAAAGTGATCTAGTATCAGTTTTTGCATGATCAATCCAATACCATTTACTGAATACACTATCTTTAGTCCATTGTATGTTTTTTGCTTCCTTTGTCAAATATTAATTGATTATAAAGGCAGGAGTTTATTTCTGGCTCTCTATTCTGATCTATAGGTATGTTTTACGCCAGTATCATGATGTTTTGATTACTATGGCCCTGTAGTATAGTTTGGTGTAGTATAGTATGATTCACCCAAATTTGTTCTTTTTTCTCAAGATTGATGTGGCTATTTGGGGTCTTTTGTGGTTAGATATAAATTTTTGAAATATCTCTTCTAATTATGCGAAATATGCCATTGGTATATTGATAGGAATTGCATTGAATCTGTAGATTGCTTTGGGTAGTATGAACATTTTAATGATGTTAATTTCGTTTTATCCATGAACATGTTATATGCTTCCATTTATGTGTACCTTCTTTAATTTCTTTCTTCAGTATGTTAAACTTTTGCAAGTATAGGTTACATGCTTGGTTAAATTTATTCCCAGGTATTTTATTCTTTTAAAAGTAATTGTGAATGGGATTTTTTTTTTTTTTTAGTTTCGCTTTCGATAGTTCATTATTGATACATAAAAATACAATTGATTTCTGGATATTTATTTTGTGGAATCTTTAGGGTTCTCTGTATATAGTAACATATCATGTGCAAATAATGATAGGTTTTCTTCTTCTTTTCCAATTTGCATGCCTGTTATTTCTTCTTGTCTGATCACTGTGGCTAGGACTTCCAGCACTATCCTATATAATAAAAGGCTAATATGCAAATCAACTGAATGGCAGGATGACAGGCATAATGACCAGTCATTATCACACACACAGATCACCAGAGGGCAGACGCTTAATGCAGGAGCTGCCCCCTGGTGGTCAGTGAGTTACTACTGGGGGAGCACTGCTCAGCCAGAAGCCAGGCTCATTGCTGGTGAGCCCAGAGGCAGTGGCAGGAGCAGTTGGTCATCCTTCAAGGGGTCCTGGACTACGAGAGGGCACAGGCCGAGCTGAGGGGACCCCCAACCCCTGAGTGCACAAATTTTGTGCACCGGGCCTCTAGTATTAAATAAGAATGGTGAAAGCAAACATCTCTGTTTTCTTCCCAATCTTAAGGGGAATATTTGTAGTTTTGCCCATTGAGTAATGATCTTGGCTATGGGTTTGTCATATATATTGCCTTTATTTCATTGAGGTATGGTCTCTCTTTTCCTATTTTTTCTGAGAATACTTATCAAAAATGGGTGTTGGCCGGAACCGGTTTGGCTCAGTGGAAGAGCGTTGGTCTGGAGACTGAGAGGTCCTGGGTTCAATTCCGGTCAAGGGCATGTACCTTGGTTGTGGGCACATCCCCAGTAGGGGGTGTGCAAGAGGCAGCTGATCGATGTTTCTCTCTTATTGATGTTTCTAGCTTTCTTTTTCTTTTCTTTTTTAAAAAAATATATTTTATTGATTTTTTACAGAGAAAGGGAGAGAGATAGAGAGCTAGAAACGTCCATGAGAGAGAAACATTGACCAGCTGCCTCTTGCACACCCCCTACCGGGGATGTGCCTGCAACCAAGGTACATGCCCTTGACCGGAATCGAACCCGGGACCTTTCAGTCTGCAGACCGAGGCTCTACCACTGAGCCAAACCAGTTTTGGTGATGTTTCTAGCTTTCTATCTCTCTTCCTTCCTCTCTGTAAAAAATCAATAAAATACATTTTTTAAAAATGGGTGTTGTATTTTATCAAATGCTTTTTCTGCATTTATTGATATGATAATGTGTTTTTCCCTTCTTCATTTTATTTATGTGGTGTATCACGTTTATTGTTTTGCAGTGAAGATATTTACCAACTTTGTACTCCTGGGATAAATCCCACTTGAGCATGGTATATGATATATTTTTTTAAATCACTTCATTTAAAAAAAACACAAATATATATATATATATATATATATATATATATATATATATATATATCATATCTAATAAAGAGGTAATATGCAAATTGACCCTCATACCCCATGTCATCACAAGATGGACTCCCCCATATTGTAACAAGATGGCCAACAAGGGAGGGCAACTAGAGGTGAACAGGCCTGCAGGGGCAGGCAGTTGTGGGGGAACTAGGACAGCAAGGGAGGGCAGTAGGGGTGATGGGTTGTCAGGGGAGCAGTTAGGTATCAATCATGCAAGCAGGGAAGTGGTTAGGCATCAATCAGGCAAGCAGGGAAGTGGTTAGGGGGCAACCAGGCTGTCAGGCAGAAGTAGTTAGGGAAAATCAGGTAGGTAGGCAGGTGAGTTATTAGGAGCCAGCAGTCCCAGATTATGAGAGGATATTTGTCAATTTGGGATCGGGCCCAAACTGGCAGTTGGAAATCCCCTGAGGGGTCCCAGGTTGGAGAGGGTGCAGGCTGGACTGAGGGACAACCCCCAATGCACAAATTTTGTGCACCAGGCCTCTATTACATATATATTAGAGGCCCAATGCACAAAATTTGTGTAAGAGTAGGCCTTCCTTCCACTGGCTGCTGGAACCGGCTTCCCTCTAGCACCAGGGATCTGGGCTTTCCTCCAGCCATTGGCAGGCACCTGGGACCCAGGACCCAGGCTTCCCTCACAGCCCCAGCTTCATCTGGAAGGTCATCTGGAAGAATGTTCAGTCTAATTAGCATATTATGCTTTTATTATTATAGATTTCAGAGAGGAATGGAGAGGGAGAGAGATATAGAAACATTAATGATAAGAGAGAATCATTGATTGGCTGCCTTCTGCATACTCCACAATGGTGATTGAGCCTACAATCCCAGCATATGCCCCAACTGAGAATTGAACCACAATCTGCTGCTTCACAGGTCGATGCTCAACCACTGAGCCAGGCCAGCTGAGCTGGTGTATGATCTTTTTAGTGTATTGTTGGAATCAATTTGCTAATATTTTATCGAGGATTTTAGCATCTATGTTCACCGTGGATATTGGCCTGTCATCTTCTTTCTTTGTTGTATCTTTATCTGGTTTTGAAATTAGGATAATGTTGAGCTCTTAAAATGAGCTTTGGTCTTCCTTTTTCTTGAGTTTTTTTTTTGGAATAGTTTGAGAGGATAAGTATTAGTTTTTCTTTGAATGTTTGGTAAAATTTACCTGTGAAGCCATCCAATCCAGAACTTTTGTTTGTTGGGAGTTTTATTTTTTTTTTATTACTACTTCAATTTCACTAGTTGTAAACTGTCTATTCAGATTCTTTGATTCTTTCTAATTCAGTATTAGAAGATTGTATACATCTAGGTATTTATCCATTTATCCCAGATTGTTCATAATACTTTCTTACAATCCTTTGTATTTCTGTGGTGTCAGTTTTGTTTCTCCTCTTTCATTTCTGATTTTACTCATTTGGATCCTCTCTCTTTTATTCTTGACTAGAAGCCCAGTGCATGAAATTTGTGCATGGGTGTGGTCCCTAGGCCTGGCCCATGATGGAAGCACAAACGTCTGGCATGGAAGGGCAGGTCCCGTCTGACCTCTGGTCCCTGGGCAGCACCTGGGTCCCTGATCTCCTGGTTGAACTCTTGGTTCAAGGACTGCCCAAAGAGAAAATTTGCATATTAGGCTTTTATTACATAGGATGAGCCTGGTGAATGGTTTGTCAATCTTGTTTATCTTATTCAAGAGTCATCTCTTCTTTTCATTGATCTTTTGTATTGTTGTTGCTGTTTTTCAGACTTTATTTCATTTATTTCTGCTATGATCTTTATTATTTTCTCCCTTCTATTCCCTCTGGGATTTGTTTATTGTTTTTTTCAAAATTCCTTTAAGTGCAAAGTTAGATTGTTTATTTGAGCTATTACTTATTTATTGATAATACTATGAATTTCCCTCTTAGAACTGCTTTAACTGAGTGCCATATACTGTATTTTGGGCTGTGGTGTTCCCACTTTTTAAAAAAATTTCAGATCATCCTTTGTAGTTACTTTAGATCTCTGAATTTGCAAGATAACCATGCAGGTCTTTTCTGAGTTAGTCAGTTAAGCATGTGGTCCCTTTTCTTTCATACATTCCCCTTTTGGTCATAAGTAAATCAAAGGGTGCATTGATGACCAACCTTTTGGTTGCACAATGGAGTCCCGTAGTGCTAGGACTCATTCCTAGACAGTCTCAGGGTTAGCATTTGTTTTGCTGAACAGGGTGGACCACTGGGGATGGGACAAGACTATAACCTTAGATGAAATTTAAGGTCCAATTATTATTATTATTCAAAATAAAAGGCAGATAAATGGAAGGCAGACAGATCCTATATGTCCTAGTTAAAAAGTATTTTGGGCCGAAACCGGTTTGGCTCAGTTGTAGAGTGTCGGTCTGTGGACTGAAAGGTCCGTTCGATTCCAGTCAAGGGCATGTACCTTGGTTGCGGGCACATCCCCGGTAGGGGTGTGCAAGAGGCAGGTGGTTGATGTTTCTCTCTCATCAACGTTTCTAACTCTCTATCTCTTTCCCTTCCTCTCTGTAAAATATCAATAAAATATATTTTAAAAAAAAGTATTTTGGATCATTTCTAATTTGTCCATTTGTAGTTAGGTACTGATTAGCTAAGGTTCCTCATCAGGGAACTGTTGGAGAGAGTTTTTTTTTTTTTAATATTTTTTATTGTTCATATTATTACAAATGTTCCTCCCGCCTCCCCACCATTGCTCTCCTCCACCAGGTTCCCACCCCACCCTCTGGTCCTTTCCCCACTCCCCATTGTCCTCATCCATAGGTGCACAGTTTATGTTCAGTCTCTTCCCACATCCCCCTCTCCCCTTTTCCCCAAGAATCATCAGTTCACTCCCCTTCCATACCTCTGATTCTATTATATTCAACAGTTAATATTGTTCATCAGATTTTTTAAAAAATTTCCTTGGTTTTTAGATTCACTTATTGATAGTAACGTATTTGTTGTTTATAATTTTTATCTTTATTTACTTTCTCTTCTGAAAGAACCCCCTTCAGCAATTCATATAATTCTGGTTTGGTGGTGATGAACTCCTTTAGCTTTTTTTTATTAGTGAAGCTCTTTATCTGACCTTCGATTCTGACTGATATCTTTGCTGGATAGATTATCTTTGGCTGTAGGTTCTTACTATTCATCACCTTGAATATTTCTTGCCATTCCCGTCTGGCCTGCATGGTTTCTGTTGAGAAATCAGCTGACAATCGTATAGGTGCTTCTTTATAGGTAACTACCTTCTTTGCTCTTGCTGCTTTTAATATTCTCTCTTTGTCTTTTGCTCTTGGAATTTTAATTATGATGTGTCTTGGTGTGGTCCTCTTTGGATTCCTTTTGTTTGGAGTTCTGGGCGCTTCCTGAACTTGTAAGTCTCATTCTTTCACCAGGCGGGGGAAGTTTTCTGTCACTATTTCTTTCAGTATGTTTTCCATATCTTGCTCTCTCTCATCTTCTGGGACCCCCATAATTCTGATGTTGGTTTGCTTGAAGTTGTCCCAGAGGTTTCTTACATTATCTTCAATTTTCTGGATTCTCTTGCCTTCTAGCTTCTGTGGAGGAGTGTCTTCTGGCTCTTTATGTTCCAACTCTTTGACTTGATTCTTGCGATCTTCCATTCTGTTTTTAGTACTCTGTATAATATTTTTTATTTCAGACAATGCATTCTTTATTTCTTGTTGATCCCTTATCATTTCTTGTTGATTCCTTATTAATTCTAGTTGATCTCTTTTCATATCCTCATAGGTCTTATCCATCTTTTCTAGGAAATTCTTGAAAAACTTTATAAGTGTAGATTTGAACTCTATATCCAGTCGATTTTTGTCCTCCATTTCTTTCGTTTGTGATCTATTTCGTTGTCGCATTTCGCAGCTACAGATGGGAAGGGGGTTTCAGGGTGGAGCCTACAGCGTTGGCTTCCATCAGCCCCGCCCTACGCAGTTCCTGGGTCTCAGTAATCCCCAGGGTCCTTCAGTACTCCGTTGCAAGCGCCTCTGAGAGAAAGGTGCCCTCGATTTTCGCCTGCTACCAAACAATCTAGGCTTTCCCCCAATGAGCCTGGTATTGGGGTTCAGTTCAGTTGGAAGTGGAGTTGGAGGTGGCGTTCAGAGCAGACTGGAGCCCCTGTCTCCTTCCCACTGGGGCAATCCCGCGGCACAGCCGACCCTCCCTTCTCTGCGCGCAGTGTGCGCGCCGCCGGGACCTCCTCTCGCCGCTCCCCGGGGTTCCGCCTCGCAGCCCAGCTCCCTCTGTGTGAGCCTGGGTCCCTGGGGTCTGGCCTAGAACTGGGGTTCAGAGCAGTCAGAACTGGGGGCCAGCACAGTCGGAGTTTTATCTCCTTCCTGCTAGGGAACGTCTGCCAGTCACTCAGCCACCCCTCCTCTCCGGCTCCGTCCTCTCCACGCGCTCCACGTGTCTCCGTACCTTGGGCTTTTACAGCTCCTCTGCACTTCCTTCTGGTTTTCTCCTTGCTTCTCGTTGTAGAATTTCCAGTCAGTCGACTTTCCTGTAGTTCTGGGTAATGTCCATTTTATATTTTAGTTGTATTTTATTGAAATTGTTGTGTGTGGCTGCGGCTAGGTGTCTACCTGAGCAGCCATCTTGGATTCTCTGGAGAGAGTTTTTAATTAATGTATTTCCCAATGGACAAAACTTTTGGGTTGTATTGTAAATCATGGTCTTTGAATATTTGTCTCCTGGGATTACTGTAAAATGAATGTTACTAATTTATTAGTTCCTATAATGCAGAATGTCTGCTTTTTAGTTTTCCTTATATTTGGAAAACAAAAGATTTAAAATTAAGCAATATTTTAAACAGAATCATAAGAGAAATAATTATTCTCAGTTTATTTAGTACCATAACCATTTTTGTTAAGCCTGCGTATTTGTCAGTATATTTTAAATATTTATTGTTGAAAGTATTAAGTATGCCCCATTTTAATGTTAGTTTCCATAAGTGAGTGAGATCATATGGTATTTTTCTTTCATTGCCTGGCTTATTTCACTTAGCATAATGCTTTTCAGGTCCATCCATGCTGCTGCAAATGGTAAGAATTCCTTTTTTATAGCAGTGTAGTATTCCATTGTGTAGAAGCAACATAGTTTTCTAATCCACTCGTCTGCTAATGGGCATTTAGTCTGTTTCCAAATCTTTGCTATGGTGAATGGTGCTGCAATGAATATAGGGGTGTATATATCCTTCTTGATTGGTGTTTCTAGTTTCGTGGGATATATTCCTATAAGTGGGATCACTGGGTCAAATGGGAGCTCCATTTTTAGTTTTTTGAAGAAACTCCATACTATTCTCCACAGTGGCTGCACCAGTCTGCATCCCCACCAGCAGTGCACGAGGGTTCCTTTTTCTCAGCATCCTCGCCAGCACTTGTCATTTGTTGACTTGTTGTTAATAACCATTCTGACAGGTGTGAGATGGTACCACATTGTTGTTTTGATTTGCATCTGTTGAATGATTAGTGACTTTGAACATGTTTTCATATGTCTCTTGGCCTTCCTTCTGTCTTCTTTCAAAGTGTCTATTTACATCAGTTGTCCATTTTTTTTTTATTGGGTTGTTTACCTTCTTTTTGTTAAGCTGTATGAGTTCCATGTAAATGTTGGAAATTAAACCTTATCGTTGATATCATTGTCAAATATGTTCTCCCCATGCAGTGGGCTTTCTTGCTGTTTTATTGATGGTTTCCTTTGCTGTACAAAAGCTTTTTATTTTGATGTAGTCCCATTTGTTTATTTTACCTTTAGTTTCCATTGCCCTAGGAGCAGTATCAGTGAAGAAATTGCTTTGGCATATGCCAGAGATTTTTCTGCCTATAGATTCCAATAGTATTTTTATAGTTTCCCATCTTATGTTTAAGTCCTAGATCCGTTTTGAGTTTGTTTTTGTGTATGGTGTAAGTTGGTAGTCTAGTTTCATTTTTTTGCATATATCTGTTCAATTTTCCAAACACCATTCACTTCATTGTATGTTCATGCCTCTGTTGTCAAATATTAATTGAGCACAATGATTTGAATTGATTTCAGGGTTCTCTATTTTATTCCATTGATCTATATATCTGTTCTTCTGCTAATACCAGACAGTTTTGAGAACAGTGGCTTTGTAATATAGCTTAATATCTGGTATTGAGATCCATCCTACTTTGTTCTTCTTTCTCAGAATTGTTGTGGCTATTCAGGTCTTTTTTTATTCCAGATGAATTTTTAGAAAGTTCATTTAGGTCTGTAAAATATGCCTTTGGTATATTAATGGGAAGTAAATTGAATCTATAGATTGTTTTTGGTAGTATGGACATTTTGATGATGTTGATTCCATCAATACATGATCATGATATATTCTTCCATCTGTTTATGTCTTCCTCTATCTCTTTTTCCAGTGTCATGTAGTTTTTCACATATAGGTCTTTTACATCCTTAGTTAAGTTTATTCCTAGGTATCTTAATTTTTTTTTTTTGGTGTGATGGTAAATGGGATTGCTTTTTTAGTCTCTCTTTCTGTAAGTTCATTATTGGTGCATAAATGCTATAGATTTCTTGGCATTACTTTGTATCCTGCTACACTGATACATTCATTTATAAAGCCTAATAATTTTTTGATTGAGTCTTTAGGGTTTTCTATAATATGTACAGTATCAGGTCCTTTGCAAATAAAGACAGTTTTACTTCTTTTCCAATTTGGATGCCTTTTATTTCTTCTTGTTTGATTGCAATGGCTAGTACTTCCAGCACTATGTTGAACAGGAGTATGAGAGTGGGCATCCCTGTCTTGTTCCTGTTCTTCTGGGAAATGGTTTTAGTTTTTGCCCATAGAGTATGATGTTGGCTTTGGGTTTGTCATATATAGCTTTTATTATGTTGAAGTATAATTCTTCTATTCCCATCTTGCTGAGAGTTTTTATCAAGAAAGGGTGTTGGATTTTTTCAAATGCTTTTCCTGCATCAATTTATATTTCTATGTGATTTTACCTCTCAATATGTTTGTGTGATGTATTACGTTTATTGATTTGCGGATATTGTACCATCCTTGCATCCCCGGGATAAATCCTACTTGATCATGGTGTATGATCTTTCTGATGTACTGCTGGAGCCAATTTGCTAGAAGTTTGTTGAGGATTTTGGCATCTATGTTCATGAGGGATATTGGCCTGTAATTCTCTTTCATTGTGTTGTCTTTATCTGGTTTTGGTATTAGGGTGATGCTGGCTTCATAGAAAGAGCTTGGAAGTGTTCCTTCCTTTTGAATTTTCAGGAATAGTTTGAGGAAGATAGTTTTTTATTTTATTTTATTATTTTTATTATTTTTAACAGTATATGATTGTATTTAATACACAAGTTTGATAACAACTAAAAAGTGAAACAGCAGAGTAAAATAGTAACAAAAACATGGTATTTCATTTGCAATGCACGAGAAATGGTTAACATCTTTAGTCATAAACAAACTCTTAAAAACCAGTGATTCTATAATAATGCAAGGAAACTGGGAAAATGAAATGAAAAGGTGCAGGTGAAGAGGAAGCAGTGAACATGTGATTTTGCTGAGCAATGCTGGAGAAGAGCTTCTCTGCAGTCAGTGAGCAGAATAAAGACACTGACACCTAATAGTCTACAGTTCTGAACAGGGTTGTGCAGTTTGAACTCTCAAACAGCGGAGGCAGATTAATGAGAAGGGCCTGGTGTAAGAGGAAAGCTAACTTGAGCCTATATATAAATTGAGTATTTTTAGCCAGAGAAATTCCAACTCATTGGAATTTTTTCAGCAAGTTAGTTGAATAAATTCAAAAGGAATGATATAAAAGCATGTTTAATGCAGAGAAAATGCGTGGTCAGTGTAAGCACAATGTCTAAGCACCACCACAAGGGTGCACACTAACTCTATTAGTAGATGATAGCATAGGGAGTACAGTCATTTCGTTCTGTGATCTGTATATATGGGTCCTGGTGGGTACCAGAAACATTGAGGGGACACGTTACTTTTCAGTATATTTGAAACTAATACAAAATAATATTGAATGCAATCTAATTGAAAAATAAAAAGACATAATATGACATGGGGGGGAGGGTAAAAATTAAAAGGAAAACAAAGGTACTTAAAGTAATGACTACATACTTAACAAATTTCTATGTTGCCTAAAATCTAAAGAAAAAAAAGACTATTTTTAATGAATACATTGTAAATCTATGCTATAATTAGTAAATAAAAATATGGGAGCCCTGGAGGAGGCCTTGCAAATGGCATGTCCAGGGCTTCAGTATTAAGGTCTCCAGCTTTCCATCTCCTGGTTCCAGTCCCAAAGCAACAAGGACAACAGTCAATGCTGCTTGCAGTTCTTGCAATCATCCTCAAGGTCACCTTGGACATGAGAGTTCTCATTCCTCAAACTGGCAGAGAGTGTCCTTGGCCACACCCAGGAGGCACCTCTGAGCCACTCTGAAGATGGTGGTGTTCTGGTGGTGTGAGGAGGATAGGTTTTTAATTTTTCCTTGAATGTTTGGTAAAACTCCCCTGCGAAGCCATCCAGCCCTGGGCTTTTGTTTGCTGAAAGCTATTTGATAACTGCTTCAATTTCTTTTTATTTTATTTTATTTTATTTTATTTTATTTTATTTTAATATATTTTATTGATTTTTTTTTTTGCCACCCTTTCTCCTTCCCATACATACCCTCCCTCCCCAGAGTTTTATGTCCATTGGTTGTACTTATATGCATGGATACAAGTCCTTTGGTTGATCTCTTATCTCCCCCAGATCTCCCTCCCCTCCCCACTGTAAATTGACAGTCTGCTTGTTGCTTTACTGTCTCTATATCTATCTTTTGGTTCATCAGTTTATAATGTTCTTTATTATCCATAAATGAGTGAGGTCATGTGGTGTTTCTCTTTCATTGACTGGCTTATTTCACGCAGCATGATGCTCTCCAATTCCATCCAGGTTGCTGCAAATGATGAGAATTCCTTCTTCTTTATGGCAGCATAGTATTCCATTGTGTAGATGTACCATAGTTTTTGGATCCAGTCATCTGCTGACGGGCACCTAGGCTGTTTCCAAATTCTGGCTATTGTAGATTGTGCTGCTATGAACATAGGGGTGCATATATCCTTTCTGATTGCTGTTTCTAGCTTCTTGGGATATATTCCTAGGAGTGGGATTACTGGGTCAAATGGGAGATCCATTTTCAGTTTTTTGAGGAAACTCCACACTGTTCTCCACAGCGGTTGCACCAGTCTGCATTCCCACCAGCAGTGCACGAGGGTTCCTTTTTCTCCACAACCTTGCCAACACTTGTCGTTTGTTGATTTGTTGATGTTGGCCATTCTGACAGGTGTGAGATGGTACCGCATTGTTGTTTTGATTTTCATCTCTCGGATAATTAGTGACTTTGAGCATGTTTTTATGTGCCTTTTGGCCTTCCTTCTGTCTTCTTTTGAAAATATTCTATTTAGGTCCATTGCCCATTTCTTAATTGGATCATTCATCTTACTTTTATTTAGTTGTATCAGCTGTCTGGAGATGTTGGAGATTAAACCTTTATCAGTGGTATTATTTGCAAATATGTTCTCCCACACTGTGGGCTTTCTTGTTGTTTTGTTGATGGTTTCTTTTGCTGTAAAAAAGCTTTTTATTTTGATGTAGTTCCATTTATTTATTTTCTCTTTAACTTCTATTGCCCTAGGGGCAGTATCAGTGAAGAAGTTCTTTTGGCATATGTCAGAGATTTTGCTACCTGTAGATGCCTCTAGTATATTTATGGTTTCCCATTTTATGTTTAAGTCCTGTATCCATTTTGAGTTTATTTTTGTGTATGGTGTAAGTTGGTGATCTAGTTTTATTCTTTTGCATGTGTCTGTCCAATTTTCCCAACACCATTTATTGAAGAGACTGTCTTGACTCCATTGTGTATTCTTGCCTCCTTTGTCAAATATTAATTGAGCATAGTGATTTGGGTTGATATCTGGATTCTTTATTCTATTCAATTGATCTATATGTCTGTTCTTGTGCCAGTACCAGGCTGTTTTGAGAACAGTGGCTTTGTAAAGCTTTAAATCTGGTATTGAGATCCCTCCCACTTTACTCTTCTTTCTCAGGATTGCTGTGGATATTTGGGGTCTTTTATTGTTCCAAATGAATTTTTGGAGAGTTCTTTCTAGGTCAGTAATATATGCCATTGGTATTTTAATGGAGAGTGCATTGAACCTTTAAATTGCTTTGGGAAGTATGGACATTTTGATGATGTTGATTCTACCAATCCATGAACATGGTATATTCTTCCATCTGTTTACATCTTCCTCTATCTCTTTTTTCAGTGTCACGTAGTTTTCCATGTATAGGTCTTTTACCTCCTTAATTAAATTTATTCCTAGGTATCTTAATTTCTTTGGTGCTATGGTAAATGAGGTTGCTTTTTTAGTCTCTGTTTCTGTAAGTTCACTGTTGGTGTATAGAAATGCCATAGATTTCTTGATGTTAATTTTGTATCCTGCTACATTGCCAAATTCATTTATTAAGTCAATTAGTTTTTTTATAGAGTCTTTGTTTTTTTATGTACAATATCATGTCATCTGCAAATAAGGATAACTTTACTTCTTCTTTAAAAAAATATATTTTATTGATTTTTTACAGAGAGAAAGAGAGAGGGATAGAGAGTCAGAAACATCGATGAGAGAGAAACATCGATCAGCTGCCTCTTGTACACCCCCTACTGGGGATGTGGCTGCAACCAAGGTACATGCCCTTGACCAGAATCGAACCTGGGACCTTTCAGTCCGCAGGCTGACGCTCTATCCACTGAGCCAAACTGGTTTCAGCTTCTTCTTCTTCTTCTTCTTCTTCTTCTTCTTCTTCTTCTTCTTCTTTTTAATAAATCTTTATTGTTCATATTATTACAAATGTTCCTCATTCCCCTCCCCCCATTGCTCCCCCCCTCCAGGTTCCCACCCCACCCTCTGCCCTTTTCCCACCCCCCATTGTCCTCATCCATAGGTGTACAGTTTATGTTCAGTCTCTTCCCACACACCCCTCTCCCCTTTTCCCTGATAATCGTCAGTTTACCCCCCTTCCATACCTTTGATTCTATTATATTCACCAGTTAATATTGTTCAGCAGATTTTTTTTTATTCCCTTGGTTTTTAGATTCACTTGTTGATAGTTATGTATTTGTTGTTCATAGTTTTTATCTTTATTTCCTTTCTCTTCTGAAAGAACCCCCTTCAGCAATTCATATAATTCTGGTTTGGCGGTGATGAACTCCTTTAGCTTTTTTTTTGTATTAGTGAAGCTCTTTATCTGGCCTTGATTCTGAATGATAGCTTTGCTGGGTAGATTATTTTTGGCTGTAGGTTCTTGCTATTCATCACCTTGAATATTTCTTGCCATTCCTGTCTGGCCTGCATGGTTTCTGTTGAGAAATCAGCTGACAATCGTATGGGTGCTCCTTTATAGGTAACTACCTTCTTTTCTCTTGCTGCTTTTAATACTCTTTGTCTTTTGCTCTTGGAATTTTAATTATGATGTGTCTGGTGTGGTCCTCTTTGGATTCCTTTTGTTTGGGGTCCTGTGTGTTTCCTGGATTAGTAAGTCTAATTCTTTCACCAGGCGGGGGAAGTTTTCTGTCACTATTTCTTCCAGTATGTTTTCGGCATCTTGCTCTCTCTCTTCTTATGGGACCCCCCCATAATTCTGATGTTGGTTTGCTTGAAGTTGTCCCAGAAGTTTCTTACATTACCTTCAATTTTCTGGATTCTCTTGTCTTCTTGCTTCTGTGGAGGAGTGTCTTCTGGCTCTTTATGTTCCAAATCTTTGACTTGATTCTTGCGATCTTCCATTCTGTTTTTAGGACTGGGTATAATATTTTTTATTTCAGACAATGTATTCTTTATTTCTGGTTGATCCCTTTTCATTTCTTCATAGGTCTCATTTATTTTATCGGCCTTTTCTAGGAAATTCTTGTAAAAGCTTATAACCATGGTTTTGAACTCTATATCTAGTCAGTTTTTGCCCTCCATTTCTTTCGATTGTGCTCTGTTTCCTTATCTCGACATTTTCGCTGCTTCCCTGAGTTGGTAGGGAGGCTTTGTGTGCTAAGGTTATCGTATATGGTTCAGTGGGTCAGCCTCCCAGTTACTTGAGGTGGTGCCCCCTTTTGTAGATTGTGTATGTACAGCCTTTTTGTAATTAAGTCTTGATTGTTGTTGGTATCACTGGGAGGAACTGACCCCTAAGCCAATTGGCTGTGAGGATCAGCTGTGTCTATGCCAGGATACAACCTTATTCTACTAGACTTGGAAAATTGCAAAAGCCTCTACTAAGCTTGGATGGGGCGGAGTTTCAGGGTGGAGCCTACAGCCTTGGCTTACCGTCAACTCTGCCCTTTGTGGTTGTGTTCCTCAGTGTCCTTCGGTACTCACTGCAAGCACCTCTGGGAGAAAGGTGCCCTCGAGTTTCACCCGCTACCAAACAGTCTAGGCTCTCCCCCAATGAGCCAGGAACTGGGGTTCAGTGCAGTTGGAAGTGGGGCTGGAAGTGGGGTTCAGAGCAGTCTGGAGCTTTCGTCTCCTTCCCGCTAGGGGAATCCAGTAGTACAGTCTCTGTGCACAATGTGCACGCCTTTGGGACTTCCTTTTGCCGCTCCCCTGAGTTTCCGGCTTACTGCCCAGACTCCCTCTGTATGACCCTGGGTCCCCAGGGTCTGGCCTAGATCTGCGGTTCAGTGCAGTCAGAGCTGGGGCTCTGCACAGTCCAAAGCTTTTGTCTCCTTCCCACTAGGGCAATCTAGCAGCAGTGTCAACATCGATCAGCTGTCCTCTGCGCTCAATGTGCATGCCTCCGGATTTGCCTTTCGCTTCTCCCCTGTGTTTCCGCCTTACAGCCCAAACTCCCTTCGTATGATCCTGGGTTCCCTGGGTCTTGCCCAGAACTTGGCTTCAGTGCTGTCGGAACTGGGGTTCAGCACAGTCCAGAGCTTTTATCTCCTTCCCACTAGGGAACGCCAACCAGGCCCTCAGCCTCCCCTCCTCTCCGGCTCCGTTCCTTCCCCGCGTGCACCGCATTTCTGTACCTTAGGCTTTTATAGCTCCTCTGATTTTCCTTCTGGTTTTCTCTTTCCTTCTAATTGTAGAATTTCCAGTCAGTCAACTTTCCTGTAGTTCTGGATAATGTCCATTTTGTATTTTATTTTTATTTTTATTAAAAAAAAATATATTTTATTGATTTTTTAAATAGAGGAAGGGAGAGAGATAGAGAGCTAGAAATGTCGATGAGAGAGAAACATCGACCAGCTGCCTCTTGCACACTCCCACCGGGATGTGCCCGCAACCAAGGTACATGCCCTTGACCGAAATCGAACCCGGAACCTTTCAGTCCACAGACCGACGCTCTACCACTGAGCCAAACTGATTTCGGCCTATTTTGTATTTTAGTTGTATTTTTTTGAAATTATTGTGTGAAGCTGCAGTTAGGCATTTACCTATGCCGCCATCTTGGTTTCTCCTTCTAGATAATAATTTAATTAAAAAGTAAACAAAAAAATAAAAATAAATAATAAAATATTTTTATCTTTTAAAAAATAAAATTGTTTATAAAATATTGGCTTTTCATTTAGCTGAGAACTTTGATTATAATTTAATAATCTAATTTATTTAAGTAATTAAGTAGGTATTTGCATTTTAAAAATAAAGCAAATTTACTTATGAATTCACAAGCCACAAATCTTGCCCCACCTTTAGCTTAATTAAGAATGCAGGCAGCTACAATGATGGCTTCTAATCTGTTCTTAGATTTTACTTTTATTCAATTATTCTTAAAAACATTGGCTTCTCATGTAACTTAATTTAGGAGACTTTGATTATATTTTAAAAGCTAAGTTATAAAGTAATTTAAGTAGGTATCTTTAATTTAAAAAGGCAAAGAAACTTATTCAGTAAAATTTATAGGTTTGATACTTTATTGGTCTGATCTAAAAGCATAAACAGTGTCGCATCTCCAGAGGATTAACAATGCAGGCTGCTTGAGGCTTTTCTTTCTTGAAATTCTACTGCTGTTGAAAATTTTGGCTATATTTAAGAAATATATTCTTTTTGCTTTTTTTACAGGAAAAAACTTTCATAACATTTAATATATGTGTATATAAGTAAAGTATGTTAATTAATTTTTATTTAATAAAGCTTTCTATGTGATTTCAAGTATCAATCTGTTCAATTTAAAAAATATTGCTTTTAAGAGAGAACAGACTTTTGAACATTTTGGGGCCTGTTAAAACATCCAAAAGTTACTCTCAAAACCTTGAAATATACTTGGAAAGATCAAATATACATATTTATATATATGATTTAAAGATTACATACTTAAATATCTTAAAGAAATATCATTATATTTAAACTGGATCTAAGAATTAATCTTTTTTAAATCAGACCAATAAGTAACATATTTTGAATTCCTAATTATTTAAGAGAAAACACAATTATTTTCTCAAAAACAAGTTGCTATACTAGACAATTGTATAACTTCTCCCAATTCAATCTGAACCTTAAACTTTCAGAGCTTGCAAGTCAAATATCTATCAGTTCTTTATGAATAAACTTTTATATTTTGAAGAATAAACTTTAAAATCTAATAATTAAATGTAAACCATGTTTATTTCTGCCTATGGAAACTGAGAAGCAAACTTGTAGATATTCACATGTATACTTGTCCTTAAAAATGGCTACTGGTGGAAAGCTGATTTCAAAGGAGCAACCTTTTCTGGGAAGGTCGGTTAGCAAAAAGGTGTAGCCATTTAAATGCAAATGAACACATTCTTTAAAGATGGCTGAAGGTGGAAACTTGCCTACCTGAAGCTGGGGGAAGTTAAGAGGCAAACTCTCAGCCATTCATATGTAAACTTACTCTCTACTTCCTGCTGGTTACTTGCCTCAGGGGGGGAAATTTCAAAAGTACTGGTTTAAATGGCTGGGAAACCAGCTTGTATTTCTTTCCCAGTTCATCTTCGCCATCGTTAAAACTAAAAAGTTTATTCTGTACACAGCAAAGAGTCAAGCCCAGCTCAAAAACTATGCGCACTCATTTTTAAACTGGCCTTTTCCCTTTACATGAGCATAGAAATCCATGTAGCAGATTTATTTTATAGGGTCAAAGGAGCTTATTTGCATACTTAACTAGGCCCTAGCATTACTGGATTTACATATCTAGACCCACCCCTGCTGACACCTGGATAAAGGTACTCTGCCAGTGCCTTGGACTCAGCTAACAATTTAAAGATTGTCCATGTGCCTTCTCAGTGGCCCTCTACAGTTTCTATGCCCCCCCCCTTTTTTTTTTTAATTTAATTTATTTTTTTATTTTATTTTTTTTAATAAGTTTTTATTTTTCATATTATTACAAATGTTCCTTCCCCCCCCCCCCCCACCATTGCTCTCCTCCACCAGGTTCCCACCCCACCCTCTGCCCTTTCCCCTCTCCCCATTGTCCTCATCCATAGGTGCACAGTTTATGTTCAGTCTCTTCCCACGCCCCCCTCTCCCCTTTTCCCCAAGAATCGTCAGTTCACTCCCCTTCCATACCTCTGATTCTATTATATTCAACAGTTAATATTGTTCATCAGATTTTTTTAATTTCCTTGGTTTTTAGATTCACTTGTTGATAATTACGTATTTGTTGTTCATAATTTTTATCTTTGTTTACTTTCTCTTCTGAAAGAACCCCCTTCAGCAATTCATATAATTCTGGTTTGGTGGTGATGAACTCCTTTAGCTTTTTTTTATTAGTGAAGCTCTTTATCTGGCCTTCGATTCTGAGTGATAGCTTTGCTGGGTAGCTTATTTTTGGCTGTAGGTTCTTGCTATTCATCACCTTGAATATTTCTTGCCATTCCCTTCTGGCCTGCATGGTTTCTGTTGAGAAGTCAGCTGACAATCGTATAGGTGCTCCTTTATAAGTTACTACCTTCTTTGCTCTTGCTTCTTTTAATATTCTCTCTTTATCTTTTGCTCTTGGAATTTTAATAATGATGTGTCTCGGTGTGGTCCTCTTTGGATTCCTTTTGTTTGGAGTTCTGTGCGCTTCCTGGACTTGTAAGTCAAATTCTTTCACCAGGTGGGGGAAGTTTTCTGTCACTATTTCTTTCAGTATGTTTTCGATATCTTGCTCTCTCTCATCTTCTGGAACCCCCATAATTCTGATGTTGGTTTGCTTGAAGTTGTCCCAGAGGTTTCTTACATTATCTTCAATTTTCTGGATTCTCTTGCCTTCTAGCTTCTGTGGAGGAGTGTCTTCTGGCTCTTTATGTTCCAAATCTTTGACTTGATTCTTGCGATCTTCCCTTCTGTTTTTAGGACTCTGTAGAATATTTTTTATTTCAGACAATGTATTCTTTATTTCTTGTTGATCCCTTATCATTTCTTGTTGACTCCTTATTAATTCTAGTTGATCTCTTTTCATATCCTCATAGGCCTTATCCATCTTTTCTAGGAAATTCTTGAAAAACCTTATAAGCGTAGATTTGAACTCTATATCCAGACGCTTTTTGTCCTCCATTTCTTTCGTTTGTGATCTATTTTGTTGTCGCATTTCGCAGTTACAGATGGGACGGGGTTTCAGGGTGGAGCCTGCAGCTTTGGCTTCCGTCAGCCCCGCCCTATGCGGGTCCTTCAGTGCTCGCTGCCGGCGCCTCTGAGAGAAAGGTGCCCTCGATTTTCGCCTGCTGCCAAACAGTCTATGCTCTCCCCCAATGAGCCCGGTATTGGGGTTCAGTTCAGTTGGAAGTGGAGTTGGAGGTGGCGTTCAGAGCAGTCTGGAGCCCCAGTCTCCTTCCCGTCAGGGCAATCCCGCGGCACAGCCGACCGTCCCTTCTCTGGGGACAGTGTGCGCGCCTCCGGGACCTCCTTTCTCTGCTACCCCGGGGTTCCGACTTACAGCCCAGCTCCCTATGGCTGAGCCTGAGTCCCCGGGGTCTGGCCCAGAACTGGGGTTCAGAGCAGTCGGGGGCCCAGCACAGTCGGAGTTTTATCTCCTTTCCGCTAGGGAACGCCCGCCAGGCACTCGGCCTCCCTCCTCTCCGGCTCCGTCCTCTTCTCGCGCGCCGCGTGTCTCCGTACCTTGGGCTTTTACAGCTCCTCCGCGCTTCCTTCTGGTTTTCTCCTTGCTTCTTGTTGTAGGATTTCCAGTCAGTCGACTTTCCTGTAGTTCTGGGTAATGTCCATTTTATATTTTAGTTGTATTTTATTAAAATTGTTGTGTGCGGCTGTGGCTAGTTGCCTACCCGAGCAGCCATCTTGGATTCTCCCCTATGCCCCCCCCCCTTTTTTTTTTTTTTTTTTAATGTTGTTGAGCACATTTATAATCATTACTCTGAACTCTATAAGTTGATTAACTCCAATTCATTTAACACTTCTTCTAGAGAATTCTCTTGTTCTTTTATTTGGGGACTGTTTCTATGTCTCCCCATTTAGGCTGCCTCTTTGGGGTGGTTTTGATGTCTTCTATTATTCCCAGTCTTGATAGAGTGGCCTATGTAGAAGGTGATCTATGGGACCCAGTGACACAGTCTCCCTGATCACTTGAGCTGAGTGCTCTAAGAATGTCCTTTTTGCACATTATGTGGGCCCTCCTATTGTAATTGATTGTTGATTGGTTATTTTTCCTTTTATGGATGGGATTGATCCTCCAGCTGGCTAACATTGAGGCTCATCCCCAACACAGTGTGCAACCTGATTATATGAGGCAAAATTGGCCTTAACAGAGTTTGGTGCCTGCCAAGAACTCCCTGTAGATATGCTGCTTATGAAACTTATGGGATCCTGCTCTGTTGTTGTCTGAAGCTGGCCACTGGATGTATTGGTTTTTGGCCTCTTCAGAGGGACTCTGTTTCAAGCAATGTCAGACCCATCTGTGACTAGCTTTGGACAACCTATTTTGAGCTATCAATGATCTATAGCTTGTGCCTCCTTTTGCTGGGCCTGGGTGAGCACCAAGCTGTGCATCAAGGCTAGCTTTTATTAGCACCAGGCCAAGGGGTAGGTCAGCAAAAGTCTCAGGTAACCTGGCTGTCCATTAGTTTCACTTACTTAATGAGCCTCCAGTTGTAGTTCACAGCAGAGTGTAAGCTCCACCAGATGGAGCCAGAAGGATTCCATTGGGTGTGGTATTGTTTACCCTCACCCCCAAGTTGATGTTGCATGGAGAGGAGTGCTCTGCTTGAGAAAGATGACTTCTATAGTATGGGGGAATGACTTAACACAGGGATTCTGGTGGCTGACTCTTCATCTTTCTCCTCAGAGCCACCAACCTCAGACTCTCCTCACCCAGCTCTAGTCCATTCTACCCTCCCTCCATTGGAGCCCAGGGTGAGATTTGTGTGTAGTCCCTTTAAAAGGGTGTATGTATTTTTAGCCATCTCTCTCTGATGGATAGAAACCCTGTTGATTTTCACAGTCAGTTGTATGTGGGTACCTTTCCTTGTTTTGGTGTTCTAGACTGGGGAACCTGCCTTGGGGTTTAGACCCCAGATTTCTCAAGGGGAACCCTTATTGCTGATATATCTCTCTGGAACTTTAACTACTGCCAGTGAGTGCCTGGCCAACCCATTTGTGCCTTCACATCTCCTATCAGTCTCAATGTGGCCTTTGCTTGGTTATGAAGAAAAGATGATTCAGGATTTTCTTTTCTTTTTCTTTTAAAAATATATTTTATTAAATATTTTATGGAAAGGAAGGAGAGGGAAAGAGAGTTAGAAACATCGATGAG
This sequence comes from Pipistrellus hanaki, assembly GCF_964339955.1. Taxonomy (NCBI): domain Eukaryota; kingdom Metazoa; phylum Chordata; class Mammalia; order Chiroptera; family Vespertilionidae; genus Pipistrellus; species Pipistrellus hanaki. The sequence continues at coordinate 99,391,468 of NC_140503.1, read as the reverse complement.
AGAGGAACATCAATCAGCTGCCTCCTGCACATGCCCTACTGACGATGTGCCCGCAACCAAGGTACATTCCCTTGACCAGAATCGAACCTGGGACCCTTGAGTCTGCAGGTCAACACTCTATCCATTGAGCCAAACCAGTTAGGGCCAGGATGTTTTTTCTATATTTCAGTTGTAATTCCAGTTTGGTCCTGGGAGGAGGTAATTATATCTTCCAACTAATCTGTCACCAGGTCAACACTGGTTAAATTTATTATTAAGTATTTTATGTATTTTGATGTAATTATAAATGGAAAATTTTAAAAATTTGCTTTATGAGAGTTATTTTTATTGATGTATAAAATACAATTTATTTTTGAATATTATTTTATCGAATTCATTAATCTGTTCGAATAGGTTTGTGGTGGCATCTCTAGGGTTCTCTCTATATAGTATGATGTCATCTGCAAATAACAGCTTTGTTTTTTTTTTCCAATTTGGATGCCTTTTATTTCCTTTTTGTCTCTGATTACTATGAGTAGGACTTCCATTACTATGTTGAAAAAAGGTGGTAAAAGTGGACATCCTTTTCTTGTGCCAGATGTTAAGGAAAATACCTTTAGCTTTTCACCATTGAGTAAGATTTTAGCTGTGGTTTGGTCATATATGGCTTTTATTATGTTGAGGTATGTTCCCGCTATTACCACTTTGCTGAGTATCTGTTTCATAAGTGAATGCTGGATTTTGTTTGATGCTTTTTCTGAATGTATTGATCTGATTATATTATTTATCCTTTTTTTAAAAGTGGTGTATAAAATTAATTGACTTGCAGAAATTAAACCAACATTGCATTCCAAGAATGCATCATGGGAAGAAACTAAGATGGTGACAAAGGTAAACACCTAAACTGCTGCCTCACAAAACAATTTCAAAACTACAACTAAAAGATAAAACATCTATCACCCAGAACCACAGAAAGCTGGCTGAGTGGAAGTTCTACAACTAGAAGGAAAGAGAAAAGAGCACAAGCACTGAAAAGCTGAGGTATGGAGGCATGCGAATTGGGCTGGTGGCGGGTGACTGAGAGCGCTGCTTTTTTTTTCAACCCTCAGGAGGACAAGTTCCTGATTACTCTGAAATCCAGTTTCTGGGGAGACACTGGGAACTCACATTCCTATGGGGAGAAGCTGGACTATCTGCCATTGGGTCGGAAAGTGAAGGTGACTTTTTTGCAGAGGTGTACCCAGAAATCATTGTTTACTGCGCTGGAGCATGGGACGCAGGGACTTGGAAACATGGAAAGGCAGAAAAGGCTGACTAGCAGCCATTGCTGTTTTCCATACCCTAGCCTAGTGATAACCTGAGATCCCATCCCACACAATCTACAAACACACCCAATCTCTGCACAGTGGCTTTTGCAAATAAATGGGCTGCCCTGTCGAAGCTTAACCAAATACTACAGCTCCAGTCAGACAGCTCCAAATCCTCCAAATCCCAAGCAAAGAGGAGAAAATTGTAGTTCTTGTTGTAGCTAGACAGTAGCTGACCTGCACCCCATTGGAACTAGTGTATCTAGTGATATGTATGAGATGGCACCAGTTTTCAACTACTCTCATAAGGGACACACTCAACAAGCAGACCCAGTGAGCTCCAAAGCCCCACTGGAATAAGTCCTGCCCCATAAATGTGTCTCCAGTACAGCAATTCTTCCATTATAGACACAGCAGGTCCTCACAGCCAATTGGCTTGGATGTCAATTCCTCCCAGTGACACCAACAACAATCAAGATTTAACTACAGCAAGGGTATACACACAGTCCACAAAGGTGTGCACCAAGGGTGTCTACCTCAGGTAACTGGGAGGCTGACTCATTAGACCATATAGGACACCAAGCACACAAGCACCCTACCAACTCAGGGAGGCAGCCAAAATGAGGAGACAAGAAAACAGATCACAAATGAGAGAAATGGAGGAGAACAAATGGCTGGATATAGAGTTCGAAACCAAGGTTATAAGGTTTTTTAAGAATTTCCTAGAAAATGCCAATAAATTTAATGAGACCCTTGGGGATATGAAAAAGGACCAACTAGAAATTAAACATATACTGACTGAAATAAAAAAATAAAATATCATACAGAGACCTAACAGCAGACTAGAGGAATGCAAGAATTAAGTAAAAAATTTGAAATACAAAGAAACAAAGAACACTTAGCCAGAAAAGCAAAAAGAAAAAAGAATCAAAAAAGTTGAAGATAGTATAAGGAGCCTCTGGGACAACTTCAAGTGTACCCACATCAGAATTATGGGTGTGGCAGAAGAAGAGAGAACAAGATACCGAAAACCTATTTGAAAACATAATGACCAAAACTTCCCCCACCTGGTGAAATAAATAGTCCAGGAAGCACACAGAAGCCCAAACAAAAGGGATCCAAAGAGGACCACACCAAGACACATCATAATAAAATGCCAAGGGCAAAAGACAAAGAGAGAATTTTACAAGCAGCAAGAGAAAAACAGTTACCTACAAGGGAGCACCCATATGATTATCAGCTGATTTCTCAACAGAAACTATGCAGGCCAGAAGGAAGTGGCAAGAAATATTCAAGGTGATGAATAGCAAGAATTTACAAATAAGATTACTCTACCCAGCAAAGTTATCATTCAGAATTGAAGGGCAAATAAAGAGCTTCACAGATAAGAAAAAGCTAAAAGAGTTCATCACCACCAAACCAGCATTCTTTAAGAATAGGAAGAAGAAGAAAAAAGTAAAGATAAAAATTATGAACAACAAATACATATTTATCAACAGTGAATCTGAAAATCAAGTGAATTAAAAATCCGAGGAAGAAAATAAACTGGTGAATATAATAGAAACAGAGGCATAGAATGGAAGTGGATTGATAATTCTCAGGGGGAAAGGGGTTTGGGGGTTACAGAAAGAAACTGGACAAAAATTGTACACCTATGCATGAGGACAGTGGGGGTGGGGGAAGGACAGAGGGTAGAGTAGGAACCAGTGGAGCGGAGCTATGGGATGGGGGTGGGGGGAAGAAACAATTGTAATAATCTGAACAGTAAAGATTTATTAAATTAAAAAAAAAGAATTCATCATGGTATATGATCATGGTATATGATCTTTTTATTTTTTAATTTTTTTTTTAAAAGATATTTTTAAAATTATTTTTTACAGAGAGGAAGGGAGATGGATAGAGAGCCAGAAACATTGATGAGAGAGAAAAATTGACCAGCTTCCTCCTGCACAACCCCCAACTGGGGATGTGCCTGAAACCACGGTACATGCCCCCAACTGGAATCGAACCTGGGACCCTTGAGTCTGTAGGCCAATGCTCTATCCACTGAGCCAAACCAGTTAGGGCTGGTTTGCTAATATTTTGCTGAGAATTTTAGAGCATCTATGTTCATCAGGGATATTGGCCAATATTTTTCTTTTCTTTTTAAAAAAATATATTTTATTGATTTTATACAGAGAGGAAGGGAGAGAGAAACATCGATGAGAGAGAGTCATCGATCAGCTGCCTCTTGCACACCCCCTACTGGGGATATGCCCGCAACCAAGGTACATGCCCTTGACCGGAATCGAACCTGGGACCCTTCAGTCCCCAAGCCGACGATCTATCCATTGAGCCAAACCGGTCCCGGCATATTTTTCTTTTTAAATAGTGTTTTTGTCTGGTTTTGGAATCTGGGTAATGTAAAATGAGCTTGGGAATTTCCCTACCTCTTAAATTTTTTGGGTAGTTTGAAAAATATAGGTGTTAATTCTTTTTTAAGTATTTGATAAAATTCACAGGTGAAACCATCTGCTCCAGGACTTGTTTGTTGGAAGATTTTTTATTAGTGCTTCAATTTTATTAATTATAATCAGTCTTATTCAGATTTTCTGTTTCTTCTTAATTCAGTTTTGGAAGATTATATGTTTTTGGAAATTAATCCATTTCATTCAGATTGTCCAATCTGTTGGCTTTTAGTTGTTTGTCATATCTATATATATATAAAGACTATGTCCACCCAACCGATAGCTATGACACACACTGACCACCAGGAGGCAGACTCTCAATGCAGGAGCTGCCATGACATGCACTGGCCATTTAAAAATAAATGGCACCACGCATTCCTCTAGTCTGCTATTGGGTCTCTGTATAATATTTTTTATTTCAGTCAGTGTATGTTTAATTTCCAGCTGGTCTTTTTCATATCCTCGAGTGTCTCATTAAATTTATTGGCATTTTCTAGGAAATTCTTGAAAAAATCTTATAACCGTGGTTTTGAACTCTATATTCAGTCGTTTGTTCTCCATTTCTTTAATTTGTGATCTGTTTCCTTGTCTCCTACACCCCATGGGAGATCCAGAGACTAGCGTATCTAGTGGTCTTTGTGAGGTGACACCAGATTTCAACTACTCTCACAAAGGACACATTCAAGAGGCAGACCCAGTGAGCTCCAAAGCCCCACTGGAACAATTCCTGCCCCCTAAATGTGTCTCCAACACAGCAATTCTTCCATTATAGACACAATAGGTCCTCACAGCCAATTGTCCTGGAGGTTAATCCTCCCTGTGACACCAACAACAATCAAGACTTAACTACACGGACCTGGTGCCAACAAATTAACACTTGGCTTCCCCCAAAATGAACACAGAGCGATATCCCACCAAATGGCAGCCAACACTGCCAAGATCCCATGGGGCAAAATGCAGTCCACAGCCCAGTCCAGCCCTTAAATGGTGGCTGTGGGTACTGGGTAATGATAACATATAGCAATGCCCAGCTTCCTCTCCCTAGTGACTAGCCTCCTTGGAGTTTCTTCAGCCCAGGAACCTGACTTGCTTTATAGCAGGTGAAAACATTTTACAGTTTAACAAAATGTTTGTGAAGTATTTTCCCATACCTCATTTCATTTGATCCTCACAAAAGTCCTGGAGTATGTAGATAGGAGACTTGGTAGAATCCTATTTCCTTTTCATTAGCAAGATGCGAATAGTGATATTAAAATACTTCTTATAATTAATTTCCTTTCAATGTGAACAGATCTGTGCACTGGAACACTAGTTTTCTTTGTATTTCTGTGGTGTCCGTTATTTTTCTGATTTTATTCATTTGGGTCCTCTCTTTTTTAAAAATAGTCTGGTTAAAGGTTTATCAATATTTTTTTAAGTATATTTTCATTGATTTCAGAGAGGAAGGAAAAGGAGAGGGAGGAATTGAGAGAAACAACAGTGATGAAAGAGTATCACCAATTGGTTGCCCCCTGCATGCCCCCTACTGGGGATTGAGCCAGAAACCAGGGCATGTGCCCTAACCAGGAATCTAACTACCTCCTGGTTCATAGGTTGATGTTCAACCACTGAGCCATTTTCACTGGGATTCTATCAATCTTCTCAAAGAACCAATTATTGATATTATTGTTCTTTTGTACTGTTTTTTTTAAGGTTCTATTTTGTTTATTAGCTTTCTGATATTTTAATATATTTTCTTCTACTTACTTTGAGGTTTGTTTGTTGTTTTTCTCTAGTACATTTAGTTGTAAGGTTAGATTACTTATTTTAGATTTTTCTTGTTTCTTGAGATAAGCCTATATTGCTATGAATTTCCCTGTTTGTATTGTTGTGGCTGTGTCTCATAAATTTTTTAGTTATTGTGTTTTCATTTCTATTTGTCTCAAGCTATCTTTTTATTTCTCCCTTGATCTTCTTGTTAAGCCATTTACTGTTCAGTAGCATGTTATTTAACTTGCATGTGTTTATGTGTTTTTCTTCTTGTAATCAATTTCTAGTTTCATATTATTGTGATATGATTTCAATCTTCTTAAATTTATTGAGATTTGTTTTGTGGACTAATATGTGGTATATTCTGGAAAATCTTTCATGTATCCTTGAAAAATAAATTCTCCTGCTTTGGGAAAAATGTCCTAAAAATATCAACTAAATATATCTGGTCTAATGTATCATTTAAGGTTACTGTATCCTTATTGAGTTTTTCCTGATGATCTATCCATTGATATTAATGGAATGTTAAAGTCCCCTACTAATATTGCATTATTGTTGATCTATACTTTTATGTCTATCAATATTTGCTTTATGTATTTAAGATCTCCTATATTGGGTACATAAATGTTTATAAGAGTTATATCTTCTTGTTAGATTACCCTTTTTTCATTATAAAATGTCATTTTTTTTTTTTTTTGTCTCTTGTCAGAGTTTTTCAGTCTGTGTGTGTCTTTTGATCTGAAGTGGGTCTCTTTTGGTTAGCATATGTATAAGTTCTGTTTTTTTTCCCTCTCAAATTTATCCATTCAGTCACTTTATATCTTTTATTTGGACTGTTTAATACATTTACATATAAAGTAATTATTGATAGGTATGTAGTTATTTTCATGTTATTATTTATATTTTGATATTTTTTCTCATCTTATTCTTAAAGAAGTCTGTTTAATACTTTTTGTAATGCTGGATTGGTGGTGATGAATTTCTTCAGCTTTTTCTTGTTTGTAAAGATCTTTATCTGTCCTTTGATTCTAAATGATAGCTTTGCTGGGTAGAGTAATCTTGGTTGCAGGTTCTTGTATTTTATCACTTTGAATATTTCTTGTCATTTCCTTCTTTCCTGCAATGTTTCTGTTGAAAAATCAGCTGACAGTCTTATGGAGCTTCTTTGTAGGTAACTAATTGCCTTTATTTGCTACTTTTAAGATTCTCTCTTTGCTTTTACTGTTGGCATTTTAGTTATATTGTGTCTTGGTGTAGGGATCTTTGGGTTCATCTTGTTTGGGACTCTTTTCACTTGCTGGACTTGTATGTCTTTTTCCTTCACCAGGTTAGGGAAGTTTCAGTCATTATTCCTTCAAATATGTTCTCAATCTCTTGTTCTCTCTCTTCTCCTTTTGGTACCCCTGTGATGAGGATGTTGATTTGCCTGATGTTGTAGCAGAGATCCCTTGAACTGTCCTCATTTTTGGATTACTTTTTTCTTTCCTGACTAGGTGCTTTCTGCTTACTTATCTTCAAAATTACCAATTTAATATTCTGAATCATCTAACGTGCTCTTGATTCCCTGTTATGTATACTTCATTTCAGTTATTGTATTCTTCATTACTATTTAAAAAATATTTTCTATCTCTTTGTATTAGTTCTCAGTGAGTTTGTTTATTCTCAAGTTTATGAGCATCCATATAACCAGTGTTTTGAACTCTGTATATGGGAGATGTTTGCTTTCATTTTTTCAGTTTTATTCTGTTTCTTTTTTTTCATTTGGGACATGTTTCTTTGTCTCCAAATTTTGGCTGCTTTTCTGTTTGTTTCTATGTATTATGTAGATATGCTACATCTTCCAGTTTTTTAAAAAATAATTATTTATTGTTAAAAGTATTAACTCCTCTCCTCCCTCCCCCCCACCCCCAACACATTTTCCAATCATGGCAGGGTGGCCTTATGTGGTAGTTGTCCTGTGAGCCCCAATGGCGCAGTATCCCTATCACCTGAGCTGTGTGCTCCAGGAGTGTTCCTTATGTTGGTTGTGGTTGAGCATTGATTAGTTAGCATGCCAGTGTGAGGGCTTGACCTTTAGGCTGACTAACTGTGAGAACTGACTTTGTCTATATTGGAGGAGCTATTGTGTGGGGAGCTGACCCCACAGAGAAAGATTCACTTTAGTGAAGCTCTGGTGTCTGCCAAGTCCACCTTTGGGTATGCCATTTGTGGACTAATTGTGTGGTCCTCTGGTGTGAACTGAAGCAAAACACTAAATGTTTTGGTTCTAGAACCTCTTTTGAGGAGCTCTAGTGCAGGTCACTGCCTTGCCCAGACTGGTAGGGGCTAAAAAGTGATCTACAGTTTGTAGCTTCCTGTGCTGGACTTTGAGGTACCTGGGAGAGGGTATTCTGTGAACTGAGATTTGCTGTTACTAGTGCCAGGCTTAAGGTTGCTTAGAAAGAGGTACAGGGCATGCCGAGGACAGCTGATGATTGGGTTTGTGTAACTTTGAACGATTTTAGGAAAAGCCATATTATGTGCCTAGGCAGGCTGCTTGTGAGGGATAGTAGTGAAAGAGGTTGGGGTTGTTGCTCAGTAGGGTGGGACAGGGCCTCAGGGAATGACCATGGTGGGGTGAACGGTGTTAATCAGGTGAATGGTAAATCAGATTTGGCACCCACCTGAGCCTGCTGTCTGGGTAGAGGGAGAGCTCAGCAAAGGAACAATATCTTCTGCTAGCCTAGCATTTCTTTCTGGGAGAGAGCTTCCCTGAATCCAGACAATTCTTTTCCTCTCCATATGTGTCTGGTGCTTTTGAGCTGCTTTCCCTTTGCTGGCACTTAGGGTGAGTGTTTGTGAGAGAGTGTGTTTATACTGGAATCATTTAAGAGGACACCTGCATCTACGGCAGATATTTATCTTCCCTGGATGGAATCCCAACTGGTTTTCACAGCCAGTTATTGTGGGCACAGGAGGTCCAGGCTGGTGTGGGACTAGAATCCCTCACTCCCAAGGGGGAACTCTTGATATTTCTTTCGATTCTTAACTACCACTCCTGGGTGTAGGATCATCCCACTCTATTCTCTGCCCCTTCTACCAGTCTGGATGTGGTATATCCTTAGTTATAGGATTTCTGTTCAACTAGGTGTTTTTCAAGAATTGTTGTTCTATAATTTCGTTACAACTTTGATGTGGTCATGGAAGGAGGTGAACATAACATTTATATCTATTCTACTATCTTGACCAGAAATCTCTTTAAAATAAAACAACATTATGTGTGGGAAGCAAAGCAGGTGTACAGACCACCAATTTGCAACCTCTGGATGAGAAGAGAAATGCTCAGGGAATTGGAGGATGAGTAGGGTCAGTGTGGCCTAGGGAAGTATCTCTGGGCAAGAGAAGTTCTCAGAGTGCCCACTGGACTTTCCTGACCTGTCCCTCCACACCTTCATAACTGGGTCATCTGTGAACTTATTCCCTTCTCCACCTCATCGAAGTCAACATAGCCATCACTACCTCCTTTAAAACTCCTCCACAAGTAGTCTACAACTTGGCTCTGGGGAAAATTTTCCATCCTTACGGAGGTCTCCTGGGAGGGCCCTACCATTGGCCACAGTGAAACCTCATAAAAATCAGGGCTTCCAGGGCTCTTTCAATAGTTTCTCCTCAGCTGCTCCTCTAGTGACCTCCACCCTATGCTGCCTTCTTAGGGCTCAAGGTAGAGTGACTTGGTAGGTGAGCTGATACCTGGAGACTGGGTTTCTGCAGTGCGTTTAAGAGGACTGCAAGGAGGACACCTTACTGGGCAACAATATGTGAAACAGATCCACTTGGGACAGGAGCGGGAGCTGAGAGCCACAGGCAGGCTATGAATGTGAGCGCTTCTGGCAGGGAGTCAATCAGAACAAGCACAGTGGACAGTGGACCTGGGTCACCCCCTTGATCTCCTTAGCTAGTATGGCTAGGGACAGGTACAGGGGGAGAGGCGGGTGGTGATGGTGGCTGGGTATGTAGTCTCATTCAGGGCAGGCAGGTGGGCACAGTCAGGTCTTATCAGAATCTCAGTTAGCTTAACTGGGACAGGACAATGAAGCCTAGTGTCTCCACCCTCTCTGGGAAAAGAGGTCAAGTGAGAATGCACTACAGGGAAAAATGTTTAACCTACTTGTAAGACACAATGACTTGCAAGGGCTTTAGCATATCTGTTTTACTTACCAATGTGCAATTATGTGCTGTTCTTGACTGTTCATTACAGTGGATCCTCATTTATTGAGCTCTCTTAAATCCATTCTCTCAGCCTCAGACTAGACAGAAAACCCCATTCCTCCTCACACAGTCAGAGGATGGAGTGGTTCTGAAATTTCTTCCTGGTGCCATGGGACTCTCAAGTCCCTTATGCAGCACTCACATCATTACTGTCCTGTACCCTCTGTTTTAACAAGGCCTCTCTATAATCCCTGTGTGGCCACTCCAGCATTTTTGGCCCACTTCTATATGCCTAAGTTCCACTCCTTTGCAAATGAATTCTATTTCAGTTCCCCCATCCTCCCAAAAGGCTTTTCTAGATATTCCAGCCCAAACTAAAGCCAGTTTGGGCCAAACCAGAAAGAGGCTGAGGGCAGCCTAGTCTTGTAGGCTCTGCCAAAGATAGGAGAAGGGGAAAGGACACTCGACTTGGAGCTGTGTGGGTTGGTTGCCTAGTCATTGCCCTGGACTCAAAAGGAACTGGGGTGGGTTCTAGAAACCTGGGCTAATGCTCCCAGGGTCCTTAGTACTGAATTGAGGAGGGCAGGTCTGAGCCCTGGTGAGCACTGCTCAGTTGGCCAAGGGTAAATGTGGGCTCTGGCAATGTCTGATAGGGATCCTAGGGCCCTACAAGCTATGTGTATGGTAAGCAGAGTGAAGCGTAGAGTCAGGTCTTATTTCTGCACAGGGGCTGTTTATGTGGGGCAGGGTACTACACCTCGCTGAGTCTGTTTTCTCATGTGTAAAATGGTAATGGTCTCAGTTGTTTGGAGGGTTGTTATAAAGTAGGTAAGATAATTTATGTAAAGTGCCTAATGCATCAAATTGTATGTGTTCCAGAAACAGCAGCTCTTATGTAAGTCTAAATAATAAATAATAACAATTCCAAATCTCCAGCTCCACCGATTTCTGTGTGCAACTTTGAACAAATTCCTTATTAGCTCATCCGCTTCCTCACCTGTAAAATAAAGATTGTGGTTCATCCATTTATTCAATAATTACTGAGCAACTTATTATGTGTTGGGTGCAACTAAATCTGTCATTTAGTGTTAGCTAAAAAACATGGCACAGTGCTTGGCATATACTAGGTGGTTAATAAATGTCATTTTCTTACACAAGTTCCAGCTGGATGATGGAAGAAGGATAGAGGGCGGCAGGGGATGAGGTGAGGGACAGAGCAAGGGAATTTAGGAGGGGTAGTGGTGGAGATCTGTGTCTGCCTTGAATTCCCAGCTCCCCCGGCCCTTGTCCCTTCCATTGACAGGGTCTCACTTTGTCTCTAAGGGTGGGGGATGGTGCTGGGGCCTCTGAATAGTTTGTCCCCCTTTCTGTTCCTTGGTCCCATCAGACCTCTGTAGACTACATGGTCTATCTCTTGCCTGTAAATTAGGGGTGTCGAACTCAATCAGAGAAGGGGCCAAAATCTAAAATCCAGCCTAAATTGCGGGCCGAATGGTTTACTGAACAGTCATAAACTGACAGCGGAGTGCAGTGATGACAGCGCGGTGCGGGCCACATTGCAAGGCCTGGCGGGCTGGATTTGGCCCGTGGGCCTTGTGTTTGACACATGCTATAAATGGAGACAATGAGGTCTCCTCATTCTCAGACATTGGAGACACTGCAATGTGCCCACCTCATTAAAGTGGTGTTAGGCTGAGGAACTTCCCTCATTCCTCCCAATCCCAGAGTGGTCTCCTTATCAAACTGGCCCCCTATCTCATGCTCCTGGCTTCTTTTCCAGGGACCACAGGCTGGACTCACCACCACCTCTGGCTTCCCAGCACCGAAGCCCCATACCTCTTTGTTATGACTTTTCTCAGCTGCTGGGCCACACCAGATCAGACCCTTCTAGGGAGTTGTGTGTATGTATGTACACAAACAACATGAGACCTGGCACATAGGAGGCCTACAATAAAAGCTGATTGAATGAATGCTCCCTCTGCAAATGGGGCTCATTCATTCATTCATTCATTCCGCAAACATTTATTTAATACATAATCCATTTGGTGCCAGGCTCTGTGTCAAGGGCCATCAATAGTAGCCAAGTTCTCCAAAGAATGAATGGCATTCACAGTTTTTCTGCTCCCAATACCCACATCCCACCAAAGGCCCATCTGGCTCTCAGACCCCAGCCCCTCCCACACCCCCAGAGACCAGGGCACTGTCTCCACCAGGGATATGACTATAGCATATGTTTGAGTACCAAGTCACTGAGTTTGGAATCAATCCTGGTGCCATATCTATCCTGTGCCCTTAGGCAAGTTACTAACTTCCCAGAGCTTTAGGTTCCCCATCTTGAAAACAGATGTAAATATAATTGCTTATCTCATATTTGCCAAGTGGGATAAATGCAGTAAAGCATATGCTTAGGACATGCCCACTGCATAGTAGGTGCTCAATGAACATGAGCTATTATGATTATGACCCCTCCACAGCACTGCTTGTCACAAGTCTGAACTCACAGTAGATGGTCAGTAAAATAAGACTTCCTGTAAACAGGGAGATCTGATGGGACATTCTGGGTAAAGAAACCCAGAAACTGGCAAAGAGCTGGTGAAGAGCAGTGAGAGACTACCTGGAGGAGCAGGTAGGTCTGAAGGAAATCCCCAGGATGTCTGTGTCTGCCTCCAGGACAGGGAGCTCACTACTCTGAAGCAGTGTATTTTGTGCTTACCAGCTCTGATAGTCACAGTTCTTTGCATAAGTGACCACATTCTGTCTTTCAAGTCATAAGAAAACCCCAGGGACCCAGGAGTGAGGCTCAGACTAGTTGTGGCATATATACAAGGGTAGTCAAGTACTTTTGGGGCCTTTGAAACCTATGCCCACTTCAATACCTACTTTCCCCTCTTCCAGAACACTCTCACACTACTGCCCCATTTGGAGCAAGTAGCCAGGTGTTGGGTGTTAGCCATAGCCACATGAAATCACACAGAGAGAAGTGGGGTTGGGTCTCTCAGGAGAGAACAATGCCTTCCACAGGGTTCTCTCAGTTTCTTCCTGGTGAAATGCGTGCTCTCTGCAGATTTATTTATTTATTTTAACTGTTGTAAAGCTGTGAGACAAACAATCTGTGAGACAAATGCATCCCAAAGCTAGATGCGTCCATACCTGGGCAGGGCCTGTCCCTCTTCACTGTCAGGCAGTGCAGGATCCAGCCGGCCATCCTTCAGGGGAGCCCCTGGCATATATCCTTTGAGCCAGGGTCCTATCACTAATCAATACCACTGCTCAAGAGTTTACCTGGGACTGAGGGAGGAGTTCAGACCTCTTATTCTCAGGTCTTGGCAGGAACAGCTTCCCTGTGTTTCCACTCTGGAGGCTACACTCTGGCTGGCCATTTAGGGTCCAAGGAGAGATCCCAACACTGCAAGGCAGGCCTCCTAGGCCTGGCCCTTCTCATTCTGATAGCATCCCTGGCAACTGCCCCAAACTGGGGGCTGGACAGTACCTCTTTTGCCATGCTCTCCTGGGTGCCCTTCTGACATTCCCTGGCAGGCTGTACCTCTGCTTTCATTGAATGTGCATCAGGGAGGCCCTGAGCAGTGACATCCTTGCACTGCCATCACTTCTTCCTCCCTGCTCTGAGCTATTGGAGACCAATAACTCGTGGAGACCATAAAGCTATGGCCCAGTTGATGGCAGTGGCTTCTTTCCCACCCCACTCAGGGATCTCAGCCCTGGAAAACACTGGAATCTGAGTTGGGGCGCCACTGACCACATCCCCATCTTGTTGAAGCCCCACAGCAGTTGGTGAGGTAGATGAACATTATCAGAACCCCTTCATAGATTAGGTAGATAGGCTCAGAGAGTAAAATGGACTTTCCCAAGATCACACAGCTACTAGATAGCAGAGCCAGATATAGTGGAAACCATGTGCTCAAGGGGGGAGGGGAGCGGAGGGGCACAGGCTCTGTGACCTTGGGCCAGTTACTTCTCTGAATCTCTTCTCATTTGAAAAATGGAAATAACAATACTTCCTGTCTTGTCAGGCTACTGTGAAAATTAAATTATCAATAAATTATGCCATACAATGTATTTAGCATAGTAGCAACATGGAGATCTGCTCAGTAAATGTGGCAATGGTTGGGATTATTAGCCCAATGATATTCAGATGCTGTCTGTTTGGACCATGCCCCAAATTAAGCTTTGGTACCTCTAGGCTCCCATATGTCTTTGTTGGTGTCATTCATGATCTGCCAAAGTGAACTCAGGGTCCCAGTATGGAGGAGCAGTGGTAGAGTGGGGTCATTAGATTCCTTCCTGGGGCTGCCTGCCTGCTGACAGGTCAGGGGCCTATCTCTGGCCCATGGTGGCTGCTACCTGTTTTCTCACATGGACCTCAGCAGCACTCCGGGCCTTGCTGGGGCTTTGCCACGAGTCTTTGATCTCTAGAGGACAAGGCTGAGCAGGGAGCTACCCACTTAAGTGATGCCACTCAGTCTCATGCACATCATGCCCTGGCTTTGGACACTGCTCCTTCAGAGTCTGCATCCTGCAGATGAATCCCTCCAGGATATGGTCCAGGCCAGCAGCCTGACATTTGGACACCCCCTTCAGGAGCACTGCAATGGGAAGGAAGGTTCTAGACACACTTCGTGGAACCAGTAGGGAAGTAAGATGAGCTCTGAGAAAGCTTTGGGGCCTGTGGGACTGGATACTCAGCATTTTAAAATTTTATTATTACTGTGTTTGTTTAAATATATATGTGTTTGTGTGTGTGTATGTGTGTGTGTATATATATATATATATATATATATATATATATATATATATAAATATATATATATATATATATATATATATAACTTTATATACTTCCCCCCACCCAATCCCAGTCCCCTCCAACCCCTAATTTTTCCCTTTGGCTTTCTGTCTGGAGGCTGTGTAGGGAAGCACTGTCTGCGTGCTCTTGTCTGACACTGTTTGGGTGCTGCTGTTCCTCATGATCCTTCGCGTCTGCTCAGGGACCAATGAGCATTGTCCAGTCAGTGTAGGGCGCCTTGGCTTGTTGGGGGCCGGGGAGGTCTTGAGGGGGCCCACATGGGTCTCTGTATTGGGAGGCTCTGGTGACAGGCCCACCTCCTCCTTTGCTGCTGTCTCCTCACCATCCCCCTCTTCATCGTCACAGCACAAAGCATGGTAGAGCACTTTGTCACTGAAGCGCACTCTCTCCCGTGTGCCTGGGGTTCGCTGGGGCAGTTGCCCCTTGAGAGGGCCGGTGCTGAAGGCCTCCTCACTGGAGGAGTCTGGAGTCTCCACCCGTGGCCCATTAGGAATGGGCATGCCACCGTTCATGAGTCGGCAATCTGAACCAGCCCCTGGTTGTGTTGGTTCGGGGGCATCCATGGAATCTGAAGGGGTAGAGACATCCAGGAAGGAGCAGAACTCCCAGCTGTCTGAGAGGATGTCAGCTGTCATGAAGTCCAGGTGGCCCAAGTCAAAGGGGCCACCTACACCGGCTTTGTCGCTGCTGGAGGTACTGCTCACAGTGGCTGTGGTCCAGTCATCTGGCTCCAGTTCAAAATCGAAGTCTGAGGTTAACTTGTCTATCTGGCTCACCACCTGTCCAGGGAAGGGCAGAAGTATTAGAGCGGCCAGGCCAGACCTGGCATCACTTAGGTGTGAGCATGTGCCCCCCTCCATGACATCCTCCCTGATGATGTCCCTACAGGATGGCAACTGGACTTGAGGTCACAGGCTGTTTGCTCTGTGAAAGGCCCAAACTGGACCAGGGTGAACAGAGCTTGTTTTTCATTCCTCAGTCTCTTGGGTGGAGGAGGGACTGTCTTCTAGACTGTACTCCATCCATTCACATAGCCCTCTCCCCCTAGCCAGCTGCTGTTCTAAGGGGAGAGGTACAGGGGGTTATAGGCTCTGGTGCTCAGAGCTTGATCTTCCTATGACTGAAAAGGCTATTTAAAGAGGGTGGTTAATAGATGAAAGGATTAGTGTAGTAAAGGTTAAAGGGGGCCAAGTATATAGTGATGGAAGGTGATTTAACTTTTTTTGGGGGGGCACACATTGCAATATACAGATCATGTATCATAGAAATGTACATTTGAAACCTATGACCCTATTGACCAGTATCACTCCAATAAATTTAATCAGAAAATAAAATAAAAAATAAAGAGGGCTGAGAGACTCCAGGAAACCCACTTAGTGGAGAGGTGGGAAAATGATATGGGGTGCTCTGAGGAAGCATTCTGGGCCAGCCTGTGCAGCTGGTCAGTGACTGTCCCTCAAGGGTCTCCATCACTCCACCCCTACCCCTCAGAGCATTCTCCCTCCTTCCTCTCCCTGGTCTCTGATGACTGGAGATCAATCCTGGCTTGTTGGGGAATGAATACAACAAGTATTATTTGGTAAGCAATAAAAAAAACCCATCCATTCTGGGCCCAGAGGTGCCTGTTAAATGCACTTGGGATGGGAGGGGAGACAATTCAGCTGCAACCTGTCCACTCTACAAAGACTAAAGCTCTGACTCCATGCAGGCAGCCCTGCCAATGGACATCCCCTGACCTTGGCCACTGTCAGCACTTGAGTCAGGAATGAAGATAATAGGGAAAGGAGAATCAAGAAGAGGAGAGAGTCTTCAGGCCAAAAACAAAAATAGCAAAACATCAAAAGCAAAGTAGAGGAACCAAGAGACCCAGAGACAAAGGCATATGCAGTGAGTCACAAGCCCAGGGCCTCTCCTGGTATTCTTACCTGGAGTCAGATAAGCCAGTTAATTGATTACCTAATCAACAAAACTTTATTGAGGACCACAACTGTCCAGAGATGTGCTAGGTATTTGGTGAGGAGTGGGGGTGAGGAATGCCCCACAGCAAAAGAAGAAAGCAAAGACAAAACTGAGGGGTCAAGAGGAGTCTGGGTCACTGGGATGTCTTCTTGGTTAGGGGGTCAGGAGACTCCATGCAGGTGACCTGGTCAGTTAATTTCCCACTTAGGTCTCAGTTTTGCAATCTGTAAATGGGAGTTGAGTGAACTGGTTGATATCCAAGGTTCCTTTCATCGCTGTGATCTTAGGAAAGGGTTCTGTAGGGCATTGGCGATAAAAGTGATATGATCTCCCATCTCTGAGCACCTACTTATATGTCAGACTTTCCACCCATGAGATCATAGTTAATGGGCCTGAGGCGCCAGTCAATGGGGAAGCTGAGATTACTGCCTTCGCCACACCCCTGCAAGACTGCACACTGCTCCAAGTGCTACTGTGATTTCTGGGGATGAGTAGGCAATGGGCATAGGGCTCCACCCTCCAATCTGGCCACCTCTTCTAAGTCTCTCACTCCAGTGACTCCCCCTACCACAGAGAAGGTCATATCCCCCAGAAGTCCTTGCTCAACCCAATCCACACCCGAGGGCTGATAAGGACCCTGGCCTCAAACTAGAATGTGTATCAGCCCACTCTCCAGAGTTTGATTTTTTAGGTTTTGGGTAAGGTTTGAGAAAGTGTAGATCTAACAGGCTTCCCTGTGCTGCTGCTGTTGGTCTGAGGACAAAGTCTGAGAACCACTGACCAAGGTACCTGATATTTAAGCTGATGAAGAAATAGCACCCCACGGCATTGCTGCTTCAGGAGTGTCCTCTCGCTGCTGGGCAGCCACACCCTCCAATTACACTCCCCAGAGCAAGCTAGCTGCTGATAGTCTGCTGCTGCACAAGAGAAGGCAACAATAGCAGGAATCTGGAGTTAAATTTCCTGGCTGTAGGGGCACAGATTTGGCTGAGGCTAGGCCAGGCCCAGAAGCTAGGCTCCTAACATCCTGTGAGGAAGATCCAGGGAGCACAAGGCAGGATTTCTGAAGCCTTCAGGCCTGAACATACCCCCCATCCAAGAGACCCTTCTCAGGTGGCCTTCACATTCAGGCCCTTCCTCTCCTCCCTTAGAACACCCTCTCTGGTTCCACCCTGGGGGTGTGGGAGAAGTCTCATTTTCCTCCCCTATAAAGTGGGATGATGCTCTTTGCCTCACCCAGTTGGTGGAGATTTAATAGATATGAATGTGCATTAGACTGCAGAGTCAGCACATATAAGCATCTAGGAACCTGGGCTCTGGAGCCACACCTAGGGTCCAACCTTGGCATCATAACTTACTAGCTTTATTACCTTAGCCAGGTTGCTCAATGTCTCTGTGCGTAAGTATCCTCAGCCAAGGAGAATCCTAATAGTACCTACTTGTTAGGCTGTTGCGATGATTAATGATGTGATGCACAGAAAGCATGTAAAATAATATCCACCATGGACATTGAGAGCCAACATGTAACAGGTACCAGACCCAAGAGCTGATGGAAACCAGTTCTTCTCAAAGGAATGACACTCTGATGGGGATGTTTCCAGTGCCTGTGGCAGAATAATGGGACATGTTGGGCCTTTCAAGCCCCAACACATGGGTGGAACCTATGTTCCATGAAGTAGGGCTGTTTCCAAATGGAAACAGAAGGGGTTCTAAAAGCCAAATGGTTGAGGCTCAGAAGAAAATCTGGCTCAGTTTTAGGTGGTGTAGTTCAAACATACTTGATAAATGACATAAGTAAGGATCAGAAAGGGAAGTGAGATGCTCAGGGTACCCAGATTGTATGCAGAGCCTGGTCAGTCCATAACTCTACCTGTCCTTGGTGCCTCTCATTTCATGGGGCCCATGGGAGGGCAGGAGTCAGGCAGGCCCGAGGCTACCTGCCTCTCTGGATGTCTTGAAATCTGTAATTTCTGCCTGAGATTTAATAATCATTTTGCCTGCATGTAACTTGAGACTGTCTTAGAGTACAGGCAAAATATCTATATACACAGAATAAAAGAGGGGAAGTGGGGGAATGGAGAGAGAAATGAAACCATAAAAATCACAGAATCCTACCACCTCAAAGCCAGAAGGGACTGGAGACACTGTTGAGTCCACCCTTCTTACTGTGTTTAGTGATAGGGAAGTGAGGCCCAGCGACTATAATGAGCTGACCTGAGACCAGAAGTCAGGAGTCCTGACTCCTGGGCCTGATCTTTTAAGAACATGAATTACCTGCTCAAGAGGAGGCAAGAGGGAACACTTGAGAGAAGGGCAGGAATGAGGGCTGAGACAAAATCCCCCAGGGGGGCCCAGGTGACTCAGCCTCTGTCCTGGTCACAGCTTTAGCTCCCCTCATCTGAACAACTGCATCACACTCATCTAGTCAAAAAGTCAACAGGACCACGGCACCCCTCCACTTCTAGCACTCCTGTGCTCCCCAAACTTATGGACCTCCAAACACCGCCCACACCAAGCCTGTCTCCTTACCACACCTATACACATACACCCTGAGTTCACTTCTGCCTCTGGGCCTCACCTGAATGCCTCACACCTTTCTTACTCATTCTATCTCACTTCCTATGGAAGTCCTCCTTGATCCCCAGTTGAGAACAGGTTTCCTATGAAAGGCTCTCAAAGTACCTCATACCTTTCCTTAAAATATTATCTAGTATTTATCACTGCTACAATATTTTAAGCATATAGGTTACAATGTGGTTGATATCTTCTCCTCACAAGGAGTGGGCCTGGAAATGCACCACCACCATGCATCCCCAGTTTGGTAGAGATTGGTACTCTTTACAATACAGCCATTAAATGACTAGATGGGTTGAGACATCTTAATAAAAATTGCTGAGAAGTTCTTTTCTGAGAAAATGCGCCATGGTCCTGGACACCACAATACTGCCTGCCCCAGCCCCAGCTGCCTCTCCAAGAAAAGCATGGATGTGTTCCATCAAACCCTAGAGTCAGGACCAAGGACTGGGGAATCTACCTCTATTTCCTGTCTCCCCCTCCCTCCCCACCTCTGGCCCCTCACTTTTCTTGACAAGTTGCTACCTCCTTCTCTTCCGTCTAGCTCCCTGGGCAGCTGATTATATAACTAGGGATTCTGCAATATTTATGACAACTGATTACTTTTTAATTCTGTGACTACGTTATTTATCTTCCTGGGGGCTGTGAAATTGGGAAGGGGGAGAGAGGTGACTGTGATTTTTGACTCTCATTAATGCAATTTGGCCTAATTGGCCCCGGAGCTTTGTGAATCTGTCTGGAGGAGGAGGATGCAAAGGGAAAAGGGAGGTGAAAAGAAGAAAAAATCTGCACAATTCTTGCTGAGCTGTGGGTGATGGAGCTGACCCACTTTGGCACCACTCTGTGATCCCCAGCCTCTCCTGCTCCAGCTGCCATGTGGCTGGGCCACATTTATCTCCTGCTGTATGTCCTATGGCTCTCCTGGCTACCTCATATACAGCACCTTGCTGATGGGATAGCACAATTGCATGAGCCTCATTCCCAAGAAAATCAGGTGTGTGTGTGTGTGTGGGGGGGGGGGGGGGGGGGGTCTTCATTGCCACTCCAGGCTGCAAAAGGATTTTGCCTGCCCTCCACCCTCTGGAGGTGTTCAGACCAAGGTGGGCAACTGTGCCCTTAAGTTATATCCTGCCCAATCGCCAGTGATGGTGTGAGTGATAAAAGTGGTCAACACAAGAACATTTTGAGTCCCATGCTGAGTGACATCTTGGGGGAGGGGTAACCAAGAGGGAGGTCAAGTACCTACTCAAGGTAAGCTCAACATTTGGGGGGCCAAGAACAAGGTCCTATACCCCTGCCTTTGTGGGCTCCCAATTAGTAGGGAACTGGGAGAACAGTGGAGAGGCAGATTCCCACAGAGAAACACAATGAGATTCCTGGAGAGTGTGTGGGATTCTTATAGGACAAAATCCAAATTTTGTACTGTGACCTGCATGCCCTGTGTGCCCTGGCCTCCTGCTCTCCTTCCCTAGTTCCCTCTGCTCCAAATGCATCAGCTTCCTTGCTGATCCTGACTATGCCAAGGATACTTCCTTCTCAAGACCAGCTGCTCCCCCTGCTTGGAGGCTCATTTCCAGATATCCATTTGACTTGTATGTATCCTCACTTCCTTTGGGTCTTTGTTCAAACGCCATCTCTTTGGAGATCTGCTTCCCAACCCCATCACAACCCCTTTCCTTCGCCAGAAGAGGGTAGGACTGCCTGCTGCGGGCCCTGGGCCTGACCTCCCTGATCATGGCTAAGATGCCAATGTGACTCCAAAAGAACAAGGGCTTACACAGAGCTGAGGAGCAGGCTAGTGCTAGAACAGTCATCAATAATATCTAACAGATATGCAGCTAGTTTTGTGCCCGTCACTGTGTGAAGTACATTGTATATAATATCACATTTAATCCTCACAACCACTGTAGAGCTGGTGATGATGATGAGGCATACTATTCTGTATTTTCATTTTAGAGACGCAAAAGAAAAGCACAGAGAGGTAAAGTAACTTTCCTAAGTACACACAGCTAAGAAGGCAGTGAAGATCATATGTGAACCAGAGACATTTGGCTGCAAAGCCCAAGCTCAGCCCCTAGGCTAGGGGTGTCGAACTCAATCAGAGAAGGGGCCAAAATCTAAAATCCAGCCTAAATCGCGGGCCGAATGGTTTACTGAACAGTCATAAACTGACAATGTCATAAACTGACAGCGGAGTGCAGTGATGACAGCGCGGTGCGGGCCACATTGCAAGGCCTGGCGGGCTGGATTTGGCCCGCGGGCCTTGTGTTTGACACATGTGCCCTAGGCTGTACTGCTTCTCCAAATTATGATCCACAGAATTCTGAGGAGCTTAGAGAGCCTGCTGGGATTGGCCTAGCACCTGGAGTACTGGGGACTTAGGAGAAATGAAGGCTAGCTAATTATTGACTCACATCCTCTCCAGCACAATTTTTGCTTTTAAGACATTTTTATATTCCTCACCTCACTTAGTCCATAAAAATATTTTCCCCAATCGTGGGACAGAACTTTCCTCCTATCCCTTGGGGAGAGTCAGGAGTTTGGGGAAACAGGAGATGCATGGGAGAGGGAACTCCAAATCCTTCAGGGGTGTGAGTAGGTGTTGGTCCCCCAATATGTCCTTGTAAGATCACTCTGAAGTATGATTATCATCACTCCCATTTCAGAGATGAGCAGACTGAGGCTCGGGGGCCTGGGGAACAGTGCTTTAGTGCTGCTCATCTTTCTATGATGCTCAAGAGGATGAGGAGGCTCTGCTATGATCCATGGCATGTGGGGAAGGGAGCAGCAGATGGAGGAGGATAGCAGAGGCAATATAGCTAAGCCCTTCCTCTCTGCCAGCCTTCCTCCCTTATCAAGCACCCTGCACTGCCCTCTGGCAGTCTTGTATGTAAATCCTGGCTTCACATCTAAGTGCTTCACCCTCTAGAGCACATGTGTCAAACACAAGGCCCGCGGGCCAAATCCAGCCCGCCAGGCCTTGCAATGTGGCCCGCACCGCGCTGTCATCACTGCACTCCGCTGTCAGTTTATGACATTGTCAGTTTATGACTGTTCAGTAAACCATTCGGCCCGCAATTTAGGCTGGATTTTAGATTTTGGCCCCTTCTCTGATTGAGTTCGACACCCCTACTCTAGAGAACAGAATTCAGTTGGTGAAGTCTGTGCTGTGCTGCCCATCATGCCATCTCTAGGACCTGCCTAGGGGATGGGGAAACTCTGAGACCTGGGCCGTCCCCCCCCCACCCCCCCCCCCCCCCCCCGCTACCCCCTTCCCAGCTGAGTGCCATTGGCAGTGGGCAGGTGGTAGCACACAGGGTAGATTCTGGTTGCCATAGCAACCTGTCAGAGTTTTGGGTGGAGGCACATGGCCTATAGTGGGTAATGGGGGGAGGGAACTCATCTTTCTCTGTCCTGGCTCAGGCCTCTGGGTTGCACAGTACATGAACCTGAAGCTCTGCTGTTCAGGACATGGGAATGGGTTGAGTGTGTGTGCTGAGAAGAGAGGGAGAGGATATCTCAAAAATCTGCAAGTAAATCCTAGTGCTTCTGATCTTCCTGCCTCACTCCCTAAAGGGCATCCCCCCAGAGTATCACAGGATGAGCATAAGGTCTCATGTCTAGAAGGTCCCTAACGAAATGGAAAGAGGTTGCCCACCTGTTGAAGCTCCAGAGCAGGAATCAGGACCTGAGTTCTACTGAGCACTCCTGGTAGGCTCTGTGACCTTCAACAAGCCCCTATCCCTCTCTGGGCCTCAATTTCTTCAACTGTAAATGGATAGGCTGGTCTGGATGACCTGTGTGATGCCTTCAAGCTCTGGTTGGTTCTGTTGGGAGTGAGGGTTGGGGTGGGGGTGGGACGAGTAGATGCCTGCAAGATGCTTAGCTGGTCAGTTGGGAGTAGGCTCTGTACTATATCAAAACTGAGCCCCAGGCTTAGAATCCATCCTAGTTCTTTCTGGGTAGGCCTGCTGGGGCATAGGTCCCATGGCTCTGCTCAAGACGGAGACTCTGGACAGTTCCCATGACTGATGGAACCACAGAACATCTGAAATAGATGGGGGTGGGGAGGCATGAAGTGGAGATGGTAGTCCTTCGGACCAATGATGAGTTACTCATAGGCATTGACCACTAAATTGGATTCCCCAGAGATGTTCAGCCCACACCCCAGACAGTCCAGTTCATGGGCAGAAGCACCACATCTCTCTCTTCCTGTCTCCTGAGGAAGGACTTCATGGCAGGCTCCATGAGGCTGACTCTGGGCAGAGAGGCTGCCTGTCCAACCTTAGTTCCTGGACCAAATCTCCACTCTGAAGATTCAAACACCCCCTGCTCCTTAACTCTTGGGCCAGGCTAGAAGACCACTTTGCCAGTCTGGAGTTGGTATCCACCACCACCCCTGTTCCTCAATCTTCCTAGAGCCCTCATCTCCCTACACATCTGGCTGGGAAAGTCTGAACCCATAACTCCAATTCAGTCACTCTCCCTAACATCTCTGCAGGGGCCCTACAAGGAGTTGAAATTTGCCTAAAGCCCACCTGGCTGGCATAATGGTACTCAGGGGTACTCAGGCCAATGGCTCAGAACCCTGGTCATCATGCATTTTGGGCTCAAACACAGCCCAGGGGGCAGGACTGAGGACATGTGTACTTCATTACCTGAGCAATGTGGGAAGCGTTAAGTAAATCGGGCTCTACTTAGAGGGACACACATCCTAGGCTCTCTGCGTGACTTTTCAATCTTGGCCAAAAATGTTCAGAACACAGGATGGGGATACATCCCTTTAGAGTACATTCCTGCCCCTGCCAGTGTACATAGGAACTCTTGATACCCACTAGCAGCTCCCTAGACTCATTTCTACTTCAGGGTAGGGAGGACCTAATTTTTTCAGGATCAAGTGTTCTGTAATATCTGGGGAATGCTCCAAGCAGTGGGGACTGCCTCATTAAACCATCTACACTCTCCCAGGGCCCCTTGTGACCAGCAGGTGGTGGGGTCAAAGGTAAAAGCTTAGGCTTCTGAAGAGATTATTGTGGAATTCAGTCCTTATTGGCTATCTTGGCAGACGAATCATAACCACAGAGCCATGGGCCCATTACATGCTGTCCAAATGCTCTCTGCAACACTGAGATCCCCTCCTCCCCTGAGCTATTGTGAAATTTTTAGCAGAGCAGACTTGGAGAAAGGAGAATAAGACAGAGGTACCCAGCAAAGTGGCACGCACACACACACACACACACACACAGACATATATGCCAGAGTATGTTTTCGTGCCAGGCCCAGGAAAACTGGTTTAGGGTCCATCTGGCCCCTCACTCACCTCCCTGAGCTCCTTGGCCACTTCCTTGAGCTCCCGTAGGATGCCCTCCAGCTGTCCGATAACCATCTTCATGCGCTGTCGAATCCGCTCACGTTCACCACCACTGCTGGGGTCGACACTGGGCTGCCCGAGGTCTGGGGTGCCCCGAATGTTCATCCTTCACCACGTGGCTGCAGGCCTGCCCATACTCCCCCCAGCCAGGCACACACTGCGTCTGCCTCCACAGAGCCCACCTCAGCCAGGCAGTGCTCCACATCTTAACGGCCCCCCAGCCTACGCTGGCCCTGGGTGGCCCTCACCCAGTCCCTGACTCCTGCCACCCCGCTTCCTTTGCCTCTGGATGGGGAATGGAACACCCAGAAGGAGACAGAATCTGACCCAAGGGGCCAAGATGAGGACATAGAAGGGGAGGGGGAGGGGGCTTCGGTCTCAGGAGGCCTTCAGGACTTGAAGTGCCTATAGGTATGCTAGACTGATGTCTAGCTGAATCTGGACACAGAGGCAGGGGGATGACTCTGCAGGGACTAAGGGTAAGAGATGCCCTTGGGATTGGGGAAGGCAGCACAATCCCCTCACGATTCTTGGGCAGTTGCAAAGGCAGAGGTCTCTGGTTGCAAGTGACATCTGCAGAAGAACTGTGCCTGGGTTCTTCCAGCTGTGGAGGGGGCTCCAGATGTGGACAGCTCTGGGAAGGGAGCTGGACTGGAGGAGGGCAGCCCCCTGCAGAGAGAGCAAGCCTGGCATCAGCCCTCCCAGGCTGCAGCATCAGCCAGCAATGCTGCTGCCTCCATACTCTCCACAGCCGGCACCCTTCCTCGCTGGGGATTTGTTTTTCTTTGTGGGAAGGGATGGTGGAGGCAGATGGCCTACAGCACAGCCTCTCTTTGGGAAGAAAGAGGGAGCCCCTGCTTTTGAGGCAGAAGTCCTCAGCCTGTGATGGGGCACAGAACATCAAGTCCCCCAAACACCCCTCCCAGCCAGGCCTTTCTCTGGAGGTTCACCAGAGGGTCTCTCCAGTCTCAGTCCTCCCTCATAGCGCCCCCAGAGTGCCCTCGTTCCCAGCAGACCCTCCCTTTCCCAGCCCAGCCTTCCCTTAGAACCCCCGGACTCACCGAGGGTGAGGGCACCAGCCTGCCTTCCGAGTAGCGTGGGGGCCAAGCCCCAAGATGAGGTTGGGGGAGGGGGGCAGGCTCCCTAGGGTGGGCTTCTTTCTCTGGACCCTTCAGCCCCTGGCCTCAGGGAGGTCTTCAGAGCCGCCCCGGAAGACATATGGGCGGTGGGAGTGGCGGGGCCTCCGCGCTCCCTGACTGGGGGGCAGGAAAAATGTCCCTCAAACCCCGTCAGGCGCCGGGTGAGGAATGGGGAGAAGGGTCTGATGAGTCTGGGGCTCTCAGGCCACAGGTGACCCGGGCGTAGGGCGTCCCGGTGCGTGAGCCAAAGTAGCTGGGATCGGGGGCACCGGGATCCCCTCAGACCGCGCCCGGCATCCCCCGGGCTCGGTACGGTCCAAGCTTCGCTCGGTCCAGTCCAGAACGGTATGAGCCGGCACCTCTGGGTGCCCCGGACGCACTCAGCCCGGGCCCAGGATGTCCGCGCTTCCGCACCTCGGCGCCCCGAGGGTCCGAGCAGCCCAGCCCCGCGCTCGGCCGGCGGCCAGAGAGCTGCCGCCGTCCTCCGCGGCCCGGGAAAGGCCGAGGGACTGGTCCCCGCTGCCCGGCCCGGAAGGCGCGGGCGAGGGGCCCGGCCGGCTGGGCGGCAGCCCGGGCGCGGGCGGGAGGGGCGCGAGGCGGCGGAGAGGAGGCGACGGGAATGGAGAAGGCTCGGCGCGGCAACTGGGAGGCAGCCCGAGACCAGCGGCCGCCGCCTCCCGCCGGCTCCCACCCGCTCGCCGCCTCCCAGTCCCCGGCGCCGGGCCGCTGCCGGAGGGGCACAGGCGCCGCCTGGGGCTGGGCCTCCCTCCGCGGCCTCGCCTTGACCTGCCCCGCCGGACTCCGCGGGCCCGGGCCGCTCCTCGAGGGTCGCCCCGCGCCTCCGGCGCCCGGCCACCTCCCGTCCCCACCGGATGGCCGCCCGGCGGGCGCTGCTCCCTCCCAGACCCCGGGCTCGGCGGCCCCGCTCGCTCGGCGCCGGCAGAGAAGGGCCGCCCCGCGCGGGGAGGGAGCTTTTAAAGAGACACACACACCTCCCAGTGCCGAGCGCGCGTGCTGAGCGTGGTTCTCGCCACCTCGGCGGTGGGGAGATGTCCTTCGCTGGCGGGGCTGGAGGCGGACTAGCTCGGCTGGAATCCGCTGACCTCGGGGCATGGAGGGACAGCAGGCTATAGACTTAACCCTTTCCCACCTTTCCAGACACTCCCAGTACCCCTTCCCCCACCGCCATGCACCCCTCGCTTTCCCTTTGGCTAAGTTTCCCGCATCCAGACCCTTTCCTTCTATCACACTTCAAACTACCCCAGACATTGCCTTACATCAGATTAATTTAGGAAACAAAACATGGGCAACTTTTACTGAGCACCTTCCGTGAGCCAAGCTCTGCCTGGAGGGCTGGGAATTGGAGGCTCCGCAGATGACAGATAAGTCTAACGGTTAGACACTCAACATTTATTCAGCTCCCCTGTGTACCATGCCCCATATACTAGACTCGGGTACAGGAAGGAAAAAGCAACATTTTAGGAAACTCACAGCTCCTGGGAAACACTCCGGAGTGGGAAGCAACCCTGAGCTGTAGGAACTAGAGGTGACAGCTAGCCAAGCCTTACCATTGTGAGGGAGGCAGGGCTGGGGCTGAACATTCAAGGCAGTAAAGGGGAGGAACAGCAGGGCTCAGATGCAGAAGTGAGGGGAGTTTCAACTGTGGCCTTTTAGAAATACCGTTTTGACAGCTTTGTGGAAAGTGCATTAGAGGAAGAACAGATCTTGGAGAAACTCAGAGGCCATGGTTAGAGCTTGGATTTTATTCTGGAGCAGAAGAAACCCAGATTTTTCAGGGCTGTTGTGTTGGTGGATCTGAGGCTAGACCATAGGGAGGAGACCAGTTAGGAGGCCGTTACTGGAATGGAGCTGAGAGAGGAAGGACTAGGATAGAAGCAGGGATAGAGGGGAGAGGATGCTTTGAGAAATAATTTAGAAGAACATGGCAGGACTAGGTTGAACTTTAAGAGAAGGGAGAGTCCATGAGGACCCTAACTTATAGCGTGGGGACCACCAATTCTGTTAGAGAACAGAGGGGAAGAACAGGTCTTGGGTGAAGAAGAGGAGTTCAATTTGGAAAAGGTGGAGATATCCTGAAGACATGAGTATATGGGTTTATGGCTGGCCTGAGAGTTTTTTGTTTGTTTGTTTATTTTGTGTTTAGTCATCATTAAGGGGATGAAATTGAGGCAGAAATACAAAAGTAGCAGGTCCAGACAAGAGCCTTGGGAAAGAGCCCCTGAATGAGATGAACAGGGACTGTCAGGGAGGTAGGAGAAGAACAGGAGTGTTCAGATGTAGGAGGGAAGCATGTGCTCAGCAGTTGTGAGAGAAGGAATGGAAAGTCTCCTTAGGAGGCCACTGGTGATGTGACAGGGGCAGGTTTTTGTGGAGGGGGGGAAGGAAAGTGGCAGGAGCTAAATTGTTGGACATTGAAGGACGAGTAATTGGTGAGGAGTGGAAGTTAGTGAATATACTAGTAGGTGATACTGTTAGAAGTTCAAACAAGGTTGTAGAGATCTCGAACTATAAGTGAATATGGGTTCAAGGGAGAAGGGGCTAGATGATGATTTGAGGCTGGCCCATGGGGAACTTGAACTCTAAGGACAGAGATTGTTGTGCTTCCATCACCAACATCCAACTCCAGAATGCTTCATCATAGAAAGCTGAAACTCTAGGGGATCCAAGATGGCTACAGACGGGATGGCAGGCTGCAAGATAGTGTGTGAGTGAGAGTGAAAGGAGAGTGTGTGGATGTGCGGGGAGTGTCTGATTTGTAGTGAGGGACAGCTATATTCCAAGGAATTGTTGGGGACTGGTGGACTGGCTCCCCTGGCCCGGCAGACTCTACTGCTGCTGAGATCTCCCCCTGAGCGGCCGCTCTGCTGCAGAGACCACACCATCTTGAAGGGGAGAGCAGCTGTGATAGGAAGCCCAGCCTTACCTTCAAACGGAGAGACCTTGGATACCTCCTGGGTCCCTACAACCACAACCCCCATGGACAAGCTGCCTCAGCTGTGAACCCAGGAACACCAAGATTCCAGCCTCCCTGGCCACGGATGCCTAAAAAGTTTGTCCAGGAGGAGACAAAGCGGCACGGAATATGTGGACAGGCCCTGTGCCTTCTCACAGAGCAGATAGAAGGAACAGCTGAATCCAACAACATCCACCCGGAATTGGCGGATTAAACACAGCTGGTGAGGCAATCCATGGACTGAAAGGTCAGAAATTGCCTAGAGAGAGATGTGATCTGGGATCCAGGCTGGAGGGAGAAAGGCACAAAACAGGGATTAGAGTCTCAGAGGAAGACTTTGGTCCACCAAATCTGTAGCCCTGTGCAAAGTGTAGCCCTCAAATGTGGAAGGGTGTCCACAGGGCTGCTGGTAGAAGGGGACCCTAAATATAAGCCCACAGCCATAGTAAACTGTGTCCAGAAAGGCAGCCTGAAGTTCTATACTGGCCACCCAGTGCCAGGGAAAAAGGATGCTAGTCAGTGCAATTACTTTGTCTTTTTATTTTATTTTATTTTATTTATTTTTTATTTTTAATTTTTTACCTTGTTGCTTTTGCTTGCTAAGTCCAGTAATTAAAAACACACACCAAGACTTCAGGGGAAAGTTGTTTCTGTGGGTACTGGAGATCACAATAAGGAGAGATGAGCAGGAAACCAGCTCTGGGTCAGTCCGTCCCTCCAATCCAGTCTTAAGTGTGGCAGGGAAAGAAGAGTCTAAACACTGGTTAGAGGTGGCCATTAATACAGAAACACTGCCACCCAGGGGTTGTATCAGAAATTGACTTGTGTAAATACAACTGAAGGCAGGCAGAGAAACAAAGTGAGCAGAGATCCTGCCTGCTTGAAAACAAGGTTGTGGCTTATGACAAACAAGAATAGTGGATCACAGGGAACTTCAACATTGTGCTGACTACCTGACAGGAAATAGATGTGCCAGGCAGAACAGTAGAGGAACTGAACGACCTTCACTACTTAACTTTTTCATTTTTTATCTTTTACTTAAGAAACTAAAATTTTTTTTCTCTTGATTTTACTTTTTTATTAATATATTTTTATTTTTAATTATCATTTTACCTTTTAAAAAGTTTTATTTTATTCTGGGATTAGTGTTCTACATTCTACTTTTATTTTTCTTTTAGCATTATTTTACTCTATCTCAATTTTTCCTTTATGCCAACACTTTCTTCCTCACTTTTCCTTTTTCCTTTTCCCCTCTTTCATCCTGCTTCTCTTACCCTGTTCCTGCTTTAGTTTTTCTCTATACTTTCTTTTTTAAAAAATATATTTTATTGATTTCTTATAGAGAGAAAGGGAGAGAGATAGAGAGCTAGAAACATTGATGAGAGAGAATCATCGATCAGCTGCCTCTTGCACACCCCCCACTGGGGATGTGCCCGCAACCAAGGCACATGCCCTTGATCGGAATCAAACCTGGGACCCTTCAGCTCTATCCACTGAGCCAAACCGGTTTTGGCTATACTTTCTTTTTACTCCCTGTTAAAAATTGATCTTACTTATATATCTAATTTCCTGCTTCCAATCCATGCACACTTCTCTCTTCGCTTTCTTCACTAGGCAGTTTTTTCCCCCTTTCTTTCCTCCCCTTTTCTTTCTGACTTGTTGTTGTTTGATTGTTAGTTGTTTTTTTTGTTTGTTTGTTTGTTTGTTTTTGCTTCCGTTTTTCCTCTCTTCACTTGTTTTCTTCTTCTACTAATAGCTTAATTACTTCCAATCACCAACTCAGGCCTATATACTTTCTATGCTCCTTTTCTAATAATAGATGAATACATAGATAGATAGATTAAAGAAAGAATATATATATATATATATATATATATATATATATATATATATATATATATATAAACTTATATATATTCTCTTTTTTGTAGTTTAAAAAAATATAATTTATTAATTTTTTATAGAGAGGAAGGGAGAGGGATAGAGTCAAAACCATCAATGAGAGAGAAACATTTGTTAGCTGCCTCCTGCACACGTCCTACTGGGAATGTGCCTGCAACCAAGGTATATGCTCTTGATCTGAATCAAACCTTGGACCTTTCAGTCCACAGGCTGACACTCTATCCATTGAACCAAACCGGTTAGGGCTGTAGTTTATTTTTTACTTTTCTTCTTATATACTCATTCTCTTTCTATCTTCTCTATACTAAATTTTGGCCATTTCCCTATCCATCCAATTCTTTGACCTAATCTTCTGGAAATAAGCTGTGCATCCTCATATTCAGCTGGGTGTTGTTTGGGTATTGTTGTTTGCATATTTTAGATTAGTTGTTGCATTTATCTCAGAGTGTTTGTTGTTTGCATTTTTTTTTTTTTTGATTAGCTGTTGGTTTTTGGAGTTTTCATGGGAAAAATCCAAAAAATATATATTTTCCCTTCTTTCTTCTTTTTCTTTTCTCTTACATTTTTTTCTTTTCTCAATATAATTTTTTATACTTTAAAAAAATATATATATATTTTATTGATTTTTTTACAGAGAGGAAGAGAGAAGAATAGAGAGAGTTAGAAACAGCAATGAGAGAGAGTCATCGATCAGCTGCCTCTTGCATACCCCCTACTGGGGATATGCCTGCAACCAAGGTACATGCCCTTGACCGGAATCGAACCCAGGACCTTTCAGTCTGCAGACTGACACTCTACCACCGAGCCAAACCGGTTTCAGCTATACTTATTTTTATTTTTTTAATTTTTATCTCCTAATTCTCTTTTTCCTGGTGGTCACCTTTCGGGTTATTGGTATTGAGAATACATTTGTGTTTGGTGTCCTATGTGCTGTGTCCTGTTGTGTTGTATTTTGTGCCTTTAAGACAATTCAGGAAAGACAGAGCTACATAACCAGACACCCTGAGAGAAGCAACCATGGGGAGACAAAGAAATAGCAAGCATATGAAAGAAAAGGAGAAATCACCAGAAAAGGAAGTAAATGAAATGGAGGCAAGCAATATGACAGAGAAAGAATTCAGTCCAATGGTCATAAGGTCACTAAAAAGGATGGAAGACAAATTCAACAATATGTTTAAGAACCAAGAGGAAATGAAGGAGAAGCAAGAAGAATTGAAAAATGACATCGGTGTAATAAAGAACACAATAGAAAGCATCAACAGTAGTTAGAAGAAGCGGAGGACTGCATCAGTAAGCTAGAAGACAAGGTAGGAAAAAATACCTAAGCAGAGCAGCAACTGGAGAAAAAATTTAAAAAACAGGAGGGAACATCGGAACAACATGAAACAAAACAACATTTGCATAATAGGGGTCCCAGAGGAGAGGCAATGAGCAAGGAATAGAAAACATTTTTGAAGAAATAATGACAGAAAACTTCCCTGATATTGGAAAGAAGAAAAAACTCACATAAGTCCAAGAAGCTCAGAGTCCCAAACAAGGCGAACCCAAAAAGATGGACACAAAGACACATTATAATTAAATTGGCAAAATTTTAAAGGTTGCCAGAGAGAGACAGAAAGTTACCTACAAAGGATCTCCCATCAGGCTATTGACTTATTTCTCAACAGAAACACATCAGGCCAGGAGGGAATGGAATGAAATATACAAAGTCATGCAAAGCAAGGGTCTGAATCCAAGAATACTCTACCCAGCAAGGCTATCAATCAAAATTGAGGATGAAATCAGGAGCTTCATAGACAAAAAAGAACTAAGGGAGTTTATTACCACCAAACCAGCAATGCAAGAAATGCTAAAGGATCTGTTATAAAAAGAAGAAATAGGAAGGGAAGAAGGAACATAAGCATAAGAATAAAATTGGCAACAAACAAGTACCTATCAATAATAACTTTAAATGTAAATGGATTAAATGTCCCAATACAGAGACATAGGGTATATGAGTGGATAAGAAATAATGAACCATATATCTGCTGTCTACAGGAGACCCACATCAGAACAAAGGACTCAAACAGATAGTGAAGGGATGGAAAAAGGTTTTTCAGGCAAATGGAAATTTTAAAAAATCTGGTGTAGCAATACTTATATCTGACAAATTAGACCTCAAAGTGAAGGCCATAAGAGATAAGGAAGGCCACTTCCTAATACTAAAGGGAGCAATACAACAAAAATATATAACTCTGTTAAACGTATATGCACCTAATACAGGAGCACCCAAATATGTAAATCACACACACAAAACAAACAAACAAACAACAAAACCTTCTGAAGGATATCAAGGGAGAGATTCACAGCAATACAGTCATAGTAGGGGACTTTAATACCCCAATAACACCACTGGATAAATCCTTTAAACAAAGAATCAGCAAAGAAGTAGCAATCCTAAATGACTCACTAGATCAGATGGAATTAATTGACATCTTCAGAACATTTCACCCCAAAGCCATAGAATATATATTCTTCTTAAGTGCACATGGATCATTTTAAAAGATAGACCACATATTGGGGCACAGGCAAAGTCTCTTCAAATTCAAGAAGATAGAAATTATTTCAATCATCTTCTTAGATCACAATGGCATACAAGTAGAAATCAACTACAATTAAAAAATGAAAAAATCAGTACCTGGAGGCTAAATAGCATGCTATTAAATAATGATTGGGTTATCAAAGAGATCAAAGTAGAAATAAAAGCATTATGGCTACAAACGACAACAAAAACAGAACAATGTAAAATCTATGGGACACAGTAAAATGAGTCTTGAGAGGGAAGTTCATAGCTCTACAGGCCTACCTAAAAAAAACAAAACCCAATAAAAAATGGTTATAAATTACTAA
The DNA here is from genome assembly GCF_964339955.1 of Pipistrellus hanaki. Classification (NCBI taxonomy): domain Eukaryota; kingdom Metazoa; phylum Chordata; class Mammalia; order Chiroptera; family Vespertilionidae; genus Pipistrellus; species Pipistrellus hanaki. The sequence continues at coordinate 99,358,165 of NC_140503.1, read as the reverse complement.
CCCTACAACTCAGAAAGAGAACAACAAGAAAATCCCAGCATAAACAAGAAGGAAGGAAATGATAAAGATCAGAGTAGAAATAAATACCATAGAGAAGAAACAACAAAAAAGCCCCACAATACAAAAGATCAACAATGCCAAGAGCTGGTTCCTTGAAAAGATAAACAAGAGTGATGAAACTCTAGCCAGACTCAACAAGAAGCAAAGAGAAGGACCCAAATAAACAAAATCAGAAATGAAAGAGATGAAGTAATAACCAATCCCACAGAAATACAAACTACTATGGAAAAAAAATGCTATAAACAACTCTATTCCAACAAAATAGACAACCTAGATGAAATGGACATATTCTTAGAAAAATACAAACTCCCAAAACTCAATCAAGAAGAATCAAAAAACGTGATTAGGCCAATAACTACTGAAAAAATTGAAGAAGCGATAAAAAAATCTTCTAGCAAACTAAAGCCCTGGTCCAGATGGGTTTTCAAGGGAGTTCTACCAAGCATTCAAAGAACTAAAACCTATCCTCCTCAGACAATTTCAAAAAAATTCAAGAGGAAGGCACACTTCCAAGCTCTTTTTATGAAGCCAGCATTACCCTAATCCTCAAATCAGATAAAGACACCATCAAAAAAAAGAACTAAAGGCCAATATTCTTTATGAACATAAATGCTAAAAATCCTCAACAAAATTCTAGCAAATCAAATTCAGCATTACATTAGAAGGAACATACATCATGACCAAATGGGATTTATTCCGGGTATGCAAGAATGGTACAATATCCATAAAGAAATAAACGTGATATATCACATAAACAATTTGAGAGGCAAAAAATCACACACTCATATCAAATGATGCAGAAAGAGCATTTGACAAAATCCATCAAACATCCTTTCTTGATAAAAACTCTCAGCAAGGTGGGAATAGAGGTATTATACCTCAACATAATAAAAAACTTATATGACAAACCTACAGCCAACATCATACTCAATGGGCAAAAACTAAACTCATTTCCCCTAAGAACGGGAACAAGACAGGGATGCCCACTTTCACCACTCCTGTTCGACATAGCACTGGAAGTGCTAGCCATAGCAATCAGACAAGAAGAAGAAATAAAAGGCATCCAAATTGGAAAAGAAGTAAAAGTATCCTTATTTGCAGATGACATGATACTATACATAGAAAACCCCAAAGACGATATTAAAAAACTACTAGGCCTAATAAATGAATTCAGCAATGTAGCAAGATAAAAAATTAACACCCAGAAATCAATGGCCTTTTTATACACCAATAATGAACTCCCAGAAAGAGAAATGCAAAAAACAATTCCATTTATCATTGCATCAAAAAAAATTAAGATACCTATGAATAAACTAAGGAGGTAAAAGACCTGTACTTGGAAAACTACAGAACATTAAAAAAGGAGAGGAGGACATAAACAGATGGAAGAACATAACATGCTCATGGAATGGTAGAATCAACATCATTAAAGTCAACCAAAGCAATCTATAGATTCAATGTACTCCCCATTAAAATACCAATGGAATATTTTAAAGATCTAGAATAAACTCTCCAAAAATTCATCTGGAATAAAAGAAGATCCCAAATAGCCACAGCAATCCTGAGAAAGAAGAACAAAATTGGACAGATCACAATACCAGATATCAAGCTATATTACCAAGCCATGGTTCTCAAAACTGCCTGGTACTAGCACAAGAACAGAAATATAGACTAATGGAACAGAATAGAGAATCCAGAAATTGACCGAAGCCATTATGCTCAATTAATATTGACAAAGGAGGCAAGAGCATACAATGGAGTCAAGACAGTTTCTTCAATAAATGGTGTTGGGAAATTTTGTCAGATACATTAAAAAAAAAAAAAAAAGAAACTAGATCACCAACTTATACCATACACAAAAACTCAAGGCTAACGGACTTGAATGTAAGATGGGAAACCATAAAAATCTTACAAGACTCCATAGGCAGCAAAATAATAGACATATGCCTTAGCAGTATCTTTACAGACACAGATCCTAGAGCTATAGAGACTAAAGAGAAAATAAACAAATGGGACTATATCAAAATAGAAAGCTTCTTCACAGCAGAAGAACCCATTAACAAAACAACAAAAAAGCCCACTGTGTGGGGGAACATATTTGCCAATGATATTTCAAATAAGGGTTTAATCTCCAAAATGTTCAGAGAACTCATACAACTTACCAAAATGAAGATAAATGATCCAATCAGAAAATGGGCAAAGGACCTAAATAGACACTTCTTGAAAGAGGACATCTAGAGATATATGAAAACATGATCAAAGTCACTAATCACCCAAGAGATGTAAATCAAAACAACAATGAGATATCATCTCACACCTGTCAGAATGGCTATCACCAACAATCAATAAATGACAAGTGCTGGTGAGGATGTGGAGAAAAAGGAACCCTCCTTTACTACTGGTGGGAATGTAGACTGATACAGCCACTGTGGAAGACAGTATGAGGTTTCCTCAAAAATTTAAAAATGGAACTGCCTTTTGACCCAGTAATCCAACTTCTAGGAATATATTCCAAGAAAACAGAAAGGATATATGCACCCCTGTATTCATAAAAGCACAATTTACAATAGCTAAGATTTTGAAACAACCTAAGTGTCCATCAGCAGATGAGTGGATTAGAAAACTGTGGTACATCTACACAATGGAATACTATGATGCTATAAAAAAGAACTTTTACCATTTGCAAAAGCATTGATGGAACTGGAGAGCATTATGCTAAGTGAAATAAGCCAGTTGGAGAAAGATAAATATCATATGATCTCACTCATATGTGGGATATAATGATCAACATAATTTGATGAACAAGAATAGATCCAAAGACAAATGGCAAAGGAGGAGGGGTTAGAGAACAACCAAAGGACTTGTATACATGCATACCCTGTTTCCCTGAAAATAAGACAGTGCCTTATATTAATTTTTGCTCCCAAAGATGTGCTAGGTCTTATTTTCAGGGGATGTCTTATTTTTCCATGAAGAAGAATACGGTACACATTTATTGTTAAATGAAAATAAAGGAAATTTATTACCTGTATATGGTACAGTAGTACGGTAGTTATCAACACAAACCAGACAAACTGTAAATCCTACAGTATCAAGAATTTACTCATTTATTCAATGACAATCATGTCATCATCTTCTGGAACATCATCCTAACAATCCAATTCCTGAATTTCCTGGTGAATTTCTTGTGACCCCATTTCTTTCAGAATCAGTGGACCAAATCTCTCATGTTTAGCAATAGCATTCTGAGACAGATCCTAGGGGGGGGCCTTATTTTCAGTGGATGTCTTATTTTCGGGGAAACACGGTATTAGCATGACTAATGGACACAGACACTGGGGCGGTGGGGGCTTGCTTGAGGTGGGAATGGGTGGGGGTAGGGGTAAGGGGCATCAACTAGGGGAAGGATGTAAAACTTTAGACAATAAATAAAAAAATAAAAAAGGAAAGCTCAAACTCTGTCCCCATTAAAAATAACTGTCCCTTCTCCTCCCATGGCCTTTGGCAACAACCATTTCATTTTCTGTGTTTGTAAATGGCTACTCTAGGTATCTCATACAGTGAAATTATATAGTCCCATTCATCACTTTCATGGAAACTGTGATGCTAAGGGTTGGCCAAGATCAAAATAGGCTGAGCTTGAGGAAATAAAACAAGTTTCTAGTCTCAGGTGCATGGAATCATCTGCCCATATCCAAAATTGGGGAGTTGTATTTGAACTGGGAGTGTTTTGAGACAACGAACTCAGTTTGAGAGGATGGGATGTAACTGCTTAATACCTAATTGATCTTGTGTCTCATTTATAAATGTAGGATTTTTTTTAAAGGAGGTAACATTTCTTTTGTCATCCACGTGGATGACAAATTCACTAGGTGTATCCACAGGAGGGCAGGCAGTGTGGAGGAGGGGAGAGATTGGTATATACCTCATGTGAAGAAGGGTTGAGCTGGTCAGGGAAGGCTGGTGAAGGGGAGCCACCAGAGGGGTTTCTGATTATAAATCTCCAAGGGGCTGCCAGGGGCAAGAGGGAATACATAAGTCCTGGGTGGTTTACAGGCTTGCCTCCCTTAGTGTTTGGAAACTGACCTGTTCTTTCTTTTCCCTAACCTCCCTGCCCAGATGTTCCATTGTTCAGAGCTCTGCTTAGATCCACTACTCTTAACCCATCCCAGAGAGTCTTCTATGATCCTTTAGTTAACAGGAAGAAACAGAAACTCTTTTGGTCCCCAACTAAATGTTTCCCACAATATTTATTTAATGTGCTAGCTGTGTGACCTTGGGCAAGTGATTTAACCTTTGTGAGCAGGGATTAAGAGCCTATAACATTTTAATTTTTTTCTGCATTGGCCCAAAAAAGGGAGACTGTCTCATTGATTCAGAAAAATAGGGATGATAAGAATACCTACTTTCTAGGATCACTGTGAACCTGGAATAAAATAATGTATATGAAAGTACTTGGCTCAGAGCCTGGCACCTGGCATGTGCTTCTCAAATGGTAACTGCTGCTTTTTTGCTTCAAAGAGTGCTAAGAAATAGATTTAAAATGGTGGTGGAGTAAGTGGATGGTACACAGGCATGCTTCCAGGACTAAACTGGAATTGCAACTAAAATAAAAACAAAAACAAAAACAAAACCATCCTGAATAATCAACTGAAGACTAGCTGGAGAGAACTCTGATAACCAAATAGAAGAATGCATAGAGACTGGTAGGAAAGTCGGAGGCACAAAAAGGTTGGCGGGGCTCTCACAGACAGCAACTGAAGTTCTGGAGAGATATCTCAGCTGTGGGGGGTTGCCACTGAGAAATCAGGAGTCTAAACCCCTAGGTAGGCCCTGCAGCAGAGAGCACCAGAACTGAGGCAGGTGCCCACACAATATCTGGCTGTGCAGCAGTGGGGTTGCTGTCTGCCAGGAAGAGATAGCTGGAAAAGCAGGTACCCTCTTAAAAGAACAGATGCACAAAACTTCTGTGTGCAGCCACTCACCTTGGACTCCAGCAGAAGGAGGGAAGAGTGGACTAGAGCTATGTGAGCAGAAGCCATGTTTGGGGCTTTAAGGTTAGAGATCAGAAGGCAGACACTCTGGTTTCCTATGCTGAACCATTGCCTTACACTGCAGAGGATATCTTTCTTGGGTAGACCTTTGCTATCCAGGCAGTTTTCGCCTGGGGGGATGATAGTTGTCCCATCCTATTGGAAAACTAACTCCACCATGTGGAGTTTCTGAGACCCATTAAGAGACTGAGAATAATAAAGCCTCCAGGCAGAAGCAATTGCCCCATCCTGTTGGAAAACCTCTCACTCTACATGTGGATGACTGCCTGAGGCTACTCCAGACTGAAACTAATCAGACTGAAGGCAGAAGTAAGTCTCTGGAGGCTTTGAATCTTTGCCTGATACAATTAGTCAGAAACAGCATTTGGACACTAGAGACTGGGAGGCATAGGAGATGTACCCAATACACAGTCACAAACCCAAACTGGCAGCCAAAGTGGGGAGACAAAAAAATATCCCCAATGAAAGAACAAGAGAATTCTCCAGAAGAAGAGATAAATGAATGAAGATAAGTAATTTACCAGATACAGAGTTTAGAATAATGATGGCAAAGATGTTCAACAGCATGAGGAAAAAAAAGACATAGTAACTATGAAGAATGACATAGCCTAATAAAGAACATGGTGGAAGGAATATACAGCAGATAAGGGGAAGCTGAGGATCAGATCAGTGAATTAGAAGATAGGGTAGAAAAAAATCATGCAATCAGAGAACCAAAAATAAAAATAATAATAAAAAAAAAACCAGGAAGATAGCCTAAGGGAGCTTTGGGACAATGTGAAATGTAACAATATTCACATAATAGATGTGCCAGGAGGAGAAGAAAGTGAGCAAGGGATGTAGAATGTGTTTGAAGAAAAAATGGCAGAAAAAAATTCCTAACCAGGTGAAGGAAAAAGTCACATAAGTAAAGGAGTCACAGAGAACTCCAAGCAAGAACTGAAACAGGCCCATGCCCAGACACATCATAATTAAAATGCCAAATATTAATGACAAAGAGAGAATATTAAAGGCAGCAAGAGAAAAGCAATTTTTACCTACAAAGGAGCTTATATAAAGCTACCATATGATTTCTCATTAGAATCCCAACAGGCCACAAGGGAATGGTATGAATTATTCAAGGTAATGAAAAGAAGTATTCACGGTATCTGGAGGAAAGATTTCTATATCCAGCAAGGCTATCATTCAAAATAGACAGTGAAATAAAGAGTTTCCCAGATAAAAAAAAAGGTTAATGGAGTTTATCACCACCAAACCAGCACAAGAAATGCTAAAGTGACTGTAATGAAAAGAAGAAATAGAGAAATATAGGCATACAAAATTAAAATGGCAATAAATAAGCACCTGTTAGTAATAACCATAAATGTAAATGAATTAAATGTTCCAATCAAAAGTCATAGGGTGGCTGAAAGGATAAAAAAACATGACCCAAATAGATATGAGACATACCTCAGGAAAAAGATGAAACTGATGGGATGGAAAATAAATTTCCATAAAAATGGAAAAGCAAAAGAAGCTGGGGTAGCAAAACTCATATCTTGACAAAATAGACTTCTAAATGAAGGCCATCACAAGAGACAACAAAGGTCACTGCATAATACCAAAATAATTGAACCAACAAGAGGATATAACCCTGATAATCATATGTGCACCCAATATAGGAGCACCCAAATAGATAAAAATACTTCTGCAGGACTTTAAGGGAGAGATTAACAACAATACAGCTATCATAGGAGATTCCAACACCCTGCTGACTTCACTGGATAGATCTTCTAGACAAAAAATTAACAAGGAAACAATGACTCTAAATGACACATTGGATCAGATGTATTTAATTGACATTTATAGAACATTTCACCCCAAAGTTGCAGAATATACATTCTTCTTAAGTACCCATGGGTCATTCACAAAGATAGAACACATGTTAGGACAAAAAATAAATCTCTAGAACTTTAAGAAGATTTAAATCATATCAAGTATCTTCTCAGATCACAAATAATTAAATTAGAAACAAACTGCAGTAAAACCACTCAAAAACATTCAAACTCAAGGAGGCTAAATAGCATAGTATTAAACCAGTGGTTCCCGATGTGGGGCACACACCCCTAAGGGTAGGCAATTTGATTTTTAAGAGGGGGAAATTTGAGAATGAGTTATCTAACAGTGAGTTTTTTGAATTTCTTATGGTTCTAGGGGCCTCATATATAGTATATAAATATATATTGTGACATATATACACATTTAAGTCCTCTTTGCTATTTTTCATATCACTTTGTATTATTATTATTATTATTATTTTAAACAATTTCTTAATGATTCCTTCCTCAGTACTTCATCTGTCCTTTCATTCTTTTATTTTCTGTTTCCTGGATGTCATGTTCTTTGGAAGCTTGTTTAGACAAAGTTAATGGCCTTTTAGGCTTCCTCCATGTGAATAGGAGTTCACTTTTTTCATAATAAGAGTTATATGTCATGGAGAGTGGGTATCAGGATTTTAGAGATGCTTAGGTGGAGCATGGCAAAAGGAAAAGAAAAAAAGGGGGGGCAGGTGGGAACCACTGTATTAAACAAAGAATGGGTTACCAATGATATCCTAGAATAGGGGTGTCGAACTCAATCAGAGAAGGGGACAAAATTTAAAATCCAGCCTAAATCGAGGGCAGAATGGTTTACTGAACAGTCATAAACTGACAATGTCATAAACTGACAGCGGAGTGCAGTGATGATAGCGCGGTGCGGGCCACATTGCAAGGCCTGGCGGGCTGGATTTGGCCCGCGGGCCGTGTGTTTGACACATGTGTCCTAGAAGAAACAAAAAACTTTCTGGAAACAAATGAAAATGAGTACACAATAATTCAAAATCTCTGGGACACAACAAAAGCAGTCCTATGAGGGAAGTTCATAGCACCATAGGCCTACCTAAAATAATAATAATAATAATAATAATAATAATAAGAAGAAGAAGAAGAAGAAGAAGAAGAAGAAGAAGAAAAAGAAGAAAAAATAAAAAAATAATAAATTATTTAACCCTACAACTTAATGAATTAGAAAGAAAACAACAAAAAAAGCCCAGAATAAGCAGAAAGAAGGAAATAATAAAGATTAGAGCAGAAATAAGAGACATGGAGACTAAAAAAATAAAAAACAAAAACAAAAACAAAAACAAAATAAATAAATGAAACCAAGAGCTGGTTCTTTGAAAAGATAAACAAGATTGATGGAACAAGACTCACCAAGAAACAGAGAGAGGACGCAAATCAATAAAATCAGAAATGAAAGAAGTGAAGTAACAACTCCCACCATGGAAATACAAAGGATAGTAAGAAAATATTATGAACAACTATATGTCAACCAGCCAAACAATGTGGATGAAAAGGACAAATTTCTTGAAAAATACAATCTTCAAAACTGAATCCGAAAGAATCAGAAAACCTGCATAGGCCAATAATAATGGAGGAAAAAGAAGCAATAATGAAAAAACAAACACAAACAAAAAACTCCCAGCACACAAAAGCCTTGGTCCAGAGGTTTTAAGAAGGGAGTTTTAGAGAGATGCAAATCAAAACAACAATGCGGTATCATCTCACACCTGTCAGAATGGCCAACATCAACAAATCAACAAATGACAAGTGTTGGCGAGGTTGCAGAGAAAAAGGAACCCTTGCACTGCTGGTGGGAATGTAGACTGGTGCAACCATTGTGGAGAACAGTATGGAGCTTCCTCAAAAAACTGAAAATGGAACTCCCATTTGACCCAGTAATCCCACTCCTAGGAATATATCCCAAGAAACTAGAAACACCAATCAGAAAGAATATATGCACCCCTGTGTTCATAGCAGCACAATTTACAATAGCTAGGATTTGGAAACAGCCTAGGTTCCCATCAGCAGATGATTGGATCCAAAAACTATGGTACATCTACACAATGGAATATTATGCTGCCATAAAAAAGAAGAAATTCTCATCATTTGCAGCAACCTGGATGGAATTGGGGAACATCATGCTGAGTGAAACAAGCCAGTCAATGAAAGAGAACCACCACATGACCTCACTTATTTATGGATAATAAAGAACATTATAAACTGAAGAATCAAAAGATAGATATAGAGACAGTAAAGCAACAAGCAGACTGTGAAATTACAGCGGGGAGGTTAGGGAGATCTCGGGGAGATAAAAGATCAACTGAAGGACTTATATACATGCATATAAGTACAACCAATGGACACAAAACTCTGGGAAGGGAGGGCATGTATGGGAGGAAGGCAATGGAATATGTACAAAGATAATAATTTAATAAAAAAACATTAAAAAAAGAGGGAGTTTTACCAAACACTCAAAGAAAAACTAACACCTATACTCCACAAATTATTCCAAAATATCCAAGAGGAAGGAACACTTCCAAGCTCTTTTAATGAGTACCATATTAACCTAATTCCAAAACCAGATAAAGAAAGTACAAAGAAAGAATTATGGGCTAACATCCCTGATGGGCATAGATGCTAAAATCCTCAACAAAATATTAGCAAATCTCATCCAGCAATATATTAAAAAGATCATATACCATGACCAAGTGGGATTTGTTCCAGGGATGCAAGGGTGGTACATATTTACAAATCCATAAACATGATGCATCACATAAACAAAGTGAAAGACAAAAATCACATGATTATATCAATTGATGCAGAAAAAAAATCTATACTAATAAAAGGACAATATGCTAATTAGACCAGATAGACTGGATGTCATTCCAGATGTCTTTCTTAACAAAGCTGGGGCCTGGTCCGGACAAAGCAGCCTGGGGTCCTGGGTGCCTGCGGCCGGCCAGGGAAAAGGAAGCCCTGGTACTGGGGGCCAGAGGAAAGTCACTGCAGGCAGCCCAGGTCCCAGGTGCCAGAGGGAAGCCAGTGCTGGCAGCCCAGGGAAGGAAGGCCCACTATTACATGAATTCTTGTGCAACATGCTTCTAGTCATTCAATAAAATCCAACACCCATTTTTGATTAAAACCCTCAGTAAAGTGGGAATAGAGGGAGCATATATTAACATAAAAAGGCCAAATATGATGAACATCATACTAAATGGGCAAAAACTAAAACCATTTCCCCTAAGAACAAGACAGGAAAGTCTGCTTTCACCATTCTTATTCAACATAGTCCTGGAAATCCTACCCAAATTGAAAAGGAGGAAGTAAAACACTCATTATTCACAGATGGCATGATATTGTACATAGAAAATCCTAAAGACTTCACCAAAAAAAAACTACTAGATTTAATAAATGTATTTGGCAATGTAGCAGGATACAAAATTAACTTTAAAAAATCAATGGCTTTTTATATACCAAATAGAGGCCCAATGCATGAAATTCATTCAAGGGGCTTGGCCCTTGCAGCCATGGCAGCTTGCCTCAGCCCTTGTAGCCCTGGGTTCATCTGGAAGGTCATCTTGAAGGATGTCCAGAAGGTTGTTCAGCTGTCTGGTCTAATTAGCATATTATACTTTTATTATTATACTTAATGAATTCTCAGAAAGAAAACTAAATAATCCTATTTACCATTGCAATAAAAAAAATTAAGATACCTAGGAATAAACTTAACCAAGGAGATAAAAGACTTGTACTTGGAAAACTACAGGATATTGAAAAAAGAGATAGAGGAAGATAAAAACAAGTGGAAGAATATATAATGTTCATGAATTGGTAGAATTAAAATGTCTAGCCTACCAAAACGTCTATCCCAATTAAACGTCTATCCTTCCAAAGATAATTTACAGATTCAATGCAACCTCTATTAAAATACCAACAGCATGTTTCAGAGGTCTAGAACAAATACTCCAAAAATTTACATGGAACCAAAAAAGACCCCAAATATCCACAGCAATCTTGAGAAAGCAGAACAAAGTTGGAGGAATCACATAACCAGATATTACGTTAGACTACAAAGTCACTGTAATCAAAATAGCCTAGAACTGGCACAAGAACAGGCATATAGATCAATGGAACAGAACAGAGATCCCAGAAATTGACCCACGCTATAACTCTCAATTAATATTTGACAAAGGAGGCAAGAACATACAATAGAGTCAAGACAGTCTCTTTAATAAATTGTGCTGAAAAAATTGGACAGGTACATGCAAAAAACAAAACAAAACAAAACAAAACAAAACAAAACTAGACCACAAAACAAAACTAGAACCTGGAACCTTTCAGTCCACAGGCAGATGCTTTATCCACTGAGCCAAACTGGTTTCGGCTGAGAGCCAAATTTTAAAAACTTAAACTTCTTCTAACACCACTTCTTCAAAATAGACTCTCCCAGGCTGTGGTATTTTTTGGAAGAGCCACACTCAAGGGGCCAAAGAGCCGCATGTGGCTCATGAGCCGCAGTTTGCCAACCATGGGTATACCATGGAATACTATGCAGCAATAAAAAAGAAGGAACTCATACCCTTTGAGACAGCATGGAGGTACCTGGACAGTATTGTGCTAAGCAAAATAATCCAGTCAGAGAAAGATAAGTATCACATGATCTCACTCATATGTCCAATCTACTAGTAACCTCCTGAAGTCTTCTCCCAGTGTGTAACTGATGAACAAAATATATTCAGAGACACAGAAGGATAGAACAGACAGGGGAATCTTAGAGGGAAGAAGGGGGAGGGTGGGTGGGTGGGAAGTAATAAACTTGTATGTATTTATGTCTAACCCATGGACACATACAATAGGGTGGTGAAGGTCAGGGGTGGGGTGAGATGGGGTGGGATAGAAGTGGTCAATGGGGGGAAAATGGGGACATATGTAATGCTTTCAACAATAAAGGTTAAAACACACACACACACACACACACACACACACACACACACACAACCCCACAAATGGTACCTGCTCTCAGCTCTTGTTAAAGGCTTTGTGTCTGTAAGCCTTATTTCCTTGTGAGGCTGTGAACTCCCAGGATGATATCTGTGTTGCGTCTGCCCTGTTCTCACATGGACCAGTGGAATGGAATAAAATAGCTAGTGACTTTTACTTTGGTCTGTTTTCCATGGTCCCATTTCTGGTATCCCTTTCCTTTAGACAATTCCTTCTTGTTATCACATAGACCTGATGGGTATTTGTTAGTCCCACTACTCCCACCCATGCCTATCCCATTGCCAACAGGTAGGTGTGTGACCTATCCTACCTAATAAAAGAGTAATATACAAATTAACCACCTCTTTGCTACACTCACAAGTCACGCCCACCAGCCACACCTACCAGCCAATCAGAACAAGTGTGCAAATAAACCCAACCAAGACAGCTACAACCACAGAGAGCAGGAGGGAGGCTTGGGTTTCCCAGGCAATGGAAGAAACCAAGCTCTCTGCCTGCCCTTGTGGGCCTAAGCCTCCACTCAAAGCTACAAAGTTTCAATTATAGAAGGTAAACAAATACAAACAGAAATGGTGGCAGCTACGAAGCAATCAGGAGGCTTGGCTCCCCTCCAGGCTACAAAGTTTCAATAGTAGAAGGTAAATAAATTCCAGATACCAGGGCCTCCACTTGGGTTGCCAGGGGGCATGGCTAGCCTGCAAACCACTACAAGCCCCTCGCTTAGGCCACCCCACACCACCCACACCACACCTTCAGGGCAAATCAGTTGGCCCCACCCATGCACCAGGCTTCTATCCTATCTAATAAAAGAGTAATATGCAGATTGACCATCACTCCAACACGAAAGATGGCTGCCCCCATGTGGTCAAAGATCCTGCCCCCATGTGGACACAAGATGCCACCACAAGATGGCCAGCAGGGGAGCGCAGTTGGGGGAAACCAGGCCTGCAAGGGAGGGCAGTTGGGGGTGATCAACCCTGCAGGGGAGGGAAGTTAGGGGTGACCAGGCCAGCAGAGGAGGGAAGTTGGGGGCAAACAGGCTGGCAGGGGATCAGTTAGGCTTCAATCAGGCTGGCATGGGAGTGGTTAGGGGGTGATCAGGCTGGCAGGCAGAAGTAGTTAAGGGCAATCAGGAAGACAGATAGGTGAGCAGTTGGGAGCCAGCAGTCCTGGATTGTGAGAGGGATGATATCCAACTGCCCCTTTAGGCCTGATCCCACGATGCAGTCAGACATCCCTTGAAGGGTCCCAGATTGGAGAGGTTGCAGGCTGTGCTGAGGGACATCCCCCCCCCCCCCTCCAACCCCCATACATGAATTTCGTGCACCCGGCCTCTAGTATTGTACTAATCATAGAAGCCCATTCTCTAGCACCAGGGATTGGCTCCAGGGGTAAGCACATTATCCAAACAGGACCATTTGGAGGCTTTCTCTGGGATTGATATGTAAATGAGGGGAGGAAGCCTCCTTCCTGCTGAGCAAACAGCTGGATGCTATGGGCCCCAGGCATTGAGGCTTCCCTCAAAGGCATCTTTTACACTAAATGTGGGGGCCAAGCAAGGCAACAGATGGGAGAGGAATTTAGAGAGCATGATGGCAGCACAGTCCTGATTTTGGTTTTTATGCCTTGGTTTCTGTTGTTCTTCTTTCAGTTCTGAGAGCGGCAACAACACCCTACTCATCTATAAGAGCCAATAAATTCCTCAACTGCTCCAGTTGATTTGGCAAGTTTCTGTCTCATGCAACCAATGGGAGTCTGACATGTATTCTCAGGGAATACTAAATGAATATATGATCTACTAAATGATTGGACTTCCATATGGGGGAGGGGATGTCCAAAGATTCTGAAACCAGAGGGTCAGGACCTGCTGCTCTTTGGTCACAGACAGGAGGATGGGTATTTGGGAGGTTATTGCATCATGCAGACTTGGATTTGGGTCCCAGTTCTGCAATTCACCAGCTGGCGATCTTGGGCAAGTTATTTGCCCTTTCTGAATTTGAGGTTCCTTATATGTAAAGTAGGCAAAATATTAGTGACACATACAGTTGCCTTGAGGATGGAATGAGATTAAGAACAAGATGCATCAAACATAGTGCTCTAGGTTAGGGCCAGGGAGCCAGGAGCTGGAAAAATGGTAGCTTTTTATTGGCCTGCCATCCATTGTGGCTGAATATGCAGACTGAGATTGGCATGCAGGTCAGGAGGGAACAAAAGTTCAATGTGCAAGTTGAATTTCCAGAAGGAGTGGGTCCTGACAGCACCTGAACCAGAGTGAGCATATTCAAGCCAGAAATTTGAGATTACCCTAAGCTTCCATTCTCCTATATCTAATTAGTCACTAAGTCCTATTGATTCTACCCTCTGGACATTATGTAAACAGGTTTCTTCTCTCTACTGATGACCAGGCCCTTACTTGTACCCACTCGTCCCTGCATTAGCTAATGACCAACTAATGAATCTGCCAACCTTCAGACTTATCCTGCAGATTCCACTGTTGTTGGCACCAGCTTTATGTAGTATCTGTTTGTCATTGTAGGACTCCCAGTCCCCACAAGGCAAGTCCAGTCCCCTTAATTTGGTGTTCATGTTTTTCCAGAAGCTTGCCCTCATCCATCTCTCTAGCCTCCATTCTGTTGCCTCTTGCTCCATATGCTTCTGCCAGACTGAGTTACTTGCAGCTTTTCCCTACTATCCTCCTTACACTTGCTCTCTTGTTTGTCTGGAATGCTCCACTTCTCATCCTTCTCCTGGAGGTCAACCACCAGAACCTCCTGAAATTTTCTCCCAGTGTGTAAGGTCTCTCCTCTGCGCTGCCACAAAGCCCTCATCCACCACAAGTGTAGCACCTACCACATTACATTGCCATTGTGGCTCTGACCCTCTCCCACCAGATCATGAGCTGCTGGAGACAGACACCTCCATGTCCTCAATATCCAGCAGTCTGCTGTAGTCAGTTCTGAAGGTATGTTTTTTGAATATTGAATCTGTTACTTATTAGTTTTACAGCTTTATTAAACAAAATATTTTAAAGGTGACCTGAGATGTGAAAAAACTGGGGGAAAGGGAAGGGCTCAGAGTTCATCCTGAACCTTCATACCCCTGAACCTCTAATATTCAGACAGGGCTCTCTTCAGGAAAGACCTGAATAGAAAGCTCTGCTATGTGACTTAGACCAATCACATATCTCTCTGTCCCTCTGCTTCCTCTTCTGAAAAGGGATATTCCAGGAAGATGATATTTTGCAGAGTACCTCACACTAAGAATCCTCAATTAGTCTCCCTACAGCCCAGGAGAACTATGTTCTTGTCACCCCTTCCTGCCTTCTGGGGAGAGAGAAACATCAGATCTCACCCAATAATTTCTTGAATGACAAACAGATACTACATAAAGCTGGTGCCAACAACAGTGGAATCTTCAGGATAAGTCTGTGTCTGGAGTCCACTTTCACTACTCACCTAACAAAACTGCACCATCATCTCTCCACCAGACAAGGAAATCCAGCCCCAACCACATGGACCCAAGAGTTGCAGGTTCAATAGAGAAAGGGCAAACAGTGATATTAGAATCCTCAATTAGTCTCCCTACAACCCAGGAGAACTATGTTGTTGTCACCCCTTCCTGCCTTTTGGGGATTCTTATGCTGTCCATTACTCTTTCTTTCTGGGCCCCTCCCTCCCTTCCACCATCTGGTCAGCATCTAAACTGCTCTCTAAACTTATCCATCTTAAAGTTAAGGTTCCAATGCCCTCTCTAAGTACTGTCTCATCTTTCTTCTTTCCATTGCCAGGCTTACCTGTTGTCCCCATTTCCTGCCTCTTCTTCCCCTGCTTTCACCCAATAATTTCTCTTTGTTTTGTGGTCTGGAGTCCACTTCCACTACTCACCTAACAAAACTTTAAATGCTAATGTCATTGGTGACCTCCAAGGTTCTCAATCCACAGTCCTGATCTGACTTGTCTTTCCACTGTAGTTGGTACAATCAACTACCTCTTTTCCCTTAGCCTTAGGGATGCCAAGCCTGCCTGCTGGCTGCATTCTCACGGCTGACTCTCAACTTCCTCTGCCCACTTTTCACACTGTGCATTATTGAACACTGGAGCTTTTCAAGTTTTAATTCTGTGTCCTTTTCATTCTCACCCCTCTCTCTTCCCCTCCTTCATTCCCTCCTCTCATGGTTGCTGTTACCACCTATATGGCCCCTAATCCCAAACACACATCTCTAGCCCAGATCTCTCCAAGTTCCAGACTCTTGGATCCTCCTGCCTCCTGAGCAGCTCAAATTCAAAACTGAACTTAGGGTATCACCTAAATCAACTGCTATCTCAACTGCTCTTACTGAAACTCTGGGAATCTTCCTTTTTATTTTCTCCTCACCTCCCACCCCCCTGCCCCCACCATAGAATCCTGCCTTGTCATTCAGCCTCCTGAATCCATGTCCTGTCTCCATTCTCTGCTGCCACCTCTCTGTCTGAGGCACCATCATCTCTCCACCAGACAAGGAAATCCAGCCCTTACCACATGGACCTAAGGGTTACAGGTTCAATAGAGAAAGGGCAAATAGTGATATTAGAAAGTGCATTTTCAAATTTTACCTTTCCAACGTATTTGACCCACAACAGTCACAAGGATTTCAAAAAACTTTGATATGGACATATCATTCCTCTGCTCGAAATCCCTCATGTGTTCCACATTTTCCTAAAGTCTCAAATTTTCATCACTCTGGCTCCTTTAACTCTCTCCAACCCCTCTCTCTTCACCTCCCATTAGTCTCTGTTCTTCAGTCACACTGACTTTTTCATGCCTTGAACACACACATTTCTTACCTCGGGATGTTGGCCTTTGCCCATGGGCAGTCTTATTCCCCCCCACCCCCCTTTTTTTTTTTTTTTTGACTCAGTTAACTCCTGCTCAACCTTGAGGCTCTGGCTTACAATCCAGTCCTCAGAAAGCCTTCCCAGAGCCCCCTCAAGACTAGCCCTTGCCCCTGGGATGTCAAGTCTGCATTCCTTGCTAGAATGTACTTCCTCCTGTTGATTACATAGAACTGAGCAGCAAATATTGACTGACAACCATGTAGCATGGTTAAGCAACATGCTTGAGGTCACAGCTTATCAGTGGCAGGTCTCATATTACACTCTTTTGGACTAGTTTTGGTGACTCTGCCATGGGGCCCCACAACACACAAATCCCTTCATCAAAACAGTGATCACATCTTATCCTGGCTGCGTGTGCAATGGCCTGCTTCTATGTTAAGCCTCTAAGCAGAGGCCATACTGTCTTATTTGTTCCTGTGTTCCTGCCTCCTCGCTCAGTATCTGGCACTTGGTAAGAAGGGAATCATGTGAGTGCTTGTCCATTGGCTCTTTGTTGATGAGTCCCCCAGTTCTTTCCCAGCTCTGCCTTGCTACCAAGCACCAACTTCATTTTTCATCCCAGCTATGGACTGAGCCTCCTTTTTTTAAAATTTTATTTTTTATTTAATGTATTTTATTGATTTTTTTTACAGAGAGGAAGGGAGAGGGATAGAGAGTTAGAAACACCGATGACAGAGAAACATTGATCAGCTGCCTCCTGCATACACCCCACTGGGATGTACCTGCAACCAAGGTATATGCCCTTGACTGGAATTGAACCTGGGACCCCTCAGTCTGCAATCTGAAACTCCATCCACTGAGCCAAACAGGCCAGGGCGTGAGCCTCCTTTTTTTTTTTTTTTTTTTTTTTTTTTAAATTTCCATTCTAAGTTAAAGAAACATAAATGTTTAAAAATAAATTTTTACTATTTAAAAAAGAATAAATTGGTGAATAATTGAGAGGAGCACAGAAGGAAATAAGAGAAAAAAGTATAAAATATGAATGCCTAGAAATAGTTGAGGAAAGAGGGTTGATCCCAGATAGCCTGTGTGCTGCGCCCTCACAAATCATTGCCTGCACCCAATTCTGTCCTTTTGGGCTTTGGCTCAATACCTCACCCATCCTCTTACCCCTTCATCTGGGCTCAGTCTGGGTTAGTGGGACACTTTCCTGGCAGACTCTGACTATCCATACTCTGACTGACGGATCTAGGGAGAACACTTTTAAGGGAACCCGAGGTCCCATTAATGATGGGGAGACAAAGGCCCAGAGAGAATTAGGAAAAGTGGACAGTGGGGTTCCCTGTTTCTCCCATAACTTAGATTATGCCTGTGCTAGCTGAGCCAGTCTGAACTTTCTGGGCACAGCCAGAAAGCTGTGTGACGTTGGCAGGGCCATTTCGCCCCCATTACCCTCCCCCCCCCCAATCCCTTTGGACCTAGTAGGAGAGGAGCAAGTGTGGGGCACTGAACTGCTGGGGGAGGAGGGTGATGGGGGCTAAACTGATGGAGACAAACTGGCAAGGTTGAGGCTGAACCCAAGAGGAAGGGCAGGGCCACCAGGGCAGGACAGAATAACAGGTTCTTGTCAAACATACAATTTAATTCTGAGGCAGTATTCCTTATGCCTGGGAGGTTTTCAGCTTGCAGTGTTGTCATTTACAGATTGATTTGCAGCATCAAATTACAAGTTTGTAAGTAACAGGTTCTCTGATGCCTCAGGGGAAAAAAATGCCTATGCTTCTGCAAATTATAAATGCATAACTAACAGCATTATCCAACTGAATGAAAAAACAAATTCATTACTAGTTATATTATTCAATTGAATATCAAATGAATGAACTGCATAGTTTTGTGTATATCAGGGACATGTCAGGAGATGGGGACAAAACAGCCCTCATCCCACTTCCCCCTTCTTTATGTCCTTTTAGGCCACCTCAAGCTAACCCTGAATATAGATAAAACTGGATGGTGTAATATGCTTGGATATAAAGGAAGCTGGAGCCCAGCCAGTGTGGCTCAGTGATTGAGCATCGACCTATGAACCAGGAGGTCATGGTTTATTCCTGGTCAGGGCATGTGCCCTGGTTGTGGACTCTGCAGTGAGGAGCATGCAAGAGGTTGCCAATCAATGGTTCTTCTCATCATTGACATTTGTAACGAAATCAATGAAAATATATTTATTTAAATAAAATAAGGAGGCTGGAGTTTGATGCTGATGGTGGTGAAAGTGGAGGTTATGGTGGTGGTAGTGGTGGAGGTAATGATATTAGTGGTAATGATGGAGGTGATGGTGTTGGTCATAGGTAGTTGGTGATGGTAATGGTGGTGGTGGTGGTGAGGTAATAATGATGGTGGTAGAGGTGATGATGACAGTGTGATGGCGTTGTACCAAAACAGATTATCACCCTGCTATCTCTTGTGTGGGTCTTTTGTTTGATTACTACAACTGCTGTGTGTTATCTTAAGTTAATATATTATGCAAGCTCATGTGCTTATGTCCTTAGGAGTGGTAGGATTTGGGTGCCAGGTAAGATAAAATGCCTTTTGTTACCCAAACTAAAGGAAAATGTGGGTCTTCTAAGCAGAGACCAGAGTAAGATGGGTTTAAATTCAGGCCCTATAGTGGGAATTTCCTGTTTCTCCCCAAAATGTTGATCTCTTGGGACTAGGCTTCAAAGTGTTAAACATATAGATGGATGTTCCTGGGCTGGGTCCTGGCCATTTAGACCATGCCCACAATATGCAGGTAGGCTGGGGTCTGTGGTGGGAGGGCATAGGCCATACTTTTACACCTGGATTATCTAGTTCCACCTGACTCTACATATTTCCAATGTAGTTCCTGAAACTTTCTTTTTTTCTTTGAAGTTTATTTTAGAAAATCAGAAAATACAAATAAACCAAACTAAACTTACATATACCACCCATAATTTATACCACCAAAAATAATTATTTTGTAGTAAATCAGACATGAAACTCTTATTCCTTCTCCAATTCGATTTGAATGAATGTAAAACCATTCACCCAGAAATTCTGAGCACTTAGTAGACTTGATTAAATATTTGGTGTGAGGAGAGAAGTACTGGCCCAAACTGTAGCCACACAGCAAAGGGTAGTATCCCAGCTCTTAGTAAAACCCTTCCTCCACCTCACCACACATCAAGGGGTTTCCTGACATGCTCTTCATCTCTGCCTCTCTTCTCCTTGCCAACTTCCTTGTCCCTCTCCCTTCTTCTCTAATCTTCATACATTTCTTTGCTATCCTCTTCAGGAGCAAAATTAATTTTTCTCCTTGTTTCATGCTGTGTAGTTTGCAACCATCATTTGTCTAAACAGTTCATGAAAGTCCCCCCAACCCCCTGCCACCTCGACGAACAAAGACAGTTTCTTCTTTAAAAAGGATTGGGTGCCAGTTTTAAGATAAAATGTTTTCAGTGTTTCATAAACACATTTATATATTTCAAAATAGGAGGCTATTCTACAAATCTCGCTATAAAATCTGCTTTTGTACATTAGCAATGTACTGGTAGAGTCAGCCTGTTTTTTTGTTAATCCTCACCCAAGAATATTTGTCCATTGATTTTTAGGGAGAATGGAAGAGAGAGGGGAAGACAGAGAGAAATACCAATGTGAGAGAAACACAATTGGTTGCTTCCTGCACACACCCTGACCAGGGCCCAGGACAAGGAGGAGCCTGCAACTGAGGTATGTGCCCTTGATCTGAATTGAACTTTGAATACTGTGGTCCACAGGCCCATGATCTATCCACTGAAGCAAGCTGGCTGGGTCTAGAGTCAGCCTATTTTTATGTCAATAGATAAATCGATATATATATATATATATATATATATATATATATATATATATATATATATATATATATATATATTAATCCTCACCTGAGGATATTTTTCCATTGATTTTTTTTTTAGAAAGAGGGAAGGGAGGGAAAGAGAAACATCGATGTGAGAGAGACACATCAATTTGTTGCCTCCCCTGTCCCCGCCCCTCCCACCTCCAGCATGTACCTTCACCAGGGCTGGGAACGAACCGGCAACTGAGCTAGGTGCCCTAGCCCAGAATTGAACCTGCAACCCTTCGGTCCTCAGTTGACACTCTAACTACTGAGCTAAACCAGCCAGGGCTATATTTCCTGTTCTAATGGCTACATATTAGTCCATATGGTTTCCTTAAACCATCTCTTTTCTTTTTTCTATGCATTTTCCATTTCCAATTATTGCTATTACAATACCCACACATAATCTTTTACATTTATCTAATTATTTCCTTAAGATAGTTTCTTAGAAGTAAAATTTGAGAATGCACTTTCTAAAGACTGTCATATTGTTAAACCAGTCTTCAGAAAGTTTATATCAATATATACTCTCACCAGCAGCTTATATTATTGTCCCACTTACTGTAAATGTTTTAGCATTTCTTCAGCTATGCCTTGAGGTAGTCAAGGAAGACCCTTCACAGCCACTTTGGTGGCAACAATGGCAACTGTTGAGAGATTCTTCAAAGGAGAAAGAATCCCATGAAATTGCTTTCTTGACTGATTTTTATGAAGGAAGACATAATTTCCTTTAAATGATGGTGAATAGTGCAATGATAGTACTGTGGTGATGATGTGATTAGGATGTTAGTTGGGACAGGTAACAGTGGTGGTGATGGTGAGTGCAGTGTCCAGGAAGGACATGATGGTGGCGGTATTGACAAGAGAATGGCAGCTATGGTGGTGGCAGTGGTGACAATGTTGTTAATGGTAATGATTTATGATGATGCTGAGAATGGTGGTGATAGTGAGTGTCATGTTGATGATGGAGATGGTGGTGGTGGCACTGACAGTGAGGTCCAGTGATGAGGTATGATGATGGTGGTGAGAGACAGTATAAGTGATAGAAGGGGGCAGTGGTGGTAGGTCAATGGTGGTAAAAGCAATGTTGGTGGTGAGGTGAGTCCAGTGGTGGTGGTGCTGAAGGCAGTGGTGATGGAGTATTGGAGAAGTTCCTGATGGTAGTGTTTGGCACTGTGGATATATGAAGGTGAAATGGTGTAAGTGATGATGAAGAATATTATACAAGCTCAGCCAGGGTGGCTCAGAGGTTGTGTCGGCCCATGAACCAGGAGGTCATAGTTCGATTCCTAGTTGGAGCATATGCTAGGGTTGTGGGTTCAATCCCTAGTGGGGGCTATGGAGGAGGCAGCCTAACGATATTTCTCTCTCGTCAATGTTTTATCTATCCCTCTCCCTTCCTGTCTCTAAAATCAATAAAAATATATTTAAAAAAGAGTATCATAAAAAATTAAATAGATATCAAAGGAAGAGTTTGTCTTAGGTGTGGGAAGTAAAATGGGTAAAGGAAGCAGCAGGATTCTAGAACAACAAGGAGATCCACTTGCCAGAAGAGATGATCAGAAAGAGAAATTCAGAAGCAGTGGGTACTGGGAAGGGTCTTGAAAGTTGCAAGAGGAATTCTCAGCAGGAAGTATAGAGAGACTTTTTGATTCTTGGGAGGAAAATGGGCTGGAGTTGAGTTGCCTGCAAGACAGAGCCAGGAAGAACAGGAGCTGAGCTGTGTGCCCCATTGCTGGCCTCTCCAGTGTGAGTGACCATCCACATTCTGCTGGCAGCATGGAGGAAGAAGGTGTGAAGGATAGCGCATGATTCAACCTTAGCACCTCTGGGCACGAGGAGGGCCTGTGAACCCTCTAGCAATCCCTGCTCTCACCTTTGCTTGAGAGGAAGAAGGATCTAGAACACTGGTCCTCAACTCTGGCTCCCTCTCTTTTCCCCAACAGCAGCTCCAAGTCTGCTAGATGAGCATTTACTCAGTGCCATTGCTTGGGAGGAGCTCTCTTCCACTTCTCCAGGTGTCGCATGAAGCCTGCTCATGTGTGCACAAAGCTACAGGTTTCTCTCTTCCTATGCAAGGGCACCTGAAAAATTTCAGGGGGGCACACAACTTGTGTCTGAGTAGCCAGCAGTTGGGCGTCCATGCCTGAGGATGGAGTTAGGTCTTTCCCCTCAGACTGCCCCCAGTCCTCCTCACTCCTACACAGAAGACTTTTACTTTTGGAGAGAGAAACACTTTTTCCCCTCCCATTTTAATTATACTGATTATCTCACAAGGTTTTCATGGTGACAAGACCAAGATGGGGGGAGGGGGGAGACTTAGTAAACTAAACCAAATAAACCTCCTTCCTTCCAAAGTCATTTGCTCAACTCTGGGTTTGGGGAAGGGGCTCTAGATAACCAATGAACATGCATGTCATGCCATACTCACACCATGGAAAATGGGAGAGAGTTCCTCAAGTAAGGATGGAGCTGGGGCACAAAGGCAGAGCCCACAAAAGAAATCTTAGCTCTCCTTTCCTTCCTGTGTCTCACCCCTATCCTGCCTGAACAGCTCCCTTCTGACAAGGAGAACTTATGGTCACAGGGCACCACAGGAGGGCAGTTCTGATCCCAAGAGTAGGAAGCATTGATGGGGGTAATTCCAGGCTCCACAGAAACAGAGCAGAGGGGTGGGTTTTCAAGGAGATTAGCTTTTGGTGAAGAATCGGGCTTGCTATCTAAAGCCTGGTTTTCTAAGAAGCATCCAGAAGTCAGCACTTCAGAACAAAGGCTGTGGAGTCCAAGTGACCAGGGTTTGAAGCCCAGTGTTAATAACACCTATGCCCTCTGCTGTGGGTCTCCTGGAACATCACGGCTAAGGCGCCTAGCAGGGGCCAGGTGCGGTTTGTTTCTTGTGTTCTGCCCTCCCCTCCTCTCCACCACTAATCTGACGGGGCTTGAAGCCCCACAATGCCCCTCATTAATTTCCTGCTTTCAGGCACTAAATGATTTGATCCTCACATAATTCAGTGATTAAATGCCCCTATACGTTGTCTTAGTGCCTAAAATTCCACCATAGAAGCTCCACTGCTTTGCACCAAACCTCTTTCTAAATGGTCACATCTTACCTGGATGGGGACCACCCTGTCCCCTGGTCAGGAGCTATAGTGCAGGGGTTAGGGGCCAGTGAATATTTTTGTTTGTTTTGTTAATCCTCACACAAGGACTTTTTTTCATTGACTTTTAGAGAGTGAAAGAGAGGGAGAGGATTGAATCTGCAACCCAGGTATGTGCCCTTCACAGGAATCAAACCTGAGACCCTTCAATGGGTTATCCAATGCTCTAACCACTAAGCAACACTGGCCACGGCAGGTACAGTGAACTTTTTATGTGCAGATGGAGCCTGTGAGTTAGGACAAAAGGGAAAGCGGGCGGGTACAAGAGTTTGTTATTCTGAAATAATGAACTGTCCTGTCTTCAGCAGTGGGGTTTCTCTGAGGGCGAGCTATGGAAAACCCAGACATAACCCAGCATCCAGAGGATCCAGGCATGCATGTCATGCTGTACTCACACCATGGAAAATGGGAGAGAAACCCTCAAGCTTTGTTTTCTGCCTCAGCTAGTGCTGGTGCAACTGCAGCCCTGCTGGGTCTCTGGGGGACTTAGGCCACAGTAGCTAGATAGCACCCAGTTGCCAGGAATCTAGAGGCAGAGCCCCTGGCATCAGAGTGAAGTTTGCAGGTTGGCTGGGTGTTCTTCTGCCATGGATGTGTTCTCTCAGGAAGTCTGCTTTAATGAATCCAGAGGAATAATTTGTAATCAGCCTGTCAAATGTTCTGCAGCACTGTTTTAGCTGGAATCTCACTTTCTAGAAGTCTGGGCCCTATAGTGAATGAAGATTCTTCATCAGGGTCTGTAGTCCTCCTACCCCATATCCTGTGTAGCTGGGGAGTGGGGGCGGGGGGGGGGGATGGTTCTTCTCCTCAGGAGTCCATGCTCACCGAACCATAGGGAGCTGCCAGGTCTCATTGCCCTGGACTGCTGTCTGCCAGGGCTCCTGGGAACCAGGCCCAAAGGGCTGGGTTTTCTCCTACCAGGGTAGTTCTCAGACCAAGCCTAACTGTCACCAGCCCTGGTCCAAGACAGCCTCTCTTCTCCATTCCCTCTGCAATCCCCCCTTCCCACCCCACTTTCTTATTCTCCCTTGCCAGGGCTGGTACTTGCAGCTTACTTTTTAATTTGGAGTGCCTTCATCACTCCATTTGCTTAGGGCATGGGGAGTCACTGAAGAAACCACACTGGGGACTTCTTTACTTTATTTTGTGTTTTCTGACTAGAATATACCACTAGTGTATTATTTTGATACTGTCCATCTTACTGACCTCTCTCATATTTTCTTATTAATTTTTCAGTTGATTCTCTTGAGTTTTCTGGATAAACAATCATATCATGAACAAATAATGATAGCAATTTCTCCTCCTTCCTGAACATTTTGCTTCTTTTTTTAAAAAAAAATATTTTTTTTGCTTAAAGTATTATAGAAAGTAATACATATGTCTCCTTTTTCTCCCCATTGGCCTTCCACCAGTCTCCCCTACCCCCAGTATCTTTCGTCCATTGGTTATGTTTATATGCATGCATACAAGTCCTGCTGTTGATCTCTTATATCCCAAGTCTGCCAGCCCTCCCAAGTCTTTTTGCTGTAGTTTGACAGTCTTTTTGATGTTGCTCTGCCTCTGTATCTATTTTTGTTCATCAGTTTATAATGTTCTTTATTATCCATAAACAAAATGAGTGAGGTCATGTGGTATTCTTCTTTCATTGATTGGCTTATTTAACTTAGCATAATGCTCTGCAGTTCCATCCATGTTGTTGCAAATGTTAAGAATTCCTTCTTTTTACAGCAACATAGTATTCTATGTGTAGATATACCACAGTTTTCTAATCCATTCATCTGCTGATGGGCATTTAGGCTGTTTCCAAATCTTAGCTATGGTAAATTGTGCTGCTATGAACATAGGGGTTCATATATCCATTCTGATTACTGTTTCTGTTTTCTTGGGATATATTCTTAGAAGTCGCATTACAGGGGCAAATGGGAGTTACATTTTTAACTTCTTGAGGAAACTCCATACTGTCTTCCACAGTGGCTGCACCAGTCTGCATTCCCACCAGCAGTGCACAAGGGTTCCTTTTTCTCTGCTTCCTTTGTTGATTTGTTGATGATTGCCATTCTGACAGGTGTGAGATGGTACTTCATTGTTGTTTTGATTTGCATCTCTTGGGTGATTAGTAACTTTGACCATGTTTTCATATGTCTCTTGGCTTTCCAAATATCCTCTTTCGCAAAGTGTCTATTTAGGTCCATTGCCCATTTTAAAAACTGGATTATCTTCCTTTTGTTAAGTTGTATGAGTTTCCTGTAAATGTTGAAGATTAAACCCTTATCGAAGATAATATTGGCAAATATGTTCTCCCACGCATTGGACTTTTTTGTGGTTGTTTTGTTGATGCTTTCTTTTGCTGTGCAGAAGCTTTTTATTTTGATGTAGTCTCATTTGTTTATTTTCTCTTTATTTTCCATTGCCCTAGGAGCTGTATCAATAAAGATATTGCTACGACAAATGGCTGCTATATTGCTGCCTATGGCTTCTTCTACTAAGATTTGTATGGTTTCCCATTTTACATTTAAGTCCTTTATCCATTTTGAGTTTATTTTTATGTATGATGTAAGTTCATAGTCTAGTTTCTTTTCTTTCTTTTTTTTTTTTTGTAAGTATCTGTCCAGTTTTCCCAACACCATTTATTAAAGATAACTGTTTTGTCTCCACTGAATGCTCTTTCCTCCTTGTCAAATATTAAATGAGCATACTGGCTTGTGTCAATTTCTAGGTTCTCTGTTCTGTTACATTGGTCTATATGTCTGTTCTGGTGCTAGTACCAGGAAGTTTTGAGGATAGTCACTTTGTAGTATAGCTTGATATTTGGTATTTGATCCCTCCTACGTTGTTCTTCTTTCTCAAGATTGCTGCAGTTATTCGGGGTCTTTTTTTTTCATTCCAGATGAATTTTTGGAGAGGTTGTTCTAGGTCTTTGAAGTATGCCATTAGTATTTTAATGGGGATTGAATTAACTTTATAGATTGCTTTGGGTAGTATAAACATTTAGATTATGTTGATTCTACCAATCCATGAACATAATATATTCTTCCATTTGTTCATGTCTTCCTCTATCACTTTGTTCAATGTCCTGTAGTTTTCTGAGTACAGGTCTTTTATGTCCTTAGTTAAGTTTATTCCTAGGTATCTTAATTTTTTTTTTTGTGCAATGGTAAATGGGATTGTTTGTTTGTTTGTTTGTTTTCTTCTCTTTTGGTGTGTTCGTTATTAGTGTATAAAAAGGCCATTGATTTCTGGGTATTAATTTTGTATCCTGCTACTTTGTCAAATTCACTTATTAGGTCCAGTATTTTTTTTAATGGAATCTGGAGTTTTCTATGTACAATATCATGTCATCTGCAAATAAGGGCAGTTTTACTTCTTCTTTTCCAATTTTGATGCCTTTTATTTCTTCTTCTTGTCTGTTTGCTGTGGCTAGCACTTCCAGTACTATGTCAAACAGGAGTGGTAAAAGTGGACATACCTGTCTTGCTCCCGTTCTTAGGGGAAATGAGTTTAATTTTTGCCCATTCAGTATCATGTTGGCTGTAGGTTTGTTGTATAATACGTTTATTATGTTGAGGTATGATCCCTCTGTTCCCACTTTGCTAAGAGTTTTTATCAAGAAAGGATGTTGAATTTCGTTAAATCCTTTTTTCTGCATCAATTGATATGATTATGTGATTTTTGCCTCTCAAATTGTTTATTTATTGTCACATTTATTGATTTGCAGATATTGTACCATCCTTGCATCCCTGGAATAAATCCCATTTGGTCATGATGTATGTTCTTTCTAATGTAATACTGAATTTGATTTGCTAGAATTTTGTTGAGGATTTTAGCATCTATGTTCATAAAGGATACTGGCCTATAGTTCTCCTTTTTGTGGTGTCTTTATCTGGTTTTGGGATTAGGGTAATACTGGCTTCATAGAAAGAACTTGAAAGGGTGCCTTCCTCTTGAATTTTTTGAAATAGTCTGAGGAGGATAGGTTTTAGTTCTTTGAATGCTTGGTAGAACTCCCTTGTAAACCCATCTGGACCAGGGCTTTAGTTTGCTAGAAGATTTTTTTTATTGCTTCTTCAATATCTTCAATAGTTATTGGCCTAATCAGGTTTTTTGATTCTTCTTGATTGAGTTTTGGGAGCTTGTATTTTTCTAAGAATATGTCCATTTCACCTAGGTTGTCTATTTTGTTGGAATAGAGTTGTTTATAGAATTTTTTTCCATAGTAGTTTGTATTTCTGTGAAATTGGTTGTTACTTCATCTCTTTCATTTCTGATTTTGCTTATTTGGGTGCTCTCTCTTTGCTTCTCGTTGAGTCTGGCTAGAGGTTCGTCACTCTTGTTTATCCTTTCAAAAAACCAGCTCTTGGTTTTGTTTGTTTGTTTGTTTGTTTATTTATTTATTTATTTATGTCATTTATCTCTGATCTGATCTTTATTATTTCCTTTCTTCTGCTTATGCTGGGCTTTTCTTGTTGCTCTCTTTCTAATTCTTTGAGTTGTAGAGTTAGATGATTTATTATCATTTTTTCTTGTTTTTGAGATAGGCCTGCAGAGCTATGAACTTCCCTCTCAAGCCTGCTTTCACTGTGTCCCATAGATTTTGGATTGTTGTACTTTCATTTTCTTTTGTTGCCAGAATGCTTTTATTTTTTCTTTGATTTCTTTGGTAGCCCAATCATTGTTTAATAGCGTGCTATTTAGCCTCCAGATATTTGCTTTTTAAAATTGTTTTTATTGTAGTTGATTTCTAGTTTTATGCCATTGTGATCTGAGAAGATGATTGATATGATTTCTATCTTCTTGAATTTGAAGAGACTTTGCCTGTGCCCCAATATGTGGTTTATCTTTGAAAATTACCCATGTGAAGAAAGCAAGATGGCGGCATAGGATAGACATCCGAATGCAGCCTACTACAACAAATTTGAATTTAGAACTGGAAAACAGGGGAGGCATTGCCCTGAAGCACCTGACAGCTAGCTGAAAGGAGGCTCTGTCATCAAGGAAGGAGAGAGAAGGCACGCTGACCCTCAGGAACTGTGAAGGTATGGAGAACTGTGCATGCGAAAAGGCGCTGGCCGACTCCCGGTGCACGGAGAGGGAGGGCTGGGCTGAGTTGGCTACTGGCTTACTCCCGGGGCGCAGAGAGGGCGGACAGCTAACATGCAGCTGGCTTTCTTGTTAGAGAGGAAAACAGAATCACCCTATTGCTCTGATAGACGGCCCCAGTCAGGGAGAGGCCAGACTGTCAGGCAGCGAGCAGAGATCTCTCAGAGGTGTGTGAAGCCAGAGGCCATTACTGTGGGACTAGGGGAGGAGCTGATGGGAAAACAAAGCTTGTCTGCACCAACCCAAGACTCTGCCCCATCCAAGCTGAGCACAGAAGCTCTCCCAGAGGCTGGCTTTCTCTAAGGAGGGACTGGCTGGAATCCAAAGCCTGTCTGCGCCTTTACCAAAGAGGTGCTCATGCCTACAACCAATCTTGCAAGACTCACCGCGAACAGGACTTTTCTAAGGCGCAACTGACAGGAAACTAAAGATTGTCTGCTCTTCCCCGAGACTCCGCCTCATCCAAGCGGAGTACAGAAGTCCTCCTAGCTGAGATACTGCTGATTCTCACAGCCAATTGTCTTGGAGATCAACGCTTCCCAGTGATACCAACAATAAGCAAGGCTTAACAACAAGACTGCACGCAAAGCTCACAAAGGGCTACACCAAGACTGTCCACCACAGGTAACTGGGAAGGCTGTGCTACTGAGCTCTACCAGAACACCTAACACACAAAACTATTCCATCAAATCAGGAAAACAACTACAATGCAGATAAAAGGCAGGACACAAAGGAAGGAGATGGAGGAAAAGAAAAGAATGGACATTGAGTTCAAAACTACAGTTATAAGGCTTTTCAAGAATATCTTTAAAAAGGCCGATAAAATAAATGAGACCTATGAGGTTATGAAAACGGATCAACTAGAAATAAAAAGGGATCAATTAGAAATAAAAAAGGATCAACTAGAAATAAAGAATACATTGTCTGAAATAAAAAATATTACACAGAGTCCTAAAAACAGACTGGAAGATCGCAAGAATCAAGACAAAGATTTAGAACACAAAGAGCCAGAGGACACTCTTCTGCAGAAGCAAGAAGATAAGAGAATCCAGAAAGTTGAAGATAGTGTAAGAAACCTCTGGGACAATTTCAAGCGAACCAACATCAGAATTATGGGGATCCCAGAAAAAGAGAAAGAGCAAGATACCGAAAGAATACTGGAAGAAATAGTGACAGAAAACTTCCCCCACTTGGGGAAAGAAATAGTCCAGGAAGCCCGCAGAACCCCAAACAAAAGGAATCCAAAGAGGACCACACCAGACACATCATAATTAAAATCCCAAGAGCAAAAGACAAAGAGAATATTAAAAGCAGCAAGAGCAAAGCAGGTAGTTACCTAAAAAGGAGCATCCATACGATTGTCAGCTGATTTCTCAACAGAAACCATGCAGGCCAGACAGGAATGGCAAGAAATATTCAAGGTGATGAATACAAGAACCTATAGCCATAAAATACTCTACCCAGCAAAGCTATCACTCAGAATCGAAGGACAGATAAAGAGCTTCACAAATAAAGAAAAGCTAAAGGAGTTCATCACCGCCAAACCAGAATTATATGAATTGCTGAAGGGGGTTCTTTAGGAAGAGGAAGAAAATAAAGATAAAAATTATGAACAACAAATACTATCAACAAATGAAACTAAAAACCAAGGGAATTAAAAAATCTGATGAACAATATCAACTGTTGAATATAATAGAATCAGAGGTATGGAAGGGAAGTGGACTGACGATTCTCAGGGAAAAGGAGAGTGGGGGTGCAGGTAGAGACTGAAGAAAAACTGTACAGCTATGGATGAGGACAATGGGGGATGGGGAAAGGACATAGGGTGGGGTGGAAACCTCGTGGAGGGGAGCAATTAAGGGGTGGGAGGAAGAGGAACACATTTGTAATAATCTGAACAATAAAGATTTATTTTAAAAAAAAGAAAAAAGAAAAAAGAAAAAGAAAATGACCCATGTGCACTTGAGAAGAATGTATATTCTGCAGCTTTGGAGTGGAATGTTCTGAAGATGTCAATTAATTCCATATTTTCTAGTCATTAGTATTGTGCAGGAAGTGCCGGGAGGTCAATTAGGATTGCTGTTTCTTTGCTGATTTTTTGTTTAGAAGATTTGTCCAGTGGTGTTATTGTCCAGTGGGGTATTAAAGTCCCCTACTACGACTGTATTGCTGTCAATCTCTCCCTTGATATCCTCCAGAAGGTGTTTTTTTTTTGTTTTTTGTTTTTGTATTTTTTTGTATTTGGATGATCCTGTATTGGGTGCATATATGTTTACCAGAGTTATATCTTCTTGCTGTATTGCTCCCTTTTACCTTATAACCGTGGTTTTGAACTCTCTATCCAGTAGTTTGCTTTCCTCCATTTTGTTATTTGTCACCTGTCTCTTTGTCTCTGTGTTTTGGCTGCTTCTCTGTGTTGATAGAGTGGCTTTGTGTGCTAGGTATCCTATAGCGCCCAGTGACTCAGCCTCCTTAGTTACCTGATGTGGACACTCTTGGTACACCCCTTTGTGGGTTGTGTGCACAGTCTTGGTAAGTTTAAGCCTTGATTGCTGTTGGTATCACTGTGAGCAATTGACCTCTCAGCCAGTTGACTATGAGGAGCAGTTGTGTCTACAATGGGAGAACTTCTGTGCTGGAGACACCCATATGGGACAGGACTTGCTTTAGTGGGGCTTTGCCACTCGCTGAGTCTGCCCCCTGAGTGTGTCTCTTATGATTGTGAAGAGTTGTAATTTGGATGGTCTCACTCTGACCACTGGGTACACTGGCTCTTAGATTTCCAAGGAAGTGCACAGTCAGCCACTGCCTGAGGCCACCCAGCAGGAGCTACAGAGAAATATGCAGAGTCTTCCTCTTTTTGGGGGGTTTGGAGGTGCCCAAATGAGGCTCAGCTGTGAAGCAATGCAAACTGCTGTCCAGACTTGGTCTTTCTTTTGGAGGCTCTGGGGCTGTTTGACCCAGCTGCAGTTTGACAGGTTTTTAGGTGGAGAAAGGCTAAGCCATTTTTTTATGCAAAAGCCTTCGTGTACAGTTGGGGTGGATTCTCAGGGAATCACCAGGGTGGAGCAAATAACAATAGCTTCTTATCAGCCCTACCCTGAAGAGGCTCTGAGTCTCTGTGACCCACAGCACCATGCTGGAACAATGACTGCTGCAAGCACCTCTGAGAGTAAGCTGCCCTCACATTCTGGCCTGATGCCAGACAGTCCAGATTCTCCCGTATGAGTCTGGGTCCCCAGAGTCTCACCCAGAACTTGAGTTCAGAGCAGTTGGAAACTTTAATATCCCTCCTGATTGAAAAGACAATAGCATACCCAGTTACCAGCCCCTTTCGAGTGCACCTCTGTACCTCTGCACTTCACTTCCACATTTCAGCACCTCCTACCAGACTCAATGTGCTTTTCTATTTCCTTTTAGTTGAAGAATTTCCACTTAGACAGCCTTCCTGTGGTTCTGGATGATATTTGTTTTTTCTTTTATTTGTAGTTTTAATGTGGTTGTGTGTGGCAGCAAGTTCAAATGTTTACCTATGCCACAATCTTGGTTGTCCCCCGCCATTTTTATTCTTTATGTCTGTGTTCCTTCTTCCCTTTCTATTTCTTCTTTTTATAGCAGATCCTTTAGCATTTCTTGCATTGCTGGTTTGGTGGTAATAAAGTCCCTTAGTCCTTTTTTGTCTATGAAGCTCCTGATTTCATCCTCAATTTTGATTGATAGCCTTGCTGGGTAGAGTATTTTTGGATTCAGACCCTTGCTTTGCATGACTTTGTATATTTCATTCTATTCCCTTCTGGTCTGATGTGTTTCTGTTGAGAAATCAGTTGATAGTCTGATGGGAGATCCTTTGTAGGTAACTTTCTGTCTCTCTCTGGCAGCCTTTAAGAATCTTACTTTGTTGGTGGTACTTGCCTATTTAATTGTAATGTGTCTTGGTGTCAATCTTTTTGGGTTCATCTTGTTTGGAACTCTCTGAGCTTCTTGGACTTGCATGATTTTTTTCTTCCCAATATCAGGGAAGTTTTCTGTCATTATTTCTTGAAACAGGTTTTCTATTCCTTGTTCAGTTTCCTCTGCTTCTGGCACCCCATGTGGATGTTGCTTTGTTTTGTGTTGTCCCAAAATTCCCTTAGGTTCTCCTCCTGTTGTTTTTTTTTTTTTTTTAAATTTTTTTTTTTGGGGGGTATTTTTTCCTACTTTGTCTTCTAGCTCACTGATGCAGTCCTCTGCTTCTAGTCTACTATTGATACTTTCTATTGCGTTCTTTATTGCAGCACTGTCATTTTTCATTTCTTTTTGGTTCTTCTTCATTTCCTCTTGGTTCTTAAACATATTGTTGAATTTGTCTTCCATCCTTTTCAGCAATCTTATGACCATTGGTCTGAATTCTTTCTCTGTCATATTGCTAGCCTCCATTTCATTTACCTCTTTTTCTGGTGATTCCTCCTTTTCTTTCACATGCGTGCTATTTCTTTGTCTCCCCATGGTTGCTACTCTCAAGGTTTCTGATTATGTAGCTCTCCCTCTCCTGTATTAACTTTCTTTAGGCAATGCTAGCTGTGTTTAACTCTCCAGTTCCAGGTGGTTGCTCTTTGATTCACCTGTTCCTTATGCTCTGTGAGAAAGTTCAGGGCCTTTATATGATTTTGCACTTTTGTCTCCCTCTGAGCAGACCTCCTAGATGCTTGTGGTCAGGGAGGTTGAAGTTCTGGCATTTGTGATTCACAGCTGAGGTAACTGGTCACTGGACATTGTAGTTTTAAGGTGCCGGTGGCATCTGAGATTTCCCCAGTTGAAGGTAAGGCTGGGGTTATGATCCAGTCAGTTTTTTATCATAGTCATCTCCCCTTAAGATCATGCAGCCTCTGCAGCAGAGCTGGCTGCTCTGGGAGAGATTTCAGCTGCAGTATAGGCTTTCCAGTCATGGGAGGCCAGTCCACTAGTCTCCAATAGCCCCTTGGAGTATAGCTGTCCTTCACTCACAAATACTGACACTCCCCACACATCCACACAGTCTCCTTTCATTCTCTCACTCTCACACTATCTAGCAGCCTGCAGTCTCATCATCAGCCATCTTGGATCTCGCTTCTTTTTCTTTTCAATGTACTGTTGTATTGGCTAGAACTTCCAGAACAATGTAAAGCAATTGTGTTAATTGCAGACATTTTTGTCCCACTCTGACTTAAATATGAATACATTTTGCTGATATTTTATTGCTAAATATGATGTTGATTGCTGTTTGCACATAGATATTTTTATTATGTCAAGGAAATGCTTTCTTATGAAGTGTTTTCATCAAATGTGTCTTTGGCATCAGTTAAGATGGTCACATAACCTTTTTTTTCCTATTAATTGACATGATTAATTAGATAAACCTTTTTTATATATATATATGAAATGGTCTTTACCTCATTGTATTTCTAATTTCTAATGTAGTCATCCGTGAAATGGGAAGGCGACCCACTGACCCAGAGAAATCTGGTTGAATAGCAGACCTAGCTTTTGCTCTGCCTTGCCCCCCAATCTCAGGGAGGCTCACTGTAAATGCCAAGGGCTTGAGCTGTGTCTCTGGAGAGCTGGATGAGGTGTCAGCTGGTCCCAAAAGTGATCTTGAAAGTTAAGTCATATCAGATGATTCCCTTAGGTGGCTCCTCATTGCCTTCAGCAGAATCTCAAATTTCTAGGTGCATTGCCCAAGCCTCTTACAACTGGTCCTGTCCAAAACTCCACCTTGTCACAGAAATCCTGGATGGTAACAACTCTCTTACATGCTGCTCCCCTGCCTGAAATGTCCTTCCCACTTTCCTCCTCAGATTGGACTCAGAGGTCCCTCCATGGAACCTTCCTGACCCAGCAAGCTTGGGTAGGAGACTCTCCCCAGGTGACAATTCCTGACCTCACCACCTCTTTGGTATTTACCAGGTGGAAGGTGGTCCTGTGTGCACCTCTATCTCCAGGAGCTCCAGCAAGCTAAGCACCATCTAGACCCCCCCACCCCTGCCCAGGGTTTCATCTTCCAGCCCCACCCTGCTCCACAGTAGTGCTGCTCCATCAGGACTAGCGTGAGCACACTCCAAAAACACCCATGCACACACTCTTGCACCCATATTCCTGGATGTACGTGCTGAGCCCTGCACTGCTGTTCACCACCAGGGCTCCATGTCCTAACTCCTAGCAGTTAAGTGTTGAAGGGCCCCAATTGAGGCCTCACAGGTGACTGCAGCTCTCTGGGGCCTCTTTAGAAAATCTAACCAGCCTTATTTCCTCCTCATAAAAAATGACATACTTAGCACAGTTGGATCCTAGAGAAGAGTGCTTCCCCCAAAAGCTCCTGCCACAGGAGGGGGAAGCTAAGTGGGCCCAGATGACCTCTCAGAAGGCAAGGGTTTTTTTCCTCTCCCTTTCTTCTAACTACCCAGCTGTTCCCATGAGCTGTGGGATGGTCTCAGGGCTGCACACCAGCACCAGCCCAGCCCCTTCTCCTCTTCTGCCTACCTCTCCACATGGATGGAGTCCTAGATATCCTTAAGTGATTGCGGAGTGCTCTGTAACACCGCTGTGGGTGGATTCAGACAGGGTGATGTGATGATGAAGATTTCTTTATCTTCCTGAGCTGGATTCCACATACCTGCATACATTCACTCCTAAACACACACACTCACATGCATTCCAGCTCTCCTGGTGGCCACACTTTTTATTCAAGGAGCTTGAATGGATGCTTGAAATCTCTTTGCAATTAACACGCTGCTGCAGTATTATTAGCCTCTGATAGTCAGGTCTGCCTTTGTCAGAGACTATAAATATGTGGGACCTATGACTCAGCAAATCTGCTGCTATTTTTCTTGCAGATCCATGTGGATCTGTGTTTGTGTACACTATGGTCCCATCTCCCAGTAGCTCCCATTGCTTGTATCCATGGAAACACAGTCCTCCCCAACTACAGTACTCTTGGAGACAAACACTGGGAGTCTCACCCACCTTGGAGACAGAGTGTGGACCCCAATAAGCAAGAGGATGATACTTGAGGAGGAAGTGTCACTTTCTCAGTAGCTTTAAAAGTCCAGGCAAGGCTGGGCCTCTAAGCCCTTCTCCCTCTGGTTGTGGTCAAGGCCTTGTCACCTGTGCAAGGCGAGTGGTCTGATGAGGGATCCCTTACTGAGGCCTGGGCCCTTGTGGGAGTGAAGTTGGCAGGAGTTCCTGAAAGCTGTTGGTAGCGGAGGGCACTAGCATATGGGACAGAGGGAAAGGGTCAGTGGGGAAGAGAGAGGGAAGGAGATAAAATTTGGTATAAAACCTAGGGTCCTGTCTCCTGGCCTTAACTCTGTGAGATAGAGGAAAGAGCATGGGCTTTGGAATCCCTCTCTCCATCCTTTTCTTCCAGAAATATTCACTGTGGCTCACTTTGTGCCAGGCCCTGTGCTGGGTGTGGAGATGCAGAGAGAAACAGGACCCTTCTGCTTGAGGACTCAGGGTCTAGGACTAGGAGGACATACTCAACATCAGGCCAGCAAGTTAGGAGTCCTGAAGGTCAGGATGGAGTAAGGGGACACATGAGAGTGTGAGGCCACCCTTGGGGCCTGGAGAGGCTTCCTTGGAGACCTTGCAGCTCAGGGAGAGAAAGGATGAGACAGAGTACAAGAGGTGCTGGTCAGAGGCAGAGAAGGCATTCCATGCAGATGGGCAACCTGGGAAGCAGGTTGGTGAGACTCACACACAGGTCTAATTCTGGCTTCTATTAGTGGCATTATTTGAGAAATTGATGCAAGCTTTCTAATGCTTACTTCACAAGGCTGGGTGAAAATTAGCTAAAGCATCTGGGTCCTAGCTACAGTGAACACTGATTGTACTAACTCTATACCAGAGCTGTCTACATGCCAGTTATTTTGTTCCCTTTGGGCTCAGTTTCCTATATCAAACAAGGAGGCTTGACCAGATGATGTCTAGAGGCCCAGCAGCTCTGCTTCTCCGTGCCCTCAGTTTTCCCACTTCCTAACAGGTTTCACAAGTGAGAGGGTGGATCCTGGAATCATTCATTCTAAGCACACCAATTTATACAGCTTGCTTAGGGAAAGCAAGACCAGGTTGATGTCACAGCTGCCTCCTCCATAGGACATAGAGGAGCAGGAGACCCAGCCCCTCCCTCAGAACATCCAACATGACTAGAGAGACCCAATGTGACAAGCAGCTGTGAATTCACAAGGCTAGGTGTGCTGTGTATTTCCCCTTGCTGCTCTCCGCGCGCCTCTCTCTCTCTCTCTCTCTCTCTCTCTCTCTCTCTCTCTCTCTCTCTCTCTCTCTCTTCTCTCTCTCTCCTGTTTTGGAGAGGGGGAGGGCTCAAGGCTATGAGCTCTAAGGACCAGCTGGCCATGTCTGTTCTTCAGACCACTTAAGTCCTTATTCTCAAAGCCTTAGGAAGACTGGGGAGCTAAAATTACTGAACACCCTTTTTGTATGCTTATAGTAACATCACACTGATCCTGTGAGGTAACTATTATTACTATTATCCCCATCTCACAGATAAGGAAATTGCAGCTCAGAATGTTTAGGGACTGGCCCAAGATCACTCAGATGCAGGAAGCAGAGCTAGGTAGGCTATCAGTCCAGCTCAGCGTCACTCTGGGGCCTCTGCTCCCAACCTTCTCTGCACCTCACCCTCTGGAACTGGGTGTAGTTCCTTTTGAGGAGTAGAGAAGATATAAATAGCACATTGTGAAGCAAATTGTGGAGCAAAACAAGCAAGTTGCAGAGCAATACACACAGGATGGCTGCAATCATTTAAATTAATAACTACAGAGCTCAATAAACCCTGGAAAAAATTAATGTAGCCATCTGTGTGTATTACAACCAGAGGGAATGTCCCATGTCCCTGCTTCCTCTTGGATCCCCAACCCCCAAATATGAGTTCTAGAGGAGGTGGTTATAATTTCAGACCACTCCCCCCAAGATACTCCCATGACCACTGCTCCAGCTCTAGAGCTGAGGTTGGAGGGCCTGCCCCTATGACACTCTGGCTGTGATTCTGTTTCCTCAATGAATAGCAAGATTGAATGGGGCTGAGGCAGAATGCCCTGAATGAGAGAACCTACTTTGCTAACTTTTCTCTGGGACTGCATCTCCTCCCTGCTCTGTGAAGCTGTAAGGAGCTAGATCTGTGGCTAGAAGGACCTGTCTCTGAATCCAGAGACAGGGCTCAGGCTAAAGCTTACTGGAAAAGGAAGCTCCTAAAACACCTGCCCCCTCACCCCCATCCCCTGGACCCAGAAATCTTTCTTCTGTATTGCCCCTGTCCCCATTCCCTTGTTCCCCTTTTCTCTCTCCATAGCATTACCCGAATGCCAGTTGGGTGCTCAGCATTTCAAAACAATTGATATGAAGAGCCTTAGTGCTCTTTTTCTCCAGGTTGTCCCAGGTCTTGGGCTTCTGGGATCCTCTGTGTACAGGTGTTCTAGTTCCTAAGACAGCTTGGCACAGGGATTTCTAGGAGAGCTCAATAAATTGGGGAATAAATGAGTGAATCAATGAACGATATCTCACTGAAAGACTGAAACACTTACTACCAGTATTAACTTGCAAGGTGAAAAGACACCTTGTTGGAGAGGGAGGTGATATACACTGTAGCATTACATCTTTGGGTGACGAATGCACTGTTCAAGGTGGCCCAGGGCATTGTGAGGTAAAAGGAAAAATGTCTAGTCTATTCTGGTGGTGTGGTCAAGGGCAGTGATTTTTTGGAAGAGGTGGCATGGACTGACTTGTTTAGTGTGCGCAACAAGAATAAGTAGGAGTTAACCAGGAGATCAATGGGACTGGGAGAGTTCAGGGAGTAAGAAGTGCAATTACATAGGGCAGTGAGATTCCTGACCTCAGTAAATTAGTTAAGTTATTTAATTCTCAGCTTATTCCCAGGGCATTTCCTGCTCCTACAGAATCCTGGATTCAGGGTCCCAATCTCCATTGCATATACCAAGGTTAGGGAAAGAGATCGTTTTCTACTTAAGCTCAGCATTCTAAACTGGAGGAGGGTGGTATAACAAGGATGCACAAGGCTGGAAGTAACAGAAAACCCAGCAAACAGTGTCCTAATACTTAGGGGTGGTGTTTGTTCTATACAGCAAGGGATTGGCAGTCCAGGGCTTGTGTGAAAATCAACTAGGCTGTCCAGGCCCCAGGTTTCTTCCATCATTCCTTTCCACTCTTCTTTTTTTTTTTTTTAATATAAACTTTATTGATTTTTTACAGAGTGGAGGGGAGAGGGATAGAGAGAAACATAGATGAGAGAGAAACATCGATCAGCTGCCTACTGCACACCCCCTACTGGGGATGTGCCCGCAACCAAGGTACATGTCCTTGACCAGAATTGAACCTGGGACCCTTCAGTCCGCAGACTGACGCTTTATCCACTGAGCCAAACCGGTTTCATCTCTTTTCACCATTCTTAGTATGAAAGCTTTAGTTTGCATGCTTCTTGCCTCATAATAGCAAGAGGGCTGCAGTGACTTGAGACTTTCATGTTGCCGACAGAAAGAATATGGAAAGCCTAAAGCTTTTAAAGAGTGCCTTGAACCTCCACCCAGTGCTTCACTTACATCTCATTGGCCAGAAGTAGATCACATGGCTATCTATAGCCCAAGCACTGGAAGGTGGCTGGGAGAAAGAGGTGTGTAGGGATTTGAGTCAACCAGCCAGCAGTGTCTGCTATAGGTAGGTGTTTGTGCCAGAACATATAGCCCTCAGGCCTTGGACACAGGAGCCAGGCAATTAAAAAATGGCCTCCTTTGAGCAGTCATTCAACCAAGTGTTAATGATGCTCTTTGTGCCCAGTGATTGAGCCCTGGTGCCCAATGAGGCATGAGCTACAATCCAAGGCCAGTAAGAAAGGACAAGAGACCAAAATGAACTCCTCCCTGAGGTAAGGGAAGTGCTGGATGGCAGTGGGTCCTGAGCCTGCACAAACCTTTCTTGCCATAGAAGAAAAGGGCTTCAAAAAGGCCTCCAAACCCCAGAGGAGAGGATCCAGCCTCTTCATCTGACCAGTTATGAAGTGGCTTCTGTTGGAAGTTGGAAAAGATGTGCAGACAAGTGAGGTGGTATAGTTACACTGTGAATTGAATATGGTATGAGTGGGTCACTGCTCTCCAGCAAGTTAACCCCCAGTGTCAGAGAACCGAGGCCTGTCTTCCTACTGCTACCTGGCACATCCTTAATGGTCAGAGCCCTGACCCCAGAAAAATACTTCTCACATTACAACAGACAAGGTCCTTCAAGTCTTTCTGAGCTTCCTCACAGTTTCCCCCATGCAACTTGCTTTCACTCTAGCCCAGAACTGGGCCTCAGAAGACCTGTGTGGCCTTAGTTAAGTCTGTCAACCTCACTGGATCTTTAGTGACATCTTGTGGCAGCTTGGGTGAAAAAAAAACCCCACACAAAACAAAATATATTGCCCTCTCACTAGTCCCTTTAGGCCAAGCCCAGGACTGTCTGTCTAACCACAAGGCAGAAGGATCGCATATCTGATCCACCCTCTCCCAGTCATGTGATTTTAGCCACACTTCCCCAGGGAAACAATTGCAGCTCAGTCCTCCAGACTTGAATTGCAGGTATCAATGCTCTGTCCTTCATGATACTTTCTTCGGGTCTGGGAATAAGATGTGAGGGGCATGTGCTGATCACATGAAGTCAGAAAATCTCCCCGTTTTCCAGAAAGAGAAAGTGAGTCCATGGTAGAGTAAAGCTTCACCTGGGTTACTAATCTCTAGACTTCCAATCATTTTCCCTTCTCAGACATGTGTACGGTCTCACTCAACCCACAAGTAGCCAGGAAGATTATGTGTGCATTCGTGTGTGTGTGTGTGTGTGTGTGTGTGTGTGTGTGTGTGTGTTTTCATGCAACCAGGGAAGTTCTTCCTAGGGCTCCTACAATGAGTCCCTCTATGGGACTCTGTAGTTATCTCTGTAGTTCTCTCAGAGCACCCTTGGCCCCTGTCCTGTGCTCTGTTGAATTAGAAGAGTTATTTAGGGGCAGAGTCCTTCCTCCTGGGTTCCTCAGGGCCTAGGACAACATAACACACACTCTTGGCCTCCAGGACACTCTGGAGAGCTTTCCTCCTCATTCCCAGGGGTGCTAATGGGTGATTTTCCTCCAAGATGTGTATGATGGGGTTGCAGGCAGGGTAAGAGCACTTATTATCTCCCTTCCTTGCAAGCTAGGTCTTGGGGTGCAGTCAGCCCTCAGCCTTTGATGGGAGGAAGACTTAATTACCTTCTCAGGCATTGGCTATAAAGAAACAGATGAAAAGCCAGGGCCACTCCCTCTCAGCAACCAGCCTGCCTCCACCTCTTTTTGCATTCTGCCCAGTGCCTGAAATCCCCCAGTAGCATTTCCTGTTGGGGGTCACACCAAGTAGGAAACATTGGTCAAGATCCCCTAGATTACATTGTGATCCTGGGACTCTTTGGATGAAGGAGGAAGTGACAAAACAAATATGAGAGCTTCTGGGCATAAATTTCTTAAATGAGAGTCAGTGGGGTCATGGGCCTGCCTCCCGTGCACCTGGTGGGGGTCTGCATTTGTGACAACACAGCTGGGCTCTGAAGCTTTCTTATGTCCATTGCAGAGTGGCTGGTGTGCTCTTGGCTCTCAGTGGGCAAGAGGAGAGGGGAGAGGAAGAAAAAGAGGAGAAAGTGTCAAGAGTGTCTGAGAGGAGGAACCAAGATGGCAGTGTAGGTAAATGTGGTACTCACCACCTCCCACAACCACATAAAAATTACAAATAAAATACAGAACAACCAGATTTCAGAATCACCTGAAATTGGCTGAATGGAAGTCCAACAATTAAAGAATTTAACAAGAAAGTACATTGAGACTTATAGGAGTAGCAGAGCTATGGAACTGGCTGGTCTCACACCCATGTGTGGCATGCTTTTAATCAGGAGGCATAACTTGGCTGAGGAGGCCTCCTGTGAGGAGAAAGAGGTCCCAGAAGCACAGGAGACCCCCCAGCCCAGTGTTTCACAGCTGGAAAGAGAAGTTCCTGTAACTTTGGACTATAAAACCTGTGGGAACTATGGCTGAGTCACACGGAGGGGGTTGGAGATACAGGTGTTCCTCTTAAAGGGCTGGTGCATGGATTTATTTGGACTCACTCCCTGTGAGTTCCAGCACTGGGGCATATCTAACAACAATTGAAAATCTTAAAAGTTTGAGAGGATCTAGAGGTATACTGGAAGAAATTAAATTGTCTGGCATCAGGGCAAAAACTGGGGGACAGCTTTTCCCCAGACAAAGTGCTGGCAGAGCTCATTATTCCTCTGCTGAAACCTGCTTCCCTCTTCCTTCTCCCTCACACACATACAGATGACTAGCAGGTGCCTTATCTGAGTCTCCATCAACTTGGGCCTCACTGTTCACCCTGCCTTGGTGATTTCCTGAGATCCTTCCCCATCCAATTTGCAGCCCCAACTAAACTGCAGTGTCTTTTCCATTTGAATGGCCTGTGCTGACTCAGGCTTCAGACTTTCCTAAAATCTCCCAAACAAGTAGCAGCTGGGCTCAGCATATCCCACACCTTTCAATAAGTGGTCCAGGCCCAGCACTAGCAGCAGCTTTCCAAGGTTCACAGCTTGGCTTCCCCTAGTACCTTCAAACCCAACACAAGTAACAGCCACCTGCAGATCACTTTGTAGCTTGTGCTGGGTGGCCCAAGCAGGGCACAGGAAGTTGCTGATTTTGCAAATCCCAGGAGGCCCAGAACCAGTGCACCCTGTAATCTGGTGTGGTCTGTGGAAAGCTTCAGACCATACCAGGTTACAACTCTACCACTTCCACAAGTGACACAGTGACTTGTGGTCTCAGTGAGCACCAAGATCCTATTGAAGCCAGTCCTGCTCCATAGCGTGTCTCTTTCACAGCTGCTCTCGCACTGTAGTCACAGTTTGTCCTCATAGCCAATTGGCCTGGGAGTCAATTCCTTCAGTTGACGGCAACAGCAATCAAGGCTCAACTATAACAGGACAGTACACACAGCCCACCTAGAGTGCTCACCTAGAGTGCTCAGCTCAGGTGACTGGGAAGGCTGTGCCACTGGGCCCTTCAGGACACCTACTACACAAAGCCACTCTACCAATTCTAGAAGACATAGCAGCTTTACCCAATACATAGAAACAAACACTTGGAAGCAGCCAACATGCGGAGACAAAGAAATATGTCACAAATGAAAGAATAAAAGAAATCTTTATAAGTAAAACTAAAATGTAATGGAAACAAGCAAACTACTAGATACAGAGTTCAAAGCAATGGTTATAAGGATGCTCAAGACTCTAAATAAGAGCTTCAAGGAACTTAGTGAGAATATCAAAAACATGAAAAAGGACCACTCAGAAATGAAGGACTAATTGAAATGAAGAACAATTTACATGGAATCTACAGTAGAGTGAAGGACACTGAGAATCAAATCAGTGATTTGGAATT
This sequence comes from Pipistrellus hanaki, assembly GCF_964339955.1. Taxonomy (NCBI): domain Eukaryota; kingdom Metazoa; phylum Chordata; class Mammalia; order Chiroptera; family Vespertilionidae; genus Pipistrellus; species Pipistrellus hanaki. The sequence goes on along the minus strand of NC_140503.1, from coordinate 99,314,757 downwards.
CAAGAAAGTAAAACACCCAATCAGAAGAGCAAAAAGAAAAAGAATAAAAAAATATAAAGATAGTGGGATACACATTATGGGGGTGCCAGAAGGAGAAGAGAGGGGGCAAGAAATTGAAAACCTATTTGAAGAAATAATGAGAGAAAACTTCCTCTGTCTGGTGAAATAAATAGACTTACAAGTCCAGGAAGCACAGAGAGTCCCAAACAAGATGAACCCACAGAGGCTCAGACTAAGGTGCATCATAATTAAAATGCCAAAGATTGAAGAGATAGAGAGAATCTTAAAAGTAGCAAGAAAAAGGTAGTTAGTTACCTATAAGGGAGTTCCCATAAGACTGACAGCTGATTTCTTACAGAAATTTTGCAGGCCAGAAGGGAGTGGCAAGAAGTATTCAAAGTGATGAAAATCAAGGATCTACAACCAAGATTAATCTACCAGCAAAGCTCTCATTTAGAATTGAAGGTCAGATAAAGAACTTCAGAAACAAGGAAAAGCTTAAGGAATTCATCATCACCAAACCAGTATTACCTGAAATGTTAAAGGGTCTTATTTAACAAGAAGAAAAGGAGAAAAAAATATGAACAATAAAATGGCAATAAATACATATCTATCAACAAATTGAATATCAAAATAAACAAGGAATCTAATGAACAAAATAAACTGATGAATAAAATATAATCAGAGGCATGGGAACATGGAACAGACTGACAAATCTCAGAGGGAAGGAGGGGCAGGAAGAAATTAACTAAAGAACTTATATGCATACTAGTGGCCCAGTGCATGGATTCATGCACTTTGTAAGAAAATTAATTAGAAGAAATATTTTAATATTGCTATTCACCCTTTTTCTATAATAGAAGTGTCAACCAATTTCACACTCAACAATGACAGATCAAAACACTTGTGTGATTGGTGCCAGTGAGAGCTTTATATGATCTCACATGTGTGAGTTAACTTAGCCCTGTTCATGAATCCATGAACCAGTAGTCCTCTGCAGGGCCTTGCCACTCCGTGCCCACTACCCAGAGGCTCTCCATGGCCCAGAGGCCCACCCGCATTCTGCCAGGCCACTCATGCTGCCCGCTCTCAGCAGCCTACCCCACGGGACTGGTGCACTCTGGTGGGCCTGAGAGGACTGGGTGCTGCCATCTTGTGGCTATGAGCACTTCCATCCTTGTGATGGAGGGATGGTTAATTTGTATATTACCCTTTTATTATATAGGATGGAATAAACTTGCTTAATTAGACCTGTTTGCTGATTTACCAAACTTTTTCCAGTTTAGTGAAGCACCCCAACTTTCCTTTCAGGTAATTGTCAGGAACACAGCAATAAATATCAACATAAAGCAAATTATTATTGTAGATCATGCACGGAGAACAAAGGGTAAACTATTTAACTGCAGTAGTGTTTGACTATATTCTGCACAGTGAGAAAACGTGAAGTCATTTTCAAGGTCCACATTTCTTACTTCTTTTCAGTTGGGCTAAGTTTCTCAGCTTTCTAAATCTCCATTTTCTGGCTAATGAAAAAATGATAGAACTCCACTGAGTCTCCTATTTACCTACACCAGGACTTCTGTGAGGATCAAATGAGATGAGGCACAGGAAAATGCTTCATAGACATTTGGTTAAAGTGTGAAATGTTTGCACCTGGCTATAAAGCAAGTCATGTTCCTGAGCTGAAGAAACTGTAAGGAGGATAATTGTCACTAGGGAGAGGAAGCTGGGTGTTGCTACATGGCATCATTACCAGGCGCCCATAACCACTGTTTCCAGGCTGGGCTGGGCTGTGGGCCACATTTTGCACTATGGGGTTTTGGCAACATCGGCTGTGATTTGGTGGGCTGTCATTCCAGGGTGGTGGTGGGGCCTGTGTCCCACTTGGGGGAAGCCGAGTGTTGCTTTGTGGGCACTAGGTCCATAGTGCTGTTTCTCTGTAAACAGCCAGTGTGCAGCATGGCAGTTCCTGCATTGAGTGTCTGCATCCTGGTCAGTGCAAATCACAGCAACTAGTCAGACAGACATTTAGTATATTATCTATCTATATCTATATCTATATCTATATCTATATCTATATCTATATCTATATCTATATCTATATCTATATCTATATCTATATCTATATCTATATCTATACCTATACCTATATCTATCTATCTATATCGACTAAGGGCCCATGAATTTGCTTACCTTGAAAAAAACTGTAGGCCACGAGGCTGCAGTGGGCACAGGCATGAGTCTCGGCCTATCCTCTGCAGCCTTGTTTGGCCCCCAGTCCCCTCTCTGCCAGCAGCCCTGCTCCCGCTGCTGCCACTCCTACATGCTGACAGCGCCAACTCTGCTGACATTCACTGACGGCGAGACACGATTGGGGCTGGCGCCAGCAGCAGGTGCAAGTGGGGCCATCTCTGGCAGTGGATGCAAGAGGTGGCTGCTCGCCCTGAACGCCCCTTAGGAGCAGGGGGAGGTGGAGAAGCCCTGAGGGGGTGATTGGGGCCAGCAGCTGCCACTTGCACCTGCTGATGGCACAGAGCAATTGGGACCAGTGCCAGGTGCCAGCAGCAGGTGCAAGCGGCAGCTTCAGCGCTGGCAATGGGTGAGAGTGGGGCCAGTGCCAACAGCAGGTGCAAGTGCTGGGCAGGACCATAGCACGTGGAGGAAGAAATTTTCAGTAACTGCCAGAAACTCGCCCCAATGACAGTGACTGGTGCCCTGCCTTGGTCTGGCACCCCCACTCTCCTGCTCTACCACCCTGCCAACGCCCACTATGTTCCTCACACACCCTCTGGTGGTCAGTACACATCATAGCTACTGGTCGTTCGGTTGTTCTGCCGTTTGGTCTATTTGCATATTAGCCTTTTATTATATAGGATAATCAATATCAATGAACAGATGAAAGAGTGGTAGAAACCTGGGGCAGGGTGGAATCTGGGTGGAGAAGAGCAATGGGAGGGGATATAGGGAAGGAACATCAATAATAAATGTTTTTAAAATAATAATAATAAAAGAAAAAAGTGTCTGAGCAAGAAACAGGGGGGAGGGAGAAGAAGAAAAGTTGGGCATCATTGCAGGACAGACCCATCATCCTGGATTCTTCCTTGAGGGTGGTGCTGGCTGCTGTGTCTCAACCTGGAGAAACTTTTCTGCCCTTTTTTTGGAAATGTCCTAGAACTCAGCCCAGTACAGACCCTGGCTTCAGGCTCTGAGCCCAGGGTTGCACACAGAACTGGAGAGGGCAGATGGAATGGGACCTCCAGAGTAGGATTGGTGGAGAGGAGTTTGACGGGGAACTTCTGATGGGGAACCCTGGTGTCTGAACATCCCCTGCCCTCCCTTCCATGCCGGTGCTACTCCTTCCCAGAAAGGTAGTTAAAGTAGTGGGGGGCTGCTTGGGATTGCGGCCCCCCTGCCACTGACCAGTTGTTTGATTTTGGATATTTCTTTCCTTTTTTTTTCCAGAGATGATTTCAGACATTTCTAAGCCTTAGTTGCTTCATCTGTAAAATGGGGATTGTAATATTATATCATCTCATAGGTGTGTTATGAAGATCAATAAACAAAATGTATGTAAACTGCTTAGCATAATTAATGGCATGGATCAGATGTTCACAACTCTTAGCTATTATAATTATTCTGAACTTAAAAAAAATTCCTTGCTCCCTGTGATAAGCATATAAACCTCAAACTCCTCCTTTTAATAGTACAGAATTGAAAATGCCAAAGAAATAAAAGGTTGAAGCAAAAAAAAAAAAAAAAAAAAATCAAAGCACTTATTATATGGAATATGCTTTTTTTCAAACTAAGGAGGGCTTTCCCACACAGCTCAGGCTCACTTGGAGGGTGTGGAGTGGGGAAGTAAGAATAGCTTGGACTGGACTTGTGGGTCCTTAAAGCCAGTCAGATAGTGTGCTAGGATGGGGTGAGGGAGAGACAGGAGAGGGACCCTCTACTCTAGCCTGCCTGCCTACTTACCCCAAGAGGCCTCTGGATCCCAATTCAGCTTATCAGCTCCAAGGACAATGCCTTTTAGGGGACAGAGGTAGCTCTTTGGAATACAAATACCTTTGGACCCTTTAATGTCAGCTGGTGTCCCATTCTCATGCTAATACAGAGAGAAGTTGGGAGTAGCGTGAAGGGGAAATTGCTGACTATAGGAAATCTACCTCCTGCCAGGCTCTGGGGACAAGACCCCACCTCCTTTTCAGCCAAACCTCCTAGTACTCACCACCACATACTCAGCACAGGGTTCTAGCCCTGTAGTTTTGACAAGTCTTCTGGTGGGCTGGGTGGATTCCACAATGCAGAGTTCATGAGCTGGACAATTGCCCCTTCCAATCTTCCATGCAAATATTTGACAATAACAATTGCTTCTACCTCACTCCTCTTCTGCCCTTCTTTGTGAGGTGCTTTATGCATCGGAGTTGTCTCTTGCAACCCTCACGCAGTAGCCCAAGGAAATGAGACTCATAGAGAGTAGCATTTTGTTCTAAACCTCACAGCTGTGGTACCCTGATCTAAATCCAGGTGTGTATACTTCAGGACTCCAGCTTGAGGCCTTTTGGCTGGTGGTATTGGAGATCTTGTGAGTGACATGATGGCATCAGGGAGGCCTGGTATGTGATGGAGGTGGGGTTCGCACAGGCAGATCTAGGCTCTCGGAGGTGCAGTCATAGGCATGACCCAAGTGTCTGAAAGGGACCCAGAAAAGGTGGTTCAGGTTAAGTAGGCACCTTCTCCAGTGTTGAGTCTCAGAGTTTTCAGCTCAGGCCCTTCTGGGGTTCGTGGAGGAGCAGAAAGGGCTGGGCATTGAGGAATGGAACATAACAGACCTTATCTGGAGGGTAGAAAGTTGCTACTAACTCCTCCTGGCCCTGAAGGCCAGATCAACAGTCTGGGGGAGTTAAGGCTGAAGGCCAAATCAACAGTCTGAGTTAGTCAAGGCTAAAGAACAGGACAAACCAAGAAGGGAGATTAGGCCATCTGGCCGATGCATGCAACCATAGCAACGACCTCCACCCCCCTTTTTCTGAAATGTATAAAAAAGCTGGATTTGTAACTGTTATTGCTGTTTCTGCCTGCTCCATCCTGGCGGTGGCAGCCCAGATTCGAATCTGTAATAAATTTGTTACTTAACTCCGCAATTGGCTATTTGGAGTCGTTTCCCGGGTAGGGGTCTCTGTCCCTTGGGTGGTCTCTTCTCCATTCAACATTTGGAGGCCCCAGCGAGATAAGAGACCCCCAGATGGGCAGACCCCCCATTCTTGTCGTCCGGACTACTTGAACGGCGGTGCCGGTAAGTAGAGGCCTCATTTGTTCCTTGTGTTTCTTGTTCTTGGTTGCTCGCGAGCGCTTGGGATCAGAGAACGGCGGGACGCTGCCAGAAGTTCTCAGATCCGGCCGGAGTGGGGGACGCCCCACCTGCGGTCTTGGTTTCTTGTTGTTCGAGTGGGTGGAAGTGTGAAAGAAATGCTGTGGTATGTCTGGGTTTTTTGTGTTTCTAGGAATGTTACTTGTCGTCCTTGTTTTGGACTTAATTTGTTGCCTAACTGTTTATAGATTGGGAAGAAAGAGAGAAATGGGGCAAGGAAACTCGAGGGAGAGTCACCTAAGTCCCCTTGAATGTATGATTAAAAATTTTTTCTGACTTCAGAAAAGGGTGAAGGCTATGGTGTTTCTGTAGATGCCTTCACTCTCCGGAGACTCTGTAAGTTGGAGTGGCCGAGATTTGGGTTTGATTGGCCTTCAACAGAGACCCTAGAAATGGGGCCCTGTACGGGAGTCCGGAGGATAGTCTATGGAAGCCCCGGGCATCCGAACCAAATTCCCTACATTGATATTTGGATTGATGTTCTTTTTGATAACCCCAAATGGCTGAAGGAGTGTGGTTGTCTCCTTGACAAGGAAAATTGGGAAAGAAACCTTTAATTTGTTTAAAGCTGAGTGCTCTGATGGCTAGCAAACTGCCCCGAGTGGCCACTGGGATTCCTTTTTCCCAGGGGTGCTTTGCTTTCTATCAGAGGGGTATCAGCCTACCTAACAATATTTATGTCTATGTTTATTGATTGGAAGGTATGAAATTGTAACAATTGTGGTACAAAAACAAACAAACAAACAAAAAAAAAAAAAACCTAAATGAATTTATGTCTGCCACCACCCAGTCTGATCAGTGGTGGAGGAACTGTCTCAGAACTGTTTGTTTCAATTGGCCATTTAAGTTTACATTGTAAAATCTTTAAAAGAAAAGGAAAATATTTTGTGGGCCACTTGGTCCTTGTGTATATGTCAACTCTTAAGTTATAATTTTAAAATCAGTAAGAGCTTGTCAGAAAGTTCAGGGAGTGTGATTGCAGTGTAGGGGTCACCAGTTCCCCCATGGCACCTTTGCTAGCAAGAGGCAAGCGGCGGACTGCCAGATGAAAAAGCCCTGGTGGAAGCACCTCCTTCGACACCTGGGACCCCTCGGACCCTTGTACTCCCTGCCTCAGCCCACCTGGTGTCTATTCCCTCCAGGGGTTGTTTTGAATAGCTGGAGGCAGCAGATAATTCCCCACCAGCTTTTGAAATTCCCCACCGTGAGGCGGAAACTACCTAGATGATACTGGTAACAAGTTTACAGGAATGGCTAGGAGTCTTCAGCTAAAGAATGTGTTCATTTGCAATTGAATGCTACTCCAGTGATCTACAGGGAGTGGCAGGTAATTCCATGGTGAAGATGCCCCTGATGGCCTTGCTTACAATGTTTAGTCCTTGTCATTGGTATCAGCTAAGCAGGGTCATATAGCTACTTAAGTATAAATTATGATTGAGAAATGTAATGTTATTAATCTGAAGGAAAAAAAAAATGCCAAATATATTTTACTTGCCAGCTTTAAAAGTTCAAAGTATACATTAAATTAGGAAAAGTTAATTGCAGTAACTAAATGCCTAGAATATGGCAGGCTAAACTGTATTACATGTGTTAAGAATAAGCAGTAATGAACAAAGATCTCAAGGATTGATTTATTCTCATTTGTCAGGTGAGGAATCTATATGATGCTTGAGCCCTCTCCAGATTGTTTCATACAGACCTAAGTAAATTTGTTGGGAATTTATAGTATACCTCTTGTGAGGAAGTAAGCCAAGTCATATATTTTTCTCTTAATGTAGAAAAAGTGATAGCCATATTAATTTGTTTTGTTTTGCTTTTCTCATATGCCATTGTTATCATTTCTAATTGCATTGTAAGCTTGAATTTGGGCTTGTACCTGCATCTTGTATTTTGTTTGGGAATCATTTTTGGTTTCAGTCATGTGTGCCTACTCTATAGATTTAAGTAGACTTCATCACAAAGGTTTATAATTTATTTGGAATTGTGTTAAAACAATGTGAAAACTTGGTTTAACCCCCCATGACTGCTTGGACACTTTTCACCGTGTTCTATTAGGGGACTTAAAGGCACAGTTAAAATTCTCCTGTTCCCCTTCTCAGTCTTATCTGTAGGAAGAATGTGGCAGTTTAAAATTCAAGCGGCTACTGGGAACAGAGTGCTAGACCTGCTCTCTCTTCCCTCTGCCTTTCCTAAATATTCTAAAATAATAGAAAATTTGAGGTATGGTTGTAGATTTTTGAAGGACATAGAAAGAAGGTTTAAAAGCTAATAAAGTTTTTATGAAAGTTGTACATATGATGAGAAAGAGAAACAGGGAGAGAGGGAAAGAACAAAACACAGACTTAAGAGACTCTGGGAGTCCGAGAGGGAAGGATTAGCAGAAACAAAGATTGGAAGAGAAAGTGATAAGTATGTATGTGAGAAAGGGAGGAAGAGATATATAAGCTAGAGACAAGAAAGGACAGAGATTAGAGAGGGAGAGAGACAGAAGGTGAGGCCGGAAGAGACAGAGACAATCTGAAAGAAAGGGAGACTTAGATTCCAAGGGTTTTTAACCTCGAGCCCTGACGAGACCAGGGCTCCTTTCAATTAATCCTCCAAGGGTAACCTTACAAGTGAGAGGCAAAGCTATTAATTTCCTGGTGAGCACTGGGCAGTTTATTCAGTCTTGACAGAGCCGATGGGACCTCTAGGAAGATATCAGTCCAGGGAGCCACCAGACAAACTGACTGTTTTCCTTGGACATCAAGAAGGACTGTAGACCTAAGAAGGAACACGTACAGGAGGAACGCAGTCGCTAAAGTGGACTGAAGTAGAACAATGGGCCTTTGAGGAGCTAAAGAAGGCTCTCATCTCAGCACCTGCCCTAGTCTCGCCAGATATCACGAAGCCCTTCCACCTTTACGTGAGTGAGGTAAGAGGCATTGCCAAAGGGATTCTCACTCAGACTCTAGGTCCCTGGAAGAGACCTGTGGCCTATCTGTCTAAGAGACTAGACCCTGTGGCAGCAGAGTGGCCAGTGTGCCTCTGGGCAGTGGCCATCATTTGAGGCCATCTGACTCCCAAAAGCAGTTACAATAGTGCACTGCAAAGGACATCAGAAAGGGGAGACAATTAAAGCCAGAGAAAATAGAGCCACAGACCAAACTGCAAAGGAAGATGCCCAAAAACCAGTGGGGCCTTTACAAGTCTTAGTAACCCTGACAGACCCCAACCTACACCAAAGAAGAGGAAGAATTGGCTGAACAGAAGCAAGTCATCAAAGGACCAGATGGTTGGTGGACCCTACCAGATGACAGACTGTTGGTCCCAGAGGTTCTAGGTCGGACGTTAGTTGCCCAGTCACGCCAGGTTACCCACTTAGGTATCATCAAGACTTCTGAATTTCTGTGAGGCAGATACTACGAAGCTTAAGTAAGGTAAAAGCATAGACACTAGAAGTACTGTCTGTGTACAGGTAAATGCTAGGGAAGAATTGAGGGACCCCCTGGGAATTCGGGCCCCAAGGAAATTCCCTAGGAGAGCATTAAAAGGTTGGTTTCACAGAGATTAAGGTATAAGTACATGCTAGTTTTTATAGACACCTTCCCAGATTAGGTTGAAGCGTAGAACAGAAACTGCCTCTATAGGAGTCAAGAGATTATTCCAGGAGATTATACCTAGATTCGAGCTGCCAGTAGTCATAGGATCAGATGACAGCCCAGCCTTTATAGCAAGGTATCTCAAAGTATAGCTCAAGTCTTAGGACAGGCATGAGTAGAACTCTAAAAGGTTTAATTAAAATTGTCCTGAAAACCGGTGAAGATTAGACCAACCCCCTGCCTTTCACCCTCTTATAGGCCAGGTATACCCTCTAACGGGAGAGGTTCCCCCCCTCTTTTTAGGATCATGTATGGTAGACCTCCCTCCATCCTTCCTGGGGTCAGGGAGAAACTGAAAGCTAGAATTCATAACCATTCCCTTGCTCAAGTCCTTACAGGCTCTGCAATTTACCCAGAAGGCCGAGTTAATAGCCCTCACTCAAGCCTTGGAGTGGGGAGAAGGAAAAGCTCTCAACATCTACACTGATAGCAGGTATGCTTTTGCCACTCTTCACGTGCACGGGGCCATCTATAAGGAGAGAGGCCTCCTCACGGCCGGAGGGAAGGACATTAAACATGCAGCAGAAATATTATCTCTCCTAGCGGCCGTGTGGAAACCCCGCAAGGTGGCCGTTATACACTGTAAGGGCCACCAACGAGGTGATTCCTTGGAGGCAAAAGGGAACCAGTTCGCAGATGAAACAGCGAGAACTGTGGCCCGGGAGGGGCAGGCACATGCATTATCGGTCACCCCCTCCCCGGTCAAGGAAGACCAGCCAGCCATAGTCCCCTCATATTCAAAAGAAGATGATGAACTGGCTAGGAAGCTAGGGGGGACTAAGTCCTCAAACGGCTGGTATCAGTTGCCAAAAGGGAGAGTGCTACTCCCAAAAGCAGTGGGGAGGCAGATAGTGGAGCAAACGCATCATGCCACCCACTTAGGAGAGAACAAGCTGGCTGAATTGATAAGGAAGCACTACTTGATCCGAGGAATATACAAAATGGCACAAGACGTAACCGAGAGATGTACCGTTTGTGCCACAGTGAATGCGAACTCTAGCCCTCGGATTGAAGGAGGCGGTGCCCGCCTGAGAGGTGAGCAGCCAGGAGAACACTGGGAAATCGACTTCACTGAAATGACTCCAGCCCGAGGAGGTTACAAGTACCTCCTCGTATTCATTGACACCTTCTCAGGATGGGTGGAGGCTTTCCCTACGAGGGGAGAGACAGCCCAGGTAGTCTTAAAGCACTTAGTTAATGAAATAATTCCCAGATTCGGATTACCCCTCCGATTAGGCTCAGATAATGGTCCTGCCTTTATAGCTAAATTAACTCAGATGTTGGCTGAGGCATTAAGAATAACGTGGAAACTCCACTGTGCCTATCACCCTCAGAGTTCAGGACAGGTAGAGAGAGTAAACAGGACTATAAAGGAAACAATTACCAAAATGAAAGTAGAGACTGGTGGCGACTGGGTGAGTTTGCTTCCTCAAGCCCTCCTCCGGGTAAGATGCACTCCGGGCAGGGAAGGGTACTCCCCTTTTGAAGTTTTATACGGGATGAAGCCACCCATTGTACCCCGCCTGGGGCTAGAGCACCTGTCTGGCATTAAACAACGAACTTTGCTCAAGTCTTTGCAGGCTTTACAGGCATCCCGAACCCAGAGTCGAGCAGCACTGAACGAGGCTCGACCGAATCCAGACTCAGCCATGGCGGAGAAGCAGCTTTTTACTCCTGGTGACCTGGTCTATCAACCCAGCACAGCTGACACCCCGCTGGGAGGGACCCTACCAGGTTATCATCAGCACTCCGACAGCAGCTCGAGTGGCGGGAAAGACTGCCTGGATTCACCACACCCGGTTGAAGAAAGCACCGCCTCAGGACGACAACGGGACATGGCGGGGAGGCCTCTGTGCAGCGCTGGGAGAGGCTTGTTGCTTCTATGCCAACCACTCAGGCGTGATAAGAGAGAGCATTAAAACCCTACAGAAGCGACTGAGAGAAAGAGAAAAGGAGAAGGAAAGTCAAGAGGGCTGGTTTGAAGGGCTGTTTAATTGGTCCCCTTGGCTGACCACCCTAGTATCAGCCTTGGCGGGACCCCTCCTACTCTTACTTTTAGGCCTGACCTGTGGGCCCATCATAATTAATAAGTTAGTAGCTTTTATTAGAGAGCGTGTTCAGGCTGTTAAGCTGTTGGCCCTAACCACCCAATACAGCCGAATCGTGCAAACTGAAGATGTAGCTGTTTAGCTAACTGCTGATTTCTTGCTTTTGTAAACCTGCTTGCTTGCTTGCTTGCTTACAAAGAAAAGAGGCCAAGGATTTGACCTCTGCTAAGGAACTAAAAGCAGTGGGGAATGAGGAATGGAACATAACAGACCTTATCTGGAGGGTAGAAAGTTGCTACTAACTCCTCCTGGCCCTGAAGGCCAGATCAACAGTCTGGGGGAGTTAAGGCTGAAGGCCAAATCAACAGTCTGAGTTAGTCAAGGCTAAAGAACAGGACAAACCAAGAAGGGAGATTAGGCCATCTGGCCGATGCATGCAACCATAGCAACGACCTCCACCCCCCTTTTTCTGAAATGTATAAAAAAGCTGGATTTGTAACTGTTATTGCTGTTTCTGCCTGCTCCATCCTGGCGGTGGCAGCCCAGATTCGAATCTGTAATAAATTTGTTACTTAACTCCGCAATTGGCTATTTGGAGTCGTTTCCCGGGTAGGGGTCTCTGTCCCTTGGGTGGTCTCTTCTCCATTCAACAGGCATGAGCTCTTTTTAAAGGGATTGACATGGATTTTAAGCAGATGGTCTGCTGGCTGCTTATGGGGTATTTTGTGGGCAGGCCATAGATTTAGACAACTTGACTACTTCTTAGCTTGGTGAACTTCTACTCATTCTTTAAGGCCCAATTCAAACACCACCTCCCCAGTAAGTCCTCCCTGACTCCTCCAAGCTAACTACCCCCTCTGTGCTCCCACTTTCCCAAATTTCTGTGGTACCACTTAGATGTAGCTCTGCCTCTTCCCCTGTCATGGGAAGTTCTTAAGGTAAGAACCCTTGCATGAGTCATCTCCATAATTTGAGCACCAAGCATATGGCCTGACACTCATTATGCCTCCAGGAATGTTTGCAGAATGAATGAGTGAGTGTGCAGGATGGTCCAGTTGAGGAAAACTGATCACGCTTATAGAGTCTTCAACAAAAGAAAGGCACTTAAATCAAAGCAGGGAGGTGACAGCTGGCATAGTGGATCTCTCCATTCCAGCACCACATCTTTGTTCACTTCTGCTTCCAGCTGAGATGGCAGTATCTCCCCTCCCACCACCCCAGCATATCCCTGAAATGGTTTACTTTCTGCCTCAGGGTCTTGTCCAATGCCAAGGAAGTTTACTTGACCCCTGAGCAAACATAGGTTGAAATTGCGAACCCTTAGCCAACTGGGGAATAGGAGCCAGTGGGTAGAGGGTCCCCAGAGGAAAGAAATAGGGCTGGTGATGCTGGGTTAGGGTTGTTGAAGGAAGTTGTTGGAGGTTTTATGAGAAAGCCATTTTATCTTAATTGTATTGTGCACATTAAACCAACAACCCCAGGAGCAAAAGGATGGGGAAGGCAGAGTGGGAAAATGCTGGAATGAACTGGTGATGATGGTGTGGTGGGGCAGCTGAGGATTCATTGGGGATAAGGAATTGGCTAGACAAGTTCACCTGCCTCATTTCTTTCCAGTTAGAACATAGAGAATGTGGTAGGTAGAGGGTGGGAATTGGGATTCTGCTGAATTGACCATCTGTTAACTGCCAGGCATTGTGACAGATGCTTCATTGGATCCCACACACTCATAAGCTGCTTTACATGCAGCTCCAGATACAACCCTTATAGTAGACCTTTGAGGTGAACACTATTGCTATCATAATTTTCAATAAGGGAATAGCACAGAGAGGCCAATGACTTGCCCAAGGTCACACAGGGTTTAATAACCCTATCCAACCCAGATGGGATGAGCCTGGTCTCTATAGTGAAAAGATGGGAGAACTGAGGCCAGACCCCCAGTGAAGGATGGACAAGCCATTTTGGAGAATCTGTGAATTGACGCAGACCCTATCCATGAAGTAAGCCAGCCATCCAGTAATGCATGCACTGATTCATTCTATCACTGACTCTAACATTGGGACCTGCGTAGTTGTAAAGAGAGACCATGGTCTTGTAAAAGGGGAAGCCCTGGGCCTTCATGCCAGTAAGAGGAGGATGAAGATCTCTGAGAGGATCAGTGGTATAAAAAAGACTTCCTAAAAAAGTGTGGCTGGAATTTGGTTAGGCTACTTCCTCTCTCTGTATTCAAGTTGCCTTATTTAGAAGAAGGAAGTGGCATCCCTGCCCTTTCCTTCTGGTTAGGGGCCTCTAGAAGGATCCAGGAGCTCCATGCTTTAGAATTTGAGCATCTGTGTTGGAGAGTGATTAAGATTCTCTGAGGCTAGAAACAAAAAGTGAATTTAGAGGGTTGCAGGGAAATCAAGCCAGAAAGACCAGTCCTGGGGGAGGGATGATGCAGACCCATGGCAGAGGTGAAAACAGACTGGATTTTGGGGGTCTAGAGTGTGAGGTTCATTAGGCCTCAACCAGAAATGGTGCCCAAAGCCCTGGCGCTGAGTGACAAGAAAAGATCCAGAGACAATGGCCCTGATAGAATGGAGTCTGAAGGCATCATCTATATAGATAAAAAGCCAACAACCAGAATGCTAAAATGACCAGAATGACTGGTCACTATGACACCCACTATCAGGAGTAGTGCCAGCCAGCCAACATCTCATGGTCCCTCCCCCTGGCTGGTCTTACCCCCGATTGCCCCCGTGCCGCCTGTGACAGTCGGCCCCGTCTGCCCAAGAGATAAGGACTCTGGAGACAGACCAGGCCAGGGGGAAAAAGTTTAAAGGAGTAAGGTCGGTCGTAACTCGGTGCCGGGAGTTCCTTTGGGTGGGACATGCAGGCCTCTCTCCAGATCAGGCTGATAAATTGGGGTCATAAAAAACCGCAGCATCCTGCACTCCCGTTGGGAGTCAGAACAGACATTCTGTTTGAAGCAAAACAGGCCAGGTTGTGTAAATCACCTAAGGAACAGCTAAAGACGGCCAGTTCTTTGTCCTGAGGGGCCAATCAGAGAGTGAGAGACCAACAGTGGGATGGGATGGGAAAAAGAGGTATAAGAGGAGGGACTGCCCCTCCATCGGGGCTCTTTCCTGGGTGTTTGCTGGCTGCTGCGTCAGCCAAGGTTTGAGCCCGGATTCGAATCTGTAATAAATTCTAGCATGCTTAATCAAATTGGCTCCGGTGGTTTATCTCTTGGGGACTCGCTTCGTAACACCGCCCCCCCTCCCCAATCGGGGGCAAGGATGGCCAACCTCCTGCATCCCCTCCTCCCTGCCAGCCCAGCCCTGATTGGCCCCCATTGGGGCAGGCTGGCCAGACCCCACCCATGAACCAGGTCTCTAGTCAAGAATAACTGGAATTAGATCATTGTCAGCTTTGATGACATGAATCTCTCAGAGTCCTTCCTCTGTGGCATCTATGCCTATGGTTTTGAGAAGTCCTCTGCCTTCTAGCAGTGAATCATTTTTCCCTGAATCAAGGGTTATAATGTGATCGCTCAAGTCCAATCTTGAATAGGAAAAATAGCCACTTTTGCCATATGGATTATGCAACAGATTGAATTGGATTTAAAGGCTACACAAGCCTTGGTCTTGGAACTCACTAGAGAACTGGCACAGCAGGTACAAAAGGTAGTCATGGCTTTAGGAGATTACATGGGTGCTTCCTGCCATGCCTTCATTGGGGATGCCAACATGCATGCTGAGGTGCAGAAGCTGAAGATAGAAGCTCCCCATATCATGGTGGGCACCCGAGGACTTGTGTTTGACATGCTTGTGTTTGACATGCTTAATCACAGATACCTGTCTCTCAAATACATCAAGATGTTGGTACTGGATAAAGCTGACAAAAATTTAAGCCATGGGTTCAAGGACCAGATCTATGACATATTCCAAAAGCTCAACAGCAACACAACCCGCGCGATTAGGGGCCACTCAGGGTCCGGTTTCTGGAGGAGGCCACACACTAAAATGAAGAGAGACTAGAAAAGAGTTAATTTGGGACAAATGGGGGGCCAGGTGGGAGTCAACCTCTAGTGGTAAGACTCTCTAGGCTCTGGCCTTGTTATCCCTTTTATTGAGGCTGCTATGGGATACACCCATTACCCGTAAGCAGCTTTGGGAAACACCCAGTACCCTTAAGCAGCTTTGGGAAACACCCATAGCCCTTAGGCAGATAATAAGTGGATTATCATAACAGTAAGGATTTACATGATTACAAGATGGGGAAGTTGCCTCAGTTACTATTGTCTCAATTAGATAGGGTGTGGTTGGCTCTAACCTTTCAGAGCTTCAAGGTTGACCAGCCTCTTTCTATTAGTGAGACAATGATTGGTTTCCGGCACAACACCCAGGTGGTATTGCTGTCAGCTACAATGTCTTCTGATGTGCTTGAGGTGACTAAGAAGTTCATGAGGGCCCCATTCAGATTCTTGTCAAGAAGAAAGAGTTGACTCTGGAGGGTATCTGCCAATTCTATATCAACATGGAATGACAGGAGTGGAAGCTGGATACATTGTGTGACTTAGATGAAACCTTTCATCACCCATGCAGTCACCTTCATCAACACTTGAAAAAAAGATTAATTGGCTCACTGAGAAGATGAACACCTGAGACTTCACTGTCTCTGCTATGCATAGAGATATGGACCAAAAGGAATGAGATGTAATCATGAGGGAGTTCCACTCTGGCTCTAGCAGTGTATTGATCACCACTGACATGCTGGCCAGAGGCATTGATGTACAACAAGTTTCTTTAGTCATCAACTATGACCTTCTCACCAATAGGGAAAACTATAACCACAGAATCAGTCAGGTGGATGCTTTGGCCATAAGGGTGTGGCTATTAATATGTTGACAGAAGAAGACAAGAGGACTCTTTGAGACATTGAGATCTTCTATGACACCTCCATTGAGGAATGCCCCTCAATGTTGCTGACCTCACCTGAGAGAGGCTGGCTTACTATTTTATCCCAGCAGGGTTCTCAGTCCTTGGCAGGCTGAGGAGCAGGAGGGGGGAGGGAAGGAAGCCAAAGGAAGGACATCTTGTCTTTAGTTTTCCTTTGTATAAATGTCATTTTTTAGGCAAAGAAGGAACCATGGCCCTAACCGGTTTGGCTCCGTGGATAGAGCATTGGTCTGCAGACTGAAAGGTCCCAGGTTAGATTGCAGTCAAGGGCATGTACCTTGGTTGTGGGTATATCCCCAGTAGGAGGTATGCAGGCGGCAGCTGATCAATGTTTCTCTCTTATTGACGTTCCTAACTCTCTAACCCTCTCCCTTTCTCTCTGTAAAAAAAATCAATAAAAAAAATATATATATTTTTTAAAGGAACTGTGAACAATTTAGATACCCAGGTGCCATCTCTTCTCCCCAAAACACTGATCTACTTCCCTAATCTAACCAACCTCCAAATCCCAGAGATTTCCTGATCCTCTGAAAATGACTCAAGGGGGCTATAATGTCACTCACTCTCATTTACTGGACCAAATTTAGAGAGAGAGCACCCGAATTAGGTGGCCCAGGGGACTGTCCTCATGTATGTGTGTGGGGAAGGCGGGGGGACAGGAGAGAAAAAAATAGTAGCCATTTTTCACATTGTTTTGCTCTCTCTTCGTCCAGAGGATTCGTCTTATCAGATAGACATCATGGATTCCAAGCCAAACCACTGAGGCAATCCCAACTCTGCATCTTCCAGGCTGAAAAGGGGTAGGCAAGTTATCAACATCTCTGTACTCCAGTTTCTTTATCTGTAAAATGGGCTATTATGAGGAATAAATAACCTAGAACACAGCAAGTTTCATATAATTGCTAGCATGAGGAAAAAATTGGTCTTGCAAGGCGTGTCAGGCCATAAAAACTGAACAATGCACTGCTCTGTGTGCGGGAGGGGGGGAGGGGGGGTCGTTATCACTGGCCCCAGGACAGATCATTGGATATGGCCTGGAGACCCCCAACACCTGGGGGGCCTTGCTGTAAGTTCATGAAAGGGGGAAGAACCATATCTGCAAGACAAAGACCCCAGAAGGTTATAA
Source organism: Pipistrellus hanaki (assembly GCF_964339955.1). Lineage (NCBI taxonomy): Eukaryota > Metazoa > Chordata > Mammalia > Chiroptera > Vespertilionidae > Pipistrellus > Pipistrellus hanaki. The sequence goes on along the minus strand of NC_140503.1, from coordinate 99,297,634 downwards.
AAAGTGAAGCCCTTGGTGAGTTTCTTCACTCTGATTTGGAAATTACTCCCAGAGTCCACAGTATTAATAAAAGGGGTCCCTCCCTTTCTCTAGGAAGTGTGCTTGGTATTTCTTTGGTCTTTTGCAACATTTTGTTCTCTGATTGTGAAGTTAACCACGTTTGGCTCTTGCCCCCAATGAGTGGACAGGGTTTGGGGCCCAGGGGTGTGGGATAGGCCTCCGGAAAGCATGTGCTGCTGGTTTTAGCAGAATTGAATGGGGGGAAGGGGTGCAGTCTTCAGGCGTTCCTGGACCACAGCCCAAGACCCAGTCGGCATCTGGAGAAAGTGGACAGACACCTCTGGACCTGTCAACATAATTCGTAAGGTAGTGTTGTGGAGTGAATGACCACTGGAGTCCAGGCCAAATTAAAATGTAGGGAGCCTTTATTAGCCGGCTGGTGACTGTTCTTCCTTTCTCCACGCAGGGAGTCCAGAGAGCAGCCCCAAACCTTTGTGCAGCCCCAAACCTTTTAAACCCATTTACCACATCTTGTTTTTGAAGAGTAAGTAATTTAAGACAAAACAGTTTTTCTTAAATAATGTCAGGGTCATGTTATTGATGACCATGTTATTTACAGGGTCATTGTGTTCTCAAGAAAGCTGACAGTGACCTATGAAGGAAGGCCTACATGCTGGGAAGAGGCCATGAGACCATATCTCAAGGCCTGGCCTGGTGTCAGCACTGACAACTCTCTCTGGGGTTAGTCTACGATCTCTCTGGAATGGGAGTAGTCTTATTTTTTGAGGTGCAGCTGGGATTCAAGGCCAAGTTGAGTAGGAGGAAGCATGTTCAAAAATTCTAATTCTTTAACATTAGGGGCTTGAGTCAGTCAGGCCCACTCCAAGTGAATGGAAGGGGAAGCTTGATCACCTCCCCAGGAGCCATAGGACTTCATCAGGTAAATTAGGAATCAGGTCTTCGGAGGTGAGTAATTTCAGAATCAATTAAGGAATTATGGGTTCACTCTTCTCTGTTTGTTGTGTGTGGGATTAGCAAATTTGCTACCGAGGAGGCTGAATGCAATCTTGACTCCTCTGGTAGGTTCTCACCGAGATATCAGTCGAGAAATTCTGTTCTGGGGCGTGGGTGCTGGGAGTGTCCCCATGCCAATCTGGGGAGTTGGGCATTATCTGCTCAGCTCCAGTCTGGGTTAGTCTACTGAGAGAGTGTGAGTACAAATGTTTATCTGCCTTGGCATAATTATCTGCTGATTAACTGGTCCGCATGAAAGCGAAAGGGGGGGAACAATAGCTGATTTTCTGTTTGCTCATCTGGTTAAAACATTTGATCTATTGAAGGCTGACCCCTTGATGGTCTTCAAAAGTCTCAAGCAGCACAGTTGAGTTAGTTTCCTCAGAGATGTTTGCTCTCTATCACGGAGGAGTAATTGATAATTTTTTGGGGTCTATCTTTGTGTACTAGGAGCTTTGGTTTGCTCTGTGATTTTGCTGTGTTAAATCGAAATTTTGGAATTCTGGGGTAGATTTAAAGGTATTTGGGGCTTTTCTTGTCTCTTTTGGCTGGCTGGGACTTTCAGGGGCAGAGTTCACAGCTCTGCAGGGCGGAGAGATTTTAGCTGCCCTGCCCCCTGCCTGTGCTGATTAAGGATCTTTTCTTTAAGGAGACCTGCTGGAAACCAAATCAGTTTCACTGAAAAAGAGATGTTGACAGGAAGCCAGGAAGGCTGGTCAGAAAAGGTGTGGAAGATTCACCAGAAAAAAGGTGAGGGAAATTCACCGCACTCAAAGCCCATGGCCAGCTGCAGAGTCACGAACTGTAAGTAGGGTGGGAACGTCTTTTTTCAGCCAGGCTAATGGGGAAGAATTAGGTTATAAATATAAAGTAAACTTTATTATAGATTTTTGGTTTGTAAACTTAAAGAATGTGGTTTCTTGTTCAAATTAAAATCTTAGTTTGTATTTGGAATTTAAAATCTGTGATAAGAAATGAGACTCCACTGCTGAAACCGCCTCTGGTGTGGAGAATTTCAAAGGTGGCAGGAGAGGGCAAAGTTATCTGCTCTCCTGCAATGAGATTACTTAAAGTTTTCTTTAAAAATTATAAAAGAATTCGCAGGGAAATGCTGATCTTGGCCAAATTGGGTGCTAGTTATTACTTCAGAAAGCAAAAAAGAAAGAAAAAAATTAAGACCTGTCTTTATCTTTTAAGCAAGAAAAAATATGTGGCCAGAATTGTTGCTGGAACTTCCCCCAGAGCAAGGAGGATTTGGGAGATCCAATCAAGAAGCCCACTCTCCAGTGTGCTGAGGAATGTGGTATTTTGCATTTGAATGGCTATAAACTTCCTCCAAACTTATGTGACAAAATTTTTTTGGAAGTTGGCTTAATTATATAAATAAAACATAAAGTTTAAAGTTGCCTCATAAAAAATCTAGAGGACAGAATGGAAGCTCTTAATTGACTATGTCTTGTATTTTCTTAGAAATGTAAAGTGTTATTAATCTAGAACATGCAAAATATATTTGACTTGCCAGCTTTAAAAGTTCAAAGTGAAAATTAAATTGGGAGAAATTATATAGTTGTAATTAAAATACCTAAAGTATAACTTGTTTTTGAGAAAATAAAAAGTGTGTTTTCTTTAATGATTAAGAATTCAAAATAAGTTGCTTATTATTGGTTTAATTAAAAAAAGAGGATTAATTCTGTGTTCTCAACCAAATATTTTCTATGCAAAAACTAGTCTAAATTTAATTGATATCTTAAGATAATAATAAAAGGTATTATAATATTTAAATCATATATGGATATAGATATTTGTTTGATGGTTTTTTCCATGTTAAAATTTCAAGGCCTTAACAGAGATGATTCTTGGAAAGCTCCAAGGGCCCGGAGAAATACAAGAAATTTATTCTCTTAAATGAAATATTTTAAAAACAGATTTAATAAACTTGAAATTGCATGGAAAGCCTTATCAAATAAAAATTAATAAATATAAATATTTTAGAAGGTTTATAGGCATGTATTGTTAATGGCAAAGGAAAGCAGTTAACTTATTTGGCGCATGGTAAAGAAGACGTATAGACGCCTGACACCTGAGAATGTCTTTCTTGCCATGTTAGCAGTAATCATCTGTACGGTAATATTACCTGGGACAAATGTGGAAGTGTTCAGGACTTATGTTCCTGACCCTTCATGGGTAAAAGCCCTTATGTGGGCTGATCCCTTGCCAATGTAGTCACCAATAATACTAAACACTTTGGTCATCCAGGAGGAAAATGGGTGGGGCAAGGAAGTATAATTACACAGGTGTTGCCACCCAGCTTCCCTTTTTGTATGACACAAAATCAAACCAATGCTCCTTTGTGTGTAAAATTAAAGAGAGGTTTCTGGTTTGCACCAAAGTAGAGGAATATCACTACTTGCTCCTGGGAGAGGTGCAGAGAATGTAACTAAGACCTTGTCTATACAAAAAAAAATTGACAGCCAGTTTGAATTTGAATTGCCATTGGCTTAGAACAAAGAATATCCTTGCATGGTATTATTCTACAATGTCATTTATAATTTTTGATATTTTACAACAGCATATTGTACAATTATTCCAAACAAAATTAAAAATCTAATTTTTGAATGTTTTGCAGCAATTTAAAAGGACATGAAAGGATTTAATCCCTTCTACTGTGTGGAAAGCCTCACTGGGAAGGCACTTGAGCATTCTATATTGGCCTTTCTTGCCTTATTTGCAAAGAGGGACCCTCTTGTCACAATCCAATTGCCCACAGCTGTTGCCAGAGTTTTCAATTCATGCTGAGGTTAAAGCCTCGTGGTGGCTGGTACCATGGATTCGTCTCTCGCACAATGGCGTGAGCTGGGACCTCCCTGGAGAAGAAACCTGGGTTCCCCAAGATATGTGATCAATGCCGGGGCCCCACCAGCAGGCGAGGGGATCCCAAGGCAGGTACTGGGCATAGAGGCCATAGGGGCATAGGCTACCAAGGAGACAGAACTGAACCTCACATCACCCTGCTTGGCCCCAGAGGATGGCTGGTTAGCCAATGACAGGTAAGATTCCTCAAGGGAGGGACAACCTAAGACAGGCACAGCCGCAGAGGACCATCAGGAGAGGACCTGGGGGCCAACAGAGGTGGGGCACAGATCCTCACCCCCCCAACGCTGTAGGGGCTTGAACACTCGCCCTTTTGAGGGATGTCTCCTGCCCCATGGCTGCTTCACGCTTCTCAGATTGGGACCCAGGCAACAAACAGATTTGGTCCAGCTCAGATTGAGACCCAGCTCCAAACAAGAGACTTGGCACAGCTCATATTGAGACCCAAGCAACAGAGAAGTGGCTGATGGCGACTGTCCTACATCTAAATCCAACCTAAATCTACGAGTGCTCAGGGCTTTCTCAAGGATGCATATAATCTTTTCCATTAATATTTACAGAGTAAACTAAAATTGTTGTTAAAGTATTAAATTTGACAGTAAAATAGTCAAGTTTTCAAATTAATTTAAATTGGCTAAATGAAATGCGTTAATATTCAAGAAAATTTAATTGTACAACAGGCTGTTCCTAAAGTATTAACCAAAATTTCTATTGGTAGTCCATTTCATGGTAAATTTGTTTAACATACAATAAACCCTAAAGCAGTCATAGTTTTAGTACAAAAAATTAATATTTAAAAGTTATCAAAACAGCATTATAAAAATTTTTTCAAAAAGCCTCCTAATAATTAAATAGAAAAAAGGGGGATAGTGGAAAATACCATGTTAAAAAAAAAAAAAAATGTGTCCTGTAAGTAAATTACATCTAGAAAAATTTTTCTTCTTTTGAAAACCAATTTTCATTTGTAATGATAACAGTAGACAGCCATGAAAAACACACATAGTACCAAAATAAGTCAAAGAAAAATTGTTTGGGCAAAAAATTAAAAGTATCCCAACTAAAATTTATAGAAAAGATTCCTTTATTAATTTTGGTCGAGATATGTTTGTATATTTTCAGAAAACTCCAAGACCATGTGGGTTCCTGCAACAGAGGAATTAGCAGGAATGCTCGAGCCATGAAGACAGGAGGAAAAACAGACCAGAGATGGAAGATGCTGACGACGCCTTGCCATACTAGCAGTCAGCAGATGTGCGTCGCTGCAGGTTGTCCAGGACCAAACCAGAGGTCGGACCTGCATTGCCACCATTTTTCCACCATCCGGATACCATTGCTGACATGGACTCAGAACTGTTGGACATTAAAATTTGGACTTGAAACTTTTGGAAACTGAAATTTGGACTCAAAAAACTGTTGGACATTGAATCTGGGATTCAAAACTGTTGGCCCAGAAAGAAACATACTGCAGACTGATTTCATTTGACTCAGCATAGCCATTGTTGCTTGTTTCATTTTTTTTTTGTTGTTTGTTTATTTCTAGTCTGCATATGCAAAATTTTTTAAGGAAAGAAAACGGGGGAGATGCTGGAAACCAAATCAGTTTCACTGAAAAAGAGATATTGACAGGAAGCCAGGAAGGCTGGTCAAAAACCTTAATTGCCCTAACCTTTAGTTGAGATTTTGTTAGCTGAAGCAGAATCTACCTTGTCTGTGAAAGTTTCTGTTATTTCCTGCCTAAGGGCTACATGTAAATTTCTGTTTATGTTGCTTAAGATGTCTTCCCCAAAGCCTCAATAAAAGGGGATGGCAGGACCAGAGCAGGAGTAGTTCTCCCACTAGAGTTGGACTACCGCCTGGCCCCCCAAATCGCCAAATTAAATGTCTTCAAGTCTCTTTTCATTTGTGTGCGGCCCTTCTCCAGAACCTGAACCCTGAATTGGAACTCTTTCTACGCGGGCCGTGAAAGAGACTCCAATAGAGACCCTCCAGGATTTTAGTAAATTTCCCTGCACCCTTGTCTGTCTCTCACCACCAATCATCATGGAGTTGGGACAAAGTAAACCCACTGTTCTCAACTGCAAGTTGGAAAATTTTGAAAAGGGTTTTATTGAGGACTATGGTATTAAAATGAACCCCCAAACACTAAGGAAATTCTGTGAATTAGAATGGCTAGTCTTCAGGGTCAGCTGGCCCCTGGAGGGCTCTTTAGATGTAGGACTGGTCAGGGTGGTCTGGAATGTAGTCATGACAGATCCCGGACAACCAGACCAGTTCCCTTACACAGACAGCTGGTTAGGAATTGCTCAAACCTTGCCACCTTGGGTCCAGTTCTATAAGGTTTTAGTAGTAGGAGAAAAGAAACAGGTCTATCAGAATGGAGCCCAACCCCTTGTTCTGCCAGGATCCCCTGAGAAGTCCCACCAGTCTTATCATCTCCATATGTGCCACAGGCAGCACCAAGTGCTTCCCCAGCTGGTCTGAAAGTCCAGAAACTCCACCCCCTTCAGTTTCTCCTCAACCAGCCTCTCCAGATCCAGTTGGGTGGTGCTTGCGTTCAGTCGATCAAGGGCCCATGCCACAACCAACACATCAGATACCTCTCAAGGAGATGTTGGTGCTAAAGTACTTGGCGAAGATGCGACCTTGCAGGAGGGAGGGCCAATCTATTATTATCAGACCTTTACTACCAGTGACATCTTAAATTGGAAACATCACACCCCAGCTTATTCTGACAAACCTCAGGCCATGAAAGACCTCCTGGAAATGATCTTCCAGACCCAGAAGCCCACCTGGGTGGACTGCAAGCAGCTTCTTCTCACATTCTTTAATACTGAGGAGCACATGAGAGTAGTAACAGAGGCTCAGAAGTGGCTCCAGACACAGGCCCCAGCAGGAATATTAGATACAGACAGATGGGCTAGGGAGACCTTCCCAGATGAGAAACCCGATTGGAACCAGTGCTCAGAAGACGGAAAGACTAGCTAGAAATATATCAGCTGGCCTTCCACCAGGGGGTCAGGGCTGGAGCCAAGAAACCCACCAACGTGGCTAAAATCTCTGAGGTTTTCCAGAAGCCTGACAAAAGTCCAGAATCTTTTTTTAAAATAAATCCTTATTGTTCATATTATTACAAATGTTCCTCATTTTTTCCCCTCCATTGCTCCCCTCCACCAGGTTCCCACCCCACATTGTCCTCATCCATAAGTGCACAGTTTATGTTCAGTCTCTTCCCTCACTCCCCACTCCCCTTTTCCCGTAGAATCATCAGTCCACTCCCCTTCCATACCTCTGATTCTATTATATTCAACAGTTAATATTTTTCATCAGGTTTTTTTAATTCCCTTGGTTTTTAGATTCACTTGTTGATAGTTATGTATTTGTTGTTCATATTTTTTATCTTTATTTTCTTCCTCTTCCTAAAGAACCCCTTTCAGCAATTCATATAATTCTGGTTTGGCGGTGATGAACTCTAGCTTTTTGTTTTTATTAGTGAAGCTCTTTATCTGGCCTTTGATTCTGAGTGATAGCTTTGCTGGGTAGAGTATTTTATGGCTGTAGATTCTTGTTATTCATCACTTTGAATATTTCTTGCCATTTTCATCTGGCCTGCATGGTTTCTGTTGAGAAATCAGCTGACAATCATATGGGTGCTCCTTTATAGGTAACTACCTGCTTTTCTCCTGCTGCTTTTAATATTCTCTCTTTGTCTTTTGCTCTTGGAATTTTAATTATGATGTGTCTTGGTGTGGTCTTCTTTGGATTCCTTTTTTTTTTTTTAATATATTTTATTGATTTTGTACAGAGAGAAAGGGAAAGGGAGAGAGAGCTAGAAACATCAATGAGAGAGAGTCATCGATCAGCTGCCTCTTGCACACCCCCTACTGGGGATATGCCCGCAACCAAGGTACATGCCCCTGACCGGAATCGAACCCGGGTCCCTTCAGTCCCCAAGCCAACGCTCTATCCATTGAGCCAAACCGGTCTCGGCTGGATTCCTTTTGTTTGGGGTTCTCTGTGCTTCCTGAACTTGTAAGTCTATTTCTTTCACCAGGTGGGAGAAATTTTCTGTCACTTTCTTTTTTTTTTTTTAATATATATTTTTATTGATTTTTGTACAGAGAGGAAAGGAGAGAGATAGAGAGTTAGAAACATCGATGAGAGAGAGAGAGAGTCATCAATCAGCTGCCTCTTGCACATCCCCCACTGAAAATATGATCACAACCAAGGTACATGCCCTTGACCAGAATCGAACCCAGGACCCTTCAGTCCCCAAGCCAACGCTCTATCCATTGAGCCAAACTGGTTTCGGCTCACTATTTCTTTCAATGTTTTCAGTATCTTGCTCTCTGTCATCTTCTGGGACCCCCATAATTTTGATGTTGGTTCGCTTAAAGTTGTCCCAGAGGTTTCTTACACTATCTTCAACTTTCTGGATTCTCTTGTCTTCTTGCTTCTGTGGAGGAGTGTCTTCTGGCTCTTTGTGTTCCAAATCTTTGACTTGAATCTTGCAATCTTCCAAAGTTCTGTTTTTAGGACTCTGTGTAATATTTTTTATTTCAGACAATGTATTCTTTATTTCTATTTGATCCCTTTTTATTTCTAGTTGATCCCTTTTCATATCCTCATAAGTCTCATTTATTTTATCGGCCTTTTCTAGAAAATTCTTGAAAAACCTTATAACTGTGGTTTTGAACTTTATATCCAGTCACTTTTTGTCTTCCATTTCTTTCGTTTGTGATCGGTTTCCTTGTCTCAGCATTTTTGCTGCTTCCCTAAGTTGGTAGAGTGGCTTTGTGTGTTAAGGTGTCCTATATGATTCAGTGGGTCAGCCTCCCAGTTATCTGAGGTGGACATTCTTGGTGCACCCTTTTGTGGACTGTGTGTACAGCCTTTTTGTAGTTAAGTCTTGATTGTTGTTGGTATCACTGGGAGAAACTGACCTCCAAGCCAATTGGCTATGAGGATCAGCTGTGTCTCTGCCAGGAGACAGCCTTATTTGACTAGACTTGGAAAATTGCAAAAGTCTCTGTGCTCAGCTTGGATGGGGCAGAGTTTCAGGGTGGAGCCTACAGCCTTGGATTTCCGTCAGCCCCACGCTTTGAGGTTCCTGAGTCTCAGTGTTCCTCAGTGTCCTTCAGTACTCACTGCAAGCACCTCTGAGAGAAAGGTGCACTCAAGTTTCGCCCACTACCAGACAGTCTAGTCTCTCCCCCAATGAGCCCGGAACTGGCGTTCAGTGCAGTTGGAAGTGGGGTTAAGAGCATTCTGGAACTTATGTCTCCTTCTCTCTAGGGCAATCCAGCAGCACAGTCAACAGTCTGTCCTCTACGCACAATGTGCGCACCTCCAGGGCTCTACCTTTCACCGCTCCCCTGAGTTTCCTCCCTGAGAGCCCAGATTTCTTCTGTAGGAGCCTGGGATCCCAGGGTCTGGCCTAGAACTGGGGTTCAGTGCAGTCGAAACTGGGGCTCAGCACAGAAGGAGCTTTTATCTCCTTCCCACTAGGGAATGCTAGCCAGGTACTCAGCCACTCCTCCTCTCTAGCTCTGTCCTCTCCCCACGCGAACCATGTCTTCATACCTTAGGCTTTTACAGCTCCTCTGATTTTCCTTCTGGTTTTCTCTTTCATTCTAGTTGTAGAATTTCTAGTCAGTCAACTTTCCTGTAGTTCTGGATAATGTCCACTTTATATTTTAGTTGTATTTTTTGAAATTGTTGTGTGAGGCTGCAGTTAGGCATTTACCTATGCCGCCATTTTGGTTTCTCAACCCAGAATCTTTTTATGAGAAACTATGCAAGGCATACTGAATCTACACTCCCTTTAACCCGGAGGCCCCAGAAAATCAAACCATGATAAATGCCACTTTGTAGGCCAAGCCCTACCTGATATCAGGAGAAAATTACAGAAGCTGGAAGGGTTTGCAGGAAAAATGCCGCCAAACTGCTGGAGATAGCCAACAAAGTTTTCATCAACTGAGACAGTGTGGCAAGGAGGGAAGAAGAAAAGAATATATAAAGAAGGGCCAATATAGTAGCGACTTTTAGAGGCTCAGGCTCCCAGTCAGACTAGAAAGGGAAGCAAGAATACATATTAGGGGGAAAAGGAAGGGTGAGCCTGAGACGAGTCCAGTGTGCCTATTATAAAGAGATAGGACACTGGAAGAATGAATATCCCAAATGGCAAAGTAAGAAGATTGGGCCCCCTTTTCTGCCCAGTTGCTAACAACCAGAGCTACCTGTAGCAGCTCTCATTGGGCTAGCAATGGCTGATTCTGACTAGGACAGATTGGGCTCACTTCAGCTAGACCTCCATGAGCCAATGATCAGAATGAAAATTGGGGGCCAGTCTATGGACTATATGGTTGATACAGGAGCTGAGCACTCAGTAATCATACAGAAAGTAGCGCCTCTTTAAGGAAAGGAGATCACCATTATTGGAGCTACTGGGAACCAGACCCTTAGACCATTCTGCCATCCTCACTGATGCCAATTTGGTGGTCATCAAGTAACATGAATTCCTGTACTTGCCAAACTGTCCAGTGCCTAATGGGTAGAGACCTTTTAGCCAAAACGGGTGTAGAAATCACTTTTGCTCCAAATGGCTCAGCACCGCTTCACCTAAGTGAGGAGACCTCCCCAATGATCCTGTCCTTAGCAGTGCCAAAGGAAGAAGAATGGAGACTTTATATCCCCCAGACAAAGGCCTCACCATTAGAACCTGAATTAGAGAAGAAATTCTCGCTGGTCTGGGAAGAAGGGAATCCTCCAGGCCTGGCTAAGGACGATGGCCAGGTGCTAATCATGTTAAAGCCTGGGGCCCAGCCTGTTAAAATTTGCCAATATCTAATTCCTAGGAAGCACACCTAGGAATCCAGGTCCACTTAGACCGGCTGCTTCAGTGGGGACTTGTTAAACAATGCACGTATCCATGGAACACGCCTCTCTTGTCTGTCAAAAAGCCTGGGACTAACAACTACCACCCAGTGCAGGATCTACAGGCTATAAATGAGGCTGTTATAACTCTGCATTCAGCACTGCCAAACCCCTGCACTCTTCTGGGACTTATCCCATCAGAGGCAAAATGGTTTACCTGCCTACATCTGAAAGATGCCCTTTTCTGCCTTCGATTAGTGCCTTCCAGTCAGCCTCTCTTTGCTTTCAAATGGGAAAACCCAACTACAGGGGTCAAGGACCAGTTCACCTGGACCAGACTGCCACAAGGGTTCAAGAATTCCCTTACTCTTTTTAGTGGAGCACTAGCATCTAATCTGTCTAAGTTCCCAGGATAGGACTTGGGATGTGTTCTACTCCAGTATGTAGACAACCTTCTACTGGCCAGCTCCATATGAGCTCAATGAGGGAACATAGCCCTTCTGAGACTACTAACTGAAACAGATTACAGGTGTCTAAGAAAAAGGCACAGATTTGTCAGAAAGAAGTCAAGTATCTAGGCTTCTGGATCACCCAAGGGAAACGAAGGCTAGGGACTGAAAGGAAGCAGGCAGTATGTGCCATCCCAGACCCTAGCACCTGGTGGCAGATTTGGGAATTTCTGGGAGTGGCAGAAATTTTGTCAAATCTGGACCCCAAGGTTTTCAGACTTGGCCAAGCCTCTCTAGGAAGTTTTAAGAGGAGAAGAGAAGGCACCCATTGACTGGGGTCCTGAACAGGAGAAATCCTTTATCACAGTAAAGGCAAAGCTCACTGAGGCCCTGGCACTAGGGCTACTAGATGTGATGCAAGACTTTAATCTTTTTGTTCATGAGAACAGCAGGGTAGCCCTAAGAGTTCTAACCCAGAAATTTGGACCCTGGCAAAGACCAGTAGTCTATCTCTCCAAGCAGATTGACTCAGTTGCCTCCGGGTGGCCACCTTGTCTCAGGGCTCTTACAGCCATGGCATTATTAGTCAAGGAAGCGGATAAGCATACCTTATGACAAAACTTAAACGTAAAAGTACCTCATGCTGTTGTCACCCTGATGGAAGCAAGGGGGCAGCACTGGCTGACTCATGCTCAAATGACTCAGTATCAAGGGCTGTTATGTGAGAATCCGAGTGTATGATTAGAAGCAGTGAGAATACTTAATCCTGCCACTTTTCTACCCATTGCTGAGAGGGCCCCTGAGCATAATTGCCTGGAAGCCTAGAGGAGGTTTATTCCAGCCGGCCAGACCTAAGGGATAGGCCCCTGCAAACAGCGGACTTGGTATTATTCACAAATGGCAGCAGCTTCTTAGATGAAGGAAAAAGATGAACCGAATATGCAGTGGTATCAAACTTTGAGATAACTGAAGCACAGGCCCTGCCTGAATGACAGTCAGTGCAGAGAGCAGAACTTTGGGCTCTAGTAAGAGTCCTAGGACTCAGTAAGAATAAGCGTGCCAACATCTACACTGACTCACTATATGCCTTTGCTACCCTGCATGTCCATGGGGCCCTATATAAGGGAAGGGCTCTTGACAGCAGGAGGAAAAGGAATCAAAACTTAGAATGAGATTTTAAAGTTACTAGAAGCAGTATGGGAGCCTAAGGAAATAGACGTCATTTATTGCAAAGGTCACCAGAAAGGGAAAGACTCAGTATCAGAAGGAAACCAGTGTGCTAACGCCACAGCCAAGCTGGCTGCTAAAGAACAAGCAGCACCAGTACGGATCATTTTGGCCCCCGGATTACCTGAACCTCCAAAGTACACTCCTCAGGAAGAGAACTGGGCTCCGAAAGAAGGGGGAAGAGAACAATGGAAGGCTGATGGATACTCCCAGATTATAGGGTCTATGTCCCAGAACAGTTAGCCCATAAGGTAGTCCTCCAGCAGCATGATCTCACTCATTTAGGAAAGGCTGCCCTAGAAGCTTTGTTAGGCAGTTACTACCTAATTGCCCATCTTCCCTCCTTGTGTGCCTCAGTCTCTCAGCATTGCCTCCTCTGTGCTCAGAACAATGCCAAACAGGGTCCTGTGGAACTGATAGGAGTTAAGTGCTGTGGGCAAGCTCCTTTTGAGGACTTAGAAGTAGATTTTACAAAAATAGGGCCTGTAGCAGATGGAATAAATACCTGCTAGTCTTTGTTTGCACTTTTTCAGGTTGGGGCGAGTCATAACCTACTCACACTGAAAAGGCGAGAGAAGTCACTACGGCATTGCTGAAGGATATAATTCTACAGTTTAGAATGCTTCTGACCATAGGGTCTGATAATGGCCCAGCCTTTGTAGCAGAAATAGTACAACAGGTAGCCAAGACTTTAAGAATTAAATAGAATCTACATACAGCTTAGAGGCCTCAGAGTTCAGGGTAAGTGGAGCACATGAACCAGTCTCTAAAGCAGGCTATGGCTAAGCTATGCCAAAAGACAACCTTACCCTGGACAGATATCTTGCCTCTTGTACTCCTGCGGGTATGCTGTGCTCCAAGGACAAGGGTAAGTTTCTCTCCCTTTGAAATTCTATATGGTAGACCCCCTCCCTTAATTTGGCCAAAGGAAGATTTAGAGGAAATAGGGAACTTAGAAATCCAGAAACAACTACAGGGACTTGGAAAAACTGTCTTTGAGGTCCACAGGTGAGTTATTGACTGACTACCCATCTCTCTAGGAACAGCGGTATATCCTTATAAACCTGGAGACCAAGTTTGGGTATAGGATTGGAAAAAGGAGCCCCTCAAGCCTACCTGGAAGGCACCCTATCCAGTCATGTTACCCACCCCCACAGCTCTTAAGGTTGCAGGACTAAACACTTGGATTCACCACTCCTGGGTGAAGGCAGCCCCCCAGCCGAGTGACATCCAGTTTGAGTGGAAGGTGACCTCTGACCAGAACACCACCTGTGGATCACCCTCAAGAAGACAGCAGACCTGGCCAAGCAACCTGCTCCAAGGAATTCAGATAACACCCTGCTGAATTCTCCCTAACACTAATCTTCCTTTCTTATCTCTTCTTAAGGTAACATGCTCTAGTATTTCTGGATAATCACTGGTTTTATCTAATAATTCTCATTTTGTTTTTTTATGAGTGCCAGTAGAATCTGAAACTAGGACCAGGAGGAGAACTCATCTGCTCTTGCTGGGACACAGAAACACCATAAAATTACTGCTCCCTACACATCAAGAAAACAAAGGCCTTATCATAAATTGTTGGATTACACCTTGTCATACCATCCTTTGCTCCTTGCTTAGAGACTCGCTACCTAAATATGCTAGACCGGATAGTCCATGAGAAAACCCAATAAAGCCAGATTTTTGTTAGCTATATTTATCAGCCTTTGGCATGTTACGACTCTACTACCAAATGCATATGGGGGGGTGGGGGGGGATTGTATTGGACAAAAAATAAAATAAAAAATAGGACCTGTCATGACCAATGTGCAGCTAACTAATGTTGCTCCTATTTGTTTTAGCAGTACACAGGGCCAACATCCAACGGGTCGCCTCCCAGATGAACTATGCAACTCTACCCCCAAGGCTGAAAACACCACCTACTCCTGGTACCTCCTGCAGGAACATTCTATTCATGTGGGACTATTGCTTACCTTTGCTTGCCTGCAAACTGGACGGGAATGCCTTTAAACTTCAGATGGTCCTACAAACCAGAAGAACTCCCTACAAACTCCTGAGAGGAAGATGATAACCCCTTTGTCATCATCCCTTTCCAGCAGGAAGTAGCTAAGATCGGTCATCACCCCTGTTCAGCATAACATCCTATGGTCGTTGCTCCACAAGGATAAAAGAAGCTTGTGGGACAAGCGGGCGGGGTGGGGGAAGATGGGAGATAATGAGGAAACTGGTCTTGCAAGGTGTGCCAGGCCATAAAAACTATGAACAATGCACTGTCCAGGGGAGAGGGGAGGAGGGTTGTTATCGCTGGCCCCAGGACAGATCATCAGATATGGTTTGGGGACCCCAACACCTGGGAGCCTTCCTGTAAGCCCACAAAAGGGGCAGAACCATATCTGCAAGACAAAGACCCCAGAAGGGCCTTAAGCAGAGGCCAGGGATGGCCAGAGCTGGCCAAGGCTGCAGAAACTTGGTTTCCTCCATTGACAAGGGCAACCCTAGCCTCCTGCTCTCTGCAGCTCTCTAGCTGCTGCCATTTCTGTTGGAATTTATTTATCTTCTATAATTGAAACTTTGTACCCTTAAGCAGAGGTCTGGGCCAGCCAGGTGTGTGGAAAGCTTAGCTTTCTCCATTGCTGGGGAAACCCAAGCCTCCCTCCTGCTTGCACTTAGCTGCAGCCATCTTGGTTGGGTTTAATTTGCATACTTGCTCTGATTGGTTGGTGGGCATGGCTTGTAGGTATAGTGGAGTGATGGTTAATTTGCATATCACTCCTTATTTAGATAGGATATATAATAAAGAGACAGGGTGTAATGACTCATCACGACCAAATGTTAACCATCCAAAAGTCAGCTCTGGTTTCCCATGGTGACCCAGCACTGACTACTGTGGCTGCAGGCCTGGTGACCCAGCAGTGACTGCTGGGGGGAGGGGGGGGGCAAGGTTTGAATCAGGCCCAGAAAGAGACCTAAAGAGAGAAGCAGGGGCTGATCTGTAGCATCTGAAGCAACTTTTGACCAGCACTTGCCTCTCTCTTCCCCTCCAAGCCTGGCCAGCAGTCCCCAGTCCATTTCTCTCCAGGCCTCCACCAGGCCTGCTAACCATCCCCACCTTTCTTATCAGGCCCTGTTGATAGGCCCAGAGTCACTGACTGGTGTAGAAATCAGCCAATCAGAACACCAATCTGGAAGTCAGTCCTGTAGTCAGCTCTGGGTTGCCATGAGGACCCAGCACTGACTACTGCAGCTGCAGGCCCTGTGACCCAGCAGTGCCTGCTGAGAGAGCTTTGAATCAGGCCCAGAAAAAGACCTGAAGAGAAAAGCAGGGGCTTATCTGTAGCCTCTGAGGCAGCTTTTGACCAGCATCAGCACCCTGGTATCTGGGGTTTATTTATCTTCTATAATTAAAACTTTGGAGGCTGGAGCAGAGCTAAGCCTCCTGCTTGCTCTGTGGCTGCCACCATTTCTGTTGGAATTTATTTATCTTCTATAATTGAAACTTTGTGGCCTTAAGCAGAGGTCTGGGCCAGGGCCTCCTCTTGGGTGGCTGGGGGGTGTGGCCAGCCTGCAAACCACCATAGGCCCCTTGCCCAAGCCACCCCATGTCCCAAGGGAACCCCCACCCTGATCCGGGACAACCTTCAGGGCAAACCAGTCGGCCCCCCCCCCCCCTGTGCACCAGGCCTCTATCTTATTTAATAAAAGAGTAATATGCAGATTGACCATCACTCCAACACACAAGATGGCTGCCCCCATGTGGTCAAAGATCTGCCTCCATGTGGACACAAGATGGCCACCACAAGATGGCCAGCAGGGGAGGGAAGTTGAGAGGGACCAGGCCTGCAGGGGAGGGCAGTTATGAATGACCAGGCCTGCAGGGGAGGGCAGTTGGGGGCAAACAAGATGGCAGGGGAGCAGTTAGGCATCAATTAGTCTGGCAGCAAAGTGGTTAGGATGTGATCAGCTAGCAGGCAGAAGCGATTAGGGGCAATTAGGAAGACAGGCAGGTGAGCAGTTGGGAGCCAGCAGTCTTGGATTGTGAGAGGGATGTCCAACTTCCACTGGGATCGGGCCTAAATGGGCAGTCCAATTATCCCCCGAGGGATCCCAGATTGGAGATGGTGCAGCCTGGGCTGAGGTACACCCGGTACCACCATGCATGAATTTTGTGCACCAGGCCTCTAATCCTCTAATATATATATATATATATATATATATATATATATATATATATATATATATATATATATGGAGAGAGAGAGAAATCAAATAATTTGTATACATGTATTTCAGTGCTAATATATTGTTCCATAAAACATATACAAAATAGTAATTTTAAAAGGATAATACAAAAATATATAAACAGAAGTTCTAATACTTTCTTTCTACACCCCAGTGGATCTTTTTGAGTCCCCACTAGAAGCAGGCACAGTGCTTTGGTGACCACTTCTTGTACTAGAAGCCTGCATACATTGTTCAAAAAAGTTTCTGCCAGGGCTGATGTGAGAGGATAAGCTCCAGGGCCCCCACATGGGAGCCAAGGAGTGCTAATGTGGGTGATTAAATAATTTGTAATCCATTTGGAATGGCAGCCATGTCTAACAGAGGTCTGATGACTGCTCTATAAATAGAAAGTTGGCCAGGGAGGCAGTTGGTGGGACATATTCCAAGGGCATGGGGTAGGCATATGCAGACTTGCTCTTGCTATTCAGTGTCTTCTTGCTGCAAAAAGTGCCTGCCCAGTGCAATTGGTCAGTCTGCCCCTTCCCTGCCCAAACTCACTATCCTCTTCTTCCTCTGAATCATTCTCTCCTGTGCTCCATAATCTCCACTTGGAACAAGTCCTCTTATTTGAATCTTCCTCCCTCCAAGCTTTTTTCCTCTTTCCCTCCCTTTCTTTCATCCATTAGTGGCTCTGTACTAGCTCTCTATTCTGTGTACGGCATGTAAAGTGTACCTGTTGTTTTTGCTCTCCCAGCATTAGTTTCCCTTCTTCTGGAAACCATAATCATCTTTTCCTTTTATGAAATGTCCCCTATCTCATTTCAGGCTAAGAGACTTGGGTGGTATTACCCTCACTCCCATGGTTCTAAGAATGGGCACATCACCCAGGTCTAGCCAATCATAGTCACATTGGTGGTCACATGATCCATCCCCGGCCACTGGAACCACTGGGAAAGAGGTACCCTCCACTGTAATTGCTAAGCTGATAGAATATAAACTAGGAACTGCTGGGGACTATTTGCCATCCTAAGGGGAGGTGGCACAAAGCATGTAGATTCTTGAGGACCTCAGTGGAGCCTCTGATTCAATTATATTTGAAACTTATTAACTTATTCTTTTATGTGAGCCAGAAATTCCTTTGTTTGTGCTTAGGCCATTTTGAGGTTTTTGATAGATTATAAATAGAGAAGGTAGACCAGAGACTGGGTGGCAGGACACACACAGGCTTTATTGGAGGGAAGGGTACCCCTGCCAGCTGCTTCCACGGAGAGGTGCGGAAGAGAGTGAGCGAGGGGCTTACAAGCACCTTTAAGGATAGGGGGCGGGGCTTAGGGCACTCAGCACACGGATTGATTAGGGACCAAGAGACTTAGGAATCGGGGGCTTAGGGTATTTGATAGGTGCTGATTGGTGGTTCAGAGCTCAGGAATGTCTGGCCGCAGGTGGGGTTTATGTCTGTCCATCAACTGAGGGAAGGGAGGATCTATCATTCCAGGCTTCTGGTAATATTTAAAAAAATTGAGAGTCCGGGCAAGGTCAGGGGGCGAAGGTCAGTCTTCCGTAGCTACTTCCAGCTGTGAGGGGGCGTCGTCTTTTAGAGGCATCTACTCGGGGTCTCAAAGATTCTGGTGTTCAGTTCTGAATTCAGTGCCAGATAGATCTTTCCCACCTTCTGGTTGACGAACTCCTGCATTCTGTTCTGCAAAAGACATGGGCCAAAGAGCAAAATTAAGAGTATAAATACCAGTGGGCCTAATAGTGGGAAGAGCCATGGGGTATGTGAGCAAAAAGTAGGTAGTGTTTTTCTGTGCTGGTAGAGGGGTGTGCAGCAGCATGATTTCTCCAAGAGACTGGTTGGTGTTGAGAGCGATCCTGTTGAGTCACTTGGGAGGTAAAAGCTGGTTCTGAGGCTGCCACGGCATCACTTGTCTGGTTTTGCTGTTTCTCTGGGCCTGGAGCTGAAAGACAACCTGGAGGGTAAGATTCTTGGGAAGGTAAAAAGGTGGGGCTCCTTGGTGTAGCCCGGATTTCAGTTAGGACCATGGGCAGAAGGTCCGGCTAGGAGCTGCAAATTTCTGGAGAGAGAGAGTTTAGTTAGATGGTCTTTAAGGAAGCCGTTGCTCTTCTGGATTTTATCCGATGAATGTGGGTTTAGGGTATGTGCAGTTTCCAGGAGATGCCAGAGATTATGTGTGTTATCAAGATCTCAGCCACAACCTCAGCAGTTTCCTTGTAGGTAGGAAAGGCCTCTGCCCACCCTGTCAGGGTGTCTACCATGGTGATAGATATTTGGTCCACTTGTGGGGAGGCATATAAAGTCTACCTGCAGTCCTGCCCTGGGAGGTGTCCCCTTCATTTGATGGGTAGGAAAGTTG
This sequence comes from Pipistrellus hanaki, assembly GCF_964339955.1. NCBI lineage: Eukaryota > Metazoa > Chordata > Mammalia > Chiroptera > Vespertilionidae > Pipistrellus > Pipistrellus hanaki. The sequence goes on along the minus strand of NC_140503.1, from coordinate 99,278,604 downwards.
GGGTGCATTCCTCCCTAGGGTGAGATAGCTGTACACGTGGAACAGGAGGAGCAGGCACTTGTGACTGCCTCTGGCAGTGTAGGCGAGGTGAAGAGGGATGAAGGCCATCTCCAGGGTCTTCAATCAGGTAGTGTTGATCACAATCACGTAGGAGGCTTTCCGAAGTTCCTGGGGATCTAGACACAAGCTTCCATCCACAAACAGAGTTAAATCAGGATTAGAGAGAGGAACCTGTGAGTCCCACTCAAGGTTGAATGAGGGCCTCTGATGACCTCAGGGCAGGAGTGCTTTGCTGCAGTTTGGGTGGAGGCAGCAGGAAGGAGAGTGGCTGGGTTCAGCGCTGGGGACTGGGTTAGGGAGATGTCAGGACTCTCAAGGAATAAGAGATGGAGTTTCTGCATGTGAGAGGGGGCAAGGAGAGATCAGGATCGGTGTGACAGAGAAGACCTATGGGTGGAGAAGACCTGTAAGGGTTGCTGGAGGCAGATCTTCTGGGTCTCCTTGGTGAGAACAGCAGCTGCAGCCAGAGCCCAGAGGCAGGGCTGCAGTCCCCAAAGTGTGGGATCAAGCTGTTAGGACAGGTGGGCTACAGGGGTGAAGGCTGGCTCTAGGGGCTGGGTGAGGACCCCATGGCTATTCCCTGTCTTTCATCAGTAAGTAGTTGGAAAAGCTTAGAGATGTCTGGAAGAGAGAGAAAGAGAAAGAGAGAGAGAGAGAGAGAGAGAGAGAGAGAGAGAGAGAGAGAGAGAGACCAGAAGGGTATCCTGGAGTTAGAAAAAGCTTGGCGAACGAGGGAGGGTGAGGAGACCTGGTATAAGGGCTTAGATAGGAGAGAAAAATTTGGGATCCAATGATGGAAAAATCCTACCAGTGGAGGACAGTTGTAGTGACATCCAAGAATGCTTGTTAGAACCCAGCACTACAACTGTAGAATAGTTCCCTGTAGAATAGTTCCCTGTAGAATAGTTCTGTAGAATAGAACTGTAGAATAGTCTCCCCTGTAGAATAGAACTGTAGAATAGTCTCCCCTATAGAATAGTTCCCAGACTGACCCTCTGGCTAGGCTCCTCCATTGCAGCACCATAAGTTCTCAATCTCTAGTTCAGGTGAGCACTAATGTAAGGCCTGGCCAAACAGGTGACTATCTCTGAACCCCTGGGGCAGGATTGTCCAGGTGAGAGGGAAGCAGACCTGGAGCTGAAAGATAATTGAGACCTAGATGTTATTTTTAGGGGGAAAAGAGTAGGTGTCTTAATTGCCTCACTAGTGATATGAAAGGGGAGAATAGGTTACTGTTGGAAGTAGGTTCTTGTTTTTCCAGTTTTGCCCCTTGTTGGACATCCACATGTTTCTTGTAGTTCCTGAGACAGGGTTTCAAAGTAGGTAGAGCAGTAGTTATGGGGACAGGTAAAGGCTGATTATTGAGGCTGCATCTACGTTGGGTGAGAGATAGATTAGAGTACAGGTTCCTGTCCAGCTGATGGGGAGACAAATGTATGAGTTTTCCCCACAGAGGAAGAAAAATCCCTGATGATGGAGACAAGCTGATAGGTGTAAGGAGAAGAGGTGGACTGAAGGGTATGAGATTCCTTTTTCTTAGTTCTGCACTCCAAGCTGAGAGAGTAGATGAATGATTGAGACTGTGTTGCAGTGAAAGTGGGAAGGAAAGGGGAAGGAAAGTAGTAAAAGCCAGGGACCTAGATGTTGGATAAGAGGTTAGAGACTGTGAATATTCTGGTTTAGCTTAAGAAGTATCCAGCAACCTTGTCCTGTCAGGCTTGGGGACTGAAACCTCACTTTCTTGCTTAGAAAAGGGGCAGGAGTCGGGAGAGGGAGCAGGCTCCGCAGCTGTTTCAGGTTAGCCAGGCCTCTAGCCACTTGAGGTTTTAAACTGCCTGCATTCTTCCTAGAGATAGAGGAGATAAGGAGATAAGGTGTTTACAGGAATAGCTCAGAGAGTGAAACTGAGGTAGGTGACTGAGGTTTGGGAAAACTGGGTTTTATGAGGGGATGCATAGTAGTCCTGGTGGGGTACCGAGGTAGAATGAGAAAAGAGTGAATTTGAGATGGCTAATGGCTGTGAGACTGATCTGTCAACCCCCATAATACAGACTGAGGAGGGGACAAGGGTCCCAGCGAATTCAGAGAGGGCAGAATGAGTGGCCACAGTGTCAATTAAAAAGGAGATGGGCTTACCTGCCACCACAGTCGTTACCCGAGGCTCTGTCCTGCTGATGTAAGTCTGCGAGGCCCTGTCAGAGCATGGGCAGCTTCTTCGGTGGCCAGTCCCAGGAGGTCTGGGAGCTCCAAACCGGATCCAGAGAATGGCCTTGCTGGACTCGCTGAGGCCAGACCAGAGGGTCAGACAACAGTCTGATTTCCAGTGGCCTTCCTTCCACACCTTGGGCAGGGCCCAGGCAGGGATCTCGTGTTGTGGAATTTTTTTCTGCATGAAGTCAAGAAGCCACACACTAAGCTGGCTCTAGGCACCAGGGGCCAGGTCACCTTTCCAGTAACACTCCCATCTCTGGCCTCTTGACCTTTAGGGCCAACATTGTGTCCCACAGGGTATGTTGGTGCCACTTGTATCCATGGCTAGATTCATTTATGAATTCTGCCTAACCATTGTATTTGGCCCACTTTATGGATGAGACAGACATGCACTCTGCTGGACAGGCAGCTTAATATTTGATCTGGAGTGAGGCATGTGCCTGGTTTGAGCCTCAGTTTTTTCATCTCCCTTTCCAGGAGTGACCTGGACCAGGTAGGACTGTGGCTGAAATGAAGATTTACAGGCCAGGTGGGGTCAGGATGGACAGGGAGGGCCTCTGCAACTTCTACTTCTGGAAAAGCTTTTAGAGTGGGAGATATAGGTCTGTGGTAGGGCTGATGTCAAGGGCAGGAGCCAACTAAGAGGTCACCTGTCACCTGCCTCTTGGCTGACCGCTCCTTCCAGTATTTGCAAACTCTGGCAGGAGCTTTTATTACCTGTTACCTGACAGCTAATTGACAACAGAAAACCTGCAAGTTGGCTTTCTTCCCTGGATACCTAGAAGCCTGCATGGAGCTGCCAGCAGTGGTTGGTAGGGGCGGAGATGGGTTTTAGTAGGTGAGGGAGAGGGGTTGGGCCTGGGATAGTAGCTAGGCCAGGGGGCAGGGACACAAGTGGTGGGAGGATTGGGGAAAGTGGGATTTTCTTAGGAGTTCAGGGAGGGTCCATGGGCAAGCTCTGCCAATTTTGGTTCACACTCACCTATTCATTCATTCATTCATTCATTCATTCATTTAACAGAAACTGACTGAGCAGCTGCCATATGCAAGCTCCACCCTGAGCACTGAGGGAATCTCAGGAAGGAAACAGACAAGAATACCTGTCCTCAGAGGAACCTTTTTTCTCAGGTGAGAGTCTCCCCTGTAGAATAGTTCCCAGACTGACCCTCTGGCTAGGCTCCTCCATGGCAGCACCACAAGTTCTCAGTCTCTAGTTCAGGTGAGCACTAAGGCAAGTAAGCGGCCTGGGGCTCTGACCCAGCCAGGGACTGAGGGACTGTGGAGCCCACGGAGGGGCACAGGGCCTGACTGTCCCTTCATATCATTCTCTTAATCTCCCTGTACTGAAAGAGGCCAAAGCTGTTTTGCCCTAGTCAGTAGCCCTTATCCCAGGGTTTACCAGGCATCTCAACAGGAACTCTGTCCCTCAAAACATTTCTGTCCTGGTCCTTTCTTTTAGTCTGTTCCTAAGAGTCCATGGAATTCAGGAGCTTATGAAACAGATCACAAACACATTCATATGTAGCCCCCAACCACACATTCTGTAAACGCATGGGCCTCCAAAGTGCTGCCCTTGAGGATCCTGGATGCAAGTGGGGAGAGGGGTCTGGGTCCTCACAATAGTACCATGTGAACTTTGCACCTAGCATTGACCCCCTGTGACATTGTGGGTGTGATTCTTGGCGCTTAATGTATTTTACCCATATATTGCTCATGAGAACTCTAGGGAGTAGGTTCTATCATATCCCCTTTTTACAAGTGCAGGAGGTTCCTTCATTTGCCCATGATCATCCAGGTAAGGGTGAGGAGCTTGCCCACACTATTCCTTCCTGAGAGGCAAATCAGGAACAGCAGGGCAAGGACATGACAAGTAAGAAAGAGAGCAGTGAGTTCCTTAGTGCTTGGAGGGCCGAGGTTCCTGTGGACTGGGTATTCTGCGAAGATGCCTACAGGAGGGTGCTCCTCAAGGCAGACGCTGAACAGACCCCTGCTGGTGACCCCTCTCAGCACAGGGCCCTGCACAACCTCTGCTCTCCAGGAAGGCTGAATGAAGGAACACCTTGTAGTCTCCCACCAGCCCTTTGGGGACCTGTAGTTGGGTTAGAGATGAAGAGCAAGAGCATTGTCAGGACAGGGAATTGCATGAGATGGGTCCTGGCAGTGAGGATGATTGGGAGGCATTCCTAGAGAGGAGCCTTGGAAGGGAATTCTCAACTTGGTGGGGAAGGAGTGGTGAGGACCCAGGGGCTAGTGTTGAATTGAAATTGTCTGGCTCATGCAAAGGGGAGATGTGGCAGTTAAGAGGTAACCTTTGCTTTGTCCAACTTTGGGAATAATTGGGCTAGAAGGACCGTCACAGATCAGAGGGCTGAACCTGCCTTGTGCAAGTGGGAAATGGTAGTTCCGGAAGGGGAGGGCAGCTTGGAGGCCTCCTTACCTCTGGGGAGAGCAATAGGCAAGATGCTTCCAACCATCCAGGAGGAACCCTGAAAATATAAATCTCTGAGAGAGGCCCCAACTAAGGCTTAGAAAGGACAGAGGCTGACCCCCACCCCTAAGCCCTGTCTGCTTCTGCCCCTCACTGGCCAGCCTCTATCCTACTCCATATATTTGTTCAGCAGCTCCCAGAACCACAAATGACCCCCATCCTCCTTTCCATCTCTCTAAATCTCCCTTATATTGGCTGGGCCTTTATCTATAGCTGGGCCCAGCTCCACGTTCTACTTCCTCCAAGATGTCTTCAAAAATCGCCCTCACCTGCTGACCCCTCATTTCCCCTAGGGGTTTTCAACCTGAGTCTGTTCTGATAAAATTAATGGGATTGTGTGAAATTAGGGTTTCTTCCTCTGTCCTTTCACTGGCCTTCTGCTCCTCCCCTGCCATGCTCTGAGCTCCCTAAGGGGATGAGCCTGTGGCAGGCTACACTCCAATCACACCTTCCCAACCACCTTACCCCCACAGAAATCATGCTGGAGAAGAGAAGGCTGCCAAACCCTGGACTATAGGGGAAGCCAGGGATAGGCTCCTGCACCCCATTCTGCCTGCCCTTGTCACCTTCATGGACAGAGAAACAGCTTTAGGCATGAGATCAGATACCACCTAATATCTATAACTTCATCCACCACCTAGACCAGCCCCCTCCCAAGCCCTTTGTGGATTATCTCATGGTCAGACAAGCACATGTGAGTATTAGACCAGAGCCTTTAACACTAAGTCTCATTCACCTTCTCTTACATGCCTCAAATGACAGGCTTCTCACTACCAGTAGCATCACTTCATATCTTGCCTGAGTGGTCACAATCTGTGTCTCTTTAGGTATGCAGTGCCTGGTGCCAAAGGTCCTGACATGAGGACCAAAGATGGGTGAGCAGAACAAAGGTTAGGCAACTCATCATCAGTCACCAGGGCACGGGACCACCATTTGTGCTCTACTCTGGCTGCTAATCCTTCTGTCTGGGATGTACATGGCCTGCCTGCCTGTCCTCTGTTTTTCTTCTTTCCTTTTTCCCTCCTCTCCCCACTTCTTGAATCTAAAGATTGCATGAGTCACTTCACTTTAAGCACCAGATGTCAGATGCGGTTGGACTTGAAGTAGAGGCCAATTTTCCCCCTTTAGTCAAAGAGAGGTCAGGGCTGAGGAAAGTACCCTACACTGTCATCTGGATTTTTTCTGGAGTGTGAGGGTGATAGTTCTCTTTCCATTCCCAGCTTGAATGTCTTCCTTCTGGCACCAGGCAGGGGCCAGGCAACTCCATGCAGTCCAGGGCATGCTCAGTCACCCAGACAGTCAGCATAGCTAGTCTAAGAGGAGCCTGAGGCCCAGTGCCAATTCCCACTCCACCCAGAGAGTGCTCAGTGAAAGCCTCCTATGTCCCAGCTCCATGTTGGAGCTGTAGGATAGACAGGAAAAATAAAGAAGCCCTTGTCATTAAGGGATTGGCAGTCCATTTGGGGAGACAAAATTTATACAAACAATAGTTCATGGCTTTTAGCTGGATTGTGTTTCTACTTCTATACATGACTTCATTTTGTTCTTACAACTCTTCCACATGGATGTTATTGTCCCCATTTCACAGACAGGAACACAGGGCTCTGAGAGGTTAAGGTCAAATGGGCACTGTGATAGAGTTGAGCCCTGACCTCATCCATCAAATCCTAAGCCTCACTATCTGGTCAAACTGGAGAAAAGGCAGGGACAGCTCTAGGAGGAGGGGCCACTGTCCTCTCTTCCCCAACTTAGCCTGGGTTGTGCTCCTCTACTAGGAGAACTTAGAGGTCTTAAGCAAGTCTTGAGGTGCTTGGCAGGCCAGAGATATTGCATGTCAGAGATCTGAAAGTGGAATTGGAAAAGAGTCTTAGTTTGAGTTCCCTTGAAAGCAAAACTTGAGATTAGGATGAGGGTGTCGGTGATATACTTGGGAGCTAGAAAGGGGGAGTGGCGAGAATGAAAGAAGAAAGTCAGAAAAACTGACAAAAAGGAACATTAGCATAAAAGCCAAGGTGGGGGTGGGCTCTGCTCCTCTGGTACCTCCCAAACTATTTGCCTAAAAGATGGAAGGCTGGAACAGGTGACCCATTGGCTCCAAACCCCACTGATTGAGGACTGGCCCAGCTGATGTTCACTCCTCTGCCTTACTGTATGTACTTGCTCATGAGCCCAGCTGGCACCTGTGGCATCAGAAAGATATTGGAAAGATTAATTTTAGGTGCTTGAGGTGGGCACTGAGCTGGCATAGAACTGTCCATCTCTAAATGCAGTTGAGCCAAAAGTGGGTTTTGCTCTAGGGGATAAGATGCATTTTGTTCTGAGCCACCAAATTCTGGGCCTGCCTTAGTAACCCAGAAGATATGCTTTATTGAGCAGTCCCAGCAGGTACCTAGCTGGGAGCCCTGGAGTACAGTGCAGAGAAGCTAAGAAAAGACATAAAAGAGTGACGAATAAGATTTCTACCCAGTAAAGCTATCATTTAGAATTGAAGGTCAGAAAAGAGCTTCACAGACAAGAAAATGCTAAAGGAGTTCATCATCACCAAACCAGTATTACATAAAATGTATAAGGGTATCCTTTTCTAATTTAATTTAATTTATTTTTAAATTTTTTATTGATTAAAGTATTAAATATGTCTCCTTTTCCCTCCATTGGCCCCCGCCCCAGCACATGCCCTCAACTCCCTAGTGTCTTGTGTCCATTGGTCATGCTCATATGCATGCATACAAGTTCTTTAGCTGATCTCTAACCCCTCACCACACCCCCACACTCCCGTCTTCCCTCTGAGATTTGTCTGTCTGTTCGATGCTTCTCTGGATCTACTTTTGTTCATCAGTTTATGTTGTTCATTATATTCCACAAATGAGTGAGATCATGTGGTATTTATTTTTCTCCAACTAGCTTATTTTGCTTAGCATAATGCTCTCCATAGCAATTCATGCTGTTGCGAATGGTAGGAGTTCCTTCTTTTTTACAGCAGTATAGTATTCCATTGTGTAGATGTACCATAGTTTTTTAATCTATTCATCTGCTGATGGGCATTTAGGCTCCTTCCAAATCTTAGCTATTGTAAATTGTGCTGCCATGGGATGGATGTATCCTTTCTGACTGGCATTTCTAATTTCTGGGACTATATTCCTAGAAATTGTATTATTGGATCAAATGGAAGTTCCATTTTTAATTTTTTTTTTTTAGGAAATTCCATACTGTTCTCCACAGTGGCTGCACCAGTCTGCATTCCCACCAGCATTGCATAAGGGTTCCTTTTTCTCTGCATCCTCACCAGCACTTATTTGTTGATTTGTTGATGATAGCCATTCTGACAGGTGTGAGATGGTTTTTCATTGTTGTTTTCATTTGCATCTATCAGATGATTAGTGACTTTGAGCATGTTTTCATGTCTCTTGGCTGAAGGGTATTCTTGAAGAAGAAGAGGAAGAAGAAATTAAGCAATAAAATGGCAATAAATACATATATATCAGCAATTGAATCCTATCTAATAAAAGAGTAATATGCAAATTGACCATCACTCCAACACACAAGATGGCCACCCCCATGTGGTCAAAGATGGCCATCCCCATGTGGTCAAAGATGGCTGCCCCCATGTGGACACAAGATGGCCACCACAAGATGGCCAGCAGGGGAGGACAGTTGTGGGTTACCAGGCCAGCAGGGAAGGGCAGTTGGAAGGGACCAGGCCTGCAAAGGAGGGAAGTTGGGGAACCCAGACCTACAGGGGAGGGCAGTTGGGGGCGACCAGGCCTGAAAAGGGGGGGCAGGCAGTTGGGAGGAACCAGGCCTACAGGGAAGGGCAGTTGGAGGCAACCAGGCTGGCAAGGGAGGGCAGTTAGAGGTGACCAGGCTGGCAGGGGAGTGGTTAGGGGATGATCAGGCTGGCAGGCAGAGGGGTTTGGGGTAATCAGGCAGGTAGGCAGGCAAGCAGTTGGATCCAGCAGTCCTGGATTGTGACAGGGATGTCCAACTGTCCATTTAGGACCGATCCCACTGGGCATTTGGACATCCCTCAATGGGTCCCAGATTAGAGAGGGTGCAGGCTGGGCTGAGAGTCACACAATCTTCCCCTTGTGCATGAATTTCGTGTACCAGCCTCTAGTTTAAAAATAAAAAACAAACAAGAAATCTAATGAACAAAATAAATTGGTGAATAAACCAGAGTCATGAAACATGGAACAGACTGACAAAAGTCAGAGGGTAGGGGGGCAGGAAGATATTAACTAAAGGACTTATATGCATGCTAGAGACCCAGTTCATAAAATTTGTGCAGAGGGGAGGGTATCCCTCAGCCCAGCCTGCACCCCTTCCAATCTGGGACCCCTTAGGGGATGTCCAACTGCCAGTTTAGGCCCAGTCCCTGTGAGATCAAGCCTAAACTGACAGTCAGATATCCCTCTCACAACTCAGGACCGCTGGCTCCTAACCACTTGCATGCCTGCCTGCCTGATTGTCCCTAACCGCTTCTGCATGCCAGCCTAATCACCCCCAACTGCCCTCCCTTGCTGGCCTGATTGCCTACAACTGGCCTTCCTGCCACAACCTGCCTCTTCCACTGGAACCCATCTTCTCCATGCCACACAAAGCTGTGGGACCTGGAGGCCTCACTGCATGGAGTGGCCACCAAGCCCCACCTCCACTGTGTGCATAGCTATCTTGTGACGGCCGTCTTGTGATGGCCATCTTGTGATGACATGAGGGCATGACACCACCTAGGCTATTATTAGTATGGATATGCATTACTCATGATGCCACCTAGGCTATTATTAGTATAGATATACATTACCCATGGACACAGGGTGGTGAAGGCTGGGGCAAGGCAGGAACTGGGTGGATGGGGAGCTGTGAAAGGGGGACAAGGGAGACATTTATAATACTCTCAGTGGTAAATATAAACTGGAAGATACATCTCTTCCTTTATGGGAGACAGTAAAAAACACAAAACAAGTCAATGGAGGAAATGTGTCTTTCTTACACAGTATATTTTCCCAAAAACAATTGGCATTTTGAAACCACTTCATTCTAACCATAAGTAATCAGTGGAAGAGAAAGGGTGGGGAAGAGACAACAGATGGTTTTATGCACATTAGCAGAAAGGCCAAGATGCGGGTGGGGCTCCACTCCCCAATAAAGATGAAAAAAAAATACATTGATGTACTCTTAATTCATTTTGCTGATAGCATCAGTTGCCTAAGTATCTTCCTTCCCTACTGGCTGGCTGGCTCCTCAAGAGAGAGATCTCTGTCTGTCCACAGCTCCCAGAGGAGCTGCCAGGGAAGCTGCACTGAAAAACTTAGTGTGACTACCCAGCCTATGCTCTTGGCTGCCAAAAGTGGACTGTAGGTCCCTGACTCATCTTAGACTGCCCTGGGTCTCAGTGGAGCAAGAAATGAGGTTCTAACTGCTCAAAAAACTATAAGTTGTCTTTCCCACCCTTTCTCTTCCACTGATAAGTTATATCTGGAATGAAGTGGTTTCAGACTGCCAAGTGTTTTGGGGGAAAATATCCTGTGTAAGAAAGACATTCTCCCCATAAACCTGTATTGTTTTTGATTGTCTCCCATTAAGAGATGTATCTTCCAGTTTACATTTATGGCTGTGTAACTAAAAAAAAAATTCCCTACTCTATATTTTGTCAGCCAAACTTCCCCCAGCAGTCTTTCTGTTGGGCCAGCAGGCTGATGACCAGAGTTCATGGTTGGAGGCTCCTCAGCTGAACAAGCTACCAGGAAGAGCCATAGGCTGAGCTGGCTGTGGGCCTGGCATAGACTGGCACAGCCAGGACCTCTTGTCTATGCTTGCTTTCCAAGCCAAATCAGAAGGCAGATGTTGGCTGAGAGAATGTAGCTGGTCATCCAGGCAGAGAGAAGGCAGAGAAACAGAGGTAGCCCTAGCCTGCACCAGCACCCTCCACCAGGCCCAACACATATGATAGGGCAGTAGGGACCTCCTCCCCATCAGCCTCAAGTGCTACCACCTCCTAGATGAAGTCTTCCTGATTGCACAGAATAAATGGAACTTCTCAATTTGCTAGCTTCCTTGCAGGAACCAGATTGTTTTCTGTCTGCTGTGGGGTCTTTTGGAGTCATGATTGCCTAGTAGTTCAGAGCAGAGTTTCCCCCATCAGAACACCTCCCTTCCTCACTGTCTGACCTGGGCCAAGTTACTTCACTTTTTAGGGTCTCAGTTTCCTCAATTGTCAAATGAGGGATCTTTTAAGGATTAAATTAGATGGCCTGACTTAAAACCATTAACACCATTTACTGCTTAATTTTTTTTCATAGTACTATCACCCTTTAACATTCTGTTTCATTTGGCTCAATGCCTTTCTGCCCTCTCTGAATACAATCTCCAAGAGGGCAGGTGTGGCTGCTTTCCTTACTGCCATGTGCCTGGAGAGGAGGGTGCATGGAACCATGTGGAAGGGCTGGCCCAAGAGAGCAGGAGGAGCATAGGGCTCTGAGTCAGCAAGTGCAGTAAATGTGGTTCTCACTTCTAGCATTTCTGGAGTCTCTACTGTGGTGTTTTGGGCAGGGAATGCTCCATCCAAGGCCAGAAGTTGCCCATGAGTCTATTGCCAGCACCAAACTGGAAGCCCTTTGGGGACACAGACCATGTCTTGTCATTTCAGGGTCCCCAATGTCCTTGCCCATAATGGACCCTCTTGGGATTTGAGGGGCCAGAGAACCAATGCCTCTAGGCTCTGACAAGGGTCACTTTAGTCCAACTATCCTTGCTGGTGCTGTTCTGAGTTGCCCAATCTCTCTGCACCAGGCCCAAGTTGCCAATACACTCCTGCACTGGGTTGGTCCACAACTCTCACTTGCCTCAACTATCTGGTCGAAGTTTGCCAGACAGTGCTCTGACTACAAGGTGGGTTGGGGAGTCCACAGGCTTCTGTGTCTGGCAGACATGGCTTGATTTCTGGAAAGTGACACTGGGCCAAATCCAACCTCCTTGAGCCTATTTTTGGCATCTGCACAATGGGGAGGGTGGCAATTGTAAACGGAAAGGGAGGTCTCAGAGATGCACCCTCCTGGCAGTACTTTGGCTAAATACTTTCAAACCCTTTCTCACCTTCTATTTTTGTCTGATTCTCATAGATATGCGGAAACCCAACAGCAGTTATGCTCATTCTAAAGATGAAGAAACTAAAACCAAGAGGCAAAACTATGCCTGATGATCTCCTAGCAGCCTGGGGCCAGACAGACCAAGTCTCCTGGCTGCTAAGCCTGCCCTGACACCAGTTACAAGCTACAAGCTACAAGCTACGAGGGTCTTGAGGGTAGCAGCAGGGCTCTGGGAACCTCCCTCCTGGCCCCACAGGAGGAGGGGAGGAGATTGCTATTCTCTCTCTTCTCTCTGCCTTTTAATTGCTTGGAAACAGAGCTGAGGGCAGCTGGAACACTCATCCACTGCTGATCTCATGACTGGAGGCTTGTTTGTTCACAAGCTCCTGAAAGCCCTCAGACTCATATTTTTACACTCAGGCTTCTGCTAAATTATGCCGCAGACTGAGCTCTTCCTTGCTGAAGATCAAGTTTGAGGAGTGGGGAGTTGATTTCTGGGTTTATGAGTCATGTTGGAGCCTATCAGAAGCCAAGCAGGGGAAAATTAACAACAAAAAGAGTAATAATGGGCAGTTTGGTGTTTATTTTCTGGTGTTTCCCTCCTATTATGGGCCCACCATGGTCCCTAAGTGCATCAACAAAAAGAAGCTTCGCAGGGAAAATTAAATGGTTCCACATTTAAGATAGAGCAATCAGCTTGTGCTGGTTGCTGTTTAGCACTTATGGGGCTCATGACATCTCAGCTTGATGGAAGAAATGGGGAAGCCTCAGAGCAGCTCTTCAACATGCACACACAGAAAAAACAGCCTGCTGCATCTCTCTGTGTAGAATTACAAAGTTCAGGCAACATTCCGTAGGAGATTGGGCTCACCTGAGAATAATGAGGGAGCGCTTCCTAAGGAAAAGAGGGCATCTGAGCCTGACTCATAATGGGTCAAAGGCAGGGACAGATACACTGCTGCTATGAAGGAGGGAAGGGGAGAGAGAAGGCCAGAGGATGGGCTGGAACCTATTTTGGAAGCCTAAATTTTTGCAAAATATCTATTGATATGGGTTCTGCCCCAGCAAGTAAGGTTTGGGGCAAAAACACTTTGTATCTACTGCAAATAAATGAAGGGCTGGAGCTGGTGAGAGGGTGTTGGAGGAGATCCCAGCTCCTGAAAGACCTCAGAACATAAGAGAGTTGTCTCCTAGTAACTGAGCCAATAAGGGCCTAGGTAAGGCCTGTGAAGGTCAACCTCATGAATGCAAGGTCATGAGGGCAGGGAGAGGGGACAAAGGAGACACGGGGAGAGGGAATCACCCTGTGTTCAGTGTTTACATGTGGTAGGTACTTAACACATGTTAGTTCTTGGCTCTACCTTTAACACTTAGGGCATATGTGGCTTTCTTGTTCCCCTCAGTGTCCACCAGGGCACAAGTCTGTAGATTGGGTCCACCCATTCATCTATCCTCCAACCCACCAGTTCCCATCTATCATCTATCCATTCACTCACCTACCCAGTTAGCTAGTCCCCCTCCCACATCCAGCCACTCATTCAGTCAGCTCCCTACACAATAGACAGGCAGGCAGTGGAGCACAGTACAGAAACTCCTCACCATCAGCCTGCTTGGTAACCTGGAGGCTCCTCAAGGTGGTACTACCTTGGGAGGTACCAAGGACTTGGCTGCCTGCCTTAGAGCTGCAGAATCTGCTTTGGGGAGCCAGTGCTAAGGAGATTGATCTCTATGTCAGACTCACATTTACCAAGCTCACAGGGACTGACGCTTGTATACATACTCTGATGCTCACATTAATTTGTAATAAGCAGAGTCTCTCCCAGTAGGCAAGTAACATGGGAAGTCAAATTATCATCAGAAATGCTGGCTTAGTAATTCACGGTGAGCAATGGAACTTCTGAGGGGTCTATCTTATCCCTTAAAAGCAAGTTACAAGAGAAGATCGTCAGAAGACCCCTGGATGACCCTATGTTAGAGCTGGTGTTTGGCAGGGGGTTGGCTGTGTGATTTACTGTCTGATGGCCTCATGCATCTGTCCCACTCTGGAACTGATCTGTTTTAAGCACCCTCTACCCCAGGGGTCAACAAACTACAGCCCACAGGCTCAAACCAGCCACTGCCTGTTTGTACAGCCTGTGAACTAAAAATGGTTTTTATATTTCCAAATGATTGAAAATAAATTGAAAGAAAAATGTTTTATGACATGAGAAAATTACATAAAATTCAAATTTCAGCACCCTAGATAACGTTTTAATAGAACACAGCCCATTCATTGGTTACCTATTATCTATGGCTGCTTATTTGTTACAACCTCAGAGTAAAGTAGTTACAACAGAGACTGTGTGGCCTACCAAAAGCATAAACTATTTACTATCTGCCCCTTTCTAGAGAAGTTTGCTGGCTCTTGCTCTAGGCCACATGTGTCAAACACAAGGCCCGCGGGCCAAATCCAGCCCGCCAGGCCTTGCAATGTGGCCCGCACCGCGCTGTCATCACTGCACTCTGCTGTCAGTTTATGACATTGTCAGTTTATGACTGTTCAGTAAACCATTCGGCCCGCAATTTAGGCTGGATTTTAGATTTTGGCCCCTTCTCTGATTGAGTTCGACACCCCTACTCTAGGCCAACCCCTCACCCATCTGTGGCCTTTATATCTTTATTGAATTTCTGTCACCCTTCAACCCTGTTGACCTGAGATTATTTGGACATCACTTGGATCACGGAAACTGCCCCAGTTGCCCAGTAGTAAAATTTAGCCAACCTCTTGCTTCCTGCACACACATTAGCACATCATGAGCACTGTGTGAGGATGTAATCAGTCTTTGCTTGCAGTGGGTTCATTGGCACCTCCATGTACTAACAACACAAAACACTTGTTTTCATCTTTCCATTCACCCACTGTTCCCCCATTCACTGCCAGCCTACTACCCATCACCTTTTTACCTGCCAAGCCAGTCTCATTTGCCCACTCATGGTATCACCCACCCTTCCATCTCTTGAACATCCACTTAGCCTGTAGTCTAACGAGGTACAGCCTGTTGTTGTACACATGCACACCCCCCAGGTGTGTGTGTGTGTGTGTGTGTGTGTGTGTGTGGTGGATGACTGTACTACTTGACAAACTCCACCTGTGTTTGAGACTTTAATCAGAGGTTAAAGGCAGATGAAAAGGTCATGGTCCCTATAGATGGGAGTTTAGATAAGCTGAGTCAGGCTGTCTGTCTCCAGGGAGAATTTCTCTGATTGAGAATAAACAGCGCAGCTGCAACTCTGTAGCCTTCCTCTGCTTTAAGGCTGTGCAGTGTCTATCCTCAGGAGTTCTTATAAGGCAGCTGTGTGGCAGAGAGGAAAACAAGAAAAAAGAAGTCTGGAGAGAGGGGAAGAAGGAGACAAAGAGCTGAGGAGAGGAGGGAGAGGACGAGAGAGTCGTGTCCTGTTGGAATTGTTTAGGTGCCAGTGGCTCAGGGCCCATTGATTCATTATTCCAGAGTTCCTTTGTCTGGGCCTGGATGATGTGAGCAGGCTTATCTGGGTGTGCCTGGGGGTGGTATGGGCACAGCTGGGCACTCAGGCAGCCAGCACATGGGCTCTGCCTCCTATAGTCCTTCCCAACCAGCTAGGAACTTAGCTCTCTGGCTCTCGTAGAGGGGCTAGGAGACTGTGCAGCATTCAGCCTGAGCTTTAGGGGCACTCAGGTTGACAGGTCCCTTAGAGATAGGAGAAAGGGAGGGTCTCTGTAGTCAATAGTGCCTGTCTTGCAGCCCTGGAGGCCAGCTCTGGATCCAGCTCAGCTGGTTCCCCTTAGCCTTAGACACCAGACCTAGGGCTAAATGGTGTTGGCCACACAGAGGTGCGTAGGCAGAGTGGGAACTGAACCCCAGTCTCTGAGTCCCCAAGCCAGGTTTCCAGGGGCCACAGACAGAGGTTGGAATTAAAACTGAGAGAACAACTTTGGAAACAAGATGTCAATCATTGCTTTTTGGGCTACTGGCATATATCTTTAAATCTGGAAGCATCCATTCATGGATGGAGAAGCCAAGGCCTCAAGTGACAAAGAATGAAGGACATGGTCATTATAGACATTGGGCATCCAACCCTTGAACCCAGAGCCTCCTCTCTGTAGGGAGGCAGCACAATGTAACAGTGAAGACTATAGGTTGTGATGGCAAATGAGAGGGCAGCGCGGGGTGAGAAGGCAGCGCGGGGGGGGGGGGGGGGGGGGGTGGGGGCAGCTCCCAGTAACTACCCTAGGCCTAACCCAACCAATCAGGTCAGCCAAGGTAGTGGCACCACCCTCCCTATAAAACCCATTGATATGTTAAGTTCTTTCTCTTTCTGGCCATGCCCTCGCTGGTGTAAGTGGGACTGAGCTTGGACTAGTCCGAAATAAATACAGGCTTTCTGCAATTGCATCGGATTCGGCTCCCTGGTAGTCTTTGGGGTTTATGACACTTGGGCATTACAGCAAACATATGTGGCTTCCTCATATGTCCACCTCCTCTCCTGGCCACTGTGAATCTCAGTTGCTTCTGTAAAACGGTTATTTGAGGAATGAAAGAGTCATCCTTGTAAAGTGCCTGGTGCATAGTAGGTGATTAACTATTAAAAAGTCCCTTCTGTGTGTTAGACCCTAGGGTTAGAAAATTGAATAAAACCTTCTCTGCAAGGAGACACCAGTTTGTGGGGAGATGTTTAGAGTCACCATCAGAGGATTCAGGACAAGATGTGGGTGGTGTGGCATCATGAGGAGAAGGGAATTAGATGGCTTTGCAGAGATGGCAGGTGCAAAGACGCATGAAGGCAGAGTATTTGTTCAGCAGATGGGCAAGGCAGAATATTCCAGGCAGAGGTAGCACAAAGGCAGGCATGGGTGAGCCCTGGGCTGGAGGCTGCTCACGGGGCAGCCACGGAGTGTTCTCTCTGCCAATTGAAGGCCCCCATTTGGCCTCACAGGGACTTGGGCTCCTCACTACCCTTCCTCCAGTGTGAGCTTTGGGAAAGGAAATGAGCTTAATTTTTTGCTGAAGCCAATCAGCATTATGGTTCAGCAAATTTTCTATTGGAAAAAATAATTCTGTAATGAGGCCCTACACTTTGCCAGAAGGGACAGAAGTGAGATATAAGAATAAAGGGGGTTAGCCCTAGATGGTATGGCTCAATAGTTAGACCATTGATCCACATACTGAAGGGTCATGGGTATGATTCCAGGTCAAGGGCACATACTTGGGTTGCAGGTTCAATCCCTGGCCTTGGTGGGGGTGCATACAGGAGACAACCAACTATGTATCTTTCTCACATCAATGTTTCTCTCCTCTCCCTCACCTCTTCCCTCCTTCCTTCCACTCTCTCCAAAAATCAACATCCTCAGGTGAGTATTAACATCAACAAAAAAGGATAAAGAAGGTTAATATGTGTGTGGAGCCTCCTTCACCCCTCCAGGAAACTCTTCAGTTTTCACTCTGGTAGGCACACACATAGAACCCTCCCACCATATACAGTCACCACTGAGCGTTCACATCCAAGCTCAGTCACATGCTCACCTCTGAGCACATGCAGACTCCCAAACTATCTGTGTCTGGGTGTGTGTGTATGTGTGTTGTCTTCTGTAGAACTCACACACTCACACTCATATTCACACTCTGGGCTATCCTGCGTGTTTCTCCAGACTACTGTTTCTAACCTTCTAGATGCTAGGGAACAGAGAGATTGGGAGCTCTGGACCCAAAAGTGACCTGATGCTGCTAGTTGTCACTGCCTGTTTCCCTTCAGGTTGGAAGGCACAGGAATGCCCCTGCCCATCCCAGGCTATTTGCTGAGCACAGAAGGACTGGAAGGCATCCCCTCTGACCCTTGTTCACTTATGGAGTTGGGAGGGGCACCCAGGGGCCCTCTGTGGCCAGAGCTCAGGGGAGGTCCTGTGGAAGGCAGTAGAGTCCAACCTGTCAGGTTTAGGGGCCCAAAGACAAAATTATGTCACTGCTAAGTTCTCTGGGGATGTAATTGGGTCTAGCGGTCCTTGACTAATCTGTGTTTATCTTCCTCAAACCCCTGCCATGTTGCCTTTTTCCTGCTTAGTGACCACAGCCCTGAACATGCCCTCCACCTAGACAGGCCCAGGGAGGGAAGAATGAAGGCAGGAGCAGGGGTGGAGGCCCAGATCTAGAGCCAGACCAAGAGGCCACAGCAGCCAGGCTCCAGTTTCCAGAATTAAAAATTAGAAAATCAGTTTTTCTGGACCAGTTGGAAAATGAATCTTCCCCACAGATGCCCAACTTGAGTGCCATGGATATTCTGCCATGAGGAGGGTCTGGAGTGGTGCATTGCTCAGGGGAGCCTTAGGGTGAGGAAGGTTTAAACAAGAAGAGGGGCATGCTAGATGCTAGATGGGGGGCAGTGACAACCAAAGTTCTAATACTTCCTAAGGATTGACTGTGTGCCAGGCACTATTCCAAGTGGTTTTGCAGGGCTGAATTTACTTTATCTTCACAACATCTAAGGTACAGAGAAGTTAAGTAACTTGCCCATAGTCACTTAACTAGTAAGTGGCAAGGCTGGGATTTGAACCCAGAATGTCTAACTCCAGACACAAAGCTCATAACCACTCTGCTATGTGGTTATGAGTGGAGGGAGGGTCTGTGAGAGGAGGAGTTTGAGAGGTAAGGGCATGGGAGAGGAGTTGGAAAGGTACTGAAATGCCAAAGAGAGGATTTTAGAGCTGATCCAATGGGTGACTGGGAATAGAAGGGACAGTCTCTGTACCTCTTTCCCACCTAGAGCACCACCACTTCTGGCTTCTACCAGCTCAGAGGAGGAGGAACTATTATAGGTATTATAGTAAGATCTCCATTGTTTTGTCTGCTTAGACCTTCCTGCTTCTCAAGAACCTGCCCATCACTAAACCACCCCACCTCAGTTCTGCCTCCCACCCCTATCCCCACACAAAGGGACAGGTACATAACTCAAACCTGTCCAATTAATATCCTTCCCTTAGATTTAAACACCTGAAACCCAATAAAAAGCAGAGAGCTCTTGTCAGAGAGAACCCTGGAGCCCATGGACAAGGTTCTGGCCAGTAGAGAAGGCTAGCATGAGGAAAGGAGGCTGCCAGTCTCTTCCAGCAGAGAAGAGAGGCTACAAGGGAGCCTGTAGTGTAGGAGTCACATCCAGTCTCCAGGAAGCCGGCTGCTCCCCACCTTACCCAACATTTAGTTTTGGGGTTTAGTAACATCCCTTTTGTGCCTTGCTAGCTCAAATCGATGTCCATCATTGGTCATCAAGAGGGACTGAAAATGTAAAACTCTGGAGGGGAAGGAGGAGTTTCTAGTGAAGTCTCTGTGTAGAACTTGGGGGGCCCTGATAAGCATCCCCTCAGTTATCCCATCCCAAGATAGGGATTCACTAGGTATGTTCCGGTCAGCCTGGCAATGCAATGGTCAGGGTGAATTGAACACAGTCCCCAAGGCTGTTGGCCTGGCAGCTAGACAGACATATGGACGGTGAGCACCCAACATAGCAGAATGGAGAGTGGGCTGTGTGTTGGTGCTGCACCCCCTCCCCACCACCCCAACCATGAGAGCTGGGGATAAGACCCTATGCCCTAACCCCAGGCTATCTCCATACAAGCTTTTAAGGGAGGAGGGCAAAACTAGTCTTGGGTCACTCCACTTCCTAAGTCAGCTGCTACATTGGGTCCTCTCTCTCCCTCTAGGCAGAAAATGTTTCTGTCCCATTAAAAACAGTTAGAAACAAGTACTTCCTAAATCCTAGAGCATTTAAGTCTGGTGATTGTGCCTGGGGATTTGGGCCTGCATTTCCTATGCCAGGGCTCTAGCACAGTGAGTAAGGGAGAGGAGAGGGATTCCGGCCCAGGAAGGAGCCCTTGGTAGGCTCCACAGTAGACCTCTGAGAGAGGAAGCTGTATGGTTCCCAGCAACGTTATAGCCTCACTTTGGGGATGTAGGGTCATTCAAGAGCTGTGACAGCAAAGAACAAATCATGGCAACACACTCCATTTGGCTTTTGGACTTAAAGTGAAAACCAAAGAGCAAATGACAAATTATGGCTTAGCTCCAGCCCTTGTTGTGTGTGTACATTATGTGTGTGTATGACTGGGTTGAGTGTGTACTTATAAGCACATATGCATGTAATCTGTATACATGCTAAGGCCTTCCTACATCTGCCCACATCTTCTACTCATGGCAAGGGCCAATCTTCAGCAGAGCTGAGAAGTTTGAGGATTCTGAAGTGTCTGCTGTTGGTGCTTCATCCCCCGTCATAGCCCTGGCCCTGGCTTTCCCCACTCCCTAGCCTGCCCCTCTGGCCTCCCTTCTGCACTATTTCCCCACAAGATAGGCATTGACTGACAAGTGCCGATTTTGATTTCCATAACAGGTTATAAAGAACTAGTGGCCTGGTGCACAAAATTTGTGCACATTAAAAGGGAATTAATTATAAGAAATATTTTAATATTGCTATTTGCCCTTTATTTATATTAAAAGTGTCAGAGATGAAAGAAAATTAGTAAAATGTATATGAAAATCTTCCTCCTGTCAGAGTTTGGGGCACAAGCCTACCTGCATGCACCTCAAAATTGTTCAAGACCCAGTCCCAGCTGGACCCCCCTCATTGGGCAAGATCCAGATCTGGCCAGCCCCACCCCTGTCAAGCCCCACTGGGTGGGGGAGCAACCTCAGGTCCCCTGGCCTGGTGCTAAGCAAGGGTCACAGCCTTAGGTCCCCTGTCAAGCCCCACTGGATGAGGAGTGCAGCCTCAGGTCCCCCACCCTGGCCCAGTGCCACACAGCCTCAGGTCCCTGCTGATCACTCATTAGGGCTCATTATGGGAACCCCACCTCTGCTGGGTACAGCCATCTTGTGATGTTGAGAGAGTCAATTTGCATATTACCTCTTTATTATATAGGATACCATCTATAAACATGGCTTTTTCTTTAAAGCCTTATTAACCAGATTTGATATTTCTCAAAGTATCTGGAAGTTACTATTTAGTAATAAAAATATTAGAACATTTGCACCTATTGTATAAGTTTCCAGCCCTAGGTGTTCTGTTCCAGGCTCTTCCCACCCTGGCTCTAATCTCACTTTTCTGCCTCCTCAGACCTTTATAGACCCTGCTCTCGCCCCAAGGTAGGAAGAAGTGATCTGGGGCCATGGGAGAACTGAGAGTTGAGTTTTTTGGGTTCTAGTCCTATCTCTGCTTATAACTGCTTTTGTGACCTTGGACAAGTTTCTACCTTTATTTGGACCCATTTTCTTCTCTTTAATTTGGGTGCATGAGTCATTGTGGGGGACTGTCAGTACCTCCAAGGGTGACTTTTGAGATTTGCAAAGAGTTTATTTGTTTCAAATCATTGTATTATGTGATTTTTAAAGTTATTATATTAGTTTCCTATAACTGCCATAACAAATTACCACAAACCAGGTAGCTGAAAACAACATAAATTTATTCTCTCATGGTTTGGGGCCTAGAAGGGATTTTAGCAGATCAGCATTCCCTACAGAAGCTCTAGAGGATAATTCATTCCTTGTCTCTTTTAAGTTTTAGTGGCTGATAGCATTTCTTGGCTTATGGCCACATCACTATCTCTGCCTCCATGGTTATACTGCCTTACCTTTGTGTATGTCACATCTCCCTCTGTAAGGATACATTAGATAGATAGTATTTAGGGTTCACCAGATAATCAATGATAATCTCCCCATCTCAAGATCCTTAATCACATCTGCAAAGACTCTTTTTTCAAATAAGGTAACATTTATAGGTCCCAGGAATTAGAACTTGATATCTTTGAAGACCATTATTCAGCCTACTATAACCATAGCATTAAATCCATTTAGAAATGTCACCCATCACTAAAAGCAAGTGCAAGTTTTTTTGGGTTTTTTTTGGTTTTTTTTTTAATATATCAAAGGAAAGGAGGAATTTAAAAGAATTGAGAAACAGTGGACAAAATAACCTGTAAGGATCCTCGTGGTCCTATCACTGTGCAATTCTAACTACCACATACTGATGGAAATGCATATTATTGATTTTTAACCAAACTAGTAAGTAGTGACAGTCAAGGAGTGACATTCATTGCCAATGGATAAAATTGATCCCAGACACATGGCAATGAAATCTTCCTATGAATAAAGTATTATCTAGATCTATGGGAATCATGGGTTCAGCTGATTGCAGGGTCTTGACACTGGCTGTTTGTTTCAGGCCAGATGGAACCCAGGCCAAGTTGGCAGACTGGGTGGAGAGGCCATAAACCCAGGCTTTTTGAA
This sequence comes from Pipistrellus hanaki, assembly GCF_964339955.1. Taxonomy (NCBI): domain Eukaryota; kingdom Metazoa; phylum Chordata; class Mammalia; order Chiroptera; family Vespertilionidae; genus Pipistrellus; species Pipistrellus hanaki. Next base: position 99,256,480 of record NC_140503.1, on the reverse strand, counting down.
CACCCCAGGACTCTATTCCCTTGTCAATGCCCCCAGTTGGCCCAGGTTATGCCCACTGCACACCCTCACCATGGGAATATGATAACCTCTCAGACCATTCCAGTCAAGTCAGTTGAACCTCTAAGCCTGTGTCTTGCAGGGGAGGGATGAGGGGGAACCCAGAGGACAGAAAACTGTCACTATGGATCACTTTGCTTCTCCCATACCCATGCATTCCTGCCTGTAGCCTCACAGCCTCCAGGAGCCACAACCAGGGTGGGAGTGGGAAGAGATTGGTGTCAAACACTTTTAGGCTAATATCTTGGCTCTGCCATATTTGTCTGACTTTTCTGGGGAGATTTCACCTCCCAGGGCCTAGGAAGGTCAAGGAAGGGGAAGCTGGGCCTAAGTGAGGGTTCCATTGGACCAACTTGCCCCCTGTCCTGCCCTCTCAGGGGAACTGCCTGAGGATAGATGAGGAAGTGGGGACATCCTAGTGTGTAAGAATGTCATGCTGGGGAGTCTTCACTCTAGGGGAAGGCACAGGAAGGATCCCCCAGCCTAAGGCAGTACAGGGGGGAGGCCAACCTCCCTGCACACTCATTCTCTGTTTCTCTTTCCAAGGCTGCCAGCCTGGCTCCCTTCCTGGGCCTGCTGTCTCTCCTCCTCTCCCCAGTGAGGACTTAAACCCCAATTCTGTCATATGAGGTGTGTGGATCCAAACAGAATCTGCCTGAAAAAAAAGACGCAGAGGCAGGCCAGGACAGGTAGGGATAGAGAAGAAGGTTCCAGAGCCAGGGTCTGGACTCAAAGCCAACCTCTGCTGAGTACCATATTTTCCGGCATATAAAACGACTTTTGAAATGTAAAAAAGTAAACCAAAAATCGGGGGTCGTCTTATACGCCGAGTATATCCCGAAAAAGTCTCGATAGGCCGCTAAACGCTAAATGAAAAGAATGCCAAGGAGTAAGTGTGCATTAAGAAGAGGCACCTCTTATTGGCCAGAACTCGAAAAGCATGTAGCAGACATGGTTCTTGAGCAAAATATGTATGTTTGCACTTCAGTGGGCCAAATCTAACCCAGATAACAGCAAAGGATTTAAGGCCACTGTATCCTGAAGTACTAGGTTCTTGGAACAGCACAATCTGGTACTGAGGCAAAAGACCAAAATTGCACAAAAATTACCTGCAGATCTTGACGGCAAAGTAAGTCTTTTCCATCAATATGTAATACAACAGCGCAAGAAACATGGCTATGCATTAAGTCAGATCGGAAATATGGATGAAACTCCTATGAATTTCGATATGGTTGGAAATAAAACTGTTAATCCAAAAGGTGCAAAAACAGTGTTAATTAAAACAACAGGACATGAGAAGTCCAGTTTTACAGTGGTACTAGCATGTACAGCTGATGGTGCCAAACTAAGACCAATGATTATTTTTAAAAGAAAAACAATGCTGAAAATCAAGTTCCCTGTTGGAGTTTTTGTACATGTGAATGAAAAAGGATGGATGGATGAAGAGGAGTAAAGCTTGATAACGTATGGAGTAGGCGACCAGGTGGACTTCGTCAAGAACGTAGCCTACTGGTGTGGGATATGTTCAGGGCTCATTTAACTACCAGCACAAAGAACAGGCTGGCAAGAATAAACACAGATGCAGCAGTTATTCCTGGAGGATTGATATCATTGGTACAGCCACTGGATGTGTGCTTAAACAAGCCATTTAAAGATCGCATTAGAGAACAGTGGAATGAGTGGATGGTTAGCGGCGAAAAGTTATTCACAAAAGGAGGAAACATGCGTGCGCCACAATTGGATGTTTTGTGTAACTTTGCCATAAAAGCCTGGAATGATATTACTGAAGAAACAGTAATCAAGTCTTTCAAGAAGTGTGGCATATCAAATTCTTTGGACGGTATGGAGGATGACTTCTTGTGGCAAGATGAAAAGGAAGCCGAAGCTGAAGCCATATCATCTGATTCAGAATTTGATCCATATGATGACTGTCTTACAAATGTACCACAAGAGGTCATTGATGAACTTATGATGTCAGAAGATGAACATGATGAGGATTTTGAAGGATTTTAAGCTCACAATGCTCCTCTGCTTAGAAAAACCTCTTATCATCCCAGTCAGTCACAAACAAGCATTTTCTGCAAGTTCTTCATGTAATTTTCTTTCCAGATGATGCCATCATTGTTAATGTTCTCTTTTGGATTTCTTGTTTCTCGGTCAAGTTCATGGCATTGCCATTTGTGAAGAGACCTTCCATTTATCGTATCAATGTACAGTATATTACAGTATGTTCGAAAAATGTCATTCATTAAAAATTTAATTAAAAAAAGAACTGGTGTTGCCTCGGAAGTGGGGGGTAGTCTTATACAGCGAATATAGGCCTAAACCTATGTTTTAACTGTAAAATTAGGGAGTCGTCTTATACGCCGGAAAATACGGTAAACCGGGAACCTTCCCAGGGCCTCAGGACTCTTCTCTAATCCCCAGAAAAATGCACACTCCATGAGGCTGTACCAGCCAGGGTTCTAGTGTCCAGAGATGGGTGCACACAGATGGTCTGTCCTGCAGCTTTCTCAGAGAGCAGGCTCCTGGCCTGAAGCCAGGCCCAGGTGATCTCCATCTTATTTTCTAGGTCTTTCTCTGCCTCTGGTTCTCTTTTCTGATACCTGCTTTCTTTTCTCTCCTCCTGGACTCTTGAAATCCCAGTTATCCAGCTGTCAATCTTTCCTTTTTTTTCATTCCTTCTTTAGTCTTTCTCTCAACTCCAACTGTCCACACCCAGTTAGCTCAATGGCCTGCCACATTTTTCACAGAAAGAGCTCTCACAGCTGTCCCTTTCAGCCCACTCCCAAGGTTGCCACTCTAACTGAGACACTCTAATGGCTCCTCTTCACTCATTGCCAAAATATTGTCCCCAAATTTCATTTCCATCCTATCCTCTTCATATCACAGTTCTCTGGAAAGTCAAAGGTAAACCATTCCTGTTGTTATTCAGATGCTCTGTCCTCTGAGCGGGTTTCCCCCACATCCCTCCCCTGAAAGACTAGGAGCAAGAAAAGGATAGATATATGGCCTTTCAGAGGTGGGGGGTGCGCACAGATGAGGGGTTTTGGGGGCTTTCCCCAAATCTGTTGGAAGAGACAATCCTGGGACCTGAGGCAGAATTGTAGCTGGGGAGAACCAGGAAATAACCCAGAGGGTGTGCTAAGACATAGTAGCAAGGGGGTGGGGATGCAAGAACTCTGATCACAACCAGCAGAATCAGGTGGAACAAGATAATTTCTACATCTAAAGCTGTTCTCTAGGATCATCAATGAAAACTGGGAAGGCATCCCATCTGCCAGGTCCTGAGCTGGCCTTGTTTGCTCAGGTGTGGGAATAAGAGCCCAGAGGGCTGAAGATGGAATTTGGGATGGGATGGTTAGATCCTGGTTGAGGAGAAAGGAGGCTGGGGCTGGAGTAAAAAAGGCCCAAGAGAGATCCTACTGAGGGTCAGCCAGACAGAGAGGTTCTGGAGACAGATCCGTATAATGTTTCTGGGATATGCAATATAGAGTCCTCCTTATCTGCTCTGTAAGATCCTTAGTAAAATCTACATCTCTCACTAATGCTCAGGTGAGTGCATTGCTTGGGAAAGTCTGGAGAGAGTTGGGTTTCTTACCTGGATGATCCCGGTGGGGGCAGAGAAAGGCACTGAGGGTAAAAGTCTGGAGAAGGAGGCCTGAGATAGCCCTGGGAATTCCCAAAGACCTTCTATATCGGACCCCTTTTGTGATTGGGGTACATGAGAACAAAGCAATATATGGTCTACCATTCCTGGGCAGAGATGGATGGCTTGTTCCTAGAGGAGGGCAAAGGGTTATATGAGTTAGTGTGTATGTGTATAGAGAGTATACATGTGAGCTAAAAAAACTGCATTGGAACCTCAGGCCTACAGAGATTTGATGTGACCACGGGTCAGTATAAGCTCTCCACTTCCCATATCCCTGGAGAAAATGCTGCTGGACTATCAGTGCCAACACAGCTATAGCCACTGACAGGGACTCACTCCACCAGCCTGCCAAACTGCCACAGCTCTGCAAGGGTATGGGCACTCAGCTGCAGATCACGGGATGGCTTTGCTGGCCCAGAGCTCTTTGGTTTCTCTCCTTGAGGCCATAGCACCAGGATCAACCTATAAATCAGACTGTGCATGCACCTCTGGGGTTCTTGGTTTTATCAGGAGGCCCTGAGAAAGGAAAAATATAGTCAATGAGGGTAGAAAGAGGTTATTATGTCATTTTATTAGTAAAAGGATGCAATCTCATTTTGCACTCCTCCCTAATTGAGAGGACATATAAGTTGTTGTTGCCTTAACTCTGACCTAATTTAAGCAGTATATCCCTGGTCTGGGAGAGGCAGTTGGAGACTCGGCATCCTGACCCAAGAACCTGTGTGATCCCTGAGGCAGCACAATGTGATGTGTCAATAAGGAGAATCAGAGCATTGAGTCTGGTTTTTCTGATGTTTTCTACATGTTTCCAGAAATTTAATGGTGCTCTGACATGTGCAATTTTTTCGTAGTCCAAATGGTATGGTCTGGATTTTCAGGGGTGAATGAGGCATGTTGAATCATTTGCCCAAGAAACACTAGAATGTTTATGTTAGACAATTACTATCTGTGGCCATGATGATGTCACCAATTTAGGTTTGGATGACAGACTCCCCCAGCTTCAGAACATGTTGTAGGCCTGGTTGAAATGCACAATAAGCTGAAGACAAGTCTAGACTAAGTCAGGCTAGGCAAAAATCTTGATGCTTCTCACAGGTGTGGCCAGTGCCAAGAGGAGGCAAGAGGCTGTAACAGATGACCCTAAGACAGTGGTCGGCAAACTCATTAGTCAACAGAGCCAAATATCAACAGTACAATGATTGAAATTTCTTTTGAGAGCCAAAAACTGACTTCTGCTCATGGGCCACGAAGTTTTAAGCACAGTGTACTTTTGCGCCCACATGTGGTATTTTGTGGAAGAGCCACACTCAAGGAGCCAAAGAGCAGCATGTGGCTCAAGAGCTGTGGTTTACCAACCACTGCCCTAGGAGACCCCATCCTTATATTTCCTGGTTCTATCACCAAAGAGATTTCTGTTGATGTTGGCCATTAGACATAAAAAGTTAAATTGAAGAAGTTACACTGAAAAACAATGAACTATAGTTACTGAGAATTCAGTGTGCTTTAGACTTTGTGCTAGAGCCAGCAGTCGCCAACTGGTGGTCCGCGGACCACTGGTGGTCCATGAAGCCCAATAGCTTGGTGACTGCTGTTAGACACTGGGATCCAATAGGTAACAAAACAGTCATGTAAGTCAAAATGTTTAAGCATTGGATATTTTATGTGTTTCAATTAATATTTTGAGAAGCTCAAAGGTAGGTTATGAAGACAGGTGAAGAGGCAACTGGAATATACTATGACAGGCTTGGATATGACAAAACACAAGGAGCTATAGAAACCCCAAGGAGAGGAGTAAGCCTGAACCAGGGCATCATAGAAGGCTTTCCAGAGAAAGTGGCATTAATAAAAGCTGAAGAATGGGTAGGGCAGTCAGACAAGGATGGTGGCAGGAGAGGAGATGGGGGGAATTGTAGGGAATATGCAGAAAGGCCCAGACATGCAAGAAAACATGGCATATTTGAAGACCTGGTGTGATCAATGCACTGAGTTCAAGAAGGGGTCTGGTGGGAGGTGAAACTGAGAAGTAAGCAAGGCAGGGTAATAAAGGGCTTCCATGCCGAAACCGGTTTGGCTCAGCGGTAGAGCGTCGGTCTGCGGACTGAAAGGTCCCAGGTTCGATTCCGGTCAAGGGCATGTACGTTGGTTGCGGGCACATCCCTGGTAGGGGGTGTGCAAGAGGCAGCTGGTCGATGTTTCTCTCTCATCGATGTTTCTAGCTCTCTATTTCTCTCCCTTCCTCTCTATAAAAAAATCAATAAAATATATTTAAAAAAATAAAAAAATAAAAAATAAAGGGCTTCCATGTTAAGACATTGAACTAGACTTCATTTTTAATATAAGCCATTGGAAGTTCTAAACAGATGCTCTAGAAAGATCATTCTAGTTTCCAGAGTGGAGTCAATAGATCAGAAGAAAATACTGGAGTATTTTCTGGAGGTGAGGGCAATAGTTAGGAGGTTCTCAGGGTGAGAGATGGTTGTAGGTTGGATATGGGCAGTGATGATGAATATGAAGAGGAGAGGAAGATTAAGAATGATTGAGTGGAGGAATACCTGAAAGTCTTCTGTGATTTAGAGACTGAGCAGAGGCCATGCTTCCTCCTGCAGAGCTCCTCAGTGGAATATGCAAAATTTTTTTCATACACTTCTCACTGTTGTCAAAGAGAAAGATGTCTAAGAGGATGACTGTATTGGGGAGCTGGGAAGAAAAGTCCATGCAAAGTCCATGAATTTCATGGATTGGGCTTGGGCGCAACAGAACCTAGCCCTCCAGGAAACAAAATGCCACCTTATTCTCAGCCCTGGCCTATGACTACACACCTTTCCTGCTCTTGCTTTGCCAATCAGATTCTGAAACTGGAGTTTCTGCTTTTTTCCATTTGAATAAGTCCAGCTATACTTTATGCTTTTGCTGACTCAGGCTGGGTTCCTGATCACCTGATCTAATTCACCCTATGAAGAAGTTTTGGACCTTGTCATGGTCCCTCTCTAGTCACAGCCCACCTCTAACTCAGCCACATTTTTCATGCTTTTGAGCATCCACTGGCTCTGAAAGTCTTCTGTTCAAGGATAGCTGTGCTTGGTGAAGCCAAGGAGGCAGAGTGATAACTACTGGCTCCTTTACTCTGAAAGTGACTTGAGCTCTCCACCACAGACAAGACATTCTAGACCCAAGCTATATAATAAAGTCTAAGGACCCAATTCCTGGCTCTGTGCTCCCAACTGTATTGGCCTAAACTCCCAGGAATTCTAAAGCATATACTCCAGTAACTATAAATTTTCTTCATCCTTTCTTGGTCCAAGTAAGAATAAATATTTTCCCAAAATTGCTCCATCCCTGAGTACTGAGTGGGAGAGAAAATGTGAGTACAGGGGGGAGTTTCTATGGAACTGGGGATAAGGAGATAGGGACCATGCTTCTTACAGTCAGACCTCTCCCCCACAATTACAGCATTCTGTCTCCAAGGATTAATTAGATGATCACAGGTCTGGGGAGTGTATGGCTTGTCAGTTTTCTTACCCTACCTGAAGAAAAGGTAGGGTAAATTGTGAGTAGAAGGAGAAGCTCTGGAAGAAGTGGGTGCCAACAAGTAACCAGTGTTTTGTTTTGTTTTTTCTTTTTTTTTGGCTGTCTCCTCATTATTGGTGGCTACCAGTGAGGATGCCTTTGGCTGTAGGTAAGAGAAAACTCCAGCTCAAGTGGCTTAAATAATGAGTTTTAGTATCTCCCAAAACAAGAAGGCCAAAGTGGAGGTATATACTAGTGACTCCAAGAGCAGCTCTGACTGCTTTCCACTCTTGGCTTCATTCTATTATTCTGGAAGAGACCAGCTCTTCCTGCATGGTTCTTTTTATTTTTGACTATTCTTTTTTTTTTTTCATAGTTATATTTTTTCTCATGCTGTTGAGCATCTTTACTATCATTACTCTGAACTGTTTCAGATAAATTTATCTCTGCTTCATTTATCTCTTCTTCTGGAGAATTCTCTTGTTCTTCCATTTGGGAGTTGTTTCTTTGTCTCCTCATTGTGGCTGTCTGTTTGGGTTTGTGACTATTAAGTAAGTCCTCTATGCCTCTCAATTTTAGTGCAGAACAGTGTCAAATGCTGTTTCTGACTAATTAAATCAGACAAAGACTCAAAGCCTCCAGAGACCACCTCTGTCTACAGACTGATAGGATTCCAACTTGAATCGCCCCAGGCAATTATCTTCAGGTATGGCCAGAGTTTTTTTCTTATAATTTCCCCCCCAACAGTGTGGGGCAATTGCTTCTGCCTGGAGTCTGATTGTTATTTTAGTCTCTTAAGTGGACTCAGGGCAAGGTGTTTTCCAATAGGATGAGGCAACTGTCTCCCCCCCCCAGGCCAGGCAAATATCTGTATGGGAAAGATGTCCTCTGCTGAGTGAAAGAATAACTCAGCACAGGAAATCAAGGGTATCTGCTTTCTGAGCTCTAACCCCTGAATCCCAAATCCTAGCTTCTACTCTCACAGCTCCAGTATACTCTGCCCTCCCTCTACAGGAGCACAAGGTGGGTAACTCCACATGAAATTTTGTGTATTGTCCCCTTAAGAGGGTGCCTGCATTTCCAGCCGTTGCTCCCTGGCAACAGCACCCCTACTGCTTTTCACAGCCAGATATTATGTGGTGTTCTCTGCTTGAAGATGTGTGTGTGTGTGTGGGGGGGGGGGGGCGCAGCTTGAGGATTAGATAAGAATTCTCAGGGGCAACTGACGCCCACAGCTGAGATATCTCTCCAGAACTTTAGCTGCTGTCTTTGGGTGCCCGGTCAGCCCTTTCTCACCTCTGCCCCTCCTTCCATTCTCTATGTGGTCTCTATCTTTGCTCCTTAGTTTTCACGGTTCTCTCCAGCAAGTCTTAAATTGAATATTCAGGAAGTTTTTCTGTACTTTAGTTGTAATTCTAGTTTGATCCTGGAAGAATGTCTGCGCAGCATCTACTTACTCTGCTGCCATTTTTAATCTCTCCCTGCATGGTCCTTTTAATTTCTTAAATCAATGTGAGCTCATATCCATACCTCCCAGAAGGCTTTTTCTCACAGATCTTTGGCCAGAATTGTTCAAACATCCATTCTTATAACAACAGTTGTCAAGGATTTCTTAGTGAAATCCATCACTTTCCATAAAAGAAGTTCTCCCTTAAACACAATCTAGGTTCTGTTAGTGGAACAAATGGTTGGCAAGTAAGTTGAATGAGTAACAAACACTGCCCATTGCAGGTAGTAAGGTTGAAATCAGTTTGGGCTCTTTCTCTGTATCACTTGGGGTGGGGGTGGGGGAAGGGAAGTGGTGAGGGAGTGCGATAAGACAATTATTTTCAGCAATAAGAAAAAAGGCATGAGAATCACGGCAGATCAGGGGCTGAACTGAACATTTAGACTGAGCAGAAAGTCTGTATTTTTTGCTGCTCACAGCACTTTTCTTTTTTTTTTCTTTTTTAAAATTTTTTTTTTTATTAAATTATTATCTGTGTACATATTTTAACATTGCCCTCCCCTCCCAAACCCTCCCTCCCCAGAGTTTTGTGTCCATTGGTTGTACTTATATGCATGTATACAAGTCCTTCGGTTGATCTCTTATCTCCCCCAGATCTCCCTACTCTCCCCGCTGTAATTTTACAGTCTGCTTGTTGCTTTACTGTCTTTATATCTGACTTTTGGTTTGTCAGTTTATAATGTTCTTTAATATCCATAAATGAGAGAGGCCATGTGGTATTTCTCTTTCATTGACTGGCTTATTTCACTCAGCATGATGTTCTCTAGTTCTATCCAGGTTGCTGCAAATGATGAGAATTCCTTCTTTTTTATGGCAGTATGGTATTCCATTGTGTAGATGTACCATAGTTTTTGGATCCAGTCATCTGCTGATGGGCACCTAGGCTGTTTCCAGATTCTAGCTATTGTAGACTGTGCTGCTATGAACATAGGGGTGCATATATCCTTTCTGATTGGTGTTTCTAGTTTATTGGGATATATTCCTAGGAGTGGGATTACTGGGTCAAATGGGAGTTCCATTTTCAGTTTTTTGCGGAAACTCCACACTGTTCTCCACAGTGGTTGCACCAGTCTGCATTCCCACCAGTAGTGCACGAGGGTTCCTTTTTCTCCACAACCTCGCCAACACTTGTCGTTTGTTGATTTGTTGATGTTGGCCATTCTGACAGGTGTGAGATGGTACCACATTGTTGTTTTGATTTGCATCTCTCGGACAATTACTGACTTTGAGCATGTTTTCATGTGCCTTTTGGCCTTCCTTCTATCTTCTTTTGAAAATATTCTCTTTAGGTCCATTGCCCATTTTTTAATTGGATCATTCATCTTCCTTTTATTTAGTTGTATAAGCTGTTTGTAGATATTGAAGATTAAACCTTTATCAGTGGTAACATTTTCAAATATGTTCTCCCACACAGTGGGCTTTCTTGTTGTTTTGTTGATGGTTCTTTTGCTGTAAAAAAGCTTTTTATTTTGATGTAGTCCCATTTGTTTATTTTCTCTTTAGCTTCCATTGCTCTAGGGGCAGTATCAGTGAAGAAGTTCTTTTGGCATATGTCTGAGATTTTGCTGCCCGTGGATACTTCTAGTGTTTTTATGGTTTCCCGTCTGATGTTTAAGTCCTGTATCCGTTTTGAGTTTATTTTTGTGTATGGTGTAAGTTGGTAATCTAGTTTCATTCTTTTGCATGTATCTGTCCAATTTTCCCAACACCATTTATTGAAGAAACTGTCTTGACTCCATTGTATATTCGTGCCTCCTTTGTCAAATATTAATTGAGCATAGTGATTTGGGTTGATATCTGGGTTCTTGATTCTTTTCCATTGATCTATATGTCTGTTATTGTGCCAGTCCCAGGCTGTTTTGAGAACAGTGGCTTTGTAATACAGTTTGAAGTCTGGTATTGAGATCCCTCCTACTTTACTCTTCTTTCTCAGGATTGCTGTGGCTATTCAGGGTCTTTTATTGTTCCAAATGAACTTTTGGAGAGTTCTTTCTAGATCAGTGAAATATGCCATTGGTATTTTAATGGGGAGTGCATTGAACCTATAGATTGCTTTAGGAAGTATGGACATTTTGATGATGTTGATTCTACCAATCCATGAACATGGTATGTTCTTCCATCTGTTTATATCTTCCTCTATCTCTTTTTTCAGTGTCACGAAGTTTTCCGTGTATAGGTCTTTTACTTCCTTAGTTAAGTTTATTCCTAGGTATCATAATTTTTTTGGTGCGATGGTAAATGGAATTGCTTTTTAAGTCTCTGTTTCTATAAGTTCGCTGTTGGTGTATAGAAATGCCATAGATTTCTTGGCGTTTATTTTGTATCCTGCTACATTGCCAAATTCATTTATTAAGTCAATTAGTTTTTAATGGAGTCCTTTGGGTTTTTTATATACAATATCATGTCGTCTGCAAATAAGGATAACTTTACTACTTATTTTCCAGTTTGGATGCCTTTTATATCCTCTTCTTGTCTAATTGCAATGGCTAGTACTTCCAGTACTATGTCAAACAGGAGTGGCGATAGTGGGTATCCCTGTCTTGTTCCTGTTCTTAGAGGGAATGGTTTTAGTTTTTGCCCATTGAGTATGATGTTGGCTGTGGGTTTATCATATATAGCTTTTATTATGGTGAGGTATGTTCCTTGTACTCCCACCTTGTTGAGAGTTTTTATCAGGAAAGGGTGTTGGATTTTATCAAATGCTTTTTCTGCATCAATTGATTTGACTATATGATTTTTATCTTTCAATTTGTTTATGTGATGTATCATGTTTATTGATTTGTGGATATTGTACCATCCTTGCATTCCTGGAATAAATCCTACTTGGTCATGGTGTATGATCTTTGTGATGATCTGCTGGAGCCGATTTGCTAGAATTTTGTTGAGGATTTTGGCATCTGTGTTCATGAGGGATATTGGCCTGTAATTCTCTTTCATTGAGTTGTCTTTATCTGGTTTTGGTATTAGGGTGATGCTGGCTTCATAGAAGGAGTTTGGAAGTGTTCCTTCCTCTGAATTTTTTTTGGAATAGTCTGAGGAGGATAGGTTTTAGTTCTTCCTTGAATGTTTGGTAAAACTCTCCTGTGAAGCCATCTGGCCCCAGACTTTTCTATGCTGGAAGCTTTTTGATGACTGTTTCAATTTCTTCCCAAGTCACTGGTCTATTGAGATTTTTAGATTCTTCCTGATTGAGTTTTGGAAGTTTGTATTTTTCTAGGAATATGTCCATTTCCTCCAGGTTGTTCAGTTTGTTGGAATAGAGTTGTTCGTAGTATTTTGTAACAATCCTTTGTATTTTGGTGGGGTCTGTTGTTATTTCACCTCTTTCATTTCTGATTTTGTTTATTTGGGTCCTCTCTCTTTGTTTCTTGGTTAGCCTGGCTAGAGGTTCATCTATCTTGTTTATTCTTTCAAAGAACCAGCTCTTGGTTTTGTTGATCTTGTGTATTGTTTTTTTGGTCTCTATATCATTTATCTCCGCTCTGATTTTTGTTATTTCCTTCCTTCTGCTTACACTGGGCTTTTCTTCTTGCTCTTTTTCTAACTCTTTGAGTGGTATGAGTTAGATCATTTGTTACCATTTTTTCTAGTTTTTTGCAATAGGCTTGTAAGGATATGAACTTCCCTCTCAAAACTGCTTTTGCTGTGTCCCATAGATTTTGGATAGTTGTGTTTTCATTGTCATTTGTTTCCAGGATGTTTTTAATTTCTTCCTTGATTTCTCTGGTAACCCAGTCCTTGTTTAATAGCATGCTGTTTAGTCTCCATGTGTTTGATTTCTTTGGATTATTTTCATTGTAGTTAATTTCCAGTTTTATGCCACTATGATCTGAGAAGATGCTTGATATGATTTCTATCTTCTTGAATTTGAAGAGACTTTGCCTATGTCCCAAAATGTGGTCTATCTTTGAGAATGTCCCATGTGCATTTGAGAAGAATGTATATTCTGTGGCTTTGCGGTGGAATGTTCTGAAGATGTCGATTAATTCCATCTGGTCTAGCGAGTCATTTAGGATTGATTTTTCTTTGCTGATTTTTTGTTTAGATGATTTGTCAAAGGGTGACAGTGGGGTATTAAAATCTCCTACTATGATTGTATTGCTATTAATCTCTCCCTTAATGTCCTCCAGCAGTTTGGTTTTTTTTTTTACATATTGGGGTGCTCCCGTATTGGGTGCATATATATTTACCAGGGCTATTTCTTCTTGTTGGATTGCTCCCTGTAGTATTATGAAGTGGCCTTCATTATCTCTTGTTATGTCCTTCACTCTGAGATCTAATTTGTCAGATATAAGTATTGCTACCCCAGCTTTTTTTTCATTTCCATTCGCCTGGAATACCTTTCTTTTATCCCTTTACCCTCAGTCTGTGTGCATCTTTTTTTCTGAGGTGGGTTTCTTGTAGACCACAGATATATGGGTCTTATTTTCTTATCCAATCCGTTACCCTATGTCTTTTGATTGGAGCATTTAGTCCATTTACATTTAAAGTTATTATTGATAGATACTTATTTGATGCCATTTTTATTCTATACCCATGTGTTCCTTCTTTGCTTTCTATTTCTTTAATTTTACAGTAGACCCTTTAGCATTTCTTGCATGCTGGTTTGGTGGAGCTAAATTCCCTTTGTCTGTTTTTGTCTGTGAAGCTCCTGATTTCACCTTCACTTTTGATTGATAGCCTTGCTGGGTACAGTATTCTTGGATTCAGACCCTTCCTTTGCATGACTTTGTATATTTCATCCCATTCCCTTCTGGCCTGATAAGTTTCTGTGGAGAAATCAGTTGCTAGTCTGATGGGGGTTCCTTTATATGTAACTTTCTGTCTCTCTCTGGCTGCTTTTAAAATTCTTTTCTTGTCGTTGGTGTTTGCCAGCTTAATTGTAATGTGCCCAGGGGTCGGTTTTCTGGGGCTCATTTTGCTTGGGACTCTGCGAGGATCTTGGATTTGTGTGGGTTTTTTCTTCTCTATCTCAGGAAAGTTTTCTGTCATTATTTTTTGAAATACATTTTCCATGTCTTCCTCAATTCCCTTTCCTTCTGGAACCCCTATTATTCTCATATTGTTTTGTTTTGTATTGTCCCAAAGTTCCCTTAGACTTTCCTCCTGTTTTTTAATTTTTTTTTTCCCCAGAAGCTGTTCTAATTGGGTATTTTTTTCCATCTTGTCTTCTAGCTCGCTGATGCGGTCCTCTGCTTCTTCTAATCTACTCTTGATGCTTTCTATTGAATTCTTTACAGTAGCGATGTCATTTTTCATTTCTTCTTGGTTCTTCTTCATTTCCTCTTGGTTCTTACTCATATTGTCAAATTTGTCTTCCATTCTTTTTAGCCATCTTATGATCATTACTCTGAATTCTTGCTCTGGTAGGTTGCTTGCCTCTATCTCGTTTACTTCCTTTTCTGGTGAAGCCTGCTTTTCTTTTATATGTGGGCTGTTTTTTGGTCTCCCCATGATCTCTCTTTTTAGGATGTCTGTTTGTGTAGTTCTCTCTCTCCTGCTTTGATTTAAAGGCACAAAATACAACACAACCAGGTACAACACACAAGGCACTGAATAGAAATGTGTTTGCGATATTAATAACCACCAATAAAGGTGACTAGAACCCAGCTAACAAAAACATACAATCAAACAAAAAGAATAGGCAAATCAATCTTATTTAAAAAAGCATACAACTTCAGTATAGTTAACATTCAACATACAACTTCAAAGAGTTAGAGAGAAAGACTGTTTTTTTTCTGTTTTGTTTTGTTTTTAGGACAACTGCGAGGAAGCTGTGAATGGGCTTGGAGCAGGGAGTTGGAAATTAGATATAAACAAGTAGGGTAAATTGGTAGTAGTAATAATGTTGATTACATATACAATGTAATAATTATAAAGTTAAAATCAAGTGAGGAAAAAGAAAAAATAGTTTCTTGAGTAAACGTTGCAAATAATGAAAACAAAAATAAAAACCAAAAATTTAAAAATTAAAAAAAATTTTTTAATTTAAATAAAATTTGCAGTAATGAAGGTCATTTGCTTCCTCTATTGTTATGATCCAGTCCTGATTTTTAGGCAGGTTTTGCTTTGTTTTTATTACACTAGAGTCAATTTGTGTTTCTAGGTTGACTTCCCAGACTCTCTAGAGCAGGGGTCTTCAAACTTTTTAAAGTGGGGGCCAGATCACGGTCCCTCAGAGAGCTGGAGGGCCGGACTATATGAACTACTAATTCCTACTGTAACACCTTGGCTGTGCTCACTGCCCAAAACACCTGGCTGGCAGGATCAGACTCCCCTGGGGGCTGCTTGTGGCCCACGGGCCGTGGTTTAAGACCCCTGCTCTAGAGCCTCTCCAGCTTTTTTTTTTTTTTTTTTCTCGTCCTCTCTGCAGCAGGATCTACAGAGCAGGGGAGGGGGCAAGTCCGAGCAACTGCAATCTCCCGCAACTCTCCGATACCCCTCTGAGCCAGATCCAAATGTGTTGCTCTTTAGATATCTTCCCTGTTAGGAGCCCCGTCCACTTTCACGGGTGACACCCGCCCAACAGCTGGGGCTTATACTTGTAATCACCGCCCTTGTCCTCCAGCTTCTGCACGTTCTGTGAGCGCAGGCTTTTGTCTTCGCCGCAAGCACTCTCCACCCTCTCCCCGCCAAATCTGACCTTTTCGCCGAGCAGTGGGGCACTCCAGTGAGGCCAGGTGTTCGCGCCACCTGGGATCCGCGTTCTGGGGGTCACAGCTGCTTGGTAGTCGCTGCAGCTGTGGATATTCAGGCCTCTGACACGATCCTATCTTCCTCTCAAGATGGCGAGGTTTCCCCGTCCAAGCCGGTAGGTAGCTCTGGGCAGGGACGTAGCCCGCGTGGGTGCTTCCCTGTGAGAGGTACCTCTGTCAGCGGCCCCCCAGCAGTTTCTTCTGGTGTTCGCTGTCTCCCAGCTTGCTAATAAACACTCACAGCTCAACACCATCAGCTGCTCTCTCTTTCTGCTTCAGGACAGGGCTCAGAATCCACCCATCTATTCTTCCACCATCTTACCTCCTCCACAGCACTTTTCTATCTCCTGTCTTACCCAATAATCATGCAGATCTTTTGAGAAAGGCAGAGAAGTAACTATTATCTCCATTTGATAAGTGAGGAGACACTCTAAGATAAAGTGACTTCCCATCGAGTTCCCCTTTCATTCACACCTCCTAGGTAAACCAGCACGAAATAATGGCTTATTTTTAGATCTTTGTGTAAAATGATTTTGTTTCATTGATTACATGGTCTCAGGGGTCAGCCTGTGGAGTCAAGCATCTGGATTCTCAGGACACTTTTCAAAATATCCAGGTTTTTTCCCCTTATGGGAGGAGATACAAAGATGTCCTTCCAGGCCTCATCACAGGCCTTTAATAGTATTAGTAGAGGCCTGCTACATGAAATTCATGCATGCGGGAGGAGGTCCCTCAGCTCAACCTGCACCTTCTCCAATGTGGGAGCCCTTGGGGGACATCCAACACAATCCGGGACCTCTGACTCCTAATCATTCACCTGCCTGCCTGCCTGATCCTCCTAACTGCTCTCACCTGCTGGCCTGTTTCCCCTAACTGCCCTCCCAGTTGGCCTGGTCCCCCCTAACTCTTCTCCCTTGCCAGCCTTGTAGTCCCTATTAACTTTTTAAAAACCCTTTCACACACATTTGTATTTGACTTCCTTGCTTCTCCCTCTCACACATTTTTTCTCTCTTTTATCTAACACTTTTTCCTACTGACTCATCATTTATAAACTTTTCTTTCCTCCTGATTTCCTACTTCTGTTCCATTATCCTTCTTCCTATCTTTCTCCTACCCTCCCCACATTCCTTCTTTCCTTTATTTTTACCCCTGCTTTTCCTTCCTTCCCATCTTACTTTTTTTTTCTTCACTTCCTCCCTCAGACCTGCTTTGCCCCCTCCCCCATTTCTTCCTTCTTCCCATTCTCCTTTTAAGCTCTACTGGCTCCCCTTTAAAACTTTTCTTCCCTCCCTCTTTCTCTCTCATCCACATTCTTCTCTACTTACTTCCACTGTGTGTGTTTTTTTACCTGTACTTTTTAAAAATTATTGATTAAGGTGTTACACATGTGTCCATATCCCTCCATTACCTCCACCCCACTCCCATACATGCCCTCACCCCCTCCCAGTGTCTTGCATCCATTGGTTATGCTTATGTGCATGCACACAAGTCCTTCAGTTGATCTCTTACCTCCCCTCCTCCCCAGCCTTCCCGCTGTAATTTGACAGCCTGTTCAATGCTTCTGTGCCTCTGTATCTATCTTTTTGTTCATCAGGTTATAATGTTCTTTATTATCCATAAATGAGTGAGATTATGTGGGATTTTTATTTCACTTAGCATAATGCTCTCCAGTTCCATCCATGCTCCTGCAAATGGTAAGAACGCCTTTTTAAAAGCAGCTTAGTATTCTATTGTGTAAATGTACCATAGTATTCTAATCCACTCATCTGCTGATGGGCACTTAGGCTGTTTCCAAATCTTAGTTATTGTAAACTGTGCTGCTATGAACATAGGGGTGCATATATCCTTTCTGATTGGTGTTTCTAGTTTCTTGGGATATAGTCCTAGAAGTGGAATCACTGGGTCTAATAGGAATTCCATTTTTAGTTTTTTGAGGAAACTTCATACTGGTCTCCACAGTGGCTGTACCAGTCTGCATTCCTACTAGCAGTGTATGAGGGTTTCTTTTTCTCCGCATACTCACCAACATTTGTCATTTGTTGTTTTGTTGATGACAGCTATTCTGATAGGTGTGAGATGGTTCCTCATTGTCGTTTTGATTTGCATCTCTCAGATGATTAGTGACTTTGAGCATGTTTTCATATGTCTCTTGGCCTTCATTTATTTCCTCTTTCGAAAAGTTTCTATTTAAGTCCGTTGCCCATATTTTTTTTTTAATCTGGTTGTTTATCTTTTTTTGTTAAGTTGTATGAGTTCCCTGTAAATGTTTGAGATTAAACCCTTATCGGAGACAACATTGGCAAATATGTTCTCCCATTCAGTGGGCTTTCTTGATGTTTTGTTGATGGTTTCTTTTGCTGTGCAGGAGTTTTTTATTTTTATATAATCCCATTTGTTTATTTTCTCTTTAGTTTCTATTACCCTAGGAGCTGTCGGTAAAAATATTGCTTTGGAATATGTCTGAGATTTTACTGCCTGTGGATTCCTCTAATATTTTTATGGTTTCTCATCTTACATTTCAGTCCTTTGTCCATTTTGAGTTTATTTTTGTGTATGGTGTAAGTTGGTAGTCTAGTTTCATTTTTTTTGCATGTATCTGTCCAATTTTTCCAATATTATTGAAGAAACTGTCTTGACTCCATTGTATGCTCTTGCCTCCTTTGTCAAATATTAATTGAGCATAGTGGTTTGGGTCGATTTCTGGGTTCTCTATTCTATTCCATTAGTTTATATGTCTGTTCTTATGCCACTACCAGGCAGTTTTGAGAACAGTGGCTTTGTAATATAGCTTATATCTAGTATTGAAAGGCCTTCTCCATTTCTCTTCTTTCTCAGGATTGCTGCAGCTATTCGAGGTATTTTTTTTAATCCAGATGAATTTTTGGAAAGTTCTTTCTAGGTCTGTGAAATATGCCATTGGTATTTTAATGGAGAGTGCATTGAATCTATAGATTGCTTTAGGTAGTATGGACATTTTAATGATGTTGATTCTACAAATCCATGAACACAGTATGCTCTTCCATCTATTGATATTTATGTCTTCCTCTATCTCTTTGTTTAATGTCCTGTAGTTTTCTGAGTAGAGGTCTTTCACATCCTTAGTTAAGTTTATTCCTAGGTATCTTAATTTTTTTGGTGCAATTGGGATTGTTTTCTTAGACTATCTTTCTGTAAGTTCACTGTTGGTGTATAAAAATTCCATAGATTTTTTTGGCGTTAATTTTGTAGCCTGCTACATTGCCAAATTAATTTATTAAGTCTAATAATTTTTTCATGGAGTCTTTAGGGTTTTATATGTACAGTATCATATAATCTGTGAATAATGACAATTTTACTTCTTCTTTTCCAATTTGGATGGCCTTTATTTCTTATTCTTGTCTGATTGTTAGGGATAGCACTTCCAGTACTATGTTGAGTGGTGAAAGTGGACATCCCTGTCTTGTTCCTGTTCTTAGTGGAAATGGTTTTGGTTTTTGCCCATTGAGAATGATGTTGGCTGTAGGTTTATCATATAAGGCTTTTATTATATTGAGATATGATCCTTCTATTCCCACTTTGCTTAGAATTTTTATCAAAAAAGGGTGTGGGACTTTGTCAAATGCCTTTTTTGCATCAATTGATATGATTAAGTGATTTTTGTCTCACTTTGTTTATGTGATGTATCACATTTATTGATTTGCAGATATTGTATCAGCCTTGCATTTTTGGAATAAATCCCACTTTGTCATTGGGTATGATCTTTCTAATGTAATGCTGGATTTAGTTTGCTAGAATTTTGTTGAGAATTTTAGCATCTATGTTCATCAGGGATATTGGCCTGTAATTCGCTTTCTTTGTGATGTCTTTACCTGGTTTTGAGATTAGGGATATGCTGGCTTCCTAGAAAGAGCTTGTAAGTGTGCCTTCCTCTTGAATTTTTTTGAATAGTCTGAGAAGGATTGGTTTTAGTTATTCTTTGAATGTTTGGTAAAACTCCCCTGTGAAGTCCAAGGCTTTTGTTTTCTGGAAGCTTTTTGATTACTGTTTCAATTTCATCAGTAGTTATTGGCCTATTCAGGTTTTTTTAATCTTTCTGATTGATTTTTGGAAGCTTATATTTTTCTAGGAATGTGTCCATTTTGTCAAGGTTGTCCAGTTTGTTGGAGTAGAGTTGTTCATAGTATTTTTTTTTTACAATCCTTTGTATATCTGTGGGGTCAGTTGTTACATCACCTCTTTCATTTATGATTTTGTTTATTTGGACCATCTCTCTTTGTTTCTTGGTGAGCCTGGCTAGAGGTTCATCAATCTTGTTTATCCTTTCAAAGAACCAACTTTTGTTTTCATTGATCTTATGTTTTTGTTTTGTTTTGTTTTGTTTTTTGTCTCTATGTCATTTATTTCTGCTCTAATCTTTATTATCTCCTTCCTTCTGGTTATTGTGGGCTTTTCCTGTTGCTCTCTTTCTATTTCTTTAAATTGCAAGGTTAGATGACTTATTGCCATTTTTTTCTTGTGTGTTTTTTGTTTGTTTGTTTGTTTGTTTGTTTGTTTTCGATAGGCTTGTAGAGCTATGAACTTCCCTCTCAGGACTGCTTTCATTGTGTCCCATAGATTTTGAATTCTTGTGTTTTCATTGTCATTTGTTTCCAGTATGCTTTGAATTTCTTCTCTGATCTCCTTGGTAACCCAATCATTGTTTAATAGCATTAGCTATTAGCCTCCAAGTGCTTGAATTTTTTTCATTGTTTTTTATTGTAGTTGATTTCTAGTTTTATGCCATTATGGTCTGAGAAGATGCTTGTTATGATTTCTATCTTCTTGAATTTGAAGAGTTTGCCTGTGTTCCAATATGTGGTCTATCTTTGAAAATGTTCCATGTACACTGGGGAAGAATGTATATTCTGTAGTTTGGGGGTGAAATGTTCTGAAAATGTCAATTAAGACCATCTGATCTAGTGAGTCATTTAGAATTGCTGTTGTTTTGCTGATTTTTTGTTTAGAGGATTTGTCCAGTGGTGTCAGTGGGGTATTAAAATCCCCAACTATGATTGTATTGCTATCAATCTCTCCCTTGATATCTTCCAGAAGTTGTTTTATGTATTTGGGTGCTCCTGTTTCAGTTCCTTGGTTCCTATGTTTACTATAGTGATATCTTCTTGTTGAGTTGTTCCCTTTAGTATTATGAAGTGGCCTTCCTTATCAGTTGCTATGGCCTTTACTTTGAGGTCTATTTTGTCAGATATAAGTATTGCAACCTCAGCTTTTAAAAAAATATATATTTTTTATTGATTTTTTACAGAGAGGAAGAGAGAGGGACGGAGAGTTAGAAACATCAACGGGAGAGAACGGGAGAGAAACATTGATCAGCTGTCTCTTGCACACCCACTACTGGGGATGTGTCAGCAACCAAGGTACATGCCTGTCCCGGCCTGCGGGACAACAACGGGGGCCCGCAGGAACCACCTAAGAGAATGAGGCAAACAAGGAACGCGAAAGAATGGGAGCAAGACAAGGTTCTGATCAAGCTCCGATTTTTATTCTCTGAAATGGCTGTATTTATACAGCAGAAACAAAGGGGGGCAGGGTTGCCTATGCAGGGGGGTCTTTGGTATCTGGCAACACAGGATTGGCTAACTGCCAGGGGCGGTGTGACATTCCAAGGTGCAACATTCCAAGGCTGGGCTATCTAGGGGGGAGGATCAGGAAGGGGAAGTGGCAGGAAGATGCTAAGCAGGAAGATGCTAAGCTGCAGGTTATCTTATCTTCTGGCCAAGCCCTCAGGGCACCACATAACTTCTGCTAGAGGGAACTTAATTCTATTTCCTTAGGACTGAGTTGCTTGCCTCAACTCTGCTGGCTCCCAACACATGCCCTTCCTTGACCGGAATTCCACCTGGGACCTCAGCTATTTTTTTTTTTTTTTTTTTTTTTTTTCATTTCCATTTGCCTGAAAATTTTTTACTATCCCTTCACTATCAGTCTGTGTGAATCCTTTGTGCTGGGGTAGGTCTCTTGCAGACAGCATATACATATATGGGTCATGTTTTCTTATCCTTTCAGCTATCCTATGTCTCATGATTGGAGCATTTAGTACATTTATGTTTAATGTTATTATTGATAAGTAGTTATTTGTCTTCAATTTTATTATTAATGTTTGTGTTCCTTCTTGCCATTCTGTTTCTTCTTTTTATAGCAGCATGTTTAGCATTTCTTGCATTGCTGGTTTGGTGGTGATAAATTCTCTTAGCCCTTCAATTTTGAATGATAGCCTTGCTGGGTATAGTATTCTTGGATTCAGTCCCTTGGTTTGCATGACTTTGTCTATTTTATTCCATTCCCTTCTAGCCTGGTGTGTTTCTGTTGAGAAATCCATTAATGTTATAATGGGAGATCCCTTGTAGATAACTTTCTGTCTCTCTCTGGCAGCTTTTAAGATTCTTACTTTGTTGTTGATGTTTGCCAATTTAATTATGATGTGTCTTAGTGTTGGTCTTTTTGGGTTCATCTTGTTTAGGACTCTGTGTGCTTCTTGGACTTGTGTGTGGGTGTTTTTTGTCAATATCAGGAACGTTTTCTGTCATTATTTCTTCAAACAGGCTTTCTATTCCTTGCTCTGTTTTCTCTCCTTCTGGCACCCTTATTATGCATATGTTTTGTTTTGCATTGTCCCAAAGCTCCTTTTAGGCTCTCCTCTTGCTTTTTAAGTTTTCTTTGCAGTTGTTGCTATGTTTGTATGTTTTTTCCTACCTTGTCTTCTAATTCGCTGATCCAGTCCTCAGCCTTTTTTAGTCTACTGTTTAAGACTTCCATTGTGTTCTTTATGGCAGCTATTTCATCCTTCATTTCCTCTGGGTTCCTTTTCATGTTGGTGACATTCTCATTCAGCTCCTTATAATTCTCATTGAGTTGTGTGTATTTGTCATCTTGCCATTTGAGCATCCTTATGACAATTACTCTGAACTCTTTCTTTTACATGTTGCTTATCTCCATTTCATTTAATTCCTCCTTTCCTTTCCTTTGGGGATTGTTTTTTTGTGTGTGTTTTTTTTGTGTTTTTGTGTGTTTTTTTTTTTTTTTTGGTCTTCCTTTTTTTTCCTGTAACTTTTTAATTATTTCTGTTTCTGTTAGAAATAAAGTGAGTTCCCCAAGTCAGGGGTTTTGGTAGAATACAAAACACTCAGGAGCCAGGCAGCAAGGCAAACATATTTACTTCTACATAGAAGGGTGCACATACATGGTCTGGAAGCATGTGCACACCAAGCAAGCAGTCTGCTTGGCTTTATAATCCCTTATGCACGTGACCTGTCCTTTGCTCTTGATTGGAGCTCAGGTGCACAGTCTTTTGCAATTGGCTAATTCAAAGGGTGGGGCTGGCCTTTGTTTCAAGATGGCAGCCCCCAGGGGAGCTGCAAGCCATGCGGCCAACAAGGTGGCTGCCAAGTCACATGGTACAAAATGGCGGCTGTCTAAACTGTTTTTTGATAGAAAAGATGACTTGTTTATTTTCACAGTTCTTAGATCCAACTGCTTTGCTACCCAGGTTCTTTTGAGGGTGGTAGTAGAGGTGTGATCTCTCAAGTTTCCTGGGCTTGGTGATCTAAAGGAGCTCCCTACTTGAGTATTTGGGTTTTCTTGATATAGTTGGATACTGAATGTTAGTTCATTTTTCATGAATAAATTATCTTCTTGGGTTGGCAATGTGAATCACCCTCAGCTTCATTGTGCGTGCTGTTTTGGATGTGATTGTGGTTCTGGCTCTTGTGGAAAAGGTCTTTCTGGTATGTTATAACTGTGGGTTCCCAGAGTTCACAGCCTGGAAGGAAGGAGTATCAGGGCCTGAGGCTCAGGTACTGTTACTTTGGCCAGTGTGGTGTGACTCCTGCTGGATTAGCATCACTCTGAAACTCACTGTGTGGAGCACTGACCCAATGACAGTGGGGGGGGGGGGGGGGGAGAAGGAGCAGGTGTCTTGTAGTCTCTGTTTGAGGCAGTGGCCAAAGTGATTTCCCTCTCTGGATCACAAGGGGCTTCATGATCCAGTGGCTGGGGATGTGAGAATCTCAGGGTCTGTGGCTGAAATAATGTGACCTTGTTCAGGGAGGCAAGTCCTCAACAATTCACTGAACTGTCCAGAGGTAGAGAGCCAGGAGAGGGATGTCATGGATCCTACTGAGGGAGCTGTGTGCCCCTGGTTAGAGAGGCACATTCCCAGTGGCAGCACACAGATGGGCCCAGGCATCTTCAGCTGGGGTGTGATATTGTGAAGCCCACATGCTGGATCAGAGTGATTGTGGTGTGCCACTGGCTCTGCAGAGGGAAAAGTCCACAGTTTATCCCAGTTTCTGGTTCAGGGGATGAGCACCCTTGGTTAAATATGCCCACTCAATGGCTGCTTACAGAGGCACCCAGGAGTCGCCTGCTGGGGCACTGTCTTCAGGGGACCTGCATGCTGAAACCACATGATACAGTGTCTGATGTCTGTGGGTAGGCAGCCGGGAAGGGAGAAGTCCAAATTTCTACTGCCAGGGCTGTATGCCCTTGTTTGGATATGAGTGCCCTGACCTGGGGCTTAAAGAGGTACCCTTGAACTGCCTATAGGGCAACAGGCTCAGTAGGCCTGTGTGCTGGAAAGGTGCAACTGTGGTATCCAGAGTTCAGTAGCCAGGGAGGGGGATGTCCCAATTTTTGCTGTCTTTTGCCCTTGGGTAAAATCGCACATACCCATAGGTGGCTCACAGAGGCATCCAGGAGTCATTTGTCAGGGTGGTAGGGCTCAGGAGGCCTGCGCTCTGGAAAGGTGTGATTACAGTGTCCTGATGTTGGCAGTTGTGGGGTGGAAAGACTCAGTTTTTGCTGCCAAGGCCTTGTGCCCTTGGTTGGATTTGTGTGCGCCCAGCGGTGGCTCACTGAGGCACCTGGAAGCTGTTTGCCAGGGCAGCACACTTAGTGTGGCCCTTGTGTTTAAGACATGTGACCAAGGTGTCTATGGGCAGGCAGGCAGAATGGAGGGAAATCTGAATTTCTATTGCCAAGGCTGTGTGTATCCTTGTTTGGATACAAGTGCACCCCACGAGGGCTCACAGAGGCACCCAAGAGCCGCCTTTGAGGCGGTGAGTTCAGAAGGCCTGTGTTCTGAAAAAGAGCAACTGTGGTGTCAAAGGTCAGCAGTTGTGAATTGGGTAGACGAATTTTTTGCTGCTGTGCCTTTGGTTGAATTTGCGTGCACCCAGTGGTGGCTCATAGAGGTACCCCAGGGCTGCTTGCCAGGGTGATGCACTCAGAGAGGCCCTTGTGCTGAATCTGCATGACTGAGCTAGCTCTGGGTAGGCAGACAGGAGTGGGGTAATTCCTAATTTCTACTACCTAGGGCCCTGTGCCCTTGGTGGCTTTTTTTGCACCCAGTGGCAGCTCACAGAGGCACCTGAGAGCTGTTTGCCAGAACAGTGCACTCAGCATGACCCTCGCATTGAAGCCGTGTGATAAAGGAGTCTGTGGGCAGGTATCTGAAAAGGGGGGACTCAAAATTTCTATTGCTGGGGCAGTGAGTCCTTATTTGGATAAGAGTGTGCCCAGTGGAGGCTCACAGGGGTACCCAAGAGCTGCCTTTGCGGCCTCTGACTCAGGAGGCCTGTGTGCTGGCAAAGCGCCTCTGTGGTGTCAGAGGTTGATAGCTGTGAAATTGGAAAACTCAGTTTTTGCTGCTGTGCCCTTGGTTGTTATTTGCACACTCCCAGTAGTGGCTCATCGGGATACTCCAGAGCTAATTGCCAAGGCAGTGCACTCAGATAGGCCCTTTTGCTGAAGCCATGTGACTGAGGTGTCTTTGGGTAGGCAGACAGGAGTTGGGTAAGTCCAAATTTCTACTGCCAGGGATCTTATGCTCTTGGTTGGATTTGCTCACGCCCAGTGGCGGCACACTCAGGCACTCAGAGGGGCCCTGGCGCTGAAGCCACACAACTGAGATGACTGTGGGCAGGTATCCAGGAAGGATTTCTATTGCCAAGACAGTGGGCCCTTGTTTAGGTAAGAGTGTGCTCCGCAGTGGCACCCACTAGCAGTCTGTGGAGTGGTGGACTCAGGCAGCCTATGCACTTAAAAAGCACGACTATGACACAGGAGAAGTGTGACTGTGGTGTCAGGAGTTAAGCTACTGGGAAGGCGGGAAGTCGCACTTACTGCTGTGGAAACATGCACCCTTGGAGGTGGAGGTCCCAGGGTCCATGGGTCTGCAGCTGGGGCAGCAGGATTTTGCATGGAGTGGCTGCCAGGTCATAGGCAGTGTCTAAGGGCTGTCAGGGTGGTGGTGCTGATGAGTTCCTAGAAGAGGCCACTCTCCCCTTCAAGACGCTGTGGGCTTCGTACCTGAGTTCTGCAACCCAGGGAGTGCCCGCAGCAGTGGGAGTCTCTCCCTGTCCGGGAAAGCCTGATCTGCCAGCCCCTGCTGTTCCTACCGGATTTAACTGTCCTTCACTCACTCACACACACACCACACACTCTCCTCTCATCCCCTCACTCACTCACACCCTCTCCCTCATCTCCATCCTGCACGCTGCCATCTTCTATCTTTTACATCCACTTTTAAAATCTATTTACCTGCCTAATTATTCACTATCATTTATCCTTTTTCTTTTCCAACTCTTACTTTTAAAATCTGTCCCCAGTACACAACGATACTTGATTTTCATTATATCTCCTACAGTTCACTCACACATCTTTTTTCCTTCTTTAACTCTGCTCTCTACTGACTCCTTTATAAAGTTCTTCCCTCCCTCCTTCCCTTCTTAAAGCTTCCATTTGGTAGGCAGTGCATTAATCCCCAGTCCAAGGCTCATCCCTGGCCAGGTGTTCACTGCCGCCCTTCCCTGGCCTCCCTGCCGCTATCCTGCTCCCATTCCCTGCCCAGGATGCCCAGCCCAGTGAGGGTGGCTGAGGCCCACATGGCCCAGGCACTGCTGCCATGAAGTAAAGCAGGAGCGCCTCTGCCCAGAAGGCCTCAGACTGTCCTCCATTTCATCCAGACCATGGGCACCTCCCAACCAACTGATCTCCTGCTGCGTCTGGGTGGGGCTCCCTGCTCCACATCGCCTGTGCCCTGCCCCACACCAGGCACACCTGCTCTGCTTCCCCCTTTCGCATGCAACTTCCTTCCCTTTTTCATCCTTGCATCTTTTTCTTGTTCCTTTATGTATTTCTGTTTCTCCTCTTGGCCTGTCTGCATGCAGGCCTGCCTTCCTCTCCCTCTCCTTTCTTATCCGCTCCTATTGTATCCTATCCTACCCCAGCATTGCAGCTGCCTGAGCAGAGGGTGGGGATGTAGCCTGCTAATGCGGTCATGATGTGAAACTGTGATGGACAAATTTGCATGTTCCTCTATTATTAGATTAGATGGAAACAGGGTATTCCCAAACCAACATTGCCCTCCAAGGAGTGGCACTGTCCTTGATACTGGCTGCTACTTTCCACCACATATTGTCCTTGATGCCTTTCCTTTTCAGCTTTGAGGTGAAATTATTAAATTAAGATCTGTTTGTTTCACAGGCCTCCTTAGAATCACCTTTGCTACCCCACTGAGCCACTGAGGAATTCTCCTATGGCAGAAATGAAATGAAAAATTATTTGTGAGTTCCAGACACATGCTCGCATGCACTCAGAGCTTAGTTAGCTTAGCGCACACCTATAGCACTAAACTGTCTACATTCTTTAGTTCAAGGGCTGACAAGCTATGGCCCACTGTCAAATCTGGTCCACTGCCTGTTTTTGTAAATAAATTTTTCTGAAACATAATTATATTCATTTCTTTCCTAATTGTCTTTGGATGCTTTAGGTCTACAACAGCAGAGTTGAGCAGTTGCAACAGATACTGTATGGCCTACAAAGCCTAAATATTTACTAACTGCCATTTTATAGAAAAAAAAAATTGCCAACTTCTGCTCTAGTTTATTCCATTTGGAACAGATTTTTGTTTTGAGCACAATCCTGTATTTTTCATGACTCCCTTCATAGCTACCTTCCTTCCCAGCTCAGGATGAGGTCTTTCCCTAGTATGTCATGCCAGCACAGCCAAGGGTGAACCTGAGGAGAGGCAGTGAAGGATTAAAGAAGACAGACAGGAGAATACAGCCGGGGCTTGATAGATCTCCTGTGCCTGGATGAGGACACAGAAATACCCAGCCTGCAAGCCAAAGCTTTATTTTATAGTCAGATCACACAAAGCAAAACAAGGGAAGTGGTCAACATGTTTACAATGTTCTTGTGAGTTTCACCTTGTTTTGGCAGCACTTGCTGCACCTCCCACAGCCCATTAGCTACCCAGGAAGGAACTAGGGAGGACTATAACGTCCAGCTTAATTATGCTAAGAGGGCTCTGCCCTCCAAGCTGGGACTTGTCAGTCTGAGATTTAACTCTATAGCCACTCCCTACATCTCTCCATTTTTGTTTGTTTGTTTGTTTGTTTGTTTTTAAACTACTATAATAAAGATAAAACTTGAACAGCAAAGCTCTGACTATTAAAATAGTAACAAAACAATGCCAATGCAAAAACCAAACTACAGACATGTTAACATTTTAAAACTTGAACATTAATAACAAAACTCTGGCTATTAAAACAATAACAAAATAATGCCAATACAACACAGAAGTAAGAGAGAAATCAAACTACAGACATGTTAACATTTTTAGCTACAGAATGAAAGTTTCTTTTGCTGCTGGTGTATAGTTACTCAGAGTCCTCAGACTTGGCTGCACAAGATTTTACAGAAGACTGGAAGCTAACCAATGCTAGCATAGCCAGAAACATGGGTGAGGGAGTAGCTTCCACTTCTTGCTTTTCTACCATCTGCTGGGCTTCAGTTGTTAATTTCTTCAGCTGACCCCATTTTGACACCTCAGCCCCTTGTATAGCCTTTATTTTGTTCTTCTACATTGCTGTTATGGGGCAACTCTCAGTCTTTTGAATGAATGGCCAAGGAGCTCCTCTGGGTCCATTGTGGTGATGCACATAATGGTCTGGAACCCAAATCGGCTGCACTGTTCCTTCTGGAAAGATAAAAAACACAATCTCTTCTCCACATCATTACTGGATCTGGTCCAAACCATTGCCCAGATGGTGCATCCTTCCATTGGGTTAACCTGGTGGAGACTATTGTACTGAAGGCCCAATGCTTTTGGATTCTGTAAAACCCTCTGCATCATAATTCAAAAACTTTAACACATAATATCCCTCCATAACATCTTTCTCCCTCTTTTTGTTTTTGTGCTTCTAAGTGTCCTTGGTTTAAGGAAGATAAGATTTATATTTCATGGGGGAAGGTAATGGGGGAGAAATGAGATATATGTACTACTATATGTAATAATATGTAATACTTTAAACAATAAAAATAAAAAAGATTTATATTTCAGTATTTTGTAATTTTAAAATACCTAGATAATTAATAACTTTTATTATTTAATTTAGCAATGTTCTAAAGTCTTTAAGTTACCAAGGACTTTGGAAAACTATGTATAAGCATGGCAAAAAGGCAGGGGGAGGAGGGAGCAGGCCTCCAGACTGCTTGAATTTTAAAACTGCCACATTCTTTCTTAGAGATAACATCTAAGGTTGGTGCTGTGGTTTTTCTGCTTTTACAGGGGGAAAGGTGACTGGCCCTTTTCTCTAACAGAGAGGCAGTCAGTCTCCTCTTGAGTGGCTGGACTTACATTATTAATATAGTTATAATTATTACTAAAAAAGCTTTATTACAAATTCTTTCATTTTAGTTACATTTATTTATGTTTTAACAATTTTGAGATTTTAAAGCCAATTATTATTATCCGAGGCATTTTCTTTGGCAATTTCTGTAACAGAGATAACTTCCTGACTTTCAGTGGCTTTAATGTTAAAGTATTATTTCATTTTATTTTCCTTTATAAAAACAGGAGTGCCCCGGAACCTGTGAGGAAATGTTGGAAGGCAATCCATTATTATTCAAGAACTACCCATTAATATGGAAACACTTGTTGCCCAAACCCAGCCTGTATATTTTTTCTTGTGTCATTTTTGCCATCTTTTAAAGAGAAAGAGTCTTGGGTTTAATCCATAGCATCTGTGAAGAGATGGGGTTAAATTCAAGAGGCCACCCAAAATAGGGTGGGGTGTGCCTTCTCTTAAGCTAGCCTTTTTCTCTTCACAGGTACAGAAATGACAGATGTATCCCTAAATTGTGAGAAATTTTTCATCTATTCTAATTTCAAGTGACGAACTGGGGAATAAAAATATGGCAAAAATGGGACTTTTAACAACACTCCCAAGAATGGGCTTCCATTTTATAGGATCATCCAAAGACCCAGTAGTTAATGGGCTGGGGCCTTTTTTAGTTACTTACCTTTGTCTAGGGAATTTTTCTAGAACCTGTGACATCAGCCATGTGTATTGTTTATATTCTTCCTCTCCATCCCCACATTCTGTTTGCTCTGGGAAAATTTAGTAATGGTCTGGGCATCTACTGTTTCTTAATAGACTAACATTAAACAAATTAAAGCAAACAACACAGACAGATAAAACAACAATCAACCAACAAGCACCCATAAGACATAGATAAGACTTAATAAATCAGAGTTCTTTTCATGAATCTTTCAGATGTTTTTTATACTGCTTGGGACTTACAGCCAGAATGAAGCCTAGATCTCAGCCTGTTGTTCACAGATCTTATCATATTCTGCTCTCCACAGCATTAACTGGCGTTTAAAGTTATTTTTGCTAAAATTTGCCTGTCCCAAGGTGTTATATTGTAATTTTCAGACAAAGCATTAAAGAGTCCTTTGTAAGAGGACTGTTAGCCCCATTTTCTCTAGCTGTTGAGCCTTCACACACGAGGGGTGGAGGATCTGAGGCCTTAAGTGTTACAAATTTTGATTCTCAATACAAAGTGGGCATAATGCAGTTCAAACAAGAGCCCACATAGTTAAAGATGACAAGGGCACTTGTATTCCTTGAGCCTAATTTAAGAAAGTACCTTTTGACACCTTAAGAAATTTAGAAATTTGACTATGCTTATTTGAGCATTGTTTAAGATATCCCTTTCCTAAGATCTTGAATTTCCCATGTTTTACACCTAGCTATTACCAAACTGCTCTCCTTACCTTACTTTTTGCTTTCTGCACTGGAGCATCCTTTCACCTTACAATTATAGTTCCCCCATACACACATTCCATATTGGACGCCACATGTGCCATGCCAGCACAGCCAAGGGTGAACCTGAGGAGAGGCAGTGAAGGATTAAAGAAGACAGACAGGAGAATACAGCCGGGGCTTGGTAGATCTCCTGTGCCTGGACGAGGACACAGAAATACCCAGCCTGCAAGCCAAAGCTTTATTTTATAGTCAGATCACACAAAGCAAAACAAGGGAAGTGGTCAACATGTTTACAATGTTCTTGTGAGTTTCACCTTGTTTTGGCAGCACTTGCTGCACCTCCCACAGCCCATTAGCTACCCAGGAAGGAACTAGGGAGGACTATAACGTCCAGCTTAATTATGCCAAGAGGTCTCTGCCCTCCAAGCTAGGACTTGTTTGTGGTCCTGCCACTGGTCAGTCTGAGGCTTAATTGTAAAGTCACTCCCTGCACCTTACCTGCCCCAGTTCCTGGATAAACCAGCTTTCCTACCTGTATGTGTCCTAGGTCCATCATCTCTTTAAATTTAAACTACTTTTCTCAACTAGTAATTCAGTGGTGTTCTCTGGACTTTTTCCACACAAGTTTCCTAAACCCACTCATCTTAGTCACACAGCTTTCTGCTCATCTTCCCCACTCCAAGCTAGACAATACTAATAGTTAACCCAATATTCACCTCCAGGAGACTCAAACTTCTTTATAATCTTTCTCAGTGTGTTAAGACTTTTTCAGTTGCAAATTACAAAAACCTTATCCAAATTAGCTTAATTTTCAAACAAAAAGTTTTCTACAAAATCTAGCTGATTTATGGCTCACAGAACTCAGATGATACGATATGAACTCAAATATATATGTCATTTTTTGGTGCTGTATTCCTCAGTATTAGCTTCATTTGAGTAGGCCTTTATCATGTGGCAGTCAGAGGGCTATAACCATTTTCAGCTTCTCATATCTCTCAACATCTCCATAAAAGAAAGATCCACTTCATTATAACAACAACAACAACAACTAAGAACTGAGTCTCAGTGGCTTGCATGGGGTCATGTGATTATCTCTGAGACAATCACTGTGGCCAGAAGAGTGGAATATTGTGATTGGCTTGGGGTAGATGTTGGGTAGGCAATCCAAGTGGATAAGCAGACTTAACCTGGCAGAGGACTGTTTCACAGAGGAAAATGCTCTTACCAGATGGAGAGTGAATGGATGCTGACCAGACAAGAACTATAGATAAACATCTCACCCCACCTGCTGGGTTTGTATTTCTTATCCTTCCAGATTTTTGCTTTCTCCTTCTCTGCTGTCTTCTCAAGAGGCTGTATCAACATTTGAGTCTCTTCCAGAACCACATGTGCTTCCTGAGCTATAATATACCTTCCCTCTAACCTGTTCATCCACCCTCTCCTTTATCTCATAAACTCTGGGGATGTTCAGCTCCCACCATCAGTTCCCTAAATGTCCCAGGTCTTCACTGTTTCTTTTCATGCCTCATTCCTTCTGCCTTTTTTACTTTGTCTGTGGAAGGCACTTCTGTTAGACTCTCCAGGTCAAGAATCCCATCCTCTGGGAAGCCCCCTACCCTCTAGAGTAGAAGACAGCATCTGTTATCACTGCCCCTGCACCAATGTCTTGCTGTTTCTCTAATCTGGCACTTACCCCCACAGGATGTATCTTTGTCTTCTCTTTTAGACAATGGGTTCCTCAAGGACAGGGAATTTTTAGGAAATGTCTGCTGAATGTACACATCTTATCAGTGAGCTGGTCTTTGTATGACTTTTCCAACTCCAGACTTATAGCAATGTCAGTCCCTCTAAAATCCCATAGGATTAATGGGAGACCACAGCTAGACACATTACTAACTAATTCAGTAAACATTAGTGAACACTTTATGTGCCAAGCAATGAAACCATGGGATGATTTAATTATATTTTCAACCTCAAGAAAGCCAGTTTATGATAAACAAAGGAAAATGTCTTGCCTTTTTATCACTCTCTCCCCAATACCTAACTTAGTATCTGACACATAGTCAATGTTTACTAAAGATACTGAACAAATAAATGAGAAATGAGTACATGAAGGAGCTAATGCTTTGGAAGGTGTAGCTTAGGCTCTGTCAGAGTGTGGGATCCAAATAGACAGCTGGAGAGGTATTGTTCCATTGTCTCCTGAGAGTGCCAGGAACTGTACCAGTGCTGGGGATTCAAGGAGAAGGGACAACCCACTGCTGACTCCATGACCAATGCCCCCCATGTTTACAAGAGAGTGTTAGAATTGCCAAGTAGAGGTGGGCTGAGAGCTATGATGAGAAAATGTGGTGAGGGAGTGTAAAGAGGGGAGCCAATAAATTTCTTGATTGAGCAGTGAGTGTCTTTCATAATGAGATCTCTATGTTCTCAGCCCTTTCCACAGTTTTCCGTGGGAGCCTCAAGAAAATACTAATCCATTTGCTCAAGGAAATTATCATTCTCACTAGAGCCCTGGTACACAAAATTCATGCTCAGGGCGTGGGAGGGAGTCCCCTTACCAGCCTGCACACTCTCCAATCCAGGACCCCTCAAGGGATATCTGACTGCCAGATAAGGCCCAATCTCTGGGATGGGGCCTAAACTGAATCAGACATCCCTCTCACAATTCTGGATCACTGGCTCTTAATTGCTCATCTGCCTTCCTGCCTGGTTGCCCCTAACAGCCCCTTCCCTCACAGACCTGATCACCCTTCACTGCCTCAGCATGCTGGTCTGGTTGTCCCTAACTGCCCCCCTGCCAGCCTGGTCACCCTAACTGCCCCCTCTGCTGGCCTGATTGCCCCTCACGGTCCCCCCACCAGCCTGGTCGCCCCATGCAGCCTGCTGTTCAGTCATTTGGTTATCCTTCACTAACCCTCCTGCTGGCCTGGTCGCCCCATGCAGTGTGTTTGTTCAGTCATTTGGTCATCCTTCACTAAGCCCCCTGCTGACCTGGTTGTGGGCAGCCATCTTGTGAGGGTGTGATAGTGAATTTGCATATTACCTCTATATTATATAGGATGATGATGTGTGTGTGTGTGTGGGGGGAACACTCATAAGACACTAAGAAGAAAATTAGTAGACAATGGCTGGCTTCATGCTAAATTCAAGACTAAGAAAATAACAAAAGAGAGAACTGACATTCATAGTGGTCCCAGGTGTTTGGAAAAAGCTTCTTGGAGGAGAAACATTCAGGATGGGGAGCTGTGGGGACTTTAGACCTCTGAGGCTCTCCAATGGCAGGCTGGGGCCCTTTTATACAGTTACAGTTTACTCTGTTGGTAGCAAAGAATCATTGGGAGGGGTATAATTAGATATGGATTTTAGAAAAATTAGTCTCATACATAATATAGAGATGAGGGTGGGAGGTGGGGATGTGAGATAAGATCAAGGGGAGCTAGCTTTGCCATAGCACCAGTGAAAAACCATGGCAGCCTCAATCACATCCTTCAGTTGAGATACCTGGCTCCCAGCAGCTGAATGGCCATCACAAATAGTTCCTTTCCCTTGGCACCTGGTCTAGTAAATATTTCTGGGGGGTTGCAATTTACTCATTCATTTATATTGTTCTAAACTACAGTCTAGGTACTGAGAATAAATCTGTGATCAAAACAGTAAAATCCGGTGTCTTTGTGGGGCTCCCACCCTAATAGTCTTTTGTACTGCCATAGATTGCTCCCAGGGAGAGAGGAACATGGTACAGAATTGTCTTTCAGGGCAGTATATCTGGGAGATTCTTTTGGCAATCAATCAGCTTTCCCTACCCCAACTCTCTCCCACATCCCCATTGGCTAATAAGCCATGTGCTTCTTCCATTTTATCCAATTTAGTCCTGATCCCCAGCAGAGCCTAATGAAGTGGATGGTGGTGCCTATTATGCAATAATGTGTGGGAAAGGACTCTTGGGATGTCTCTGGCAATGGCTTCCTTTAGAGAGTACTGAGGCAGGGGGCATGTATGGGCTCAAGCTGCTATTCATCAGGCACGGGGTTAGTAGGGAGGCCCTGACTCAGGCCAAGGAGGCTTCCTCAATGCCTGAGTTGGTTCATGGGTCCAGGGGAGGACCACACCTCTCAAAACGAACACTGGTATCTACAGAATGCTGATCAGACCCAGACCTCAGGATCTAAGATGATACTGTGAGGCAGAAAATACACAAAATAACCAAGCAGCCTTTATAATTAACTTCAGATCCCTTCCAGCAGTCATTTGGAGTTAATAGTTTCTTAATGCAGTGCTCATTTTGGTGACTTTAATTTCCAATTAATTTTGCCAATTTTCCTTCGAGGTGCTCACAGTGTGATAGAAATTCCTGAATGGTAAAGTCCCCACCATGGGGACCTAGGTGGGGGTAGCTGAGGTAAAATTATCACCAGAAGGCTGGGCCCTGCTTGGATAGAGAAGTCAGAGCCTCCTGAGTCCAAGGAGGCTCTTTTGGGGATTAGGTGACAGAGGAGAGCTGATAAAGTGATGCAGGGGTGATGATGCCCTAAATTTCGCTGGCTCTTGATGAGAGTGGGGGAGCAGAGGCAGACCACTCTGCTGGAACTATAAGAGATGCTGCAGGACTAGGGACAATGTCCTTCTTTCTGTCAAGGAAGATCTTAGTGCTCTGTGCCAGGACCATTGGTGCCTGCCCAGATCCCTTTGCTGGGCCTATGCAGCTGCTGCAAGTGTTAGCTGCTAATGGTGCAAAGCACCCACTTCTTTAGAATTGCCTTTGGCAAATGGAATTCACTTCTGCCAGGAGGCTCCACCTTCCCTGCTGCTCAGGCATCCTGTACACAAGTGCTGAGTGGTATAGGCAAAAGTTTGCCCTGTTGCACCTGTACTGACCCCTGCTTCTTGCCAAAGGGTGAGGCTGCCTCTGTGCTGTGGTTAGGGTTCCAGAGTGTGCAGCCAGATGCCAGCTGAGATCATGTTCTTACTTAAGTCTTTCTAATATTGTGTCCTACTTCCTCCCTCCCTTTCTCCTTTGAGGATTGCTCATCAAGTCCCATGTACCTCGATCTCGGTCTTGGGCCCAGCTCTTGGTATTTTATTACATTATATTCTTGTCTAGCTCTTACAGTGTATAGATAATGTTCTAAGTCTTCTATTTTAAAATTTCATCTTATCCTTATAGCAATTCTGTGATGTAGGCATTGTTAGCATCCCTATTTTGAGATTTAAAAAAAATGAGACACAGAGCGGTTGGGAGATTTGCCCAAGATCAACATAGCTAGTAAGTGCAGAATAGGAATATGACCTCAGTCAACCTGGTTGCAGCCTCTGTAACTTAACCATCATTCCGCCCAATATGTAACCACTAACCCCAACAACTCCCCTAGAGGCATGGGCAACCAGAGGGATAAGGGACAGCTTTTCCCAAGGTCACTGTCAAGGGGAGTGAGGCACAGGAAGTTGGGAAACCCTGCAGCTCTGGTCCCATGATGTCAGAGCACACTTTTAGGCAAACTCTCCCCAACCGCTGCAGGGATGGTACTGAGACTGATAACATGACTCAGTGGAGCCAATACTAGTGTGGAAGTCAGATAACCCAGACTCTAGAGCCATCTTCAGGACTTGGAATGAATAATTTTTACCAGTGGGCCTCTGTTTTATGAAGAGCCCTAGCTCTGACTCTTTGGCTTTAGGAAGTGGAAACTTGTTGCTTCTCTGGGGATCTCTCATCAGAGGGTGAGCCCAGATGTCTGTCCATGAAAAGCAGGAAGATACATCCCAGGACCTGCAGGAATCAATGGCTTTGTCCCCAAGGGATTGGAGGAAGGGTCCACGGGGCTACAGAAAACCTTGGGTTGCAATGACTACTCAATGTCCATCTGTCAAGTTTTGTCAGATGCCTGTATTATGTCAGGGACTCTACACTTGTAAATCTACAGGTGTACAATGGAGATAACTTCACAGCAATTGTCATTAATTCACTGACCCTTGCCCTATGTAAAAATCCCTCCCCCCAACACACAGTGATATTTAAAGTTTCCATGGTGTGCTTCCACTGTTCTGGGGAAACTGTTCTCTGCTATCAAGTGGGGTTATGCCATGTCCTTGCTCTGCTGCCAGAAACCCTCTCAGTGATGACCACTGCCTATAGAGCCACAGGAGAGGACTCCACTGCTGAATCTATGGCCAATGTCTTTAATAAGAAAACCACAGCTGGCTGTGCTCCCAAAGATGCCAGTCCACAAGGGACCACAAAGCTGCTGTTCTCTTTGACACTCCTCAAAGGAAAAGAAGAGACCCCGTTCACTTCCTGAGGCAGGGCTGGAGTTGGGTAAAGATTGTGAGAGGAGGTGAATAGGAGTTGTGCAAATATTCTTTCCTTCTCTCCTACCTTCCCCAACACCCATTCTGCTTCCTCCTTCTTTTGACTTAACAAGGCCATATCCAGGGTGGCCATCTCCCCACAGGCCAGGAAAGCAGGGTGGGGACAGGGCAAGATCCTGTCTGCCATCATGCTTTCTGTGAGTTTCAATCCCCTTCCATTTTCCCCCACAAAAACCAGCCCTCGCTAACGCCTGTGGCAAAAGCTGCTGCCAGGTCAAAGCATCTGCCGGGAAACTCAGGCCCAAGACCTGCCAGAGGGTGTCAGAACCATTATGGCCTTCACTGTAACAGATCCCAAATCCCCAGCTGGCAAGAGCTTCAAAGGCCAGCTGGCCAGGGCTGTGAGCTGCCTTTGTGGAGAAGGACACCAACTTTACTCTTGGAGCCAGGGTGACAGGTGGTATGTTGTGGCTGTTAGAGGCAGTGCTGGAAGATCCTCCTTGTTGTGCTCCAGCTTCTTTTCTCACCCTCTCCACTCTCCACAAGCACAGCTTTGACCACACCCATCTCCTGTTCAACAACCATAAAAGATTTTATAAAGCCCACTGGATGAGCTGCCATGCTCTGGCTCTAAGCCACCTTTACTCATGTCATAGATGCCAGTTAAACCTAAACTTGCCTAAACTTGCCCATTGCTGCCAAGCCTCAGAACCTTGGCACATGGCATGTCCTCTGCATGGAGTGCTCCACGGTCCTCTTTCCCACTGTGGAGAACTTGGGCCAACAGGCCTGATACTAAGTCAGCCAATATTATCCCTTTCCCTGGTGCCCATGCTCTCCCCTGCCCCCATGGCCTTTGTCTCCCTAGATCCTGGGGAATGCAGCAGAACTATTGTCATAGGGTTGGAAGGGACCAGAGAGCTCCAAGTCCTCCTACACACCTCCTAGATCAGTGATTCTTATAATTAGGATGTATCAAATCTCCTGAGAGGCCCACCACCAGAGTTTCTGATTCAGGAGGTCTGGAGTAAAGTCCAAGTATTTTCATTTCTAACAAGCTACCAAGTAATGTCAATACTGCTGGGCCAAAGACCACACTCTGGGAACTGCTGACTAGATTTTGATTCAGAAGTTAACATTATATCTCTGTTTCCCCATAAGACTCAATGTAAACATACCCACTCTCTGGTTAGGCTTTCATTGATGGCTGTGGTGCCTGAGGGAGAGTCTGAGCTTCCAGGCACCTGCCATTCAGAGTCCTGAGGAAGGTTTCAGCCATCAGTACTATAATGAAGTCAGTAACAAGAGCATAAAATCCTCTGCAGGGAAAATAATCACAGTGATCCATAAAGTAGCATGATATAACCATCAATAGTGGCAATAATAATAGTAATAACATTATTATAATATAATGTCATCTGACATAATATGCTAAATCCAGATTAACCTGAGCAATAGAAAAGAATTACTGACATGGGTTGAGTACATGTTAAGGGATAATATTGGCTGACTTAGTATCAGGCCTATTGGCTTGGGTTCTCCACAGTGGGAAAGAGGACGGTGGAGCACTCCACGCAGAGGACATTATTATTTATTATTCATAAAGTTTAATTGGGTGTCCTGTATTTTATTTTCTAACTCTGGCACCCTGACTGTGGAAGGAAGGAGGGAATAAAAAGAATAAAAAAATGTTGCTTGCCCTCAGACAACTTCACTGCCTGACAGGAGAAGAAAGATGAATCCAGGTCCATATGATCAGTGGGATGAGGGTTGCGCTTCCCAAACTTGAATGTGTTCAGGAATCACCTGAGGATGTTGTTAAACTGCAGTTCTGCTTCAGGGAACCCAGGATGGGGCCCAAGATTCCACATTTCCAACTACCTCTGGGAGATGCTGTTACCATTGATCCCTGACACACTCTTTGTAAGAGAACTTGCAGAGGGAAGCTTAGAAGCTGTGGTAGCTCAGAGGAGGTACCTGGTTCCCTCTGGGGTGTTTTTGGAGGAGGTGGTACCTGATGGGTCTTGGCGGATAAGACTCAGGGGAGAAAGGTAGAGAAGGTGTGCCAGGTGAAGAAGCACCATTTGTGGAGTCCCAGTGGAGAAGAATTGCAGGTTAGGGAAGGACAGGGGGAACATGGATGGAGGACAGGGTTTGAGCCAGCAGAACTGGACTCTAGGAATCCAGATATTATCAGACAAAGTTGTTTCCAAATCGGACGCCCACCCTATCTCATAGGAGAAGAAGAGCTAAGGTCAGACCAGTATCATCCTATGTTCTGGTGCTGAGTTGGAGGTAAGCACTGGAGTGGGGGGAGCCCAGGGCTTGTTGGATGAATGAATTTAATATAAATTTAGTGCAGGGCAAAGGCAAGGCACAGAGGAGGCCCAACTGACACAGTGACCCAGAGTCTATATCCCACATCATTCACATCATCTCCACATTTTGATCAGAATATCAGTGGCAGAGCAACTGGTTTTGTCAGTAGCCTTGTATTCACATGATTGGGTTCTAGAATTTGTAGTGATTATGTGGCCTTGAAAGACTTTAAAGTTACCAGCGCTGGGGTAGTAGCCCTCACAAGACCTGTTCTATTTTTGCAGGTTTATCACAGCACCGAAGACAGAATCCATTCTCTTCCTCTTCCTTTGGTAATAGATCTCCTATGTTTTAGCTTGGGACATGGCCTCTCAGAACTAAGTCTACTTCCAGCCTCCCTAGATGTGATTTTGCCAATAGGGTGTGGTAGACATAGTCTGGGAATCAGTCTGGGTGTAGTGCAGGAAGCAGGATCTAATCTAGGTGTTCCAAGTAAAATGGGTCATAATAATAAAGTTGGCACTTAAAAAATCATTGGCAGGACTGGAAACAGTAAGGTGGTGAAATACTGCTAGGATTTGTAGTCATGGCAGCTGTAGACCAGAGGTCAGGAAGCTCCAGAACACTCCAATGTTGCAGCTGCCCACAGACACAAGGTGATCTTCAGCGCACTGGAGATCTAGCCACTAGTCAAAATTCTCATGGGCAGAGGTTAAAGGCCAGCTGTGTCCACTGCCTTAGGAAGAATAGCTTCCACCTTCTTTCTGCCTTCCAGAGCCATGTGGTTGAAGCTCATTGGCTGGAACTAGTCACATCTAGAATCCTAGTGTCAAAGGAGCCTGAGTCATTCAGTGTTGAGGCTTCTAGGCTCTGTGATAAAGCTAAAGCATAGCAGGGCAAGGGCAAAGCAGGCCAAATGCCCCTGGACAGTACTTACTATCACCCTTCCTGCCAGCTGGGACACAATGGGCACAGCAACATCCTGGGATGGCAGAGAATCACAATGGAGGTCTCATAAATACCCCAGGACCTGGGTGAGAAGTATACTTCTATCATATTTAAGTCATTGTTTCAGCAGCCAAACTTGTTCTGATACAGCACCACAAAGTATAAAATGAGGCCTCAGAGGTACCACTTCCAGAACCTGTGATGTTGAAGGTACTGGAATATCAATTCCACCTGGTTAGCAGGGCTGCAGTAGTCAATACTCTATCAAATGGCAAAGCAGTATTTAGGGTTGTGGGTGGCTGGTGCCAAATGCGGACCATTGAGTCTATGCTAAGGGAAACTGCAGTACGCTCAGAGGGGACAGGGGTGTTGGGGAAGACTTCTTGTAGGAGGTGGAACTGGGAACAGAGAGGGAGAGAAAAGCCTTCTGGTGGAGACCATTTTCTGTCCCTTCCCCAGAGCCTCATTGACCAGAGAGCCACTCTAACAGCTATGGGGGCAGGAGATATAAGTATGGTACCCAGTTAATCACAGGACTAACCTTCAACCTGGAGCAAGATGGAGACCAGAGGATGGCCTAGGATTAGAAATTAGTCTTGGCCAGAGACCAGACTGCTGGTCCAGGCTCACAATGTAAACTGTGACAAAGACCACAGCTCAAACTAGAATCAGTGGCAGGACTCCATCTGGGACTGGTGTCTGGCTCATTTTTTTTATGGAAAAAGTATTGTCCCCTGTGTGTGACCCATGTGTGAGCTCAATTTCATTAGTTCCTTTGACAATAAGCCCCAATGAAAGGCTGTCAGAGTGTGTGTAATTTCTTCAAAAATCATTTTACTCTGAACCCTCTCTTTACTCTTTCCCCAAACTTAGATTTAGACTCTTATCCCCTCCTGGTGAAAGAGGACCTGCAGGCACAGAGAATTAAAACAAGCTTCCTTCATTCTCACAGCAAGTTCAGGAGAAGCCAGTTGAGCAGGTGCCCAGCCCAGGGCAGCCTAGTGGACTCACAGCTTCCTGCAGTGATTTGGAGAGAAGCCCCAGGTCACCCTGAAGCCCACAGGCAGGCGATCAGCTGGAGGAGTTGGCAACAGGAATATCCTGGATCAGAGCCTTGGGCCACAGCCAAGGCAGTTTAGTTGGGGCAGAGGGTGAGGGCTGAAGCTTACTCAGCCTGTTCTACAGCAAGCCTGGGGGCAGGTGCCAGCAATTTCCCATTCCTGAGTGATGGATTCAGGAACCACCAATTGGCCAGAAAGTACAGGGACCACCTCGCTCCAGCTCCTCATGGGCATACTCAGCTGCTCAAGGAAATACAAAATGATGGTAAGTGACAAAATCGAAAATGTAATTATGACAGATGGACCATGTAATTATGAGCAGATGTAATTATGAGCATATGGACAGATGATAAAAACTGATCCCCAGGCTCTGAGATTTAAAGTGAGGTCACAGAATGACCCCATCTTGGTCACACAACCAGCAAAGTGAAGACAAAGGAATGAGCTTGAGGACAGGAGCCAAGCTCTGTGGAGGACAGCGAGCAAACAGCTTCAGCTGCACTGCACTGATAGAATGGGGTCAGATACAAGGATGAACTTCCTAGAAGTGAGGGTGCTTAAACATTGGCATAAGTATGACATCACCTTCTTTTCCAAAGGACATGTATATCCCTCCTGGACAGACTCTGTACAACAGGACCCCTCCAAGATCTGTAGGAATAAGAATGGCTCCATTATCAAATGAGAAATCTGCAAAGGTGGAGGCAGATGGCATTTGAGAAGAGGGCAAGAGGAAGAAGACTCAGTGTGTAGCAAGGCCCAGAGGGCTTTCTTCAAGCAGAGCTGGAGAGCAGGCCCCATGCAGATGGACATCACAATGCTTGGCCCTGACAATGTAAGAAGGTCTCTGAGTGATTCCTTTTGTTCCTTTTGAGCTTCCTTCCCCTTGATCAGACCAGGGGCAGAGCAGGCATGGTGGCCACTCCTCAGGTGGAAACAGCAGACTGCCTAGCCCTGCACTCTTTGAGGCTCTAATGGAGGGAAACCTGTCTAGGCTCATGTGGCAGATGGGATTCCTGGGATCTGTGGAAATGTTCATGCAAAAATTGGGGAGCTTAGCACCAACATCTTGAGCAGACTTGCGTTGCCAACTACTGCTGAGAGATCTGGTTTAGCTTTACTATGAAGGACTGAATTGGCCAGCTTCATTGGTCCCCATTCCATCAACCAGGCAGGAGATAAGTTCCTTATGCTTGGTAAGTTCCCAGGTTGGTGAGAAAGAAGACTCATACTCCAACTCAAAATAATCAAGGTAAGTTTCCATTTATTGAGCATCTACCTTTTCTAGGCAAGGTATCGGGTCTAGTAATAATTAATGTCGTTTTTAAACATTCGTTTAAAATCTTGCTTGGCGTTGACTTGTATTGACATAACCTTCAAACACGTGGTATCTACAGAACGTGTGAAGTGCAATTAACAAGTTTTTGCTTGAAAAAGTTTGTGTTTGGTTTGGTTTTTGTTGCAAAACTAGGGCTAAGAAGATGGCGGATGAAGAGCATATTCGGCACTGCATGCTTTAGGAGTTCCAATTAGGAAGAAAAGCAAGTGAGGCTGCAAAAAACATCTGTAGTGCTCTTGGTCAAGATGCAGTTAGCGCCAGAAAATGCCAGCGTTGGTTTGAGAAATTTCGCGAGGGAAATTTTTCGTTAGATGACAAGAGTGGTCGAGGCCGTGTGTCCAATTTTGATCAAGAAGCTCTTCAAGCTCTTTTGGTGCAAAATCCTCAAATTACCCAACAAGAGCTTGCGACAACTTTAAATTGTTCACAAAAAACAATTTCCAATCAATTGCGTGCACTTGGCAAAGTCCAAAAGTTTGGAAAATGGGTTCCTCATGAGTTGACCGACAACAACCGTAATCAAAGAGTCACAATTTGCAGTTCGCTCCTCTCTCGTCAAAACCGTTTTCCGTTTT
Organism: Pipistrellus hanaki; assembly: GCF_964339955.1. Classification (NCBI taxonomy): domain Eukaryota; kingdom Metazoa; phylum Chordata; class Mammalia; order Chiroptera; family Vespertilionidae; genus Pipistrellus; species Pipistrellus hanaki. Next base: position 99,213,419 of record NC_140503.1, on the reverse strand, counting down.
TAGAGCAAATTGTTACCGGAGATGAGGAATGGATGCTGTATGTTAATTTGAAAAGGCGGCCTCAATGGTTGGACAAAAATGAGGCTCCGCAGCCCACGCCAAAACCTGACTTGCATGCGAAAAAAGTGATGTTGTGTGTTTGGTGGAATTTTAAAGGAATTCTTCATTATGAACTTTTACCATCTACCCAAACCATTACAAGTGCAGTGTATAGTGCCCAATTGGAAAGGTTAGCCCAAGCTTTAAGAGAAAAAGAACCCGCGCTGATTAATCGGAAGGGCGTAATTCTTCACCACGATAACGCACGACCACATACTGCAAGAATCACTGCTGAAAAACTGCGCCAGTTGGAATGGGAAGTTCTCCCTCAACCTGCATATTCTCCTGATATTGCCCCTTCCGATTACCATTTGTTTTGTTCTTTGCAAAACTTTCTTCTTGGAAAAAAATTTAATAATGAAGAATGCCTCAAAAATGCATTGACCGAATTTTTTGCATCAAAATCACAAGAATTTTACAACAGAGGGATTAAAATGCTTCCTGAGCATTGGGCACAAGTAGTAGAAAACAACGGCAACTATATTGTTGATTAAATTTTGTTGTATTGTTTAAATAAATTCGATTTAAAAAAAGTATTAGAAAACAACATTAATTATTACTAGACCTAATAGAAGCCCACTGTGGAGGTTAAAAAGTTTATAGTTGGCTGGGAATTGAGACATAGAAACAATCCAATATAATAAAAGGCTAAATATGCAAATAGAACAAATGGTGGAACTACCAAACAACTGGTCACTATGACATGTGCTGACCACCAGAGGGCGCGCACGGAACATGGTGGGCATCAGCTGAGGTGGGATGCAGCAGGTGAGTGGGGTGAAGCAGGTCAGTGGGGGGCGCCAGACCAAAGTGGGGTGCCAGTTGCTGTCATCGGGGAAATCCTCTGGTGGTTATTGAAAATACTTTGCTCCCGTGTACTGTGGTCCTGCCCAGCACTCTCACCCACTGCTGGTGCCTGGCACCAACCCCCAATCACTTAGCACTGTCAGGGTACAAGCAGTGGCTGCTGGCCCCGGGGGCTTCTCCACCTCCCTCTGCTCCTGAGGGTGGATCGGAGCAGCAGCCACTGCTCACACCCACTGACAGTGCCAGCCCCACTTGTACCCACTCCGTACCATCAGCAGCTGTGAGAGGGGCCAGGGCTGTCAGTGTGTGGGAGCAGCGGTGGCAGGAGTAGGGCCACTGGCAGACAGGGTACCAGGGGCTGTGGCAGGAGGGACTGGACAGGGGCATGGAGGATGGGTTGAGATCCACCCCTGTGCCCACCACAGCCTCGCAGCCCACAATTCCTTTTAAGGTGCAAAAATTTGTGTACTGGGACCCTAGTTAGATATAAGTGAAATAGCCAGGTATTAACTCAAGGTCACACGTGGTTCACATATTAAGTGCATAGGAGCTAGGGAAAGGAAGAGTATAGGCCAGAGTAATCAGTATAGGCTTCTTGGATGAGGTAGAGTTTAAATTTGACCTCTGTGGAATAAGAAAGAATGGCTTGGAAGATTAGAGGGGAATGCATCCCAGGTGAGTTCAGTGTATAGTACACATGTAGAGGTGGAAAAGAGTATTCAGAAAGAGGGTTTCTGAACTTCAGCTCAGTGCTAAGGTCAGGGGGCAGAAAATAGATCCTTAGTGATTCCAGTAGGTCCAAGATCACTTTATGAACAAATGTTTCTCTGTGAAAGAATCCTGTGCCAAGGGATGAATTAATTTCCCCAAGTGGACAGATTCATCTCTAGGAGGTCAGCCCATATCTGAATGGTCCCTGTAGTCCATAGTCTTGGGTTTGTGGAGCAGGTTACATGAGTCCTGACCCTAAGCCACAGAAAATGAAACCAGATTGGAATAAATGATGACCCTCTGCTGTGTTGATGGTGAAAGATCAGTCATTCTACCCTCCCATGTCCAAGAAGTGGAGAGATGAAAGTTTTGGGAGAGGAGACCAGTGCCTCCTTCCACCAGGAGCTGAACCATGAGCTCCTTTGGCTCCAAGGCTAACACTGCAGTCCTCTGTTGCCAGGAAAAATGTAATGAAAATAGGCTGGTCCTACCATTCCTGGACCATCATTCATCACAGGACACATCTTTGTTACAGGTACTGAGCATAACACAGAGCAGGCACCATTGAAGAAACTGGAAACAAAGAAGGAGCACTGCATCAAGCACACCATCTGGCTGTCCATCACAGGCCACGCATTTAGGCCTGCAGCCAAAACACTGGAATGTAAGATTTGGATTTATTGGGGGTGTTAAATCACAATGAATGCCACTCTTTTTCCTTTTAGGGACAGTCTTCCTAAAACATCTCTAACTCCCCGACTAGCCATTCCTAATAATTCAAGACATGTGTGTCTGCCCACCAACAGCCCTTTTCTGGGGATTTTCTCCGTGATCTCCCCTGATCCCATGAGTCAGCCTCTCACCTTGGGGAAGCCCCTCCCTCACCTGGGAGAAGAGGAGATCAGAGTATAAACTGTATGGGGGAGGAGGAAATAAGGTCCCTTTTTTTATTTAGCTACTTGACCTTCTGGGAATGTGGGCATTCCAGGGGAGTTCTTGTCTCTCACCCCTACTGGCCCTAGGGGAACAATGGCAATTCTAGATACCAGCTGTGTTGCCTTGGAGAAGTCACTCTTCACACTTGGGACCTTTACCTTCTCCATTAAATGATGGGATCAAATTGGACAAACCTTAAAGCTTCTTCCCACTCCAAAACTGGGTAAGCACAGATTCTGGAGGCCTCAGCTCATTCAAAGCAAAGCCTGGCTAAGGGTCAGCATTCCAGAGTTTCAGAGAGAAGCCAGAGCCAAAGACCAAGGCTGGGCTGTGAAGATGACACTTAGTCACCTTCAAATTGGGGGATTCCATTGGGAGCTGTTCTTTTTGGCACTTCACTGCTGGCTCCCACCCCATCTTTTTCTCTGCTTGCTTCCTTTCTTTCTTCCTTCTCATCGATTTATACCTGCCATACTTCTTCCCACAAACTATTTATTTCAAACCATATTTTGTCAAGCTAGAAATGGTCCTAGTGTTGTCCCTCCCAAAATCAGAATCTGAAGCCTCAATTTCTGATTGGTCTTATTGTTTAACGAGAGGCCTGATGCATGAAATTCATGCAAGAGTAGGTCTTCCTTCACCTGGCTGCTGGCACTGGCTTTCCTCTGGCACCCAGGACCCAGGCTTCCCTTGCAGCCCCAGCTTTGTCCAGGAGGTCATCCAGTCTAATTTGTATATTATGCTTTTATTATTATAGATGACATCAGAGACTGCCTTAGTAAGAGACCCTCATGGAGAAATGATGGAGAAACATTCCTAAACCTGAGCATTGGACATCTAATGTGCTTAGAAGCTGGGAAACATTTCCACTCTAATTTCCTCAGTCCACCTTCCACTCTTATTAGGATGTAGCTGGTTCTGTCTAAAACAGCGGGCTCCAGTAGTCCATTTATTTATTTATTTCCTTTAAAAAAATTTTTTATTAAGGTATTTATATGTGTACATATCTTACCATTGCCCCCACCCCCCACTCTCATATATACCCTCAACCCCCAGAGTTTTGCATCCATTGGTTATGCTTATATGCATGCATACAAGTCCTTCAGTTGATCTCTTATCTCCCCCATCTCTCCCTAACCTTCCCGGTGTGATTTGACAGTTTCTTTGATGCTTTACTGTCTCTATATCTATCTTTTTGTTCATCAGTTTATAATGTTATTATCCATAAATGAGTAAGATCATGTGGTATTTTTCTCTCATTGACTGGCTTATTTCATTTAACATGATGTTCTCTCCAATTCCATCCAGGTCGCTGCAAAGGATAAGAATCCCTTCTTTATTATGGCACCATAGTATTCCATTGTGTAGGTGTACTATAGTTTCCTGATCTAATCATCTGCTGACAGACATCTAGGCTGCTTCCAAATCTTAACTATTGTAAATTGTGCTGCTATGAACATAAGGTCCAAGAGTCCTTTTAGAGGAGGCTGACCTGAAGTGTGAGGTAAGCATTCACAAAGAGGAATCTCTGTGGCTCCAAATACCTGTCTTAATAAACCAAGTAACATGGTTATGACATAGCAGTGTCTTTTGACAGAGACATATATTATTTTTTAAGTTTTTTGAATCTAAAATATCTTCACATGGTTTCAAAATGAAAAAATATTAAAGGTATATAGTGAAAGATTTTCCTTCATTCCCACCTAAAATCCAGTTTCCACTACTCCCCCATTCAACTGCTATTCATTTCTTATGAAGTTTTCCAGAGTATTTTTATGTTTATTACTAGAGGCCCCCCAGTGCACGAATTTGTGCATGGATAGGGTCCTGTCAGGCCCGCCCCAATCAAGGTGGATCAAAGACGGGCCTGTTGGTGGTAGGCAGCCAGCCCAACACAATTGGGGCCTGATCAGGGTCAAGTCAACTGGGGGGAAGGGCCACGGGTGATTGGCTTGTGGGCTCTGCCCCTGATTGGAGTGGGGGGCCTGATTGGGGTGGGGCCGGCCATGGGGAGGGGCTGTGGGTGGTGGGCCAGCGGCCCCTGCTCCTAATGAGGTGGGGGGAGTCAATCAGGAGCAAAGCTGGCTGGGGGGAGGGGCCGTGGGCCTATCTAGGTGGTGGGGGCCCATCAGGGGTGGGGCCAGCTGTGGAGAGGGGCCGCAGGCAGTTGGCTGGCCGGCCCTACCCCTGATCTGGCGGGGAGGTGGCTATCTGGGGTGAGGCTGTGGGGGAGGGGTTTCAGGAGGTTGGCTGGCTGGACCTTCCCCTTATTGGGGTGGGGGAGCAATCAGGAGTGGAGCCGGCTGTGGGGAGAGCCTTCAGGTTAATGGGTAGTGGGTGATCCTTGGGGGAGGGGGTTACCAGGGGAGGGGCTGCAGAAGGTTGGCCAGCTGGCCCCGCCCCCTATTGGGAGATGGACAATCAGGGGTGGGCCAGCCTGGGGGAAGGGCCACAGTGGAGGGGCATTTGGCCAGCAGACCCCACTCCCCAATTGGGCTGGTTCATTGACTGCAGTGGGGATCATAACAACTGGTCATTCTGGTCTTTATGGCGTTGTGGTCACTGGCTTTTTATATATTCAGATAAGCAAAACCAAATATATGTTTCAATTTCTCCCTGTTTTTCACAAAAGTTAGTATCCTATACATGCTATTTTGCTTTTTGCTTTTTTCACCTCATGAAATATCTTAAAGATTTTTTTATTTCTTAATAAGATCACTCATTTATTTTCATAGCTACATAGTATTCCATTGCAGGCTTTATTTATTATTCAAAATCCTCATACACCCAAAAACATTTTGAAGTGGTTAATAGGAAGGCAGACAATAGAAGATGTTTGAAATAAAAGATGACTCATAGCAGTGAGGCCCAGTCTTCAGTGTGCATAAAAATTGACTTGGAATGTGTAAGACCCCCCCCCTCCTCCACGCTCTGCCATGGTTCTTACCCAGTAGGTCTGAGATTAGACCAGTAAACTGCACTTTAGCAAGTTGATTCTGGTCCAGCATCTATAGCCCTCTCTTTGAGAAGCTCTGGTGAAAGGGAAAGGAGGAAGCAAGAATTACATCCTACACTGAAAATATGGAGCTTGTTGCAATTTAGCTCTGAGGTTCCTGGCAGCTCAAGATCAAAGTGGAAACAAAAGGATATAGTGGCCGAAACCGGTTTGGCTCAGTGGATAGAGCACCGGCTTGTGGACTAAAAGGTCCCAGGTTTGATTCTGGTCAAGGACATGTACCTTGGTTGCAGGAGGCAGCTGATTGATGTTTCTCTATCATCAATGTTTCTAACTTTCTATCCCTCTCTCTTCCTTCTGTAAAAAATCAATTAAATATATATATATTTTTAAAAAGGATATAGTGTTCTCTCTGCCAGAACAAAAGGCCAGTTTTTCAGGAGACATAAACATATCCCTGGCATTAAAATTTAAGCATATTTTATCATGGGAGCCGTTACTTAAGGTACTTTGAGCTATACAACATGCAGCATCTCCCCACAGCCAAAGAAAATGCAGGCGCACTCTTCAGAATTCCTCTGCAGAAGTCTTGGCTTGGCATCAAGGACCATGCTTCTATAGCCAACATGGAACCGAGAAATGAGAAAACATGAGCCATCCTTGCAGTTTTATTGGTCCAAAAGGCACTATTTTAATTGGTCAGAATAGAGCTGCTCTGGTTTGTCAGAGTTGAACAGGTTGGATTAGATGGGGAAAGCCTCCATCCTATTGGTTGAAATAGGGCTGGCTCAGATAGCAGAACACAACGCAGGCAGGCAGTTCATTCTTGGCTTCTCCATAACGTGCAGTTTGTGTGAGAGGTCCCTGTGCAGAAATGACTTTGCACTTTTGTTTGTTTGCTTGTTTGCTTGCTTGTTTTAGTTAGCTACCAGGAGCCCTTCTTAGTAGATATCTTCTTTCTCAGTGTCTACACCAGCAATGCTGGTTGTGTTTTTATAGTCTATCACTCTGATATGTCTCATCTGCCACCCACTTCCACTTTTAAGGACCATTGTGATCACATTGTGCCAATCTGGATAATCCAGATTATCTCCCTATTTTATGATCAACTGATTAGCAACCTTAATTCCATCTGCAACTTTAATTCCCATTTGCCATATAATATAACATATTTACAAGTTTTGGGGATTATAATATGGACATCTTTGGTGGGGCCTACCACTCTAAGTAAAAGAGACTATAGTAAATTCAGCTTCTACTAGTACATCTCAGGCTGCCATAGGATCTATCCTCTATTTCTACCATCCAGAAGAGCTCCACACAGAGCTATGTTCTCAGGACTTTTCTGGGGGACATGTTAGGCAGGGGATGACTCAGCATTGATTTTCTTCCCAGGATTCCATCCTGTGCAACTTTTCTGTCTAGCACACACAGCAGATGGGGCATATTCAAATTACAGGTTTCCTTTCAGAACTCCTCAGCCCAGCTACCTTCTTTCTCCCATAATCTGTAAGGACATTATCCTGAAGAAATCTCACCCATAGTCTGTATTATACCTGGACATCTCTATCTATCCTGAAATTGGCCTTCTCCAACAGCCTCTCAATGAAATCATTGAGAAACCTCGTCATGGATGCTGTGCTATACTGCCCAAATGGCTCCCACAGGACTTATTCTCCCAGCTCCTGCTCTCTCTGGGAATTGTCTCAGCTGAAGAAAGCTTCTTTACCCAAGAATACATCCCCTTCCCTGGGCAGTCAATGCTCAATGACAGGGTACAATGGACCAGCTCCCTCACCCCAACTTGAGAAAGCACTGGAGGGTCATCCTGGCTCCAGAGTACCTGCAGAATCAGCTAAAGCTTCATTGAGATTGTATCACAAGCCAATTTCTCCTTCTGCCCAATCCTACTCCCTTTCTTTCCTTCATAAGCATTGTCTCTGAGACCACTCCCCAAGAAATTTTCTGCACACAAATCATCTCACAGTATACTTCCAGATGAACCTGACCTGTGATAGTTCTAAAGTCTTGGCCCAATTATATTAGGCCTCCTGCTGACTCCCTACCCACCATCTGACTACGTGAGCCAAGGTGCACCAAGGCAGAGGAAAGCTACCTCCCATATCACTTTTTTAAGTTTCCAAAAAGACTGTTTACTTTGTATGATAGTTCTCAGCCTTGCTTATAGAAGCGGGTCTTCCATGATGTTCCCTGGGCCAGCTGACATTCTAAGATGAGTTTTAAGGCAAGCAGATCTCGGTTTGGGCCCTGCTCCTTCACTAACCACCTATGTGATCTTGGGCAGGTTACTTAATCCCTTTATGACATTGTTACCATATCTGAAAGCAGAAATGATAATTTAAAAAAATCACAGGTCTGTTGTAAAATTAAATAATGTAACATAAGGAAAAATATTTAGCACAATGCATGGCATGTAAATATGTGCTCAAAAAACATTCAATTCCTTTCCTTCTTCTTTTGGGTCTGGGGACACTCGCCAACTAATTACCAATTACGATTTTTAAATTGACCCAGTATTGAGCATTATAGACACAGATGTGGTATATAAGTCTATAAAACATTTTCAAATATACCATGCGATGGAGCAGGGAAGTGAGGTATTAGTTACTCAACTCAGTTCTCCCTGTATGCTAGTCTTGATTTTCATGCTGTTGGAAAATTCTTCACATCTAGCAAAAATTCATCTTGGCATGAAGAGTAGCAGGTGTTTTCATTTTATCCTAAGGTATCTCCCTGGTGGTCTAGTGGTTAGGATTCAGTGCTCTCATCTTATCCTAAGGCAAATGGGACCTAGCAAGACATCCTTTCACATCTGGCCAGAGCAGAGGCTGTGCATAGGATCAACTCTTCTTCCTAATAGGGAATGAGCCTTAAATTACGGCTACTTGAGACACACAATTAGAAGAGAGCATGTGAGCAGACAAGTTAGCCTACACAAGCACTGTGCCTTCCCCAAATGCAATGATCATCCACTCCACTCCACCATCTTTCTGCTCCTTCGGCCCAATCCCCAGGGGAGCAGAAGAGGCCCCAACATGCCCAGGGTGGCGCCATATTAGAGCAGTATCCATGGGTTGGATGGGTTTGCAGTGTTGGACTTAGGAGGAGTATGGAGAACCTGGGGCAAGAAGTTACACACCCAGTTCACATTCCAGCTCCAGGTGGGCCGTTCTGACAACCTTGGCCTAGCACATGCCCCTCATAATCCCAGCATGGTGACACCCTCACTGGGCTCAGAGAATGCTGAATTCAGCCCCAATTAAGAGAGCATTTTGGGGCAGGCTGCTGGCACTAGCAACTGCTGCTATTTTGGGAGTTGTTGAAGACACTCTCTTCTCTCTCTCTCCTTGTCCATTTCTGCTGTTTTATTTTTCCTACTCTCTCACTTCTCCATTATCTCTAGGTTTTGCTCCCTGAGTATGCATGTCTTTTAATCTCTGAGCTTCTCTGTCTCTTTGTCACTCTGTGACTGTATCTCACTGTAGATCTCTCTTGCCAAACCAATTTGACAAACAGTCTCACCACCACTGGGCCAGGTTCTAGCTGTGCTCTGGGGAAGAAGCCAAATGCCTCCAGAAGCCTTGGGTATGTTTGCCTTTCTCAGATTCTCCCCACCCTTCTGCATCTTGACCAGCCCAGGTCCTCCTACCCAGGAACTTCAGGGCTTGTTTCTGCCAGCCAAGGAGAGAATCACATTCCAGGCGCCCCTGGTTAACATAGTTTCTATGCCCCAAGTCCCCAGACCTGCCATCAGAGTTTGAGGACTTCTTCCTCTTCACCTAGGCTGGGTGTGCAGGGTTGGTTCTAGAAGGGTAGGGGGAGTCTGGGGTAGGAAGCCACACACCCAATACATATTCCAGCTCCAAAAGGACTGGCATTTCCCAAATGGGTCTGTGGCAACAAAGGCTCCAGGATTCCCAAGAGGCCAAAGACCATGCTGCCTCACCTTGCTGAGCCCAGGGAGACCTGGCATGGGGCCTTCAGTTTGAATGGTTTGCTCCCCCTAGGTCAGGTCAGTAGGACATGCCCCTTGTCAATCAAGAATTCATAGAGGGGAAGGCCTCCTGAAGGGCCCTTGGCCAGCACCATGCTAGGATTATGAGGGTTCTTATTACCATTCTTTTAGTCTTCCAAATCCTTATATCCTCCTCAACCTAGCTCATTTACTTTCTTCCTGATCATCCACCTTACACCACCATCTCCTGCCTCCACTCCTGCATCCCTGGTAGATTGGGCTCTCAGCACTGATCTCTCCCATCCTGGAACCTGCTGGCTGGATTCAACCTGACCTGTGCTCTTTGGCACAGGGTATGAAAGGTGGATGTTTAATAGGATCTGCCTGTGAACTCTCTGTGGTCCTTCCCCTCTCAGACATTTGGGTCGAAGATCTGCCCTCCCAGGGCTCCCCTGTATACTAGAACTAGGGGCTACATGGTAATTCATGTACATTAAAAGATTAACACTTTCTATGTTATAGGCCCTATTAGACATTTGCAGTTGAATTGGCTTACTCTATTCATAGGCCAGCCTTTTGATTTATTGGCCCCATTCTAGAATTGAAGGACCTGAAGCCAAAATGGTTTCCCAAGTCAAATTATAGGAACCCAGGTCTCCTGATTCCACAGCCAGAGTTTATTCTGAACCTCAGTTTCTAATACCTGTAACTAAAAGAAGAAAAGACTTCTATAGAGAATACTCTTCTCCAGGGAATTCCGAAGTGGGGATCCAGGGGACCTCACTGCCTTTAGCAGCTGCTCAAGAGATAGATCCAGCTGTTCAGAAAGATAAGCCCAGTTGCCAGCACACTGAGCTAGACAAGAGCCTGCACCCTTGGCAGAGCGGAGAAGCCCTTGCTCTTGGCCAGGCTAGGCACAGCTGGTGACAGTTCTCAAAGGGGTTTAGGGGCAAGAGAACTCTGGGGGAGGAGGAGATGCTTTATGAGCCAGAGGTTAAGGGAAAAAGACACCAAAAATTCCTGGGTGGTAGGTGGGACTGAGACTCCACACCTGATGAGAAACATGGCTGATTGAGGTTGGACAGCCTAGAGGCAGGACAAACAAACTCCAGGGGAGGTTCTTGCCCTTGTCCCAGGTCAAAGGAACAGACACCCATTCACAAATGTTCCGCAGCAGGGAACCATGGTGGCTGGAGAGGAATTTGAGCAGAAGTAGGATGGCACTGGTGCCCCAGGGGTTCCCCTTCTGCTCCTCCCACAGCAACTTTTGCTACAAAGAAGGGAGCAGTATATAATGAATTGGTAACCCAGAATACAACCCTGCTGGGGGCCACCTGCTTTTGCTTGTGAGCCTGGCCAGAATGGAGGCCAATTATCAGCCTTCAGAAAGCTCAATGTGTCCAACTTCCTATCAGAGTGAGAAGAGGCCAGAGAATTCTGCATTGTCCTCACACCTTCTGGGTCTTCCTTCATTCATGTGCACCTGCCATCTGAGCCATTGGGGGCAGAACAGAGACTGTCTCACCCAATCTAGAGATGAGAAAACTGAGTCCGAGGGAATAGATGGGTTTGACCTAAGTGTCAAAAGCCCAGAACTGGACCCTGAGCTTCCTGCTCCTCAGTATAGAAAGGCTAATCAGATCACCTAGGTCAGTGTAGACAACCAGATTATGTGGAGCAAAAGAATATATTTTGGAATAAAACATTGCCATTACTGCCCAGGACCTTGTTTACTGGTAGGACTCAAATCCACAACATTAGTGGGTTATCCTCAGCTCCCTGCACACATGGGTGACAAAACAGAGGCCTGGGGAATCTGGGCAGCTTTTCCAAACCACAGAGGAAGGGCAGAGCCAAGGCCTGAAAGAAGTTTTTGTGAAGCCTAAGCTCTGTTATCTTTCAACCACCACCTGGCAACAGACAGTAGCCTGCATTGTCAGGAATGTCTGGGCCAGGGAGGAAACAACTATTCTGGCAGGACCAGAGGGTCTCACTGCCTGGCTCCCAGTCCAATTTGACTTTCTTATTGCTTCTCCCTGTGCAAGGGCCTAGTATCTCTGGAAATTGGTCCAGAGAATGAGTACCAGCAATATCAATAATTTCTATTATTACTTTTGTCTGCTTCTATTCACACTGCAACATTTTCTGCACTAAGCCTTTACGCACACACGCGCACACATATACACTTTACACACATCCTCTCACTTCATCTTCAAAACAAACCTTTGAGGTAGGTTCTCTTTTATTCCCATTTTGTAAATAAGGAAACTAAATCTTAGAGGAGTAAAGTAATGCTACAATATTTCCAAAACCTGTACAGTGTACACTACCCACAGGTGTCAGGTTGAAAAATAGACATCTTTCCAACAGTACGTGCTGCCTGAGAGTGACATGGCTTCTCCACAGAAGGCAAGCCCCTAATCAATGAAGCTTGTGTATTGTGCGGTGGGATGAGGTTGTGCACATAAAAATTCTATTTATAGTTATACTTTTAAGTTAATATTCAATTATTAGGAACACATTTGAAAACATAGCTTTTCCTAAGGATTAAGTTCCACTTACCAATCTTATTGCTCCCCTTATAAATGTAATAAGAACATGACCTTCACTTTTTCTTCAATTAAAGTTTGATTAACTCAAGTTGAAAAAAACTAAACTCCCTCAAAACCGTGCCATTTACAACTTAATTAAATTTGCTTAAACAATTTCAGCTACGTTTCAACATTAAATATTTTTTATTTTCCTAAGTAACTTAAATGTCTAACTGAACAGGCAAAAACTTTCCATCATGTACATAAAAAACTGTTTTAAGTCTAATAAATTAAATTTATAAATATAGCAACTTTCATGTTCTCTTAAATGTTGCACCATTAGTCAAATTTTCCCATACCTTTTAACCTCAAATTACAAGCAGACTTCTGGTTATAGCTAAGATGGAGAAAGCACAATTCACCTTCTCTCTCACTGATTATAAATAAAAACAGACACAAGCAGCACTCTCTAAAGACTGAAAATATATGGTGGGTTGGGAAGACAAATAAACATTCAAAGAATAACCATTATGGCAGGAAGTTTCTGGGTTTTATTCTTTCCATATCTTTGAGCTGGGACTTTACAGGGAACTGCACAATCTACAACTGTGCAATGGGCACAAATTAAAAAAGTTCTCTTTCTGGCCAGAGGACTGGGGATAGGAACCCTACAGGATAGACACATGGAGGAGAATTTCAATTTTTTTCTCTTTTACTCTTCAGGGCTACTGCATGTAAAGCCCCAATCATGAAGCCATATTCCTGCAGTGCTGGTGGCACAGGACCTAAAACTCTGAGAAAATCATTCTTTCTAGCTGAAGAAACAGAGAAAATGGGACCCCATGAAAGTATGGGGGAGATTCTGATAATTTTCTCTTTTTTATTTCATTGCTTTATTCTGAAAGTGAATATGAGATGTGTGACAGTATGGGGAGGCTAAAATCACAGATTTTTAGTCCAAGGACTAGGAGAAAGGCCTCTGAGCATCAGAGAGTGGGAGGGGTGGCCATGGGGAACTGGAGAAAGAACTTGCTTCAGTCTGCACATGAAGTTTTAGACTCACCCTTGCGTGTTGAATGCACAGAACTGACCCAAAGCAGAAGGCAAGTCAGGACATGTGGTCTGAAACAAATAAGATTGATTACATAAGATTAAAAATGTCCCAAATTAGTCCACATTCAAAGAATCAGCGAAATCTGTACTCACAAAAGAAAACACAATTAGCAGATGCTGACCTCAAAATGATCCAGGTAGTGGAATTATCACACAAAGACATTAAAGCAGCTGTTAAAATTATAGTCTGTAAAGTAAGGAAAACTGATCCTGATATGATAGAAAGATAGAAACTCTCAGAAAAGAAATAAAACTACTTTAAAAATTAAATGAAATTTTTATAACAAATTTTAATGATCAAAATTGTAAAACTCACTTTGTAGGCTCAATAGAAAAACTTGAATGACAGAGGAAAGTGAGTGAACTTGAAAATAAATGAATAAAAATAATCTGGACAGCAGAAAAAATATTTTTAAAAGGGAATAGATTTTCAGGGACTTCTAAGACAAAATTAAAAATCTGATATTTATGTCAGATAGAGAGGAGAAAAAGTTTGGTGCAGAAAAAATATTTGAAGAAACTTCTAAATTTGGTGAACAAACAAATTTACTAGAGGCCCGGTGCACAAAATTCGTGCAGGCAGGCGGGGAGGTCCCCCTTAGCCCGGCCTGCACCCTCTCCAATCCAAGACCTCTTAGGGGATGTTTGATTGCTTCTCACAATCCAGGACTGCTGGCTCCTAATTGCTCACCTGCCTGCCTGATCACCACTAACCCCTCTGCTTACCTGTCTGATCTCCCCTAACCACCTCTGCCAGCCTGATTGCCCCTAACTGCTCTCCTGCAGGCTTGATCACCCCTAACTGCTCCCCTGCTGGCCTGATTTCCCCTAACTGCCTCTGCCTCACCCTGCACCTGGGATCCAGAATTCCCTTCTCTGGCTGGTCACAGGCACATGGAATCCAGGCTTCCCTTCCTCTGGCCAGCCACAGGCACCCAGGACCTGGGCCAACTTCACCTGGGCTGGCTGCAACTACAGGGGACTGTGGGAAGGCAGTTTTGTCCTAGCCTTAGTTGCAGGCACCTGTAACTGAGGGGTGGGTGGCTTGTCCCTCTCCAAGGTTGCAGCCACAGGTGCTGGTGCCCAGGACTGTGGGGCCAGCATCTTGTCCCTCTCTAAGACCGCAGGCACAGATGCAGCCACTGGCGCCCAGGACCATAGGGACCATAGGGGATGCAGATTGTCCCTCTCTCAGGCTGCAGGTACAGGTGCAGACACTGGTGCCCAGGACATGGGGTGGGCAGCTTGTCCCTCTCCTTGGCCACAGCATGGTTGGTCCCCATTCCTCTCTTGTGAGCTCATTTATTCCTGGCTGGCCCCATTTCTCTCTTGTGAGCTATTTTGTGCCTGACTGGTCCCCATTCTTTTCTCCCTAGTGTTGAGTGTCTGAGCTGTTATGGTGTGACAGCATGACGACCATTTGCATATTAGCTCTTTATTATATATGATAGATTCAAGAAGCTCAGGAACCCCCCTTAAAAAGGATAAACTCAAAGAAAAACTGACTGAAATATATCTTATCAAAACCTTGCTGAAAACCAAGGATAAAGAAAGAAATTTAAAAACAGCCAGAGGAAAATACTAACAAATTCAATAAATTAATACATTTAAAAAAATACATAACAATCCAGTAGGACTCATTCCAGAGGTACAAGGATGGTTCAACAGCAAATATGATCAATGTAATATACTTCATTAACAAACAAAAAATAAAATCATATGATCTTATTAATACCATGTTTCCCCAAAAATAAAACATCCTCCAAAAATAACACCTACTTACAGGTTTCCTTCTGAGTGAAATATAAGGCATCCCCCCGAAAATAAGGCCCCCCCCCAGGCTCTGTCTCAGAATGAAAATTAATTTACCGTAAACTCTTCGCTAGGGCAGCCCCGACTGGCATCTAGCAACCAGTGACTTTACGCGGAGTCCTGATGTCACTGCTGTGTGGAGGCGGAGCTGAGGTCAAAGTGAGTGGTGAACACGGGGCGGGAGAGAGGAGGAGACTTTCGCAGATACGTGTAGAAGAACAGGAGGATTAGAGCTGATGGGATGCTGCAAAGGTGGTGAGTGCTGGTCTGTCTCTGGTAACACGGCCGCCCCCATGATGCTCACAGCCGCCCCCATGATGACTGAAGGTTCTCAGTCAGTGGCAGACCCTGCTCCAGCCCAGATCCAGGCCCCAGCAAGCCCAGTGACAGTCCCCAGGCAGGCCCCAGGGGGTAAATGTCTGATAAAGGGGTAGGGGGGATGTCTGGTGAAGGTGTTCAGTGGCACAGGGGTGGGGGGAGGGAGATCACTTAAAATGACACAGGAGGATCAGAGGGGACAATCAAAATGACACAGGAGGATCAAAAGGGGTTACTGAAATAGTAATCCCCCCTCTGATTCTCCTGTGCCATTTTGATTCCCCCTTTAATCCCCCCTGTGTCATTTTAAGTGATCCCCCTCCCCCGACCTTGATACCTCAATTCCTTTTTTTTATCCCTAGAAATGAGCGCAAAAAGAAAAAGCTACAAGAGAACAAGAAAGGAATCGTGGAAGACTCTTGGGGCCAAAATCTTACTGCTTTCTGCAAAGAGAAGATGTTGAGTATCCAATTGGTCTGAAAATGGCGAGCAGAGTATGGTAACCTCATTGAACAAGTGGACAAGGGAAATGCTAAAAAGCACAAGTGTGGATCAGGTCGGCAATCATTATTTTCCGAGCTGGAAGACCTGATCTGTGAATGAGTTGTTGATAAGAGAACAGAGGCTTTGGTTGTAAATAGGGCTCAGATTCAAGAATTTGCCCTTGCAATGGCACCGCAGTTTGACATAGTCCCTGAAGACTTCAAAGCATCACAACACTGGCTGGATAATTTCCTTCAGCGAAGTGAACTGTCTTTAAGAAGATCTACTGGTACAACATTGTTTAGGTTGGAAGATGCTCAAATTATTAAGCAAGCACTTGCATTCAAGTTCTTTATTGATGATGCTGACTTCTCTAAATACAATCTTTCCAACATGATTGCTATGGATGAAACTGCAGTGTTTATGGACCAATCGTCTCAAACAACAATTGAACAGCGGGGTGCCTCCTTAGTGCCTCCTTCCCTCCACTGCTTACGAAAGTGCACGTGTTTCCTATATTTTGGCAATTCATCTGGATGGCACTAAAATCCCACCTTTAATCATTTCTAAGGGCAAGAAGGAAAAGATTGAATGTGTTTTGGGCATTTTTATTCTTGAAACTGAAAAAGCCTGGGCCACACAAGCAGTTACAAGGAAGTGGGTCGATTTAATGCTGCCGCTTGTTATGTGAGGGAGCCAAAGAGGTCTGCTAGTCTGGGATGTAGCCAGCACTCACCGCACTAAAGACATGAAGACATCTTTTCACGTAAGAAAAATAGATCAGATAATGATTCCCGCAGGAATGACGGCCTATCTCCAGACTCTTGATATTGCAATAAACAAGCCATTCAAAGACAATTTGCACATGGAAATTAATGACTACATTGAAAATAGAATGGAGAGAAATCAGCGTGGAAACTTTGTGAAACTTAAACTGCAAGAAGTTGTGACTTGGGTGAAGAATTCATGGGAGAAAATCAGACAGTTGCATTGCAAATGCACTGCGAGCAGGCTACCTTGACAAGAAGTACTCATTTAAAGACAGTGCTATTGCTAAACATGAGAGATTTGGTCCACTAATTTTGAAAGAAATGGAGTCACAAGAAATTCACCAGGAAATTAAGGAATTGGATTGTTATGATGATGTTTCAGAAGATGATGACATGATTGTTATTGAATGAATGAGTAAATTCTTGATCCTGTAGGATTCACAGTTTGTCTGGTTTGTGTTGACAACTACCGTACTACCGTACCGTATACAGGTAATAAATTTCCTTTATTTTCATTTAACAATAAATGTGTACCATATTCTTCTTCATGAAAAAATAAGACATCCCCTGAAAATAAGACCTAGCGCATCTTTGGGAGCAAAAATTAATATAAAACACTGTCTTATTTTGGGGGAAACAGGATAGATGCAGAAAAAGCATTCATAAGATACAACATATATTTATGATTAAAATATTCAATAAAATGGGTATACAGCTTTAGACCACACCAAATTACAACTCTACTGACATCTATAAGCAACACACTTAAGGAGTGGACTTGGTAAAGCCCCACTGAAGCCAGTCCTACTCCATAGGGATTTCCTGCACAGCAGCTTTTCTATTGTAATTTCAGCTAATCTTCACAGCCAATTGACCTGGGGATCAATTCCTTTCAGTGATGCCAACAGCAATCAAGGCTCAACTACACAGCCCAACAGGGCACAACTAGAGTGCTCATCTTAGGTGACTAGGGAGGCTGAGCCCCTGGGCCCTACGGGACACCTACTATACAAAGCCACTCTACCAATTCCAGGGGACATAACAGTGCTACCTAATTCATAGAAACAAACACAGGGAAGCAGCAACATGTGAAGACAAAGAAACATGTCACAAATGAAAGAAATGGAAGCAAGCGAACTACTGGATACAGAGTTCAAAACCATGGTTATAAGGTTACTCAAGGATATTAATGAGAGCTTCAAGGGACTTAGTGACACTTCCAAGGATTATAGTGAGAATGTCAAAGGGTGAAAAAGGATCAGTCACAAATTAAGCATATACTAACTGAAATAAAGAATAATTTACAGGGATTCGACAGTAGAATAGAGAATTCTGAAAATAAAATCAACAATTTGGAATAAGATGGAGGGGGGAAAAAACACCCAATCAGAAGAGCAAAAAGAAAAAAATTTAAAAATATGAAGATATTGTAAGGAGCCTCTGGGACAACTTTAAGTGTACCAACATTTGCATTATGGGGGAGCCAGAGGAGAAGAGAAGGAGCAAGATATTGAAAACCTATTTGAAGAAATAATGACAGAAAACTTCCCCCACCTGGTGAAAGAAATAGACTTTCTTTAGTTTAGTCAGAAAGCCCAGAGAATCCCAAAAAAGAGGAACCCAAAGAGAACCACATATATCATAATTAAAATGCCAAGGGTTAAAGACAATGAGATAATCTTAAAAGCATCAACAGAAAAGCAGTTAGTTACCTACAAGTGAGCACCCATAAGACTGTTAGATAATTTCTCAACAGAAACCTTGCAGGCCAAAATGGAGTGACAAGAAATATTTAAAGTGATGAATAGCAAGGATCTACAATCAATATTACTACCCAGCAAAGCTCTCATTTAGAATTGAAGGTCAGCAGATAAAGAGCTTCACAGACAGAAAAAAGCTAAAGGAGTTAATAACCAATGTTACATGAAATGTTGAAAAGTATTCTTCAATAAGAGGAAGAGGAAAAGGAAGAAGAAAGAAGAAGAAGAAGAAGAAGAAGAAGAAGAAGAAGAAGAAGAAGAAATAAAAATATTTTAATGTTGGTATTTTTATTTCTTCTTCTTCTTCTTCTTCTTCTTCTTCTTCTTCTTCACTAAAATGGCAATAAATACATATCTATCAACAACTTAATCTAAAAATAAAAATAAACAAATAATAAATCTAATGAACAAAATAAACTGGTGAATAAAATAGAATCAGATGCATGAAAACATGGAACAGACTGACAAGTCTCAGAGGGAAGGGGGGACAGGGGAAGGAAAGAGATTAACCAAAGATCTTACATGTACATATGCATTAACTTACCTATGGACATAGACAATAACATGGTAAAGGTCTAGGGAGGGGCAGAACCAGTTGAAGGGAAGAAATGGGGGACAGAAAGGGGACATCTGTAATGCCCTAAATAATAAATATTTAAAAATAAAAGAAGACCAGATAGAAAAACAAAACACTCAATCAGAGCAGGAAAAAAAAAAAATACCTTAAAAAACATGAGGACAGTTTAAAGAACAACAGAATAATATCTGCATTATAGGAATACCAGAGGAAGAAGAAAGTGAACAAGGGAAAAGAAACTGAAAAAATAATGACAGAAAATGTTCCTGAGGTGGTAAAGGACAAAGCCACATATGTTTAGGAAGCACAGAGGGTGCAAATCAAGATGAACACAAAGAGACATATTCCAAGACATTTCATAATTAAAATGGCAAACATTAAAGACAAAGAGAGACTCTTAATGGCAGCAAGAAAGAGAAAGTCAATGACCTACAAGGGAGCTCCCATAAGGCTGTCACCTGATTTCTCAACAGAAACACTGACAGGTCAAAAGTTCATGGCCTAAAGTGTTTGATATAATGAAAAGCAAGACTCTAAAACAAAGACTCCTCTATTCAGCAAGGCTACTATTCAAAATTGAAGGTGAGCCCAGTGGGCATGGCTCAGTGGTTGAACTTCAATCTTTGAACCAGGAGATCATGGTTTGATTCCCAGTCAGGGCACATGCCCAGGTTGTGGGCTTGGTCCCCAGTAGGGGGCATGCAGGAGGCAGCCAATCAATGATTCTCTCTCATCAATTATGTTTCTCTTTCTCCCTCTCCCTTTCTCTCTGATATCAATAAAAATATATTTTTTAAATTAAAGGTGAAATAAAAAGCTTCCCAGAGAGAAAAAGGCTAAAGAAGTTTATTATCACCAAATCTGCACTGCAAGAAATGCTAAAGGCACTGCTGTAAGAAGAAAAAGAAATAGAGAGAGGAACATAGGTATATAGGAAAAAATGGCAGTAAATACGTGCCTATCAATAATAACTTGAAATGTAAATGGATTAAATGCTTCAATAAAAAGACATGGTGTAGCTGAATGGATAAGAAAAAATACTGTATATGCTGTCTAAAGGAGACCCATTTCAAGCCCTAGCTGGTTTAGCTCAGTGGATAGAGCATCATCCTGTGAACTGAAGGGTCCCGGGTTCAATTTCAGTCAAGGGCACATGCCAGGGTTGTGGATTTGATCCCCAGTAGGGGGCATGCAGGAGTTAGCCAATCAATTATTCTCTCTTGTCATTGATGTTTCTCTCTCTCCATCTCCCTTTATATATAATTTTTTTTAAAAAGACTGACTCAGGATGAAAGTGAAGGGATGGAAAAAAATTTCCATGTAAATTGAAATGAAAGAAGCAGGGGTATCAATACTTATATCTGACAAAATAGACTTCAAAACAAAGACCATAAAAGAGACAAAGAAGGTCAATACATAATACAAAAGGGATCAATCCAGCAAGAGGATATAATCCTGATAAACATATATGCACCCAATATAGAAGCACCTAAACATAATGAAAAGCACTTCGAAGAGTTTAAGGGAGAGATCGATAGCAATACAGTCATAATAGGGGAATTAACAACCCCACTGACATCACTGGGTAGATCTTCCAGACAAAAAAACAAGAAAACAGCAACCCCAAATGACACAACTGATTAGATGAATTTAATTCATACTTAGAGGACATTTTTCCCTAAAGCTGGATATTCTCAAAGATAGACCACATGTTAAGACACAAACTACTAAGTCTCTACAAGCTTGAAATCATATCAGGCATCTTCTCAGATTACAATGTCATGAATCTAGAAATCAACAACAACAACAACAAAAAACACTCAGAAACATTCAATTACATGGATACTAAGTAGCAGGTTATTAAACAATTAATGGGTTACCAGTGAGATCCAGGAAGAAATCAAACACTTCCTAGAAACAAAGAAAAATGAACACACAACTACCCCAAATGAATGGGGTACAGCAAAAGCAGTCCTTGAGAGGTAAGTTCATTGCATTACAGATCTACTACAAGAAACAAAAATATCTCTAATAAACTATCTAACCCTACAACTAAGATAACTAGAAAGAGAACAACAAGAAAATTCCAGAGTAAATAAAAGGAGGGAAATAAAGATAAGAGTGAAAATAAATTATAGAGATTAAAAAACAAAACAAAACAAAACAAAAAAACAAAAACACTCAGTACAAAAGATCAATGAAACCAAGAACTTGTTCTTTGAAAAGACAAAATTGACTAACCTTTATCCAAATTTATCAAGAAACAAGGAGAGAGGATCCAAATAAATGAAACCAGAAATAAAAGAGGTAAAGTAACAAATGACACCACAGATTTTAAAGGATTGCAAGAAAATGCTATGAACAACTATATGCTAACAACAAATTGGACAATGTGGGAGAAATTAATAAATTTATAGAACATACAATCTTCCAAAACTCAATCAGAAAGAATCAGAAAACCATAATAGACAAATAACTAATGGAATTAAAGCAGTAATAAAATAAAAACAAACTCCCAGCAAACCAAAGTCCTAAACTAGGGAACTTCAAAGGGGAGTTTTACCAAACATTCAAAGAAGAACTAACACTTTCACCTCAAACTATTAAAAAAATTCAAGAGAAACAAAAACTTCCAAGCTCTTTTTATGAGCATTATCCTAATTCCAAATCCAGAAGAAGAAAAAAAACACTATAAAAAAAGTATAGCCCATATCCCTGATGAAATAGGTACTAAAATCCTCAATAAAATATTAGCAAGTTGAATCCAGCAATACATTAAAAAGATCATATACCATGACCAAATGGGATTTATTGCAGGGATGCAAGGCTGGTACAATATTTGCAAATCAACAAATGCAATACAACACATTAACAAAATGAAGGATAAAGCTCACATGATCATATTAACAAATGCAAAAAAAGCATTTGACAAATCCCACACCCATTATTTTATAAAAACTCTCAGCAAAGTTGGAATAAAGGGGTCATACCTCAACATAATAAAGGCTATATATGACAAACCAACATCATACTCAATGAGCAAAAACTAAAAGTATTTCCCTTAAGAACAGGAATAAGGGATGTTTGCTTTCACCACTCTTATTCAACACTAGAGACCCGTTGCACAAAGATTCGTGCAATAGGCCTTCCTTCCCCTGGCTGCCAGCACCTGTTTTCCTCTGGCACCCGGGACCCAGGCCTTCACTCTGGCTGGAGCCTTCAGTCTTCTCCATTTTGGCTGGAGAGCCATTCATGTAGCTCCCTTCACCCCCCACCTCATAGCAGGCATCCTGCCCTGTGCAGCCACTCCACGCTTGTGTATGCAAATTAACCCACCATATTTGTTGGGATAATTTACATACTCACTCCTGATTGGCTGGTGGGCGTCGCAGAGGTATGGTCAATTTGCATCTTTCTCTTTTATTAATATAGATAGTGCTGGAAGTCCTAACCACAGGAATCAAATGAGAAGAAAAAATAAAAGGCACCAACATAGTAAAGGAGAAAGTAAAACCATATTCACAGATGACGAGGCCACCAAAAATCTAGTAGAGTTAAAAAATGAATTTGGCAAAATAACAGGATTAACACCTAGAAATAGATGGAATTTTTAAACACCAAATATTGAACTCTCAACAATTCCGTTTATGATTATAACAAAAACAGTTAAGATACTTAGGAAAAAACTTAACCAAGGAGGTAAAAAATCTGTACTTGGAAAACTATAGGATGTTGAAAAAAGATATAGAGGAAAATACAAACAAGTGGAAGCATATTCTGTGTTTATGGATTGGAGCATTAACATCATTAAAATGTCCATACTACCCAAATAAATCTATAGATTCAATATAATCCTTATTAAAATACCATCAACATATTTCATAGATATAGAACAAATACTCCAAAAATTTATGTGGAATAAATAAATAAAAAAGGCCCCGTATAGTCACAGCAATCTTGAGAAAGAAGAACAAAGTTGGAGGGATCACAATACTACACATAAAATTATACTACAAAGCCTCTGTAATCAAAACAGCCTAGTACTGGCACAAGAACAGGCATAGATATCAATGAAACAACAGAGACCCCAGAAATTGATCCAAGTCACTATGCCCAATTAATATTTGACAAAGGAGGCAAGTGTATACAATAGAATAAAGACTGACTTCAATAAATGGTCTTAGAAAAATTGGACAGGTACATAAAAAAATATGAAACTAGATTACTGACTTGTACCATACACAATAATAAATTCAAAATGGATAAAGGATTTATTGTAAGTCATGAAACAATAAAAATCTTAGGAAAAAAAAACATTGTGAGCAAAATTTCAGACATCTCATGTAGCAGAATTTTCATAGATACATCTCTTAAGGCAAGAGGAACAAAGGAAAAATAAACAAATATGATTACACTAAACTAAAAAGCTTCTGGAGATTATTTAAAATAGCAGCCAAATTGGCAGATGTGTCCTGCACCTTGTCACGGAGCAGATAGAAGGAATAACTAAAACAAATAACATCCACCCAGAATTGGCAAATTACCCACAGTTGGTGAGACAATCTGTAGCCAAAAAGGGCAGAGGATGCATGGAGAATTGGGGATCTGGGCTAGAGAAAGAGACGCATGACCACCAGGATGAGAGGGTCAGAAGGAAACTGTGCTGCACCAAATCTGCATCCCTTGGGGACACACATAATACCCGACTGTGGAAGGGAGGTCGACAGGAAGATTTAAATCAGCTGTGAGAGGCTGCATCTAGAAAGGCAGCCTGAAGAGCTGCCCAAGCCTTATGGTATGGGGGGAGGTAGAGAAAAGGGGGGAAGACAAGGGTTATGGGAGAAAAACTCACAGTTGTGCAATTGTTTTGCCTCTGTCTTGTCCTTGCTTTTATTCCTAAACTCAGTTCATAGGACCTTTCAATTACAAACACTTACTGAGGCTGCAGTGCAGGTGGAGGTGTAGTTTTGTGGAGGCTGTAGAGAAGCTGTGGAGATGAGTTGGACAAGGAGAGGTGACCAGGAATCGAGCACTAAGACATTCTGGAAATCTTTACCCTCCAAACCTAAGCAGCCATTTTTCTCCTGAAGAGCCAGACCCTCCCAGCAGCTTCAGGCTCAAGGTTTGCAGAGGAAATAAAGACTCTGAATAGTCCTAGGGAGCCCCATTCATTCAATTCTTTAATCTTACTTTCTGTATATAATTTCTGCCTCTAGAGATTCTATCCCTGTCCTCCCCCCCTTCTTTCTGGGTGTTTGTTGATTGCATTTGTTTGTTTATTTATTTGTTTTGTAGTGTTTTCTCCCCACATGTATTTTTCTTCTTTTTTCTTTTCTCTCTTACTTTTTCCCTTTCTCTGAATATCATTTTTGCTCTCTTTTCTCATCTAATTCTCTTTTCTCTGGTGGTCACTTTTATTGAGGTTATCAGTGTCGTGAATACATTCATGTTTTGTTTCCTTTGTATCATGTCTTGTTGAGTTGTATTTTGTGCTGTTCAGTCAATACGGTAGAGAGAACTTCATAACCAGTCCTGCTGAGAGCAGACTCCATCCACAAATGTGACAATAATACTCAAGATCAAACTACACTAAGAGATCCCAAATAGCCCAAATAGGGGCATCCCTAGAATACCCAGCCCAGAAGACCTGAGAGATTGCACCACTGGGTCCCACAAAACATCTACTATATAACATTAACTAAATATATATATTGATAAATATGGGTAATATAGATGTTTGATCTAATACATAGAAACAACCACAAGAGAACAGCACATATGGGAAAACAAATAAACAACCCCCATATGAAAGAAAATGAGGAATCGCCAGAAAAGGAAATAAGTGAAATGGAGGCAGGCAATTTGTCAGAGAAAGAATTCAAAGCAATGGTTATAAGGACAATTGAAAAGGATGGAAGACAAATTCAACAACATGTATAAGAATCAATAGGTAATGAAGAAGAATCAAGATGAAATAAAGAATGACATTGCTGCAATAAAGAACACAATGGAAAGTATCAACAGTAGACTAGAAGAAGATGAGGACTACATCAGTGCATTAGAAGTCAAGGTAGAAGAAAACACCCAAACAGAGCAGCAACTGGGGAAAAAAAAGAAAAAAGAAAAAAAAAAAAGCCTTAAAAAACAGGAGGAGATCCTAAGAGAGCTTTGGGACAACATGAAACGAAAAAAACACCCACATAATATAGGTGCCAGAATGAGAAGACGCTGAGCAAAAAAATAGAAAACCTGTTTGATAAAATAATGGCAAAAAACTTACCTGATTCTGGAAAGAAAAAGCTCACACAATTCCAAGAAGCACAGGGTCCCAAACAAGATGAACCCAAAAAGACCAACACCAAGACACATCATAATTAAATTGACAAACATCAACGACAAAGTAAGAATCTTAAAGGCTCCCAGGGAGACACAGAAACTTACCTACAAATGATCTCCCATTAGATTATCCAGTGATTTCTCAACAGAAACACATCAGGTGAGAAGGGAATAAAATGAAATAAACAAAGTGGTGCAAAGCAAGGGACTGATTCCGAGAATATTATACCAGCAAGGCTATCATTCAAAACTGAAGGTGAAATCAGCAGCTTCACAGACAAAAAAAAAGGGGGGCTAAGGGAGTTTATTACCACTAAGCCAGCAATGCAAGAAATGCTAAAGGGACTGCTATAAATAGAAAGAATAGGAAGGGAAGAATGAACCGGCCATAAAGAATAAAAATGGCAACAAACAAGTACCTACCAAGAATAACCTTAAATGTAAATGGATCAAATGCTCCAATCAAAGGCATAGGGTAGCTGAATGGATAAAGAAATATAACCCATATATTTGCTGTCTACAAGAGACCCACCTCAGAACAAAGTACTCACAAAAAGTGATAGTGAAGATAAGGAAAAAAAACAACAACAAACTTTCAGGCGAATGAAAAAGAAAAAGAAAAAAAAGCTGAGGTAGCAATAATTATATCTGATAAAATAGACCTAAAAGTGAAGGCCATAACAAGAGTTAAGGAGGCCACTACATATTAAAGAGAACAATTCAACAAGAGGATATGACTCATATAAACATATATGCACTCAATACAGGAGCACCCAAATACATAAAAAAAAAAAAAAAAAAAAAAACTTATGGAAGATATCAAGGGAGAGATCAACAGCATTGCAATCATAGTAGAAGATTTTACTACCCCATTTACACCACCAGATAAATCCTCTAGACTAGGGGTGTCGAACTCAATCAGAGAAGGGGCCAAAATCTAAAATCCAGCCTAAATCGCGGGCCGAATGGTTTACTGAACAGTCATAAACTGACAATGTCATAAACTGACAGCGGAGTGCAGTGATGACAGCACGGTGCGGGCCACATTGCAAGGCCTGGGGGCTGGATTTGGCCTGCGGGCCTTGTGTTTGACATATGTGCTCTAGACAAAAAATCAGCAAAGAAACAGCAATCCCAAATAACTCACTAGATCAGATGGAATTAATTGCTATCTTCAGAACATTTCACCCCAATGCTACACAATATACATTCTTCCAAGTGCACATGGGATATTTTCAAATATAGACCACATATTGGGACACAGGCATAGTCTATTCAAATTCAAGAAGATAGAAATCATATCAAGCATCTTCTCAGATCACAGTGGTATAAAAATAGAAATTAACTACAATAAAAACAATTTAAAAAATCAAGCACTTGGAGGCTAAACAGCATGCTATTAAACAATTATTGGATTACCAAAGAAGAAATAAAAATCATCCTGGAAACAAATAACAATGAAAACACAACAATCCAAAATCTATTGGATACAGCAAAAAGCAATCCTGAGAGGGATGTTCATAGCTCTACAGCCTACCTCAAAAAAAAAAAAAAAAAAAAAAAAAAAAATATATATATAATAAATTATCTAACCCTATAACTTAAAGAATTAGAAAGCAATAAGAAAAGTCCAGAGTAAGCATAAGGAAGGAAATAATAAAAATCAGAGCAGAGATAAATGACAGAGAGAGAATAGAAAAATAATACAAAAGATCAATAAAACCAAGAGCTGGTTCTTTGAAAGGATAAACAAGATTGATGAATCTCTAGACAGGCTCACCAAGAAACAAAGAGGAACAACACAAATAAGCAAAATCAGAAATGAAAGAGATGAAGTAATAATTGACCCCACAGACATACAAAGGATTGTAAAATAAATTAATTAATTTAAAAAGTTAATTAATTAATTTAAATATATATATATATATATATATATATATATATATATATATATATATATATATACACACACACACACACACACACACACACACACACACTATGAACAACTCTACTCCAACAAACAACTCTACTCCAACTCTACTCCGACAACCTAGATGAAATGGACATATTCCTAGAAAAATACAACTTTCCAAAACTCAATCAGAAAGATTAAAAAAACCTGAATAGGCTAATAACTACTGATGAAATTGAACCAGTAATCAAAAAAACGTCCAGCAAATAAAAGCCTTGGTTTGGACAACTTCACAGGAGAGTTTTACCAAACATTCCAAAGAATAACTAAAACCTGTCCTCCTCAGACTAATCCAAAAAATTCAAGAGGAAGGTACATTTCAAAGATCTTTCTATGAAGCCAGCATTACCCAAATCCCAAAACCAGATAAAGACACTACAAAGAAAGAGGATTATAGGACAATATTCCTGATGAACATAGATGCTAAAATGTTCAACAAAATTCTAGCAAATTTGATCCAGCATTACATTAGAAAGATCATACCTCATTGATCAAGTGAGATTTATTCCAGGGATGCAAGGCTGGTACAATATTTTCAAAACAATAAATGTGATAAGAGCACATAAAAATTTGAGATACAAAAATCACATAATCATATCAATTGATGCATAAAAAAGCATTTGATAGAATCCAATACCCATTTACAATAATCTATAATAATAAAAGCATAATATGCAAATTGTCCAAATGACTGAAGAGCAGAATGACCATCTGGATGACATTCTGGATAACCATGCTATGACACCCACTGGAGCCAGGCCAGCCAAGGAGGGTGTATGCGATTAGTTGGGGGCCCGACCATTGCCCCATGGTCACCCTGCAGAGGAAGGCCCAGGCCACCGGCCAGCAGGCTGTGATGGGTGGGCGGGTTCTCCCTCTGCAGGGGCATGATCAATTACCCTAAAGAGAGAGACCCAGACTACCCTGTGGCAACATTGCGGCAGATGGGCAGGGCATCCCTCTGCGCGGGCAATCCATTGAGGAGCCCTGGCCAGGTAGGCAGGATCTACCTCTCTGGGGTGATCATTGCGGGACTCCTACACTATGAGAGGGCATAGGTTGGGCTCAGGAACACCCCTCCCCCCAAGTGCTAAAATTTCATGCACTGGGCCCCCAGTTCCTAATAAAAACTTTCAGCAAAGTTGGAATAAAGGGATTATACCACAACATAATAAAAGCCATATATGACAAACGTACAGCCAACATCATACTCAATGGGCAAAAACCAAAACAATTTCCCCTAAGAATAGGAACAAGACATGGATGCCCATTCTTACCACTGCTGTTCAACATAGTACTGGAAGTACTAGCCATATTGATCAGACAAGAAGGAGAAATAAAGGACATCCAAATTGTAAAGGAAAAAGTAAAACTGTCGAGGAGGTAAGATGGCGGAAGAATAGATGGGCGGATTCTGAGCCCTCTCCCGAAGCAGAAAGAGAGAGCAACTGAGGGTCTTGTGCTGTGAGTGTTTATCGGCAAGCTGGGAGACAGCGAACACCAGAAGAAACTGCTGGGGGTCTGCTGACAGAGGTGCCCCTCACAGGGAAGCACCCACGCGGGCTGTGTCCCTGCCCGGAGCTACCTACTGGCTTGGACGGGGAAACCTCGCCATCTTGAGAGGAAGATAGGATCGTGTCAGAGGCCTGAATATCCACAGCCACAGCGACCACCAAGCATCTGTGACCCCCACAACGCGGATCCCAGGCGGCGCGAACACCTGCCCTCACAGGATTGCCCCACTGCTCAGCGAAAAGGTCAGATTTCGCTGGGAGAGGGTGGAGAGCGCTCGCAGCGAAAACAAAAAGCCTGTGCGCACAGAGCGCGCTCCCGGAAGCTGGAGGACAGGGGCGGTGATTACAAGTAGAAGCCCCCGCTGTTGGGCGGTTGTCACCCTTGAAAGTGGACGGGGCTCCTAGCAGGGGAGATATCTAAAGAGCAACACATTTGGATCCGGCTCGGAGGGATATCGGAGAGTTGCGGGAAATTGCAGTTGCTCGGACCTGCCCCCTTCCCCCCTCTGTAGTTCCAGCTTCAGAGAGGGCGGAGAAAAAAAGCTGGAGAGGCTTTAAAGTCTGGGAAGTCAACCCAGAAACACTGCCCCCAGAGGCTAATTCACAAATTGACTCTAGTGTAATAAAAACAAAGCAAAACCTGCCTAAAAATCAGGACTGGATCATAACAATGGAGGAAGCGAATGACCTTCATTACTGCAAATTTTAATTAAATTTTTAAAATTTTATTATTATTTTTTTAATTTTTAAATTTTTGTTTTTTATTTTTGTTTTCATTATTTGCAATGTTTACTCAAGAAACTATTTTTTTTCTTTTTCCTCACTTGATTTTATCTTGATAATTATTACATTGTATATGTAATCAACATTATTACTACTACTAATTTACCTTTTTCATCTTATTTTCTTTTGTTTATTTTTATTATTTTTATTTCATTTGATTATATACATATATATATATATTTTTTTTTAATTTCAGGATTACTGTTCTACAGTCTTTATCTATCCTTCTTTCTCCAACGCTTTATTCCATCTCAACCCTACCTTTATGCCTTCACCCTCTTTCCAATCTTTTCCTTTGATACCCTGTTTATCTTAACCCTTTCCTGCTCTAGATTTCCCCCATTCCTTCTGTCTACCCCCTCCTAAAATTTCACCCTACTTGTATATATCTAATTTCCAACTACCTGCTCCAAACGCATTCACACCTCCTCGCAGTTGTCCTAAAAACAAAACAAAACAAAAAAAACAAAACAGTCTTTCTCTCTAACTCTTTGAAGTTGTATGTTGAATATTAACTTTACTGAAGTTCTATGCTTTTCTTTTATAAGATTGATTTGCCTATGCTTTTTGTTTGATTGTATCTTTTTGTTAGCTGGGTTCTAGTCACCCTTATTGGTGGTTATTAACATTGCAAACACATTTCTATTCAGTGCCTTGTGTGTTGTACCTGGTTGTGTTGTATTTTGTGCCTTTAAATCAAAGCAGGAGAGAGAGAACTACACAACCAGACATCCTAGATCATGGGGAGACAAAAAAACAGCCCACATATGAAAGAAAAGCAGGCTTCACCAGAAAAGGAAGTAAACGATATAGAGGCAAGCAACCTACCAGAGCAAGAATTCAGAGTAACGATCTTAAGATGGCTAAAAAGAATGGAAGACAAATTTGACAATATGAGTAAGACCCAAGAGGAAATGAAAAAAACCCAAGAGGAAATGAAGATGACTCAAGATGAAATGAAAAATGACATCGCTACTATGAAGAACTCAATAGAAAGCATCAAGAGCAGACTAGAAGAAGCAGAGGATCGCATCAGTGAGCTAGAAGACAAGATGGAAAAAAATACCCAATTAGAGCAGCTTCTAGAAAAAAAAAATTAAAAAGCAGGAGGAGAGCCTACTGGAGCTTTGGGACAATGCAAAACAAAACAATATTCGAATGATAGGGGTTCCGGAAGGAAAGAAAACCGAGGTAGACATGGAAAATGTATTTCAAGAAATAATGACAGAAAATTTTCCTGAGATAGAGAAGAAAAAACCTACACAAATCCAAGATGCTCACAGAGTCCCAAGCAAAATGGATCCCAGAAGACCGACGCCAAGACATATTATAATTAAATTGGCAAACACCAATGACAAAGTTAGAATCTTAAAAGCAGCCAGAGAGAGACAGAAAGTTACATATAAAGGAACACCCATCAGACTAACAACTGATTTCTCAACAGAAACTTATCAGGCCAGAAGGGAATGGGATAAAATATACAAAGTCATGCAAAGAAAGGGTCTGAATCCAAGAATACTGTACCCAGCAAGACTATCAATCAAAATTGAAGGGGAAATCAGGAGCTTCACAGACAAAAAAATACTAAAGGAATTTATCTCCACCAAACCAGCAATGCAAGAAATGCTAAAGGGTCTACTGTAAAAATAAAGAAATAGGAAGCGAAGAAGGAACACAGGGGTATAGAATAAAAATGGCATCAAATGAGTACCTATCATTAATAACATTAAATGTAAATGGTTTATATGCTCCAATCAAAAGACATAGGGTAACAGATTGGATAAGAAAACAAGACCCATATATCTGTTGTCTACAAGAAACCCACCTCAGAAAAAGAGATGCACACAGACTGAGCGTGAAGGGATGGAAAAAGGTTTTCCAGGCAAATGGAAATGAAAAGAAAGCTGGGATAGCAATACTTATATCTGACAAATTAGATCTCAGAGTGAAGGACATAACAAGAGACAATGAAGGCCACTTCATAATACTAAAGGGAGCAATCAAACAAGAAGAAATATCTCTGGTAAATATATATGCACCCAATACGGGAGCACCCAAATACATTAAAAAAAAAAACAAAACTGCTGGAGGACATTAAGGGAGAGATTAATAGCAATACAATCATAGTAGGAGATTTTAATACCCCACTGTCACCCTTTGACAAATCATCTAAACAAAAAATCAGCAAAGAAAAATCAATCCTAAATGACTCGCTAGACCAGATGGAATTAATCGACATCTTCAGAACATTCCACCGCAAAGCCACAGAATATACATTCTTCTCAAATGCACATGGGACATTCTCAAAGATAGACCACATTTTGGGACATAGGCAAAGTCTTTTCAAATTCAAGAAGATAGAAATCATATCAAGAATCTTCTCAGACCATAATGGCATAAAACTAAAAATTAACTACAATAAAAATAATCCAAAGAAATCAAACACATGGAGACGAAACAGCATGCTATTAAACAAGGACTTGGGTTACCAGAGAAATCAAGGAAGAAATTAAAAACATCCTGGAAACAAATGACAATGAAAACACAACAATCCAAAATCTATGGGACACAGCAAAAGCAGTTTTGAGAGGGAAGTTCATATCCTTACAAGCCTATTGCAAAAAAACTAGAAAAAAGTGTAACAAATGATCTAACTCTACAACTTACAGAGTTAGAAAAAGAGCAACAAGAAAAGCCCAGTGTAAGTAGAAGGAAGGAAATAACAAAAATCAGAGCACAGATAAATGACACAGAGACCAAAGAAACAATACATAAGATCAACAAAACCAAGAGCTGGTTCTTTGAAAGGATAAACAAGATAGATGGACCTCTAGCCAGACTAACCAAGAAACAAAGAGAGAGGACCCAAATAAACAAAATCAGAAATGAAAGAGGTGAAATAACAACAGACCCCACCGAAATACAACGGATTGTTACAAAATACTATCAACAACTCTACTCCAACAAACTGAACAACCTGGAGGAAATGGACATATTCCTAGAAAAATATAATCTTCCAAAACTCAATCAGGAAGAATCTAAAAATCTCAATAAACCAGTGACTTAGGAAGAAATTTAAACAGTCATCAAAAAGCTTCCAGCAAACAAAAGCCCAGGGCCAGATGGCTTCAAAGGAGAGTTTTACCAAACATTCAAGGAAGAACTAAAAACTATCCTCCTCCTCAGACTATTCCAAAAAATCCAAGAGGAAGGAACACTTCCAAATTCCTTCTATGAAGCCCGCATCACCCTAATACCAAAACCAGATAAAGACAACTCAATGAAAGAGAATTACAGGCCAATATCCCTCATGAAGATAGATGCCAAAATCCTCAACAAAATTCTAGCAAATTGACTCCAGAAGAACATCACAAAGATCATACACCACGACCAAGTAGGATTTATTCCAGGAATGCAAGGATGGTACAATATCCGCAAATCAATAAACGTGATACATCACATAAACAAATTGGAAGATAAAAAACATATAGTCATATCAATTGATGCAGAAAAAGCATTCGATAAAATCCAACACCCTTTTCTGATAAAAACTCTTAACAAGGTGGGAGTACAAGGATCATACCTCAACATAATAAAAGCTATATATGATAAACCCACAGCCATTATACTCAATGGGCAAAAACTAAAACCATTCCCTCTAAGAACAGGAACAAGACAGGGATGCCCACTCTCACCACTCCTGTTTGACATAGTACTGGAAGTACTAGCCATTGCAATTAGACAAGAGGAGGAAATAAAAGGCATCCAAATTGGAAAAGAAGAAGTAAAGTTATCCTTATTTGCAGATGACATGATATTGTACATAAAAAACCCAAAAGACTCCATTAAAAAACTAATTGACTTAATAAACGAATTTGGCAATGTAGCAGGATACAAAATTAATGCCAAGAAATCCATGGCTTTTCTATACACCAACAGAGAAACTGCAGAAACAGAGACTAAAAAAGCAATTCCATTTACCATCGCACCAAAAAAATTAAGATACCTAG
The DNA here is from genome assembly GCF_964339955.1 of Pipistrellus hanaki. Lineage (NCBI taxonomy): Eukaryota > Metazoa > Chordata > Mammalia > Chiroptera > Vespertilionidae > Pipistrellus > Pipistrellus hanaki. The sequence continues at coordinate 99,179,952 of NC_140503.1, read as the reverse complement.
GAATAAATTTAACTAAGGATGTAAAGGACCTATATGCGGAAAACTACACAACACTGAAAAAAGAGATAGAGGAAGATGTAAGGAGATGGCAGAACATACCATGTTCATGGATTGGTAGGATCAACATCATCAAAATGTCCATACTTCCTAAAGCAATCTATAGGTTCAATGCACTCCCCATTAAAATACCAATGACATATTTCACCGACCTAGAAAGAACTCTCCAAAAGTTCATTTGGAACAATAAAAGACCCCGAATAGCCACAGCAATCCTGAGAAAGAAGAGTAAAGTAGGAGGGATCTCAATACCAGACTTCAAACTATATTACAAAGCCACTATTCTCAAAACAGCCTGGTACTGGCACAAGAACAGACATATAGATCAATGGAATCGAATCGAGAACCCAGACATCAACCCAAATCACTATGCTCAATTAATATTTGACAAAGGAGGCACGAATATACAATGGAGTCAAGACAGTTTCTTCAATAAATGGTGTTGGGAAAATTGGACAGACACATGCAAAAGAATGAAACTAGATCACCAACTTACACCATTCACAAAAATAAACTCAAAATGGATACAGGACTTAAGCATCAGACGGGAAACCATAAAAATACTAGAAGCATCCACAGGCAGCAAAATCTCAGACGTATGCCAAAAGAACTTCTTCACTGATACTACCCCTAAGGAAACGGAAGCTAAAGAGAAAATAAACAAATGGGACTACAGCAAAATAAAAAGCTTTTTTACAGCAAAAGAAACCATCAACAAAACAACAAGAAAGCCCACAGTGTGGGAGAACATATTTGCAAATGATACCACTGATAAAGGTTTAATCTCCAACATCTACAAACAGCTTATACAACTAAATAAAAGGAAGATAAATAATCCAATTAAAAAATGGGCAATGGACCTAAATAGAACATTTTCAAAAGAAGACAGAAGGAAGGCCAAAAGGCACATGAAAACATGCTCAAAGTCACTAATTATCCGAGAGATGCAAATCAAAACAACAATGCGGTACCATCTCACACCTATCAGAATGGCCAACATCAACAAATCAACAAACGACCAGTGTTGGCAAGGTTGCAGAGAAAAAGGAACCCTTGTGCACTGCTGGTGGGAATGCAGACTGGTGCAACCACTGTGGAGAACAGTGTGGAGTTTCCTCAAAAAACTGAAAATGGAACTCCCATTTGACCCAGTAATCCCACTTCTAGGAATATATCCCAAGAATCTAGAAACACCAATCAGAAAGGATATATGCACCCCTATGTTTATAGCAGCACAATCTACAATAGCCAGAATTTGGAAACAGCCTAAGTGTCCGTCAGCAGATGATTGGATCCAAAAACTATGGTACACCTACACAATGGAATACTATGCTGCCATAAAAAAGAAGGAATCCTCATCATTTGCAGCAACCTGAATGGAATTGGAGAACATCATGCTGAGTGAAATAAGCCAATCAATGAAAGAGAAACACCACATGACCTCACTCATTTGTGGATAATAAAGAGCATTATAAACTGATGAACCAAAAGATAGATATAGAGACAGTATATCAACAAGTAGACTGTCAAATTACAGCGGGGAGGGGAGGAAGATCTGGGGGAGATAATAGATCAACCGAAGGTCTTTTATACATGCATATACGTACAACCAATGGATACAAAACTCTGGGGAGGGAGGGGATGTATGGGAGGGAGGGAGGGGGGCAAAAAAAAATCAATAAAATATATTTTTAAAAAAATGTGGATGCCATAAAATTAAAAAGGGATGTATTTTAATTCTTAAATCACCATCATCATTGCTAAAATAAGAGTTCTTATTAAAATTTTATAATACTAACATGTGATGTAATGATATTAATAAAAATTCCAGCTTAAAAGCCACAAAAAAAAAAGTAAAACTGTCATTAGTTGCAGTTGACATGATATTGTACATAAAAAACCCTAAAGGCTCTATCAAAAAAAAAAGACTAGACTTAATAAATGAATTTGGCAATGTAGCAGATACAAAATTAACACCCAGAAATCTATGGCTTTTTTTCATTATAACAACAAAAATTAAGATACCTAAGAATAAATTTAACAAGAAGGTAAAATACCTCTACTAAGAAAACTATAGGACATTGAAAGAAGAGATAGAGGAAGACATAAACAAATTGAAGAATATACTGTGTTCATGGGTTGGTAGAATCAATATAATTAAAATTTCCATACTATCCAACCAATCTATAGATTCCTTGCAATCCCCATTAAAATACTAACAACATATTTCACAGTCCTAGGACAAACTCTCTAAAAATTCATGTGGAATAAAAAAAGACCCTGAATAGCCACAGCAATCCTGAGAAAGAAGAACAAAATTGAAGGGGTCACAATAACAGCTATAGTACAAGCCACTGTTCTCAAAATGGCATGCTACAGTCACAAGAACAGACATATAGACCAATGGAACAGAGCAGAGAACCCAGAGATCAACCCAAGCATTATGTTCAATTAATATTTGACAAAGGAGGCAAGAGAATACAATGGAGTCAAGACAATCTCTTCAATAAACGGTGCTGGAAAAATTGGTCAGGTACATGCAAAAAAATGAAACTAAACCATCAACTTGGATAATGCACCAAAATAAACTCAAAATGGATAAAGGACTTACATGTAAGGTGGGAAACCATAAAAATATTAGAAGAATCCATAGGCAGCAAAATATCAGACATATGTCATAGCAATATCTTTATCGGTACAGTTCCTAGGACAATGGAAACTAAGAATAAAATGAACAAATGGGACTACATCAAAATAAAAAGCTTCTGCACAGCAAAAGAAGCCAAACCATCAACAAAACAAGAAAGCCCACTGCGTGGGAGAACATATTTGCCTAACCGACAAAGGTTTAATCTCCAAAATTTATAGGGAATTCATACAATTTAACAAAATGAAGATAAACAATCCAATCAAAAAATGGGTAAAGGACCTAAATAGACACTTCAGAAGAGAACTAACAGAAGGACAAGAAACATATGAGAACATGCTCAAAGTTGCTAAGTATCTGAGAGATGCAAATCAAAATGACAATGAGGCACCATTTCACACCTGTCAAAATGGGTATCATTAACAAATCAACAAAAGACAAATGCTGGCAAGGATGTGGAGAAAAATGAACCCCTGTGCACTGCTGGTGGGAATGCAGTCTGGTGCAGCCTTTGTGGAAAACAGTATGGAATTTCCTCAAAAAATTAAAAATGAAACTTCATTTGACCCAGTAACCCCTCTTCTAGGAATATATCCAAAAAAAAAAAAATCAGAAACAACGATCAGAAAGGATATATACTAGTACACCCCTATGTTTATAGCAGCACAATTTACAATAGCTAAGACTTGAAAAAAGCATAAGTGCTTATAGGCAGATGTGTGGATTCAAAAACAATGGAATACCAGACTGTAGTAAAAAGGAACTCTTATCGAAACAGCATGGATGGACCTGGAGAGCATTATGCTAAGTGAAATAAGCCAGTCAAGGAAATACAAATATCACATGATCTCACTCATTTGTGGAAAATAAAGAAAAGCATAAACTGATGATCAAAAACAGATCCAGAGTCAGAGAAACATCGAACAGACCATCCAACCTCAGAGGGAAAGCAGGGGAGTGGGTGTGAGTAAGAGCAACCAAAGGACTTGTATGCATGCATATAAGTATAACCCATGTACACAGACAGGAGGGGGTGAGGGCATATGCTGGGGGATAGGGTGCAGGGGAGAGGTTAATGGGGTGGGGGGAGAAAAGAGACATGTATTATACTTTAAACAAAAAAGAATTTTTTAAAAATAAAAAGTTCCTGCACAGCAAAAGAAACCATCAACCAGATGAAGAGAGAGCTCACTGCATAGGAAAATATACACTGAGTGGCCACAGATTATTATAATCTCTGAAAGCATTATAATCTGACCAGATTATTATGTGTGCAGAGATCATAATAATCTGGCCACTCAGTGTATTTGCCAGTGATACATTTGATAAGGGGTTAATTTCCAAAATATATAAGGAACTCGTACAATTTAACACAAGAAAAACAATACAATATAAAAATGGGCAAAGGACCTAAATAGACACTTTTCCAAAGTGGGCATCCAGATGGCTGAGAGACATATGAAAAAATGCTCAATGTTACTGATCATCAGAGAGATGCAAATTAAGATGACAATGAGTCATCTCCTCACACTTGCCAGAATGGCTACCACAAACAAGTGCAGACAAAGATGTGGAAAAAAGGGACCCTAGTATACTCCTTGTGAGAACGCAAACTGATGCAGCCACTGTGGAAAACAGTGTGTAGTTTCCTCAAAAAATTAAACATGGAATTGCATTTGACCCAGTGATCCCACTTCTAGGAATATAGCCTAAGAAACCCCAAACATGAGTGGCTGCCCCCGCGCAGGCTGCGAGGCAGTGGGTGTCCGACCACAGATGACCCCAGGGATGGGCCAGCAGCTGTGAGGGGAGCTCCTCTAGACCAAGCTCTAGTGAAACATGTTTCAGAAAGGCAAAAAGCGACACAGTAGTAGCAGCTCCCAAAGTAGCGAGATCAGTACTAAGAGCAAATCTGTAGACTCCAGCCTCAGGGGCCTTTCTCGGTCCAGCACTGTGGCCAGACTCAACAGGGACTCCATTAAAAGCTCAGGACAAAACAATAGCAACTTGGACGCCTGTGTGGAATTCCGAACAATATACGTCTGTGCCATTGAGAAACTGAAACCCTCTATAGGAGAAAGTCTTGAAGAGCCACTGGACCTGATAAATTACATCGATGTTGCCCAGCCAGATGGCAAGTTGCCTTTCGTTCCCCTGGAGGAAGAGTTTAGCATGGGAGTTTCTAACTATGGCATCAAAGTATCCACATCGGATCAGTATGACGTGTTGACAGGCAGGCCCTCTACCTGATCATCCAGATGGTGTGCTATGAGGATGGCCGGGAGGGCAGGGAATAGCCTGCTGGCTCTAAAGACCACTGATCCCAGCAGCGAGGAGGTCAGCCTGTGGGTGTACCAGTGTAGCAGCCTAGAACAAGCACAAGCCATCTGCAGGGTTCTGTTCACCGCTTTTGACTCCGTGTTGACAGCTGAGAAGGCATCAATCTGCCGCCAGCAAAAGTCTGCATCAGGGAAGGAAGGTTCAGCTGTTTCCTAAACTGGTTTTCAATCTGCTGCGCTAAAATTGAAAAGTACACAGTGACCCCTTGTTCTAGATTTTCTGGGAAGAAAATGCAACGCATAAAACATTGATAATTTGTTTTTCTAATAAAATGTGTCTTATTAAAAAGAAAGAAGGAAGGAAGGGAAGGAGGGAGGGAGGGAGGGAGGGAGGGAGGGAGGGAGGGAGGGAGGGAGGGAGGAACCCAAAACCCCAATCAGAAATAATATATGCACCCCTATGTTCAAAGCAGCACAATTTACAATAGCTAAAATCTGGAAACAGCCTAAATGCTCATCAGTAGATGAGTGGATAAAAAAAGCTGTGGTACATTTACACAATGGAATTCTATGAACCTGTAAAAAATAAGTATCTCTTACCCTTTGAGATAGCATGGAGGAAACTAGAGATTATTGTGCTAAGCAAAATAAGCCAGTCAGGGAAATACAAATATCACATGATCTCACTTATATGTGGAATTTAATAATCAAAATAAGCAGATGAATAAAATAGATCCAGAGGTATTAAAACATGGAACAGACTTGAATCTCAAGGGAATAAGGGAGGGGGGTTGGAAGAGATTAACCAAAGAACTTATATGAATATATGCATTACCCATAGACACAGACAAAAAAAAAAAACAAACACCAGAAAACAAAACAAAAACAAAAAACCCACCTCATATCTGTTAGAGTAGCTATTTACAAGACAAGTGTTGGAAAGGTTGTGGAGAAAAAGATACCCTCACTCGTTGTTGGTGGGAATTTAAACTGGTACAGTCACCATAGGAAACATGGTGGTTCCTCAAAAAACAAACAAACAAACAAACAAACAAAAAACTAGAGATGCCATATGGCCTAGCAATTTCTCCTCTGGGAATCTATCAAAATTATTCGCAATGATATATGCACCCCTACGTTCATTGCAGCATTATTCACAGTGGCCAAGACATGAAAACAGCCAAAGTGTCCTTCAATAAAGAATTAGATAAAGAAGATGTGGTACAGATGTACTATAGAATATTACTTAGTCATTAGGAAAGATGAAATAGAGCCATTTGTGACAACATGAATGGGCCTTGAGAATAATATGCTAAGTGAAATAAGTCAGTCAGAAAAAGCTAAGAGCCATATAATTTTATTTATGTGTGGGAAATAAAACTGAAACTTATAGACACAGACACCAGTACGGTGGCTAGCCAAGAGAAAAGGGCAGATAGGGGGAGTAAAGGATAAAGGGGGCCAAATATATGATGATGGAATAGGATTTGACTTTGAGTAGTGGCACACAGATCATGTATCATAGAAATGTACACTTGAAATCTACATGATCTTATTAACCAACTAGAGGCCTGGTGAATGAAAATTCATGCACTGGACGGTGGGTGGGGGGGTGTAGGATGGGGGGGAGGCCCTCAGGCCGGCCTGCCTCCTCTCACAGTCTGGGAGCCGCAGGGGCAGGAGGTGACCCAGTAATCAGGGGAAGGTGACACATCATCAAACCTCTGTTGCTGCCACTGCCACCAGGGCAAGCTTTGGCCGGCCCTAGTTACCTGAGCCTTGGGAAGTCCTGGGAGGCTGGGCAGCCACCATCTGAGGCTTGCCTGTGCCACAGACCGGCCCTGGGCAGCTGCGGATTCGACATCTGAGGCTTGCTAGCACCTTGGGCATCAGCTGGGCACCATTCAAGGCTTGCCTGCGCCGTGAGCTGGCCCTAGGTGGCTGGGGGGCTAAGGGGACTGGGAACTCCAGAGGCAGGTGTACAGAGCAGCCAGACCCACCTGGGGGTGAACCCAGGCTTGCCACACACATGCCACCACAGCACGGCTGAGGGGACTAGGCACCACCATCTTGTGGCTATGAGCGCCACAATCTTTGAAGGCAGGGCAGTCAATTAACATATTCCCTCCTTATTGGCTGTGGGTGCCACCATATTTGAGGGCGGGGCGGTCAATTAGCATATTCCCTCCTAATTGGCTGTGGCTACCACCATCTTTGTGATGGTGTGAGAGTCAATTAGCATACTCCTCCTTTATTAGATAGGTCCAGTCACAAAATTTGTGCACGGGGTGGAGGTATCCCTCACCCAGCATGCATCCTCTCCAATCTGGATACCCTCAAGGGATGTCTAACTGCCTGTGTAGGCCCAATCTAGGTGATATTGGGTCGAAATGGGCAGTAGGACATCACTCTCACAATCCAGGACCACTGGCCCCAACTGCTCACCTGTCTGTCTGCCTGATTGCCCCTAACCGCTTCTGCCTGCCAGCCTGTTCACCCTCTAACCACTCCCCTACCAGACTTATCAACACCTAACTGCTCCCCTGATTGCTCCCAACTGCCCTCCCCGGCTGGCCTGGTTGCCCCATTACCCACCCCAGCTGGCCTGGTCACCCCTAACTGCCCTTTCCTGCAGGCTTGGTCCCTCCCCCACTGCCTTCCCCTGGTGGTTATTTTGTGGTGGCCATCTTGTGTCCACATGGGGGTGGCCATCTTGTATGTTGGAGTGATGTTCAATTTGCATATTGCCTCTTTATTATATAAGACATCATCCCAATAACTTTAATTTTAAAAACAGCCAGAGGAAAATAATGCATTACATATAGGGGAACAACAATTAAAATGACTGCAGATTTCTAATCAGAAACCATGGAAGCCAGATGGCAGTGGAACAGCATTGCTAAAGTTCTGAAATAAAAGACTGCCAACCCAGAATTCTCTATCTCATGAAAAAATATATATTTTAGAACAAAAGAAAAACATTTTTAGATGTAGGAAAATTAAGAGAATTTATTACCAACATGCCAGCTCTATAAGAAATGCTAGAGGAAGTTCTTAATAAAGAAAAATGATACTAGAAACTTGGAACTAAAAGAAGAAAAATAAAAATGATAAATAATGGACTATTTTCAACTTCTTAAGTACTTTAAAATGTATATGACTATTGAAAGTAAAAATGATAACTTTGTTTAATGGATATTTCAATGCATATAGATATGCCACCTATAACAAGTACAACATAAAGAGAGGAGGGAAAAGGGACCTGTATGGCTGCAGATCCAGAACCTGGCAACCCTTTCACACTAATACCTTGCTGATGAAATCAATAAGAGTTTGTTTAAAATGTTCATTAAAGTCAACCTAAGGAATGCTGATTGTTTGCTTTTTTAGTTATTGAAAATTCTAAAGTTAATTCTAAGAATTAAAAATTCAAATTACTTGGGGAAAAAATGTATGGCTTTGGTAATAGAAGGCCTGAGGCATGGATTAGCACAATTTAAAACATAAAGAGGCCATCAAGAGTGCTAATGTTGCTAAGGGTGTGAAAGTGCTCACAAAACAAGAACAATAGGCAATTAAAGAGGCAGAGAAAAATATTGTTGATATGAGTAAATGAAAAGCAGTTAGCTTATAACAGCATTTTGTAGCCTGGGATGGAGGCCTAGGCTGCTAGGGCAGATGGAAAGCTTTGCTTCCTCTGTTGCCTGGGAAACCAAAACCTCCCTCCTGCTCTCTGTGGCTGTAGCCATCTTGGTTGGGTTTATTTGCATACTCGCTCTGATTGGCTGGTGGGCGTGGCTGGTGGGTGTGGCTGAGTGATGGTTAATTTGCATATTGCTATTTTATATTTTATTAGGTAGGATATTAGTGCCCTGGTGCACAAAATTCATACATGAGGATTGGGGGGCGGGTGTCCTTCGGCCTCACCTGCACCCTCTCCAATCTGGGATCCTTTTTGCAATCCAGAACCACTGGCTCCTAAGCACTCACCTGCCTGCCTGCTTGATGCCCTTAACTGCTCCCCTGCCAGCCTGATGGCCCTAACTGCTCTCCCCTCCTTGTCTGATCCCCCTAACTGCCTATCTGCTGTCCCCTCCTTGCCTAAACCCCCTAATTGCCTATGTGCGCTCCCTTCCTCTCCACACCTTCAGACCCTGGAACAGGAGTGCTGAGAGCTCTCTGCAGAGGCCCCACCCCTGTACTGACACCCCCCTCCAGGCCGGGCGGTGTGGAGGACCTGTGCGCGCTTCCTCTGTGGGGGGCAGCACAGCCCATCTTGATGTCCCCCTCCAGCCTCATGTCCCAGTGATACAAGTCTTCACCCCTGTCCCTGCCCACCAGCTCCTGTGTGCGCGCACCTTTGACCAGTCATGACTGGGACACCGTTAGGACCAATTATCATATTACCTCTTTATATAGATATGTGTTTATATGCATATTTGTGGGTTGCTGGTGTTTCTGAGGGTCTGAATCTGTTTAAAAATGAATACTAGGTTCCTCATTAGCGCAGTAGGTAGCGCGTCAGTCTCATAAAAATGAATACTGAAACATGTGGTCCTGCTTGTGTACTCCTAAATTTGAGGGATATTTTGTATCAATATGGAACTTTAACACAGGAGAATGAGTGATGGCATGAACATTTGTGCAGAGATACCCGTGCCTGAGGCAATTTGGGATGGGTGCTGGGAGCTCTTGAGTACCTTGGCCACTTGCTCTTCATATGAAGAAGCCTCCTGCTGGATCTGGCCTTGCTGCCTCATCTGCATTGGAGGGTCAAATGAGGGCCCTTAACCAAACAGCCATCTGAGGTCAGCAGCAGCCCCAGGGATCACAGTTGTGCCAGTTGTCCTCACTGCCTAGCCCAGGAGGCCACAGAAGGTGAAAAGGGCTGCCTGAGGCTGGAGGATCCCAAAATAGGGTTTCTTATGGGTTCAAGGTTAACCTGGATGTGTTCTGGAGCAAATGACAACACAGACAACTGTGCCAAATACTATGTGCTAAGCACTTTAGACATTATTTAAACATCACAACAATACTATGAAGTAGTATCACTACCCATTTTACAGATAAGAAAAAAGAGTCTGGATCACACAACAAATAACTTGTAAGACTTGGATCTTTTACAGATCATCCTGGAAAGAGCGGAGAATGGGTCTCATTTCCCCCTAAACCACCACTTCAAACAGGTCAGTTTGGCTTGATGGAGACAAACATTCATTTCAGAGAAAAAGCTTTACCCGCCCCCTCTGGATTTAAGATCTAAGACTTCTGTGGGGACCAAGGGGGAGGTGGGAAGAGGGAAATGATTGTGTCTTTCCCAGGGAGCCACTGATGTTCCTGGAGCCCAGGCTTGGGAGTGTCCCCTGGCTTGCTCTGTGGCTTCCCCAAGAGGCCTGCTTTGCAGCTCCCTAGAGATCAGGCTGCAGGAAAACGACTCAGGTGACATTGTCAGAGGTGGTCCTGGACACCACGGCTGCTCTTACTGTGCTGGGAAACTGTTCAGTCTTTCCTTCTCTGATGTAAGTAGCAGAGAAAATACATTATTTTTTCATTAAAAATTCATTTTGTAACAAATAGCCTTCAGAGATGTAATTAGCCTCATTATTTCTCTCCATTAGCAGTCCCTGGAGTTTGCTGGAATTTCTTATCCGTTTCTCCCTCCATTTCACTCTTTCCATCCTCGTTATCAGCTAGGTTGTAACACTTCCCCTCTCCCTCTTCTGACCATCACCACTTGTTCTGGTTGGGACTGAACAACTATTTGAATATCTGGAGAAAGAGTTATAGCGAACTACCTCCTCCCTGCTGGACATGGGATCACAGTCTCCTGAAGCAGCAAGGGTTTGAAGGTGCCTATTTCTGCCAACAGGACTCCAAGGGGAGCTCCATGTGATACAAAGGCATCCTGGCTAGTGGCAAAGCTCAGTAGAGCTAGGAGGTTACTGACTCCTCTACTTACTGGCTAAGTGATCCCAAGCAAGTAATGCAATCTCTGTGACCTGTTCTTTTTCCAGAGTGGTCAGGGTTGGCATTGACATATGTAAAGCACTTCACCTGAGATATATAGCAAATGCCCAGTAGAAGGTAGCTGTGGTTGGGCAAGAGGGGGTTTCTGGGGACCAAATAAGCAATAGACATGATAGCAGTAAAGACTCAGACTGAGCTTGGTGAGAGTCAGAACCACACACATGGTGGTTCCCCAGGAGCCTGGACTGAGGGAAAGGAATCAGGAGAACCACAATGAAGGAGCAAGATCCTTTCAGAGCAGGAGGGAGCATGTGGAGGTGCAGCCTCAGCTGAGTGCCTCCCTTTTGCTGACTGTGGTGGCTTCTTCTCAGAGTTGCTCCTCTGGTTATTTCTGGTTTCAGTGACAGCTGGATGGAAGGTGACAGAGAGGAAGTGGGGAGCAAGTGAGAGCTTCCTAAGATGATGGAGATGGTCCAAAATGCAGCAACTAAAACCCAGTGGCATTCCAACTAGCTCAGGGGATTCAGGGTGGCTGGGCTAGCTATTGCTCTGGGGAACTCCAACTGTGTCCAGCCCGCCTCCCTGCTCTTCTCCCACTGGTGACAGATGATGTGAGGCTGTCTCCAGCATCATCAGAAATGCCGAGCTCAGAGGGGGTGAGGGAGGAAAACTTGCTGCTGAATATAAGCTGGCCCTGGCTCACACCATGAGAGCCAAAGAGGAAAGCAGAGCTTTGGCACAGATGATCATTAGTACTTCTCTATGAAATAAAATCACAAAGTGCAGCATTTCAACCTAGAACTAAGTGCCCCAGACTTAGACTATCAAGGGTAGGTGTCCTTTGAAGGGGGCTCACTGATAACTGTTACAGGGACACAAAATCATTTCGTGTTGTGCCAACATGAAGGGAACAGAAGTGAACTCAGTTTCTAACAATGGGCTCATCTTTCTTTTGTGGTGATCTTGGCCTAAGTTCCTGGAGAAATGCAGAGAAACCACAGCTGAGCTTTGAACTTTGCATGATGGAGGCAGGCAGAACTCGGTTCATAAGTAGTTCATAAAGATGTTATGGATAATGTCTTGGGCATTAATAGCACTAATGGTGATGCTGAGGTTCATAGTTTCTCCCATGCAGTTAATTCTTAGTTGTTAACATAATTCGTGTGGAAGAACAGAGGCATAGATCATCCCAAATGGCAAGTAATGCCCACTCCTCGCCTCCTGCTCTGGGGCATTTGCTTTGGACACTTCTTAAGGACCTTAGAATGAAGGCACCCTGTGCGGGAGGTAGTTCTGTCCTTTCTCCACCTCCTCCCTACTCAAAGCCACTTCACCTCCTGTTCTGTGAAGACCTGGGGGCAGCAGATGAAGGGGAAAAGGCTAAATGCTTTCCTGGGTTGGGATGGAGTAGTGGAGGGAGGCAGAGAACACAGCATTTTTATTTAAAAGGCCTCCTGCAGTGCCAGAAACTTTCAGGATAGGACAGTAAATGAGACAATTGTGGCCACTGGAGACTTCCATATGGACACTGATTCATGATATCAACAGGAATGTGAAAGCCAGAGGCCAACACCTTCTGATGTCATGGCTGGGTACCGATAGCTAAGGAGGGAGAAACATCCAAATTTGAGGTCAGAGTCCAATTCCAACTCCAAGCTTCTAATTTAAATTTGGTTGGTCTAATTACTGTCTTCTCCTAACAGTTAAAACTTTAGAGCCAGATGACTTCCACAGCCGGTACCTGAGTAGAAATGCAAGTGATGCTTACGGTGGAGAACTGGTGATGTTGGAGACAAGAGGAGCCATCTCTTCTGTATCATTCGACAAATACTGAGCACCAGTGCCAGGCAGTCGGAAAAGTACAAAAATCAGACATTGACCCTGGTGGGAAAGCACTCAGGGCCTCCATATAGAAATCTCTGTAATACACACAGAGAAGGTGAGATCTGAGAGCTTCACTTATTTTTCCATTCATTTAAGTCCTTTATTCAGTCACTGGGGCATTTTCTTAAGTGCTCTGGATATAAAGGTAAATTAAACTGGTCTCTACAATCTGGAGCTACCATTTAAATACTGAATTGTAGTCACCTAGAAGCTTTTCAAAATATAGTTCCCAGGCCCCAGCCCAGATGTCCTGATTCTGAATGTCTGGAAGCTTCACTGAAGAGATCTGAAGCTTCAATTCTAGATTTCTTCAGGTTTGAGCCCTGGTCTTGTGGGATAACAAGTGAAGAGACTCTAGAGGTGGGAGAGCCAGAGATAGAGAAAGGCTTCCTGGCCCACCTCTGTCAGGAAGCCTTCCCTGACCACTCTACCATACCCTAGGACATGGTCTGCATATCTTGACTCCATCCTTCTGTAGGTACTGCAGTTTTCCTAGATGACTGGTATGCTTAGTCCCCATGGCTCCAGGATGTGTCATACCTTTGATGCTGAGAACTCTGATGTTCCAAGGTCATTGTGACAAGGGTTCTAGGAGCCTTGTGACACACAGCTGGCTGGTTCTGTTCAAGTGTGGGAGGTCAGGAGAGACCCAGTTCCCCCTGGGAATGCAACTCATCCCCCAAAATGAAGATCACTTTCCCTACTAACTAAGCATCATTTAAAGCTAGAAGTAAACTCTGGGTAGAGCGTTAGAGGGTGCTTTGAAGACAACCAGCAGGAGCCATGACCACCCTCTCTCCCGAAAACAGCCTCTCTGCCAGGCTGTCGGCCTCCTTCATCCTGGTGCGTGTTCTTCATAAGCTCCAAGTCCCTCCCTCCCCAATCTCTGGTTTGTATTAAGCCATTTTCCCCCCCGCAGGCTGGGAAAGACTGAAACTGTGAGCTGACCTAGAAGGGTAGGTTGTACCTTGGTCTCACCATCAGCACCAACAACAGGACTGAGAAGCACAGGTCACCTTTCACCCTTCTCTCTAAACTAGTGTTACCTTTTCCTCATTTGTGACATTCTAACTAATGGGGTTTAGGTTTGCAAGTTCAGTCTTAAAGATGCTGATTAATTTTCTTTGGTGCTATTGACAACAATTTTGTTATGCTGCCACCAGGTGGCAGTAATGCTTTTGTTAGTGGTGCTTATAAGCCTAGCTAGTAAGATAGATTAATTCATTAGAAGTCAGCTTCAGTCGTAAAAATTGTCCACACGGTATATTTTTCAAAATTATAGTAACTAATTATAATTTCAAGTCTTGATAATTATAATTATTAAGAGAGGGATAAAAGAGTAGAAATCCAAAAATGGGCACCCTTCTCCCTGAATTTTAAATGTTACTGCTTCATTGCAGATTATTAACGGGCCTTGATTTGAATTTTCTTCATATGTTTCTTCATTTCTCTGAACTTCAAGGAAGATAATAAAACAACACGTTTTCACATAGAATCTATATTGTATAGTGACTATTCTAAATGCTTTATAGCCACTTATCATAACTTTATAAGATGGATGATACTATTCATTTTATAAATGAAAACGTTGAGGCAGAGAGTAAATAAACCTGCCTATACAGCTACTAAGTGGCAGAGGTGGTATTTAGATGTAGACAGTAGGTTACAGAGTCCATTTTCTTCCCCCCGCCCCCCCTCATTGATCTTTAGAGAAAGCAGAAGGGAGGGAGGGGAGAGAAAGAGAGAGAGAGAAACATCAATGTGAAACACATATCGATTTGTTGCCTCCCACACGTTCCCTGATTGAAGCTGAGATCGAACCTGCAATCCAGGTACATGCCCTTGACTGGGAATCGAACCCAAGACCCTTCAGTGTGCAGACCTACACTAACTATTGAAAAACACAGGCTAGGGCAGGAAGTCCATCTTCTAATTCAGTGATTCTCAAGAGTGGCGCTCAAACCTGCAGCATCAACATCAATTAAGAAATGCAGATTCACTGAAACCGGTTTGGCTCAATGGATAGAGCGTCGGCTTGCGGACTGAAGGGTCCTGGGTTCGATTCGGTCAAGGGCCTATCTCTCTCCCTTCCTCTCTGTACAAATCAATAAAATATATTTAAAAAAAGAGGGGGAAAAAAAGAAATGCAGATTCTTTTGTTTTAATAAATCCTCTGGGTGATTCTGATGCACACTAACATTGAGAACCACTGTTTTAAACCATTCTGTTCATCAGCATGCTATATTGATGATATACCCTCCACATCTGGGTTATTGCTAATCACCTGCGTAACTTTCAAGTGCACTTACTTCCCCCCTCCCAATTTTAATATGCGTGCCCTCCTTGGGCCCCCCACCTCTCTCCTGGGTGAGAACCATTGACATGGTAGGCCATAATTACTGTTGGGAGTGTGTCTTGTCCTTGAAGTGAACTGGAGTGTAAAAGAGGTTAAAAATCTTAAGCAGAGTCAATGACCCTTCCCAGGCTTTCTTGAGGGATCTGTTTCTGAGTATTCAGAGGAACCGGGCATCAAAGACAATGACAGACAGTTTTTCTTACCCTCCAGTGGATTTCCTATTTTATTAGAAATACTAAAGGTTCGATGCACGAAATTTGTGCGGGGAGTGTGTGTGGGGGGTAATGTCCCTCAGCCTAGCTTGCACCCTCTTCAATCGGGGACCCATTGAGGGATGTCCGACTGCCCATTTAGGCCCGATCCCACTGGCAGTTGAACATTCCACTCACAATCCAGGACTGCTGGCTCCCAACCGCTCGCCTGCCTGCCTGGCTGATTGACCCTAACCACTTCTGCCTGGCAGCCTGATTGACACCTAACTGCTCCCCTGCCAGCCCGATTGTCCCTAACTGCCCTCCCCTACTGGCCTGGTCATCCCTAACTGTCCTCCCCTCCAGGCCTGCTCTCTCCCAACTGCTAGCCTGATTGCCCCTAACTGCCCTCCCCTGCTGGCCTGATTGTCCACAACTGCCCTCCCTTGCCAGCCATCTTGTGGCAGCCACCTTTTGTCCGCATGGGGGTGGCCATCTTTGACCACTGGGGGTGGTCATCTTGTGTGTTGGAGTGATGGCCAATTTGCATATTACCTCTTTATTATATAGGATTAGTGGAAATTCTTAACCCAAGATGAATAAGGGAAGAGAGGGTGGGGAGATGTACACCTGCAGCCATGGTCTCTGGCCACAGGAAGCCCCTTTCTTCAGGGGAAGCATGGCCAAATTTCTCAGGTTTGCTGGTGGGGAGTTTTAGCCTACTTATGCACATCATGAAGGTAGGCGATTTCCACAACTGCTCTACCTCGTAGTGTTCTTCTCAGGAGAGTAGAAAAGCAGCTACTGCATTGCTGAAGCATATCGAGCTTGGGTACAACATAGTTCCCCCTCCCTGGCCACCAGGCTATTATACCAAGATGGGTTGTTCAGGGCATTAAAGAATAGGGGAATGTGGGCAAATGAAGGTGGATTTGAGAAGCAATGGAGCTAACAGTCCTCATCACTTTGAAGGACCCCAGATACAGGCTCTATGATTTCTGGAACACATGGGTATTGTGGATGTACTAGAAAGGATAGAGGGTCCAAGATTGCGAGAGAGAGTGCAGGCCAGGCTGAGGGACCCCACTGGTGCACAATCGGGGCTAGGAAGGGACGTGGGAGATTGGCCAGCTGGGGAGAGACTGTGGGAGGACTCCAGGGTGTGTCTGGCCCATCTCACTCAGTCCCAATCAGCCAGACCCCAGTAGCAACCTAACCTAATAGTCAGAACATCTGCCCCATGGTGGTCAGTGCACATCATAGCAAACAGCTTAGCATATCATTAGCATATTACACTTTGATTGGTTGAATAACTGACTGATCAACCAGAAACTTAGCATATTGGGCTTTTATTATATAGGATTGCTTAGAAAAGTGTTTGGCCCATCACTGATGCCTTTAAGTGTTTACACTAATAAGAGAATTTAATGAATTTGTATTCACAATTAATTTTTTAATTTCTATTATTTTTATGCTTTATGATTTCATTACTTCCCTGTTGTTTTTGTATTATTAAAATGAATAGGAAGAAAAATGTATTGTTCCTATAAATCTCTAATATTTAAAGTAAAAAAATTAAACAATTTCCTGTCTCCATCTTCAAGTCAAATAAAGAAACTGAATTTTCAGTTTAAAATCTTCCACAAAGAACATTCCAGGCCTAGATGGCTTCACTGATAAGTTGTACCAAAAAGTGAGGAACAAAATAGTGGCAAGTCTTAAAAAGCTTGAAAAGCACAAATGCATTCCTACTCATCCTATAAAGTCAACATTACCCTAACATTAAAATCAAAGAAATTGCAATAAAATTATAGGCCAATATCTCTCATGAGCATGGATGGGAAAATCCTAAATAAGATTTTAGCAAATAAAATCCAATGATTTGTAGGAAGGATAATATATGATTACTAAATGGATTTATCCCATTTCTATAGAGACAGAACATCATGTAAAAAAAAAAAAAATCAAACAATCAGTCTGAAAAAACTCTCAACAAACTAGGAAGATAAGGGAACTTTCTCAATCTTTTCATTTACTCATATCAACAATATTTTTTCTGCCTCTTTAATTGCCTGTTGTTTTTGTTTTGTGAGCACTTTCACAGCCTTAGCAACATTAGCACTCTTGATGGCCTCTTTATGTTTTAAATTGTGCTAATCCATGCCTCAGGCCTTACAATTTTCTTTCCCCAAGTGATTTCAATTTTTAACTCTTAGAAACCTGAATTTTCAATAACTAAAAAAGCAAACAACCAGCATTCCTTAGCTAAGCTACAATTAACATCATATGGCATCATGAAAGCCTGAATGCTTTTCTGCTAAGATTGGGAACAAAAGAAAGATGTCTGCTCTCACTACTTTTGTTCAACATTATACCTGAGTTTCTAGCCAGTGCATGAGACAGGAAAAAGAAATAAGGCATCCAGCCTGGGAAGGAAGAAATTGTTAAACTGTCCTTGTCCACAGAAACATGATCATCTATATCAGGGTTGGCAAACTTGGTCTGTAAAGGTCAAGTAGTATTTTAGTTTTTGTGTGGTGTTTCTGTTGCAACTACTTAACTCTGCCATTATACCACAAAAACAGGTACAGACAATGCATGAATGAATGGGCATGGCTGTATGCTTTTGTTTTAACTTTATGTTAAAAAAATACAACTTGGAGGCAGATTTGGCCCATGGGTCATAGTTTCAGATCTTTGGCCTGTATAATAAGTCCCACAGAATCCATAAAACAAAAACAAAACAAAAAAACCCTACTAGAACTAATAAGTGAGTTTAGCAAGTTTCAGAATATAAGATCAACATATAAAAAATCTATTGTATATACTAACAATGAACAATTAGAAGTTGAAATTTTAAAAATAATACCTTTTACAATAACATCAAAAAAATGAAATATTTAGGGATTAATCTAACAAAATATATGAATAACCTATAACTATAACCTAAAGTCTACATAACATTACTGAGAGAAGAAATTTAAAGAGACCTAAATAAGTAAAAAAATATACTGTGTTTGTGGGTCAAAAGATTCAATAGTGTTATCAATTCTCCCTAAATTGATCTATAGATTTAATACAATCCCCATTAAAAAAAAAATCACAGCTGTCTTTATTATAGAAATTGACCACCTGACTGAAATTCATTTGGAAATGAATTCCTAAAGTCCATGCATTACCTTTTTTATAAATACTCCTATGTATTTTTTTAATTGATTTCAGAGAGGAAGAGGGACAGAGAGATAGAACCATCATTGTTGAGAGAGAATCATTGATCTCCTGCATGCCCCCAAGTGGGGACGGATCCCACAGCCCAGGCATGTGCCTTGATGGGAATTGAACCTGGGACCATTCAGTGTGCAGTCCAACGCCCTATCCAGTGAGCCGAACTGGCCAGGGCATGCATTCCCTTTTATAGTTAGGAATCTGGGACACAGCCCAGCTTTGGCTATCTCCTCCTACATCTGGTACTGCCATTGTGCACGCTGAGTTGCAGCCTCTAAGTATAGATATGAAAACATGACAGCTGTCAGAGGGGCAGAAACCTAGCTCTGATTGGCTCAGATGAGTGTCCATGCAATAGGTGCGAGGTAATGGATTCTGCTTCCCAGGGTTAAGCCAACACTTAGAATTTTTTTGTACCTTCTTGGGCCCACATGTCCTATTTTGGTTCAGAAGATAGAGAATACATAGAGAAGATAGAATGGGTCAGTCCCGGGGGAACTAATCATGAAAGGGTAAGTGGGAAATACAGCAAATAAACCATCACTGTGGTGGTCACTGCCATGGCTCCAAAGGGCAAAGGACACCAGAGCTGGATGCTGCTGGCACATGGGCTGAGACAGCTTTTTGGTTTGTATGCACTGCAGAATGTGAAACAGAAGCAGGAGGAAGGGAAGAATGCAAGGTGCAGGACCAGGGTGGCTACAAAGGGGCAGGTTCCAGTGACTGGAGCATTTAGAGAGAGGCATTCCAGGGAAGGCTGTCTTGCTTGGTGACTTTTTTACTATTCTGAAGGATCATTAAATCTATAGTTTACTACCATTCCATCAGTGTTTCTTTGGGGTGACTGCATTGGCCATTCATTGGAATGTAAGGGAAGTTGACTCTATGTTGCAAAATGAAAGGTGAAACGTTTTTCTTAAAATGTGAAAGGTTTGCCGAAACCAATTTGGCTCAGTGGATAGAGTGTCGGCCTGCAGATTGAAAAGTCCCAGGTTCGATTCCGGTCAAGGGCATGTACCTTGGTTGCGGGCACATCTCCAGTAGGGGGTGTGCAAGAGGCAGCTGGTCAATGTTTCTCTCTCATCAATGTTTCTAACTCTCTATCCCTCTCTCTTCCTTTCTGTAAAAAATCAATAAAATATATATTTTTTAAAAATGTGAAAGGTTTTAGAAAATACATTATTCATTCCATCCCTACCAAACATGGACTAGGGGAAATTATCTAAAACTTGGGCCTATGGGTTCTTTTTTTAATTTCCAGTGTTGTTTTACCATCTAATACCTTGATACTCATATGGTCAATGGACCAGCAGAGTCAGCAATCCTCTGGTAGCTTGTTAGAAATGCATCATCTTGCCCTACCCGGTTTGGTTCAGTGGACAGAGCACTGGCCTATGGACTGAAGGGTCAAGGGCACATGCCTGGGTTGTGGGGGGTCAGTCCTCAGTTGCCCCGACCTGTGGGGCACAACAACGTGGGGAGAGGGAGGACCTGTGGAGGATGAAAAGAAGGGACAGGGGCACGGAGAAATGGAGGCAAGACAAACTTCTGATCAAGCCTCAAACTTTATTTTTGGAACAGCAGCATATATACAGCAGGAACAAAGGGGGGCAGGGTTGCCTACGCAGCGGGGTATTTGACAGTGTATAATTGGTTTAGGCACTGAGTGACAAGGTGGTAAGGTATCTGGCAACACAGGATTGGCTAACTGCCAGGGCAATACTCTAACTTCTAGCTGCTAGGGCGGTGCCCTAACTTTTAGCACGGGCTCTGATTCAACCAGCGGCTGACTCTGGCTGAGTTGCCATGGGAACATTCCAAGGAGGGGCTAGCTATGGGGGAGGATCAGGAAGGGGAGTTGCAGAGATCCTCCGGAGCAAGATGTGCTAAGCGGCAGGTTATCTTTAGCTTCTGGCCAAACCCGCAGGGCACCGCATAACTTCTGCTAGAAGGAACTTAATTCTAAGATGGAGTTGTATTTTCTTAAGATGGAGTTGCTTGTCTCAACTCTGATGGCTCCCAACACTCAGTAGGGGATATGCAGGTGGCACCAATCAATGATTTTTTCTCATCATTGATGTTTCTATCTCTCTCTCCGTTCCTCTCTGAAATAAATAAAAATATTTTTTGTTTAAAAAAATGCATTTTTTTGGTCCTACCCTAGACCATCTGAGTCATAATCTGCATTTTAAAGATTCTCATGTGACTTGTTTGCAAATTTAAATTTAAGTCACATGCATGCATGTTCAGGTACATATTAATGGGAGGTCATTTCCATAAGAACTTTAACTTCTTGTTATTGTTTTAGAGCATTTTTAATTACTTTGTATGCAGTGTACTCATTTCCCCCCAAACACACACACACACACACACACACACACACCTTAATTAGTGCTTATTTTATATTTTTATTATAAAAGCAACATATATCTTTATAGAAAAGTTTGAAAATAAAATGAAAAGGAAAAATTACTTATAATCCTATCATTCCAAAATAATCACTATCATGCTGGCCAGTCTAACTCAGTTGGTTGAACACCATCTCATGCACCAAGAAGTCACAAGATTCCTGGCCAGGGCACAGACCCAGGTTTCAGGTTCAATTCTGGTCAGGGAGCTTATGGAAGGCAATCTATTAATGTTTCTCTCTCACATAAATATTCTCTCTCTCTTTTTCTCTCCCCTCTCCCTCCATCCCCCTTTCTCTAAAATTAATAAAACATACTTTTAAATAATAATAAAAATCACTGTTAGTTTTAGATCTTTTTTTGGTATTTTTTAGTCTTCTAACAATTTTATAGTGGTTAATTCATTATGTATTTGAGTCTATAAGATGTAGTTTTATAATATATTACAAACATTTATGGAGGATAGATAGTACATAGAGAAGATAGATACTGATTGTACAATTTTGTATTCTGCTTTTTTCTGTTAACATTTATATTTTTCCAGATTATTCACCCTTCTAAACATTGTTTTATATGCTTCATAATATTCCAATATGTATATAAACCATGGTTTACATAACTATTCCCAGTTTTGCATAACACTTAGAGCACTTGCATTTTTCATTTTGGTAAGTATGTGCAATGAAAATTATTGTGCATACAACATCTTAATATATTTTTTCAGTAATTTTTTTCAAGATAAATTTCTAGAAATGAGTCAGAGACTACTGTGAGCTTAGATTCACATTGCAAAATCCAGAGTATATCACTTAAAAATCACACTGAAAAGAAAAGCTAAAGGTCCCTAACAGAAGGCTAAGTGGTTGTCCTCCACAGGTGAAGAGAAAACCGCCCATTGACAAGACAGAATGGGATGGCTTCTTTGATGAGAACGGTCAGTTGGCCAAGTCACGAGACTTCATTTGTGTTAACATCCTGGAAAGGGTATGGTCCCCAAGCCTTGGTCTTTCCCTGGAACTAGGGAGCATGGGTGGACAGGGGTGGGTGGGAGGGAGGTAGAATTGGGAGAGGCTCTTTTGGCAGGTCATTCAGAGAACCCATGGCCTCTCACCCCCCATCCCAACCTCAGGGTCTGCACCCTTTCGTGAGGACAGAAGCCTGGAAGTTCCTCACGGGCTACTACTCATGGCAGAGTTCCCAGGATGAGCGGCTCACAGTGGACAGTACAAGGAGGTAGAACATTCCAGATCCTATAGGGAAGGGTGGGTAGTATAGTGGGGAGGGGGTGCTCACCCCAGCGTGGTTTTAAATAGACTTTAAACAGACTTCTCATTCTGAGTGGCAAATTTCCCATGGCACTCCTGACCCAGAAGGGGCCTTTACCAGCCCTGCCCAGTTCTATTTACCAGTCTACATACTAGCGAGACATGAGCTTGACCCCAACCCTTTCCCCACTATGTCCCATCTTTCCCCTGGGCCTGTGCAGCCTAGGGAGGTGGAAAAGATTGACATGCAGGGTGTGTCGTAGGAAAATCCAGGGCAATAAGGGGATCTGAGGGCTAGCTGGGGAACCCTGAGACAAGAGCCCACCTATGTTAGTTTCCTGGAGCTGCTTTAACAAAGCATTATAAACCAAGTGTCCTACCACAATAGAAATATATTAATTCTCTCAGTTCTGAAGGCCAGAAGCTCAAAAGCAAGGGCCTAGCAGGGCCTCTCTCCCCAGGAAGGCTCTATGGGAGCACCCTTAGGCCTTGTCTCTTGAAGGTTCTGGCAGCTCCAGACGTCTTTGGCATGTGGCTGCATCACTGCAGTCTATGCTTCTGTGGTTACATAGCCTTCTCCCTTCTCCCTATATTTCTCCTCTGTGTATCTCTTATATGGACACTTGTCATTGGATTTAGAACCCAACTAGGTAATTAAGAATGAACTC